>NW_020799097.1:102215209-102371644 GCF_003259725.1 Athene cunicularia | reverse complement strand
CCCCCCCCCCCCTCCCCCTATGACTTTTTTTCAAACGTGAGCAATTCTGTATGTCTGCATTGACTGGAAACAAATCCTTTTACCAGGAGTGCATTTTAATAGGCAGCATGCTTCACTTAAGACACCAGAACCTTAACTGTATAATATTCAATTTTTTACCAACCCAGAACCAAAGCTTTTTCTTGAGAGTGATGTTCGTAAGAGTAGTGGAAGAATTAGTATTACAGAACTAAACCAGATTAGGAGGGAATGTGAATTAGATTTGGTAACAGATGGTGCCATGGAAATTAAAGGTGCTTTGCGAATGGAAGCGACAGCAGCTTGCCTCTTTTCCTCTCCTGTCTCTCTCTTTCATGCGCTTGATAGACGGGTATAAATCACAACAATCCCGTCTTGACAGCCAATTTCGAGAATTTGATCTGGTTAAAGACATGGCTTTCCTGCTCCACTCAGTGAAACTGGCTGCTATTTTATTTTTATACAGCACCTTGTCATATTTAGGAAAGTGGAATCACCTGCCTCCCTTTAATGAAATTTTCTTTAATTACAGTTTTAGCTCTTTAGTGTTAATTACTTTTCCATTCAGCCTGAGTTCTCAGGCTGTCTCATAGGAATGTATTTCTCTCCCCCACCCCACCTCCCTGCACTATTCATGCATATGCTTTCATTTTTCTAAAGATGCTTTTCGTTGTTGGAAGTTGTTGTCAGATCCATTATAATTAGATCCTAATTATCAAAATCATCATTATTGTGTAGGAAGAGAAAGCATTGTAAACAACTGTTAAAGTTATAGGATCTTGTTTGACAGAGGAGAAACCTTTCAGGATATAAATGAATAATAAACATGCAAACAAAAAGCCCTACGAAAACTCTTGTTTGGGAGGCATGAAAAGATCTGGATAGCGAATGCTTTCCTTGGAAGGAAAATCCACTCAGGTTATCTCTCCATACCTATTCCTTCAGCCTCTTATCCCACATTTTTCAGAAAAGATCAGAATACAATTCCCCTGCTTCAGTTTGCTTATGTAAATACTCACCTTTGCACCTCTCATTCAGGTGCCCAGATATAAAAATCACTTTTCTGATGTGTGTCAGGATTGACTTAGAGTTGCCTCGATACAGTTACTTTTTTGTGTTTAAGGCAGCAAGTGTAAGTGAAGAGACTGCTGTGATGCATGGAGGCACAGAGATGCTTCTGCCATATACTAAAAGTCCTCAGAGTGAAAGAGAAAAATAATGGACTATATCTAAAAAAAAAAAAAACAAAAAAAAAACACCAACCAGAACAACCCTCTCAAAGTAAGAGAAGATCCTTAGAGCTGGCAACTAACAGTTAGTAGAAATAAAGCTTCCTACTGGCAGTCAAATCAAATGTAGTAACAACTCAACGACTCCCTGCTGCTAGCTGACAGCATGGTGTAACACACTGGGACAAACATTCACTTAAACACTGATTGCAGGAGAACGTCATTTTCCAACTCACCAAGTAGCTTTTTGGTTGCTTGTGCCTGCGTGTGTGTATGTGTAGGGGGGATTTAAAACTGGTGACGTGTGGCTGGGAGGACAGGACACACTCAGGAGCCAACTAAATTGAGGGGGTGGGAGAAGGATCACTTGCTTTGTAAGTTTTAGTCCTGAGTCTTTTAAGATGCTCACTCTCTGATACTATTTCTGGTATGTTCTTTCTAATCGCTTCTCCAATTTAACAGAGCTTGGCTGGCAAATTATAATTTTTCTGATACAAATCTGTAGAAAATCAGTGAGGGAGCTGGGTGGGGAGGCAGGTACATGGTGTGCACACACCTACACTCTGCCTTCCAGCAATAGATGGAACTCTCTACTAGAAATCGTGAAAAATCTGATGATGCAAACTTTGACTCTCTCTTGAGACTGAAGGCATTTTTTTGGTCGTCTTTCTCATTTTGGAAAGTGATGAATGACAGCTATGTCTGTGATCTGTAGTACTGGCTTTCTGAGTGGTTGCAAGTAACTGCTTTTGATGCTGTAATCATTTCAAAATAATCCCTCTTTAGAAAGCCTGTTATGTTCTTGAATAAATCTTTACTTATTTTTGCAGTTTTATATTTTTCTCTCTTGAAGTAGCTGAATGTAGCATTTTATTTTGTTATTTCAGTTGATTTCTCTTAATAGAAAGAATACTCACAATTAATAATTAGATGACTCCTTGACACTTTACCATGTTCTCTGGGGGGGCTAGAGATGCCAGGTGGACTCCACCTGATACCGCTGGAGTATAACCACAAGTAGAATGACGTTCCATCCCAGAAAAACACCTAACTTAACCAGAGATTTGCTGTCTTTCAACATGTAATATAAACTAAAAGTGTTAGGCTGTAGTTTGAAAATAGAGTAATAAAATCTTACTCTTCCTGACCAGTTTACTGATTTTCATATGATGAAACTTGGCCGTCAACCTAGTAGTGACATCACAGCCTTTTGGTTTAAACTGTTTGGGCATGGGAAGTCTTAGTGTGAGTTTGTGCAGCTTTCCAGGCACTGAAGAGCTGACTCATTTGAGGCAGTTTAATTACTGTAGCAACAAAAAAAAAGTAACATTAGGCTAGAAAACAGTACACGAGAGATGGTAAGTCTGAATTTTTTTGATGGTGTGGATGTAACTCAAACAACAGCCATGTTCTAACTGTGTAAAATTGTTAGACACACAGGAGAAAAAGAGAAACCTAAACATTAAGAATATGAAGTATTTATTGAGGTTTAAGTTGTATCAGAACCATAGTATGTACACAAAATACAATTTCTTCTATGTATAACTTTCAGTTATTCCAGAATGATTTTCATTTAAAGTGCTGTCTACTTCTTGTGTTGCCTTCACTTCAGTATTTGTCTTTTTTTAAAGTATTTGAAATCATCAGAACATACCAAAAAAGTGTCTTTTTCCACTTGAAATACATGAAATCCATAATAGTAGGCAAGTCTTTTTTGCAGGAAACTTTCTATGGTGATGGCCTGCTGGTAGTATTGCATAACATAGCTAATAGGATATTTGCTGCTTACACACATGCAAAAATAAAGATCAGTTTTCTGATTTTTATATCAGCTTTATTTTTTGCCTTTCAGTTGGGGAGGTTGGTTTGTTTGTTTTTTTAAGTGTGTTGCAGTGACATATATTGGATGCATTGGACAACTCCGTCACTGAGGGCTGGCACTTCTTCAGGTGTCTGGTGTTTTGGCTCAGAGGTGCAAGGTCTTTGAGTATTGTTCCCAAAAGAGTACCTGATGTAAAGAATAAGAATTCTGCAGTCTGAAAAAACTTAAATTCTGTTGGCTATAAGTGCTTCAGCTTTTAAATTTAGAAGAGTAATCTTACAGTCTGTCAAACCATAGGATCTCTATGCTGCAGAGCTTGTGCATGTCTAAGGATACATTTAATTAAACCAGCATTAGTGCATCTATACAGACTTATTAAAACACTTAGTTTGTCTCAATAATATTGATTAAATAGCAGTAGTTTGTTTAATCTAAGTGTATTTTTGCTATTACTACATTACTTCCAAGTAATCAGGGTAATAGTCGTCATCATCAGTGAAATATCACGTTAGTTATGAAGTAATGCCATAAGAATTGATTTAGACTTGGCAGGAAAGGAAGGCTTTCTATCATATAGTGCCAAAGCCTGATTTGGATTATTAGAATGAGAGTTTTAAACATAATTTCTGTTCATATAAACAGGGTGTGTTTTATAGGCTTATAGGTTATTCCATACTCTGAGTATCCATTATATCAAGGAACACCTCAGACAGTTAATTATGCAAAACATCATGTAAGTAATTACACAGTATTATTATGCATTTAACAGTTTTATTGATTTGCCAGTTGCTCACTTACAGTATTTAGAGCTATAAACAAGAGATGCTCACCCTCAGTTGAAATAGGTCCAAGGAAATGAGCTAAAGATAAATGACACTTGTATGCATTGTTGCATCAGATGTAATCCTTAAACGCAGAAGCTGTCAACAGTGATAATTTGCAACACATTGGGGTATCTCAGGATCATTTCCTTCTTGTTAACAAAGTGTATCAACCAGGAAGCACAGGGAATCAACTTGAAATAGAAAGGGAAGCAATTATTAATATTTATGTATTGGAGGGGAAGGAGGGGAGGTTAAAATAGTTCCCCCTCATTTTGGAGAGGCTGCAGTGGTTGTAAGCCAGCCACTTGAAAATTTTGCTTCTTAAAAGCAGCATGGAAAACAAATTTAAGTTCAGCTGCTCAAATTAGGTGCAAATGTGAAGGGCCTCAGATAATGTCTTTTTTTGTTAATCTTAAAATGGCCACCCAGTAGTGTAGTCTTCCACTGCCTTGTGTGTAGGAGGTGCTTTAGCAGAGCATGGTAGATTGCATATAGAGCAATAATAACTGTTTGGGAAGCTGGATTCTCTGTCAGTAATCATCGGCTAACTCGGGCCACTGCTGGTAATGACATGATGGCTTCAAGCATTGCTTCTTCTGTTCTGGTGCCAGTGGCTGTGACAGCTGCTCTGGAAGAAGTCATTGGCTTGCTTTGCTTTCCGTTATGAAGGTGAAGTGGTGAAGGTTTCAAGAAAACATTAAGGAAAGAAGAAATTACAAAAAATAATGAAACATTCAACATTTGTTTAAAAAAACCCCAACAAACAAAACTAAACAAAGCCACCGCAGCTGTTCTTTTTTGCACAGGGTACTCTTTACTACGTGTTTGTACATGTGTTCATTAATAAAGACCTAATGCATAATAACAGTTTTGTTTGTGCGTGCATGGGACAAGATTAGCAATACTTTGTAATTAATGATCTCATCCACTTGGTTAACCAAGCAGGCCTTATAATATTTCTTATTAAAAGAAGAAATTCCTTCTTTTCCCTCTCCCAACTAAGCCAGTGCACCTTAATGCAATGATGATATGTTAGACCCAGCAGTTGTCAAAGCATCGTATTACTGTGATGCCATAATGACACCCTGTCTCTGTAAAGTAGTCATGTTTTCTCAAATCACACGTTGCACCGTTGATTTCTGACATGACACTTCATTCAGTCACTTTCCTTTTCTCCAGCATCTCCATTCTCTGACAATAGCAGCTGGTGCCCATTTTCCTACTAAGTGATTCACATTTTGCCACTTTCCTTCAGTGCAATTAGCTGAAGCTAAAAAATGCTCAATGTAAAGCAGCTTGGCTGAAATTGTTACTCAGCTCTTTTTAACAGGACCCAGTGAAAGTCTTGAGGTGTTGTAGGCGTCAGTGCAAGAAACATTTCTTCCCACGCAAACATTTTTTTTCCCACTTATATTCAGAGAAGCAGAGTATGGGAAGTCACTGGAACACGCTGCAGTTTTCTATCTACTGATTTTGGCATAGACCTGTGAAATAATACCAAAAGTAAGCATGATATTTGAGGGGGAATGTGGTCTTTGTGACCAAAGGAAGGAGCTGGCTTCCATTCCTGACTCTGCTATAGACTTACTGTGTCACCTAGACCAAGACTTTTTCATGCATTGGTTTTCGTAGTTAAAGTGTGAGGATAACCAGTTAAGACCTTTTTGGTTGACATCCGTGTGAGTTAGAGGAATGTGTCGGAGGAAAATCAGATGGATTGCACTGTTAGCGTAAAAAATACCTAGGTGTGCATAATAACACCTGCCTTGCTGATGCTCCCACGTAGTAGCTGTCATTAAAAATGTCAACTGCTAACAACCTATTCTGACATTTATGGAAATAGGGTAATTCTTTCTTCAAGAGAGAAAAACTTCATGTGCAGCTAAAAGTGGACTTCTGTGTGGTCTGTAAGAAAGGTGCTCACTCTTAATTATCGTGACTAATCATTAGAGTCACTGAAACCACCAACACAGCTCTGAAGTAGTGAATGATGCTGTAAGCAGAGCTTTTTCCGACTTGAAAAGTAAGCATGAAATGTGTTCATGGGTTATGAAGTATTGGTATGTTGTTTTGACATCCTTTAGGTATTTGTAATAAGGGAGATGAGGGGAGAGTAACTTTCCTGAACCAGTTGCATGTATGGATGGAATATACAGAGCTTCCCAGTTGGAATGGGAAGTCTTTCTTTTTTTAAGGCTATGTACTGTAATCAGATGCAGTTAATTTTTGTACTACACTTGTATATTGATACTGATTTAGCCAGTGTCAGCACTGTCAATATCATTAGTAATGTGGCAGGTAGATGGAAATATGAATGTGATTGCATTAATAAATTCTTAATATATTCAACCTTTCATAAGCACATAGCATTACAATTTATTCATTATTGTTTAAAACCATTTTAAAGCAGAAGTTGCATATTGAAGTGCTCTGTCATTGTACCTTTCTGCCAGCAGTGACTGGCTTCAGGTCTGTCTTAAATGGAGAAGTTGTGAAGTAAATCTAGTAGAGATGTGAAGAGTCGTGCTATATGTTGAATATTACTTGAGGCTTGCAGTACCCTCTCTTGTATATGGGCATGGAAATACATCTAGAGCCAATTAGTTACTTTCCCTATAGTTACTGAAAGGAAGGTTTACCTGAGAGCTGCCAGCTGTTAGAAAACTTACCTGAGAACAGCCCACCACAAATGGAGCTGCCATTTATTTGATTTAAATCTAGTCAAGAAAAAAAAAAAAAACAACCCCACCAAGGCTTTAAAATAAATACTGTACATTTTTATATGACACATGTTATTTCTATTCATAAACCTTAACTAAATTTAGATTTTTATTAATCCAATGTGACCTAAAAATTCTGCATTAACAGCACAATGTGGAATTGGGCTTATTCTCTTTGAATGCAGATAAAGCCATCATCTTGAAAATAGCTCTTTCTGACAAAAAGGTGTTCTTTTGAAATAAAGTCTTATTCACTATATTCCTCTTAGAGTTAATGTGAATTTTAGTGCCTCTAATTTTAGATTGAAGTGAGGTCTAGAATAAAACCCACTGGCTGACAATTGAATTTATAGATAGTTGTGAATATTTCAGGCTTGAATAATAGAGCTGTAGAATTTCAGACACAGAGAGGAAGAGAGAATTAAGCTCCAACTGTAGTTTTAGACTATAATGCAATGGTGTCTAGGAATTCTTCAGTGTAACGAGCTAAGTAGTAATTAGGAGGGAACTGAGGGAGGGATTTTACAGAGATCTAGCTTAGGCATTATTCCAAACGTTCAGCATGATAATTTGATGGTGGTCCCACCTGCCATCCATATAAAATGGCTCTCAAATTACTTTCGTTCAGATGTGGTACAGTAAGGAAAGAGTGAAAGCACTAGGTGTCTGTTGCCCACCCACAGCTAGTACCCAGCCTTGTCTCTGGTTCACCTTCGGGGGATTGAGAAAGGTTTTGTTCTCAAACTCAGGTGCTGTTGTTTTCACTTTTCTTTGGAATGGTTAATGTTTTAACTGCATTTGTGCTTTGCCAGCATGCACCAATCCAGTCTGTACTGTTTAAGCTGTAGCCAAAAGCAGCTCTATCTGGGTTCGTACCAGAAACTGCTACTTCAGAGGCATCAGCAGACTGGCTTTAGCCTAAGCAGCAACGGTGATCAGATTTTAATGCTTTTAGAACTGAGATTATATTTTGGTTCTGACTGCTTGGAGTGGGAGGTATCCACTTTTGCACTGGCTAAAACAGCATGCATTTGGACAACTAATTAATTGCAAATGGTTTTTCTGGGAAGGGAAGGGTGACATTCGAGCTCATTATTGCACAAATTAGAAAAAAAAAAAAATCAGCAGTGGGAGTCTTAGACAGGAACGTGCCATCAAGCTGGTTATGACAGACTGTAGGCAGTGACTCCTACTGCTGTATTTTGAGACTTTTTATGTGGAGTCACAGCAGCAGGGAGATGAAAAGAAGACCAAGTACCTGTTTAGGCAATAAAAGACCTTAGTGTTAGTGTGTAGAAAAATAATGTAAACAATAAATTGGGAGAATGTGAAAGTTAATTGATATTTTTATCATAGATGTATAAAATTCAGTGTCAAAGGAAGAGGAGAGAGAGAGACAGAGAGACACCATGTTTTAGTACCCTAATAACTTCTAACTCTAGTCTAAGATCATAATGTATGTGAGAGCGGTCCAGTAATTATAAGGTAATAAGTGGAGTGGTGGTGTAAGTGCTCTAAATTAAAAGGAATTCGCAGAGCTGCTGTAAGTCAGTGCCGACCCGCTTTCTTTCAAACGTTGACTTGAGAAAAGTGCTTAGCCCAGAGTGCAAGTAGAGAGACAAGAGAGAGCTATCTATTAATTACAGCACTCATTAACAGTGACGGCTACAAGGCAGCAGATGCAGAAGAAAAGGCACACGCTACTGCAGGCTGGCAAGGGGATTTCCCCCCCTCCAGTTCTTGAGGAAAGGACAACACAAGCAGGTGGTCCAATGTAATAAGATATTTTCACGGCTTTAACCTTCCCATTTCCTTGGTTTATTTGCTGACACCAGATAGCTTGCTTCTTCCACCTCCCCAAACAAGTACCGATTTTAAGTTTGGAGGGTGACATTTCTGCACATCAGTCTGGCTGTTTTCCAAATTCACATGTTGTTTGTTTTCAGTAGAATTTTACAGTAAAAATTACAACAGTTGAGAGGTCCTAGATAAGATCCATGTGCACTGATTTTGGGGGTAAATCTCATCCTAAGCAGATATGTTTAATGAAGGGTTAGGCTTTGATTTCGGTTACCCTTATTGGAAAGTAAGCAAACTCTCTTGATTTCTATCTGTTTTCGATTGGTGAATTTGATTCTAGGTCTTGAAGTAGAAATTTTTTTTTTATTATAATGTTTCTTAAACATGAAAAGATGAAAAGACAAGATCGCAAAAATCACTTCAGAAAGTGCAGCCAGTCAAACTTTCTGGATTTAGGCGCTTGCTTTGAAAACATGAATATATAGCTCCAGGTGGGTGGCCTTATGGGGTAGTTGCTTTTCTGCTGATAGTGTTTCTAGAGAAAGGCTCATAACTGTCATCTGTACTTTGGCAGCTTCTCAGAGTACTGTCAGGAATATGCTGGGTAGGCCATTTGCTACTGTGGTCTCATAATCACAGCTGTAGCAAATGAAGATAATATCTGATTCGGAGCTTTCAAATTATTATTTTTGTCCCTTGTTCTCTCTAAAATATGTTTAAAATGAATAAAAAACTTGGGGATGGAGTAGACAAAGATTTCTTTTTCCCTTTAGAAAGCATTAATTTGTCAAATGAAATATAATTTCAGATGCTTAATTCTGAAACTGTGACAACTGAGAAGTAAGGCAGAGTATCACCTTCTGAAAGACAAAATTTGTCTAAAATATCCTCTAATATTTTTTTTTTAATCCAAGAACAGAACACATAAAATGTCAGATCCTATAGACCTGCAGATATATGGGACAATGGCATAGCTATTACTGGTTAGTCTGAGGATAATGGCTAGAAAGTAATTGCAGCCAGAGCTGATGAATCATTTCACTTAGATTTTGTGAAAATGGAGTCCGGCCTTAATTATTTGTTAGAGTTCCCAGTTGATATGCTACTCTATTACAATATAGCTGTATCTGTAATAAAGCAGTATTAATACAGACAAAAAAAAAAGGACTGTGGGAGACTTGCTCTTCAGTTCTCAGATCAGATCAATAGATAACGGATATGTGTTTTAGTCAAGTGTCTTGACAAATACTAATTACAGAGTAGAACATTTATGTGATCAAACTCGGAAATATTTGTTCCTGATAATGATGAAGTTTACAGAAAGAAAGTACCAATGGGGAAAGGAAGACATTTAATAGCCAAGTCATCTAATAGGATTTTTAAAATTTTTTGACTTCTAAATGACAAGTTTGGAATTTAGAGTTGATGCTGAAGTTGACACGTAGCCTAGAGGGCAGGTGGAGGGGACAACAAGCAGATTTGGTCACTTTAAAGTTTTTGTTTACTGCCTGTCTGGAGCTTTGACAAAGCTCTGTCATGCCCTTATGCTGATTACCTTCATGTAGAACAAGAGGTATTGACTAATGAATGAATGATGTGCAGTCCCTAACCCTTCCAGAGCAGCCTTAAAGAGCACTGTCTTTAATACACAGATTCTTCTTTCTCTCTCTCCCCACTACAGGCTTCTCTGCAGAATGTCAAGCAAAGATCGACACATTGATTCTAGCTGTTCGTCATACATCAAGACGGAACCGTCGAGCCCTGCCTCTCTGACGGACAGCATCAACCACCACAGCCCTGGTGGCTCCTCAGACGCCAGCGGGAGCTACAGTTCCACCATGAATGGACATCAGAACGGGCTGGACTCACCTCCCCTCTACCCTTCGGCCACAGGGCTTGGGGGCAACGGACCTGTCAGGAAACGATATGACGACTGCTCCAGTACCATCGCTGAAGATTCACAGACCAAGTGTGAATATATGCTGAACTCGATGCCCAAAAGACTGTGTTTGGTGTGTGGTGACATTGCGTCAGGGTACCACTATGGAGTGGCTTCCTGCGAGGCCTGCAAGGCTTTCTTCAAGAGGACAATTCAAGGTTCGTTATTCTTTAAATTTCTTTTCTTTCTTTTGCGCAAAGCGAAATAGTACAATCCTTGACTAAATCCTGTTAGGACTTAAGACTGTACCTTTTCATTCTTCAGTATTTGATCCTACAGATGTTACTCATGACAAAGCCCCTTTGGGCTTCTTTGGGAGTTCTGTCTCTCACGTTAAGCCCACTGTGATGTTTATTTTGCTCATGAAAAATAGTAAAACACTGGAGCCATCCAGTGCACGTTCAGATTTGTTTTCTGTATGAGTTTCTCATGGATTCCCATAAATGATTGTTGCAAAGAAAACATTATTTTTTGAAGGTTGTAATGGATGCCTTTTGAACATACCTTGTGGCCAGCACACAGAGATGGTGCTTGGGTTTTGCTCCTAGTTACACCACTACCATACTTTGATTGTTACAGAAACAGTTAACTTTTATTAAAGCACCAGTGTATTTAAAATGGGAACAAAATGCAATGGTGTAGTGCTTTGTGTATATCGGTGTATTAATAACTGGTCTTTCACCCATGTGGTGTACAGTGGCCTTAAACAGGTTCAACAAATATCTGTAAAATCACATTCTAAGGAGAGTAAGTTGGCAGCTTTTGGTCTTTGTCCAGTACTTTGTACTAATCTGCTCTTGATACCTGTTACAAATACACCACATATTTTGGCGTGAATTAGTATGAATGGGATAATTTACATGACCACTTCGGAACCAATGGAGACAAAATAACCTTCTACTTTGATTTAGATATCATCCTTTCAAGTAAAATTGAGGGTGCTTTATTTAAAGAACATGAGGCCAAGCTTGGCCTGGACAGGAGTATAGTGTCACATTAAATTAAATTCAAACTTCAGAGACTAAAATTAGGTTGCTAAGTCCAAATTTAAGCTCCTCAATAAAACCTGCTTGGTTTTTAGAGGTGTTGAGTGCCTAGAATTCTCAGGAAAGACAATGCAATCTGGTGGTGTACTTTTCTTTTTAAAAATGTGTTACAGTAAGGAGCAGAAAGTTAGTTTCAGTTTGTAATTTCACAGAACCCAAAATTTGAAACATTTGGTTGAGATTTCTTAAATATAGTATCTCCATATTTAATGTAAAACTAATAAGGAAAAAAAATCTTATTTTAAATTATCCATTGCTGAGACAATGGGCATTTAATTCTTCTCTCATCCATTTTACTACTGAGCGACTTGGGTCTCTAGCAGCATGAAGTACCCATTTTATGATGGTCATATAGCCACTAAAAAGAAACATTAGACTTCAGTTGTTCCAATGAAGCCAAGTGTTACAAAGTTTGCAACCAATAAACAAACACCTATGAAGATTCTTAGTGGCCTTGGTTTATATGTAAAATGAGTGCATATGCAGAAACTTATTTCAAGTCTTTATTTTGGAAAAAGTGAAAAAAGAGGTAGGTGATTTCACTTGACCTTCAAGAACATTTTCAGAAAAGCTCAAGAATTGTTTCCACTGAATCAGTTTGTATTTTGTGGTTGCTAAACTTCAAGCACCAACTTCAACTAGCAACTCTGTTTTTATAAATGGTGTTTAATTGCTATGTAATAGCTGCCCTACAGAACTGAATCGATGCACAATTATTTAGGTTGTATTTTGAGCATAAAAAATACCACAGAAATGTTAACTGACTTCTGGCAGCAGTGGGTAGCCTGCAATTTTACACTGCACCAGAGACAGCAAGTTTCTGGGCATGGAAGCACAAGACAGGGACGTCATTCTCCAGATTAGCAACCTGGACTTGGCCACGCAGCTCAAGTTAGAACTGGCAGCTGTGCAAAAAGTCTCAGTATGGTTAGAGCACTAGCTGCATCAGCAGGTGACAGTGCTGTGTAGACAAAAAAAAAAAAAATGCAGCAAGGCAAAACCAAACATTGAATGGAAAAGCAATAATGAAGAAGCTAAGAATAGGAAGTATGTTGCCATCATAATGTCATGGCAGCATCTTCAGTAATGGTGCTGACTAAACTTAGACAACGACTAAGAGTTTTCAAATACCGTCCAAAATAATGGAAGCTACTTATTTTGGTGAATCAAACCATGGATTGTGGTAGGTGACAAGAAGTATATAAGAAAAATGTACTTTTCATGTTTTAAATGGGCAAATTCTACCTTAAAGCTTGCATGAAGAATAATTTCCCTGCGGTTTTTTTTTTTGTTCTGAATTATAGAATTTAGTCCCAATATTCCTAGAGGTCATTCTTCCCTTTACCATTTAATTTCTGGATTCATATCACATTCTTTCTCTTCTTGTTTTTAAAATAAGTTTATTACTACATAACTGCAAATAAGAAATCGGGAAAACAGCAAATACCCAAGAAGTTTATAAATACAGCATAGTAAACCAGATTACCTGAAGAGTCAGATATTGTAACTGTGCATATGTAAGGGTAACATGTCATGGCTTAAAGAATTGCTTATTTTAAATGATAATAATTTAATTGTGATTAGTACTTAATTATAGATTCAGTGAAAAAGAATGTTTGAATTCCCAAACCTTTCTTATTTATCATTCATCAGTTACTAAATTAGCTAAGACTTGTAGAACCTAAGTGCCACTTCTATTGAAGTCATGGACAAAAATGCTCTGACCAGTGAAAACAAGGCTGAGCTGGTAAAGTTAGATTATGAAGCACATCTTGTGTTCACGTCAGGTGATGTCCTTTCCACTAAGTCAATGAGAGTCTTTCCATTATTTCCATTTTGACAGAGTCTTTTGGAATCTCAGTAGGTGAAAGCCACAGGCAGCTGTTTGGAGATCCAGCCACAGTATCTGTATTTCACCAACATCTTACGTAAGACAGAAATGAAGTGCATCACAGGATACCTTGTAGCCCCTTACACGAGGTGAATTTTGCCCTAATGTAGAGTATACACCTGTTCTTAAGGGTAATGGAGATTATCATTCCCTTTCAGATGGCAGCAATTTAGTCTAAAAAAGTCTGGTCCTGGCTGATGTATTTCTCCTCTTCTTCCTGCCTCTTGCAATAGTTTTCCTAAAAGTAAAGAAATTAAATGAACCCTGTCTTGAATTGTAAAAAGCAGTAATTTTGTCTCATGAATGTATATTTTATCATAGCACAGAAATACATTTGGAGCTGTGGTAAAGAATGCATGGATTATGATGAAAGTAAAGAATATTAGAAAAAATCAGAAGAAATTACCTGGCTAAAAAAAAACCCAAACCAAAACCCACCAAAAAAAAAGCTCAATATATAAAATCAGTGTATTAGGTCATAGTAGAATCGAATGACGTTATACCCCCTGTTGTGACATATAAGGGATGGGAGAACTGGATGTTCTGTCTGCTCAGCCTAGTACTCACTCAGCTGCAGCTCTCCATTTGCTTCTGGAATAATTTACATGGTGGCTGATTGCAAATGTCTTACAGAAACACATACACAGCCAAATCTCCCCAAAATTGGCTTAGTATCAGGGATAGTAGAAAATAGCAATGTCTAAAAATAGTTACAGGTCCATTGATTTTTTAGGGTCTCTCTATAGTTTTTGCTGTGCACTGTATTATGTTGAAAACGCCAAGCTTTCATTAAAAGAAAGAGAGAAAAAAGAATTTTCATTTGTCAGCTGGGTGCAAAGTCTTGTGTTCAGCACAGAGGTCTTGTACTTACTAGATGTTTTGTAGTGAATATTTAGTGTAAATACATTTCTCATCATTTTTATTTGCTCAGTTATCATAAAGACTAGTAAGTACACATTTTGCATTAATAATATGTAATTACTCAGTGTCTGTAACTTAAACATTTCTGCAAGTGGATTCAAATGCTATTCTTGCTTTCAGTAGAAGGATGATAGGATGTACAGATTCAATGACAGTTTACAATTTTGTTTTATTTTAGACTTCATCTCTAAAAAAAATAGCCTGCATCTAGACAAATTTCTTCCTTTCTTCTTCCAAATTTTCAGGACAGTTATCTTTGGACTCTTTAAACTTGCATGAAAAGGCAGTGTGAAAAGCCTAGGTATTGATATGTTGCCTTCCTGGTAAGTCTTGTTGCAAAAGTGTCAGGTGTCAGAGCTTACTTATTATTTCCTTGGACAGTGTTTGAATTTTTCTCACAAAAGCTAAAATATTTTGTATTCAATAGGCCTTGTAGTTCTTGGGCTTTGGTGAGTTTTTTATTGTTTTTTTGTTTATATGTTTATTTTTATGGAAAAACTGTTGGATGAACAGTATTGAGACAGCAATCTTCTGTTTGTATGCAGGGTGAGTAAAGCGATAGGTAGTCAGAAGACTTACAATCATACCCTCACTGTGTCATTTAAGAGCTTTGTCCCTGAGAGCTGTTGCTTGACCATTTGTCCTAACACAAATGAAAATTCCATTCTGGGAATACTGTTTTCCTTTTGGTCATTATGTGAACTAGATCAAGACTGCCATCTCATTTTATGCCGATCACCTAAGAGCCTTCAGCTCTACAGTTCTGCAGTAGTGTAATTCCTATGGTCTTAAAAGCCTGCCAAAACTAGGAGCTAGATTAAACTGCTTTGTACTTGATTCACCTTTTTGGTTACTCAAAGTTGGTTTTAATCCCTTTAGTGTTCGGGTTTTTCAGCCCTCTTTAGAGTGTTTACCCATTACTGAGCCAATTTGATCTGTAAATGTACAAACACCTTACAGTAAATACATATATTTTTTTAAATTAGGTAAGAACTGATTAAAAGTTAGAATTAACTAAGTAAAGTCAGATAGTAAGATGACATTTAAAATAGGCAACATAAAGTTTGATTCAAAGTTACATTTGACCTAAGTGGCTTCTAGAGGTTAATTTGTCTCTCAAATCTGCCTCCACATCATTTTTGTGGGGGAAATGAAAGCAAATTAAGAAAGATTTTAGGGCTTTTCAGCGTATTTACTGATAGTTAAGATTATAGTTTTTTTATAGAAAGATAGGATGGAGGCTTGCATCTTGGTGCAATAGTCTGTGGACCTTGGCTCTGTTGCAAAGATGGCAGTCTTCCAGTGAACCTAACACTAAATGTCACCTGAATCCATCATTACCTGATTAAATCATTCACCTTCCTTATATAAGTGAAAGTCTGTGCCTCAGCATTTCTTTCAAAGAACATTTTAAGGAAGCAATGATAGATATCTTCCCTTTTGCCCTGATTTCTCTGTGCCTGTGGGCCAAACTAGTGAGCAAATATTTTTAATTCCTTCCAACATGTCTTTTAATCCTGTCATAATGTCATTGTGTAACTATGGCAGCCAAACAAGATGAGAGAATGAAATATAAACATGCTGAAATCTAAGAACCAGAGAGAAATTTAAAATTATACAGATGGTTCTATCTTTTTTACTGTTTGTGCTTTTTTTACAGACTTGTAAATTATATGCTGCATTTTAATTATTAGGGAACAAGAATGACCATCCTGATTTGTGCATGGCTATTTCAAACCTATCAGAAATAGAAAGAGATGTGGTTTACAAATAGTACTGGTACAGTGGTATGCATTAATTCTATTTTAATTACGTCTGGATCTCTATTTGTTATAAACATCTCTGAAAGCTTCTAGCCCTCTTATGAAGGTCTGTCTAGTTTGAAACTAGAGACATGTAGTCTCAGCTAGATAGTGATTTATTTTAATGTTTCTGTAACTTTTTAAATGATTTTTTTTTTTACTGTTGCAAAAGTCATTTGGTTTGCAACTTCACAGACTGTTTTCTTACAAACAAACAATGACAATTTTTCATGCTACCTTGGTAGGATGTGTCAAAAACAACTTAGATAAAATACCAGTAGGGACAAAATATAATATAGATGGTTCAGTCTTTCTGACTTGAACAACTCTTCAGTGACTCCTAGGCAGCAGGGGATCAGTTCTATTTGTGTCTTCAAAGCGTTGGTTCTCTCCTAAGATGACCTTAATATACTTCATTTCCGTTGAAGATAAAGAAATTGGCTCCAGTGGGAATCAAAGGTAACTGGGCCCTTACAGGTGTCATTAAACACTCCCCAATATCAGCCTCATATTGAAAATTATGGTGGTTTTATGATGCTGGAAATCCATCTACCTTAAGTTAGAGGCTGATGCAAAAATGTCATGCAATCAGACCAGCCAGCATCACTTTCACATTTTTGTTTTAAATCTCTATTCATGTTGCTTTCTAGAAATAAAAAGTACATTTCAGAAGTTCTAAGTATATTACAGTTCAGTAACATAGTACACTGGCCTTTTTTGAGCAACTCGAGTGATTTCGTTTAAAATGTACTTTTAAGCTGGCTGTGTTCCTCTGTCAAATACCCTTCTTACACTGTAGAGTTATTTAAAAACCAGCTGCTTTTCCTGAGTTTCTAAGACAGAGTGACAGAAAAGGCAACACAAGCAATGGAGACATAAGCATAATCCTTCATACATGATCCTATCATCTTGAAACAATATTTGTTATATTTAGGAACCAATGTTTTAAATGTTCTGTAACTTTGTATGTGCAGTATTGTTTCTGAAGTCACCCAGATGAAAAGTTGTGAATACAGTCAACTTTAGTCTTAAACAGCTCCAGGTGACATGTAGCAGAATTCATAGATCTATAGTTCATAGAGCTATCTACAGTATCAGGTGAATCCATCTAAGGATTTGTTAGCCAAAACTAGATTCAGTTAGGTTCAAATCCAACCTCATTCCAACCTGACCCCATTTCTGAAAACTTACTGATAAGAGTACTTTTACTTGTGACAATATTTACTCATACTTAAATTCGGTTTAGTTCTGACTGCAAAGTAGGGAACAGAGCAAGAACTGAAACTTTAACCTGAGAGAAAATATTTTTACTTTCCTCAGTTCAGCTTTGCTAAGACCTATAAACATCAAATACATTTTTAAGTCCATCTGGGACTTTTTCTCTATCCTTCTTTTCATAAGTTAGCCTGTTACTCTATTTCCAACAGCATCTACTTCTCAGTTTCTCAGGAACTATTCTTTTCTGTTGTGGCTGAATTACATATCAAGGTGTGACCTAACATACCATAATTCACTCTGTGTTGGCATAGATTCTCCTGTCTCTCTTTTCAGGATTTCTCTTTTATGAATTTCCAGAAGACCCGTGGCTGTACTCCTAGCTACCTTTCATTTTCCAGAGTTTTCATGCATGCCAGTCCACAGACAAGCAGGTTTATTCCTTTGGGTCTGTCACCCAGGAAAACAGAGCATGAAGGTGGTACTTGGGGTAAACTTTACTGCAGAAAGACTTAAATCCAATGATGCAGTAGCCTCTATTAAGAATAATAACACTTGCTTTTTAAATACAAGTTTTTGGAAAAAGGTAGTAGATTACAGAAGCTCAAAGAGAAGGTTTGGGAGAAAAATGGGGCATTATTGAATATAAATAAAGAGGTACTGAAATGCAATTTCATGAACTAATTATAGCATAAAATTATTACATTGAAGGAATAATTAATTCCTCTCTGTTGGTTTAATGCTTCTTTTCTTTTTTTTTGGTCTTCTGGACCTACATTGCCACACAGTAAAAGTTTCAATACTGCTATCTTCAGCATTCATCCTGCTTTTGTAAGTGGCTCATGGCTACTCTTTCCAAACACATTTTCACCCTGTGTCTCAGTCTTTCTTGTGTCTTTTATTTGTCCAAAGATTTTTCTGAGTGTGATCCTATAGCTCATAGCAGTCCTTTACATCTTTAGTGTTGCAATATAAAATGTCGCGGTGTGAAAGGGGAAATAAAGCTTCTGCTAAGAATCGCTGTCTGCAGCTTCTGTTCATGTTTGTATTTGTGGAAGTGACTCCCTTGTTTCAGCCTGTCCCACAGACTGGAGCCAGTATCTAGAGTCAGCTTCGCGCTCTTGATATGTGTGAGGTTCTAAAGTTGTAACTGTTGATGCCAATAACTTCATTTGGGATAAGGCTTTCAGTGGCCTCTTCTTTGTCACGGTTCTCACTCCTCCTCTTCTGTTAATCTTGAGTGTTGCTGTCAATTCTGTGCAAGAAATGGCCAAAATGGTCTCAAGAATCTTGGCTAAGTCCAGTCGATTGCCTGGCTTGTAAAACCATCAAGTCCCTCTACCATTAAAACTGCATTATGACTCCACATCTCATTCAGGTAACCTCCAAACCTCATCTGTGAGATGAAAAAAAATGGTATCTTGGCCCACTTTTCCTTGAGCTGTGTATCAAGAGAGCTGAATATGTACCCTAAGTTTTAGCCTTTTATCTCAAGATCAGATATTTCGTGGGTCAGTTGCTCTTGATAGGCACACTGTGTTAGAAGTATTTTCTCATCTTTTGGCTGAGATAATAAAATTTAACACATTAGTAGAAAAAATAAACTGTTTTTAAATAAATGTTCCTCAGTGCATGAGGAGAGAAAAGGGACTCTGGCTGACATAAATCCCCTTGTGTTATTATAGCACAAGGCAATGTGTTTGGGGAGTGAAGATTTGACATATATTTTTATTTTCAAACGTCATACTAATTTACATTACTCAGCCCTTTAACTGCCAAACTGTAAAAGTCCATTACGCTACTGAAAGGAATATACAAATTATCCCCTGGCACTTCAGGCAGGAGTTTTACATATAAGCTGTTATTCTATCAGCCAGCTAGCTGCATGATTCTATTAAGGAGTAAGTGAGAAAATTATATTGCCTGCAAACTAATTGTACGAAAGACTCTGAAATAAGTAATCAGAGCCCAGTCCTTTCTGAAAACCAGCCAGGAGATATTATAAATTGCTCGATCATTCTTGTCAGCCCAGTTCAAAGACTCAGAGCTGCCATGTTGATTTTGTTCACTGTATAACACAACTACCTCTCCAGCTGTTGGCAGGAGTGGGCAAACTCAACTTCTGTTCTCACTAGATGCTCAGTTTCAGACCCTGGCATCATGCAGTAGACAAGTAAATGGTAGAGCTTCCTTCTGCATCTTTCTCACTGAAATAAAATGCAGATCTCAGCACCCTGAATGGATGCAGTGTACCTGTGAAATTGTACAGATTCCCAAACTCTTAAAATCATTTCTGTTTCTTTCTCTAGTGTGTAGAAGTAAATAAGAAATTATGAGAGCTCTAATTACCTGCAATGTGCAGTAAATTTTGGTTTTTACTAAAAATATATTCACTAATACTTTGAGTGCTAGGTAAAACGCATTTTGAGTGTGATATATATCCAGGTACATATGCATTGCAATGAAGTTTGGGTTTTTTTAGGGAAGCTCCCTGACAGAAATGAAGTCTATCCATGGAGGTATTTGATAAAATACTGCATTCATATGTGAAGTGGTGACAAAAATACTCGTTTCCTTGAACTCTTACTTTGGTCTAGCCATATTCTAAAATGTTGAAACACTTTAGGGTAACCAGCTATAGCCATTGATAAGATGTGGATCTTTGCTGCACCAATAAATCCAGTTACTGTAACTCAGTACTGAGTTCACTGGAGGAACTCTTTGCAAGTCTTCCAAGTTTATTTTCTAACATCAAAATTTAAGAATGAACATCTGCTGGAAAATACAATTCTTTAAAGTAAAGCAGCCTAAATTGATAGGAGAAGATTCCCTCTCTAAGCTAAAGTACTAGAATCGAAGTGCGTAGGCTAATAGCTCATTTTAGAGTCCTTTAGGTGGAAAGAATTTGCAGGAAAAATATGTTGCATAATGTGCTGTATGCTACAGACCCTTACTATGTTTCATAGTATTTTGCGCAAAACTGAAATGTCAGGGTATGGATTAAAAGCGTCTATTTAGGGAAATAAGCAATCTTTCCTATATTTTTCTGGGTTTGAAGGCTGCTTTTTGGTGTGGACGTCTGTACCTTTGTCATCTGTGCCTTTGCACAAGGGCTCTGCCTATAGTGGGAGTGCTCCACTTGGCCTCAGTACAGAGCTTTGCTGCTTGAAGTTCTGTATTGTAGTCTCAATCTTATTTTTGATCATTTCTGACCTTGTGCAAAGATATCTTTGATCTCTTGCGCAAAGCATTTCTGATTCCCTGTTGCTTTTTTTTAAAAAATAGGAATTGTAATACATTTATTACTATAATATGATTAAGTTAATTAGGTACAGTTTGTGAAAGGCTTTGAAGATGTCCCTGTGTAGTGGTTGTGCCTCACTAAGAATGCCTTGTTAGAGTGTGAGAGGATAATGTGAATCTTTTTTTAAGCATGCCCTTACCATTCTTTCCTATGTATCCTTCCAGAAGTGTTATTTTCTAACTTCGCTAACATGTATTGGAAAGAAGTTTTGCAGGACCTATTGGCCTGATTTTCCTACCCATCGTATACTTAAGTTTCTTAAGTAACTTTCCTCTCAGGAGCCAAGGAAGGGGAAGAGGACTGAACTGAAGTTTGATTTCAACAAGAACCATTAGCGTTCGTGCATCCCAAGATCTGTTCTACTCACCAGCATTGCTAAGTCAGTCATGCAGCAATGTTCAGGAGGAAGAAGGCCCACAAAGGCCTGAGAAAAGTGTGATGGCAGTATTGACAGAACATACATTTCACCATGCAGACCTCCTTTATCATAAATACTTAACCAATTTTCAGTAGATTTAAGTAGTTTAAGTATTACTTCCTGTTGAATTAGCAGTTGCTGAGCATTTGAGTCTTTGTGCAATCCTGCAATCCACTAATGCGATATTTAATGAGGAGACATCAGTCTGGAGAAAGGTAGTCAATATAAATCAGTGTTTACAAAGTGTGATTAACTCTGAAATATTTCATCAATGCTGTGGTCCCAGGCAGACTCTATGCTAATTATTAGAACCTGTGCATGTTTCAGGGGACTTTGACGGACCCTGAGTGCAGCAAACATGGAGCAGCAAAATTGCAATTATGCTCGGACTGTCTCTGATGACAATTTATGCATTTGGTGCGATGACCTCTTCCTTCCCAAGAGGGCAATAAACAGAATGCATTTTCATTAAGATACTAATGCACTTTATCACAGGGGGAAAGGGTTAGAAAATAAAGAAATACCTTTAAAGCAAGATGTGACAGGCTGATGGGGAAGATACTTTATTTAAGAGTCAGTTTCCTGGTGAAACTTCTGACTGCTGCAAAGTCTGTCATACTAAATGTAGTCATGGGCAATAGGATGCATGGCTGGGCAGATGAATAAGCTGAGCTAAGCTGTTTTGTAAAAAGTGCAGTGGTACTAGGGCAGAAGAGAGCAGATGTTCTCCCATTTGGACTTACACCCAAAGATGTGATTTTAAAAATATAAAGAAAATTTCTCGTATACTTTACCCATTAATTTTCAGCCTTTTTTTTTTTTTTTTCTTATTTTTGAGAATAAATAATGTGTACTAAGCAGCAACAACAACAACAACAACAAAAGGAGACACTTTTTGCCCAGGAGGACTCTCACTGAAGGATTTAGCTTGTTCTAAGCCGTAAGGACAGTTGGGAGAAGTAGGGACAAGCATCTCCCACAGTGTTTGTTACTCTGACAACTTGGTAGGAATGATCCTATTTCTGATGCTTGTCAGTACAAGAACTCTGTCTAAAGTATAGAGAGAAGGGGAGATGTCCTGGCTGAGAGATCTGACCCAGTAGCTGTAGAGCATGCTAGATGTGGTGTTAGCAATGCTGGCGAGCCTTGCCTGATACACTTTGCCTGCTGTTATGGAATGAAAAGGGTGAAGCTCAGTAGTATCTGTGTCAATTGGTTGTCCAATGAAGTATGACAGTCTCCTTGTCCTATTCTGGACAAAGAGGGACTGATGAAACTGGTGAAAAAAAGGAAATGAAGAGTGTTCAGGTTAGGAGGAGCCTGAGCGTGTGGCTTGGTACAGACACATGAATACAGGGACCATGTGTGGAGCCAGACACAGACTCACATTAATTGTGGGTTGGGGTTTTTTTATATACCTGTCTAGATTTAAAAAAAAAAAGTCAAAGAGCTCATCCTTTAACTTGGCTTTTCATTTTTACTTGAAAAGTGTTTCCTTTCTGTAGCACTGTTTACTCTTGATATATTCCAAAATTAAACACCATTGCAATTGTGTGAGTCCTTCATATATCCATTATGTTGATTAGTCAGTGATTCTGAATACCTATCTTTTCTGGTACTTTCTATTACAGGTAACATAGAATACAGCTGCCCTGCAACGAATGAATGTGAAATCACAAAGCGCAGACGCAAGTCCTGCCAAGCCTGCCGCTTCATGAAGTGTCTAAAAGTTGGTATGCTGAAAGAAGGTAAGACTGATCAAGTCAATATGTATGTCTCTGCAAGTGCATGCAACAATTTTAGGGCAATCAGGAAAGAAAAGAGATTGGTGAGTGTTCTAATCAGTTATTGTAGAGGCAATTTTCATGTATACTTGGCTCTTCCTGACAGTCTGTTTGTAAGCTATGGAATCACAGTGTATCTACACAAAGTTCATCTTCTCTGGAGTATTTCTAACTATGTGTAGTACAGCAAGATGTACCCCAGCATTCAGACTCCTTCAGTAGATAATTAATAGAATAATCATGTGAAAATATCCCCTCATTTTCCTTGATGCTTTAACATCAAGATTTCTTTCCTCCGTTCCTTATCCACTTTCTGGCAGAAACACACACTGTGCCTTCTTTTCCCTATTTTTACTCAGTCTTCATATCATCAGGACAAATTTAAGTGTTACTTTTCAGTTAAACAAGTATAAATATTGAGTACGTCTATTGAAGCTACTTTAACTACACTGGAGCAAATAATGGCATACAGAAGAGGAGAATCCACCTTTTTTTTTTCTTTCTTTTTTTTCTTTTTTTCTTTTTTTTTTAAAGCATGTGAGTACCCATGCCCCTCACTGTAAGTATATCTTGAGTGTTTTAATTAATCAGTTACATTTTGAAGATACTGAATAACAGGTAAATAGCAGATGTTTCCAAGAAACAGTACTATCTCACCTGGAACCTGATTCGTCTGTTACAGAAAGAGGGAATTCGTTAAATCTTGGTTGCCTGCTATGCACTTGTATTGCTGCTAATGTGTATGCAAAAATAGGTTTTAATGTGCATGTATACGTTATTATTGTAGTGCAGTTACCACCAGGAAAGAATAGCAGAAGATGTCATGGACTTCTGAGCTAGATAACCTTTTAAAATAAAATCAATGTAATGTTTTCTAAACATTGTCTCCAATGGAGAGTAATTTGTGTTAAGCAACCACTTTAAAAATAGTCCCATGCAATTTTGCTTTGCCAGTGCTTAAACAGTCAGCTTTAATAGATGGCTGATTTTTGCAGATCGTTTGATGGTAATTTAAAACAGGTTTAAGTACACAGCTATCAGGGTAAAATCCAAGAACAACAGAGACCAGTGGAGAGATGATGGACAAATTAGGCCTATCACACACCTACAGACATATTCTTATTGGATTATACTTACTAAGAATAAACCTTGTTCTGTGCAACTGCTTTGGCAGATGCTATGATCCTGTGAGCCAAATCCTGCTGTCCTTAGTCTTACTTGAGCAAAACTCCTGTCAGATTCAGTGGGGATTTTGCCTCAGTGAGAATGGCAGCATTTGACCCTCTCTTCCAGTGGTGATAGGAGGGTTCTTTACTTGCCAAAATCCTCATATAACTGACCACTAGGAATAGTTACTTAAAGGTTAAATTGTGATGCTTAGGTGAACTGTAGAAAGAAAAGAATGTCTGAGTATGGCACCTTTTGAAAGGGACTGTTCTTAACATCTTTTTTTTAATAAGTTAAGAGCCCGTATCACTAGTAACCTAATATACAGATATAGTGAGCAACTTGTTTGGAAATGAAGCAGTGCTGCCAAGAGTACATCCAGGTGAATTGGTTTAGACCTTTCTTTTAAATTTTGAGGGCATCATTACACATCCACTACCATACATATTTAAAAATCTGGTCTGTGTGCAGCTTCTGGGACTGCATGAGGAAATTAATTGACTCTTCAACAAATGAGTAATTATCTGAGTTACCAAAATTGTGCGCAGATTTACTGTGTTTCTGCATACGATTTTGGTAACTGAGCTAATTTAGTTAGACAATTCAAATGCACATTGTGAATCAGATTTTTTTACATGAATGATCATTGTCCATGGATACAAATCTGTCCCACAATTTTTCTTAATCAGAATTTCATAGTCTGTCTTAAGAGTACATAGTTTTTTCAAAAAGTTCTACAATGACAAAATAACTAATTCCTTTGACAAGAAGTTTCCTTTGTTGGCCCTCCTGGGCATGTCATAGTTCTTGTACTCTTACTGTGCGAGTTTTTCTGTCAGAACACAGTAATATTTGTACTTATTTTTAATTGGTGAGACTTTTCATGTAGTGGAGAGTTAGCTTACCTTCTTTTCAGGTATTACTTATCTACCACCTAATAGGACAACCTAAAAGAACCTACTAGGGTGTTTTCTTTCCTCCTTTAGTGGCCACTTTTACTTTGAAACCATACTTATTCATAGTGTACTTTTAGGTCTGTACTTGAAATCGATTTTTTTTTTTTTTTCTTCTTGGAAGGTAGTTTTGGAGATAGCTGGTGGGTTTTTTTTTACCTATGGGAAAGTCTGGAGATGAATTTTTGGCTTTGACCACATCCTTTATGCACAGAATGAAGAAAGATGATATACTTACTTATTTCATGTGTAAAGTGGCATAAATTTACTGATTAATAGCATGGACTTAAACTGAGCTGAAATAATTCTGCTGTATTTTAAATGTTTCTTTATGTACAGACAAGGATTTCAGTCCCATGCAGCATGTCAGAGATCATGCTTCAGTAAATCTATTCAAATGTAAACCTGTTCAATTCAATTACCAGTTTATAATAAAATTTGCTGCTGCAGTCTCCACGTTTTTCACAGCAGTCTCTACATGCTGATGGCACAGCATGCCTGGAAATTGACAGCCTAAATCTATTTACAAAAAAAATTTAGTTGCAGACCTGAAATAAAATCAAGTTTAAGCAGCTTTGAGAGGAGCATCATATTCCTTACAAGAACTTCTGCACATCTGCCAGTGTGCATCTTCTCTAGAAATCTTCTCCTGTTAGTGGGGAGTTTTCTTCTAGAAATGTTCCTTAACAAACAGTTTTTAAATGTGACTAAGTTAAACAGTTATAACACATTTTGCTTCCCTTCACATTTGGAAGGACTTTATTACATTGTTGTTTTGTGAATTGTCATGTAAAATTAATGATAAAAATTACAGTGCCTGGAAAAAGATCCCGAGTTTTATTTTCGCTTGTAGGGTAAGGTCCGAAAACCACTTAGAGCAAATATATAGAGTGGCTTCTCTTATGACAGCTTCATGTTCAGTCCTTTACTGTGGGAAGATGATGGTGCTTTTCATGCAGCATCCAGTTTCTGCGAGAGACCTAGTGTTAGGATTGGGCCATGTCTTGAGGTCTTCCCTGGGAGCAAATTGGATTCCTGGTCACATACAATACGGGACGGAACGGGGAATATCTGTACATATTCTCAAGGATGTTGATGGGCCATAGCCAGCGACACCTAGATCAAGATTCTTAACAATTTGTAAGTCATGGGCCAGAACCTATAGAAGGAAGGGTAAATCTGGTACTGGGCTGAGCCGGAGTGGGATTAAGTCCTGGCTCCTGTCAGCATCTCCTATTGAGTAGCCCAAGAAAGTTGCTACAGACTGATCCAGAGGAATACTTCATTTTGGTTTAGCCTGTGGACTGTTACTTGAAAACAAAAGTCTAGGTGTATGGACACTTTTTGAATATGTGTTACGCTTTGTAGTGAAGCATTCAGCAGATGCTGATGAGCTTTTACATGGCAAATATGAGGTTATCATATTTTCATTTACTTTCCTAGGTAATGGTTATTAGCAGCACAGCAGAATACACTTTACTCAAAGAAAAAATGTTACATTTTCCTATTTTTAATTTTGTGTGCCAGCATTATGAAAAATCAGATTTCAAGGATCAGTTGGTTATTCTGTTGAAATACAGATTCTTTGACTGTGCTAATGTTTTGGATTCTCTCAGATTCACAATAACATATCAAACAACATAAAGATTCCTGTGTAGTTCAGGGAGAAACTTTTCAAATCTATCCCTAGAGATTTCTGTAAATAATACTGCAACTGCTAAAAGGGGGCAGGGAGGGGAAAAGCGACAACTTGCCCTTTTAAAATAGGAACACTTTTAAAACATTCTCTAGTTTTCATTTTTGTTGGTTTATTATCAGTCTTTTTAGTTTGCTTCAGGTGGTACAATTAAATCTGTGTGTGCAAGATTGTGTGTTTTAGCTATTTTCCTTTTTATACAGCTAGTTGGACTGATAAAAAATGTGTTGTGTTTTTTCTTTTCTAAGAAGGAAAATTGGATGTAAAACTGCATAATTTTATATGGGAAATCATGGGTAGATGCCTGACTTTTTTTTTCTTTTTTTTCTATTGCTAGCTGATCTGGTTGAATTCTACTTGTAGTCTTCCATCAGTACTATGTGCTTTTTAATACTATCTGTGAGACTACTTACTAACATGTGTCTGTGATAGAAAATATTATTCCAAGTTTATTATACTGCGATCTTGCTCAGACTAGGTGCCCGTGTGAAATATTTCCACTGGAGTAATTATTCCAAAATAAAATTACTTTTTATTTCAGATGCAGTGTTCATATAATTATTTTTTCAAGAGGTTATTCCATATGTTTCCATTTTCTCCATAGAGGCAGAGCCATATCCTCAGTTTTATCTGTCCCTATATTGTAGCAAGGTTAAAAATTACAGTTCAAAGGGGAACCTATTGTGTGGCAATAACGCAGCTTTTAGACCAGCTGAAATATTGAATCCTGTCTTAACTCTCACGGTTCTGAGCAGTGCTAGTTCATACTTTTTACAGGACGGTGACACATCTCCCATATATCTCTCATCTCTGATATCTGCATGTTTTCAGAATTTTTTGAGAGTGGTTTGCAGTGGCTAATCTGCATTGCTTGTGTAGTTCATAAGTGGGTGATGGTCATGGTTTAATCCCAGCCAGCAATTAAGCACCACACAGCTGCTTGCTCACTCCCCCTTCCCCCAGTGGGATGGAGGAGAGAATCAGAAAAAAATGAGGTAAAATTAGTGAAATTCATGGGTTGAGATAAAGACAGTTTAATAGGACGGAAAAGGTAGGGGAAAAAGAATAATAGTAACAGCAGCAACAACAATAAAAGAAAATACAAGTGAATATACAAGAAAAACAAGTGATGCACAATACAGTTGCTCACCCCTTGCTGACTGATGCCCAGTGAATCCCTGAGCTGCTGCATCCCTCAGCCAACTTCCTCTGGTTTATATAGTGGGCATGACGTCCTATGGTATGGAGTACCCCTTTGCCTCATTTGGGTCAGCTGTCCTGGCTGTGTTCCCTCCCAGCTTCTTGTGCCCCCCAGCTTCTGCTGGCAGGACAGTATGAGAAGCTGAAAAGTCCTTGACTTAGTATAAACACTGCTTATCAACAACTAAAGCATTGGTGTGTTATCAAAATTATTCTCATCCGAAATTCAAGCCACAGTACTATACCAATTACAAGGAAGAAAAAGCGAAACCAGGATAAGGATACATACGGAAACAAATCTAAGTTTATTTGAGAAGTAAATTATACCATAATGAAACAGCAGAAGATTTGGGCTGCTTCACATAAGTATGTTTGTATTTTTCTTATGAATGGGTGACCTTTACAAATTAACTGGGTACAAAGTGACTGATGATAGAATAGACAGTGACAGAATTCCAGCTTAATTAGTTCAGCTATTAAAAATGGGAGGCCAGATCCTCACCTAGTATTAATGGAAGCTGTTGGGGCTACGTTAGATTGCTGTTCATTTGGCAGGTTTAGCAATTTATGCTGTGGGGAAATCAGCAATATACCTTTTTGTGTCTGTGAATCTTTACTATTGCTAGTATGTTAGCTGTCATTAAGGCTCCAGAACTGAATAAAACTCTCCAAGCTCGTCATCTGGTGATGCTGACTTCAGTGTAACCCTTCCCATCACAGTAGTACAGTTAGCATTTTGTATTTATATTCCTCACTGAGTAGCCCTTAACACTTCTCATTCATTAGTTTGCTTGAGTTTTTTTTTAAAAGGTATCATACACTCCTGCAAAATGACTTCAGCATCCCTCAGGTAGTGTTAAGGCAGTAGTCAGAATCTGCCTTGTGTGTAAAGAAATTCTGTATTTTAAGTTTTTTCCTTCAGCACTGATCTGAATAAAAACAACTACTGACAGTTTTTAAAATGCTTGAACGCTTTAGATGGTCACACTACTGTAATGAACCAGATTATTACACAGCAGTTAAACTTTTTCTTAAACATGCTAAAATTGGGGTTCTCTATTATTGCTTCACACTTCGAGAGAGTTCCTTAATTCAAATGTAAGAATAAATTTTTTTTTGAAGTGGTTTGTGTATTTTAAAGCATAAATTACTGAGTTTATTATGCGAAGATTACCGTATGAACATCTTTGGCTTGTGTTAAGTAGCAGATCGGATTAAATTATCATATTGATCCTTTCTGGTTTTGACAGTCTATGAAAATGAATCCGATACAGCAACGAGAATAGGCAGTTTGAGTTTACTCTTACGTAAAGAGATGCGTGTTGTGCACAGGAGCTGATTAATGGATTCAGTCTCAAAATAATAAATAAAACTAAGCAATCCTCTTTATAACTAAAAATGTGTTATCACCTATGTTTTGAGGCTAGTGAAAAAACCTGCTTAATAGGATTCCTCCTAACAACATCTCCTTTGAAAAGACCTGTGCATAAGACATTGCCAAGGTAAATTTCTCTCACAAGTCTAATACCATTAGTCTGCCAAGAAGAAAGCAGAAAATATTGTGGAGGAAGTTTTAGTTTTTGCTGCCTTCAGAAATTAGAACAAAAGGAAGGAGAAAGTCTTAATGGTATTCAAAGAAAATATTTCTGTACAGGATGACAGTTAATAGAGCAGAGTTGACCTCAGTGATATTTCTTATGCTCTCTGTTGTAATATTACACTTAAGGAGCTCCTTCATTAATGCAGGATATTAAACAAAGCTCCTGTGTTATAACATCAAGAGATAACACAGCACATCTTCAGTTGAAAACTCTTCTGAATTTCAACTCTTTTCTATGTTTCAGTGTGTTCTGAGGGAGTTTGGTTTCTAGTGCAGGTATTTTTTGTAAGTGTTTCTTTTCCTCCTCTTTTCCTTTCTTCTCCCTTTCCCCCTTTCTTCCCCCCCTTTCACCCTTTTATTCCCCTTCCTTTTCGCCCTTTACCCCTTGTCTTCCCACCTTCTCCCTCTTCCTCCTTTCAATTTCTCCCTTCCCCTCCCTTTTATTTCCTCCTTCCCCCCCTTTTCTCCCCTCTTTCCCCTTGCTCTCTTTTTCTTTATTTCATGCAACCTGTGCTTGGTTTAATATATACAGGGACATGTTAAATCTCCTTGGAAACAATAGAAACTAATCCCTAAGTGTTGTTGGTGTTCATAAGTAGGCCTCTTTCCTCCTAACCAAAATGTGGCCTGATAGCCCAGTTCACACATTAGAACTGACAGCCCAATTTGTCTGCCCTAAAACACGGCTCATGACTATCCACTCTCTGTCACTGATGAGGAAGGACAAACTATTCAACTGCAGGTTAGTATTTATAGTGAGCTCAAGCAACTACCTTTTCTATTCATCCATTAAAAAAATTCTCAAGAAAAAACAAATATTGGAGATGTGGATATTCTTTCTCATTTTAGAAATTACACAACAGTACCTACAGCTAAGACCAGCTGTCGACCTCCTGAGAAGTTCTCACGGTGCTTGTGTTGCAGTAGTGTGCCAATCTGGTTTATGTTCTGCCTCTGAGCGTTTCTGGTCCCCATAATCTCACTGGAAATGAAACAGAGAAGTCCCAGGAATTGACTGGATTCAGTCTTTAAATAAAATTTCCCTTTTTTCTAGATACAATTTTGTTTTGCAGTTGCCCCTTAATACAAACACTCCACTTTCATAAAAAAGGTGGTGTGAAGTAAATGTAGAAAAAGCAGTATTGTTTATATATCTGTGTTTGAGAACTATTTACAGTTCTTGGCTTTCCACAGATTTGTGAATGTACTTTTTTTGACATTAGCATCTGCAGATCTGGAGTCAAAGCTGTTTGCTGGCCCATTCATCTGCAGCTTCCTTGAGATTAGATGTTAGGCTTGATTCTACTCCCACAGTTGTCACTGGTGAGAATCTCAGTGATTGCAATTGTTTGCAGGGTCAAGCAAGCAGCTGATAGTTACTTCATAGTTTTTAAATTAAAAATAGTGAGTTTGAAAGTTTTTGAATGGGATTAAAATCTACAGTATTTTTCTTAGTGCGCATACCTTCCTTAGAATCAGGAGTAGGTTTTGCAGATTCACAAGTCTACTTAAATTGGAATACCTTTAAAAATTAATCTCTTTATGATGAGAAAATATTAGTACAATCTGAGGTGGTTAACTGAACGTTCTCATTTATCATATTACTCCTTTTGACCCTAAAATAAGGTAGCAGTGTATTTCTAATTTTCTAGAAATTATTATTCCATTGTAAAAAAAAAAAAAAGATATTCAGTGGACTTAGCCTCTGTGAACATTTGCTTATGCACTGAAAGTGCAATGACAGCATTATAAGTGATAAGGGAAGGTAGAGACAAGCCTGAAGGATGTAGGACTGTGTATGATTTGGCATCTTTTCCCATGAGCTCCCAGACAAATAGCTGCCTTTCATTCTTGGTCTCTGCCACCCATAAACACATACATCAATATGGCACTGCCATTTATTGCAGAGTGCTTGAATTCTTATACATGGGTCCTGCCCTATATTAAATAGGGGTCATTTTGTAAAGAGTGTCATTAATGTTACTTGTGTTCTTCACTTTTCTTTGTTTCTGCTATGTGGATATTTGCACATTCCCTGCTTGAGTAGAATAGGTTTAGCATCTCAGGTAGAAGATGCATTTAGTAGTGATGCGTACACATATCTCTAAAATGCCACTTTGGAGCCAAACCTTTTTTTACTTACTTGGGCAGCACTTACGTCTCCTCAATAAGACTTGTGTAAAATCTTAGTAGTAACAACAGGATGTATGGTAGGATTATTTTGGGTGAGTGCTGAAGTGATGTTGGTGCTTCTGAACAGAACCCATGTGGCATATGTACAGTCAGACTTTTGCTGCTTGGGACGGATTGGCACCAAAAAGCTTGGAGGTTGAGGAACTCTTTTGGCCTCTTCACTCAGCCAAAGCAATGAACATGTTGAGAAGCGCTAAAATTGCCATCTGCAGTTGTTACCTCTGACCTCATATAGTTCTATCCCTCAAATATTTCACACTTTTAAATCTCTGCTGTCCTAAAAAAAAAAAAAGTTTGAGTCAACATGGTTTATTGGGACATTAATGTAACTAAACCACAGACTTATCCCTAGTCAATCATTGACCTTTTTTAATCTGGAGGTGTTTTTACTGGTGGTGAGTCTTTGTCACTTCTACTCACTGAGTCACTATGTGAGGCTGGAATATTATTTCATTTGCAGTTAGTAACGTGGCTTTTGTGGTTGAAAGTCAACAGCCTGAAATCTGAGATAAATGTCATCTTCAGCAGTGAATCGTCATTATGTCAATTTTGCCATGCTTACTAGCTATTCTAGTAATTGATCTCATCTAACCAGCCTTTTCTTTTTTCTTTTTAATTCTTTTCTTTATATTTTCTTTGGGTATTTATGTGACAGAAAAGGGAAACTATGGGGGGAGTCTGTTTTCCTCATAATAGTGACTTTTTATACCTATTATCTTTATAAATGAAAAACATAGCTTTATTTTAAGCCTCAGTAGTCTTTTATTAGATTAAAGATTCTGGAGAAAGTCAAACACAAGCTATCTTAAATATATTCACTTACTGACTAATATCAATATTTTCCTGTTTGCTCTTTATTGTTCCAACAAAGTTAATATGTTTATCTATTTTTCTCTTCTTAAGCATCTGGTTTTAGTTCTCAGGATCATCGGGTACAAGATCACATGTCAATTTGATTTGCAGTTTTAGTGCAGCAGATCCAAAATCAACACTCTGTACAACTTGTGTATGATCTTACTGCATTCCATGTTAAAGCAGTTAATTATTAAAATAGTTAATTTAGAAAATTAAAATACTTTCTTAAAGAAAGTCTGTGTGGTACTGTTCTGTAATCATCTTAATGCCAGTCTGTGCTCTCAACCTTAGAATTGTTGGTGTTCTGTAAATGTTTTGTAGCAAAACTTGCTTGAATAACAAGAGAGGATGTTGGTAACTTGCTGCATGCTGAGCACATGCAGATCCTAGGAATCACCAAATAATAGAAGACCATCATCCTCATCTTTTGTCTCCTTTTCTTTCCCTTTTCTAGCCAAGAGGTAGTCCATAAAGCAGTGCTGTTGTTGTCATTTTTAGTCAGCCATATCAAAATTATTTATTGCATCACCATTGCCCTTTGTCTTTTTCTAATATTCCTTTTCGGTTCTGTGGGTGGCTGACTGAAGAAAGACTTTCCAGACGGGCTATGTCTTTCATTCTGGTCTGAATCAATCAACAGACCAGTCTTATATCATTTGTTAAGCAGTTGTACAGCCACATGTTGCTTTTAATGACAGCCTGCCAGACTGGATTTACAATGGTGTCCAGTGGCTACATTTCCCAAGTTCTAGCTCATTTTCATACTTTCTGTAATTCAGTGAAAGCTTAAGAGACAGGAACCTTAGATTTCATTGCATGGTCAATTGTAAGGGTTATCCACTTGAAGCATGAGAAGAAGAACATATTTGTCCCAAGTCACCAGAACTGCTGCATTTCTGGATATTAGTTTGTGAAATCAGTTAAGGTAAGATAACTTAAGAGATAGCATAAATATACTTTAGATGCAGATTGAGGATACCTGCCCATGATTATTGAATGTTAGGAGAGGTCTTGGTCTGAACTGATTTTTAAATTCACAAGCCACTTGCTGGTTTCCCTGTCAAACTTTTAATGAAAGCTCGTAAGCGTCCAATTTCAAGACAGTTTAGACTGCTAAATATCGAAATAGGAAGATGAATGCTTACCTTAAAAAGTAGAAGGCTGTTCCAAAATACTAGTTTAAATGTATTCATTTTGTGAATTCTCGCTCCAATATGTACTAGAAAAGTTTATGCTAATTTGTGCCTCAGGTGAAGGGTCAGACTGAGAAGGGAAGCTCTAAGTGTAATGATCTTATTATAAAGGTACTAAATAGATTCCTCCTTTTCAACAGCCCTCAAGAGCATCACCCCAAAATACAAATCTCTGACTGTATTCCAGACAAAAAGGGAAGCTGGAACACCTTTGAGTCTGGTGTGTACAGGCATAGTCTTTGCTGATGCTTTTCATCTGGCAGAGCATGCCACATGCCCCATTGCTTGGTCTTGTGTGAGATGCAAAGGAATGCAGTAATCAGAGAACAAAGCCACAGACTAGCTAAGATGAAATAAGATTCTTCTTTCTTCTCTTTTTTATCTTCTCTCATTCTCATGATTTTCTATTCTTTTTCCTCTTCGTACCACAATTGTATCAGAAGAATGCTGATGAGAAAATAGTTGCTGCAAGCACATATCCTCCAGGCAGTCTTTTTCTGGCCAGGTGGGAGAGAGAATCATTAATTTCTTGAGGTTCTCGTTACCTGACCTGCACTATTTTGTGAGTACTAGTCAGGCTGAATGACTGTATTTCCTCCTGGGCATCCTGGTATTGCTGGAGATATCCATACTGGCAAGATACTTCAGCTCATCTCTAATTAAAATACTTGTTATGAAGTATTCTTAAACACGGCTGCTTAATGAAGTTAGAAAAAGCATTTGGATGCAGAGTGTGAAGGCTTCAAATGTTGGAGTTCCTCTCTAGGGATATGTGTGCAATCAGAAAGCATTCTGAATGCTAGCAATCCATCCCATTTTGTTCCCATTTGTTTTCTCTAATTTCCTGCCTTTTTAATGCTGGTTAGCTGAAATAAGTCCTCTTTCCCTCCTCTCCACAGTTCCCTCCCCCTTTATGGAATAGCCCATGACACGTGCCTGTAAAGTGGCTTCTTGGGAATTTGCAAGTCTTTGAATGTGTTATCTGATTAAAGGGATGTATGTGTCTTTAATTCTCATCTGCAGTTCCACCTTTGACCCCATCTGTTAAAGTGGAAAGGAGTTGAGAGTCAGCAAAGTCCCAGATTCAACCCAGATAACCTGCACATTTGAATGCTTTAACTCTTTGGTTGCCCCTGAAAACTGCATACTTAATTAAGTGACAGGTTTGATTGGAAAATGTGGCGGGTCTGATATGAGGCAGGTAAAGTGTTTATTTTGTTGATATATTGAAGGTAGGATAATTTAGTTCTGTCTTCACCTTTGTATTAAAGAATGAATGAACGTATAGTTGCATGACACAAATAGATATAATATCTTGGTTTTGTGTGTGTGATTTTATTTTTTTTTTTTTTAATCTCTTGCTTACAGAACAGGAGGGAAACTTCAAACTCTAACATCTATTACGCATGTTTCCTTTTTGAGTAGGAGCTGAATTACATGGTTGGAAATGATGTTGCAATTTTGGATGGGATTTTTAGATACTCATGAATAACACAGAATTCTTTCCACTGAAAGATTAAAAAAGTAGATAACATGAATGTCATTTTTATTACACTTTGCTAGTATTATGCATTTTCTGCAGAACAATGTGATTGTGACATTTCCTGTGCTTTACAGACACATAAGTGAATAGAATATCCTAATACATTTGGACCTGTGGATGTTTTCAGCTTTCCTCTGGTCATTTTCTCTCCTAGATTTCAAACATTCTTAAAATGCTGAAAGGATTTTCAGTATCCCAGATCTATCTCTGTTCTCTGAAAGCCAGAGCCAAATTCTTCCCCCACTTACATCTGTTCAACTCTGGTGGTTTCACTTATGCTGCGTAGCTGTAACAGTGCAGAATTTGTCCTAATCTGCCCTTTCTTTTTCGGTGGAGAATATGCACACTCAAAGTGAACATAAACACAGTAAGTTGAATTGCAAATAGACAAAAAAATATCTATTTTGTGTGTGTGTACACAAACAGAGAGAGATAAATAGCACACAGATAGGTTTGATAGTATATCTACTGTACATAATATTGTAAATGGTATCTTGCTGTGCTGGAATCTAGGCAATATGAGTTCAGTACTAAAGTGTTCAAGTTGCACCTGAGCTAGCTGGAGCCTGCCAGCCTCTGCAAGCCCACTGAGAGCATCTGTCTCGCCACCACCTTGCTCACGCTGTGTCCTCTGCAGGCTCTCCGATTCTTCCGACTATGAGCATAAATCATCCACCTGTCAGGAGCTCTAGCTGCCTGGATTATGCAATGCCTGCCTTCATTTGGAGATGGTGTGAGCAGAAGATTGCGGCAAATGGTTTACATTCATTTTAATGCCGTTCCAGCATCTCTTTGGCTTTAATGAGGGTTCAGGGTGGTGATGACTCCCTGAGACAATGGAAATCCTGGAGACCCAAGCTTGCTTTGTACATTTGTATGGCCTTGTTTAGATTTTTTTTTTCTTTTCTTTCTTTCTTTCTTTCTTTCTTTCTTTCTTTCTTTCTTTCTTTCTTTCTTTCTGTCTGTCTTTCTGTCTGTCTTTCTGTCTGTCTTTCTTTTTCTTCTTTTCCCCCCAAAGAAATGAATGGCTTGAAAATTGAGGCAGAGAACTGCTACTGCACAAAGCCAGCTGTCCACAGCTCTGTTTTTTGGCCTTGTAGTACTTCCCTCCAGCTGAGCAATGAAGAATTTAAAAATCAGTCATGTTTAATGTTGATTGTCCATTTGTGCTGTCTACGGCTGTGTAATGCTTAGTTGCCTTCACTTAGATGTTTAAAAATCCTACCTTTGCAATTTATTCGGTTACAGGTATATTGGATTACATATCAAGTGTGGAATATCATGTTGTGTATCCTAAATTTAAAATACAGCTCCTCTATGTAAAGTTTTCCTCTTACTAACAACAAAAAAATTGTCTGTCAGGACAATTGTCTTGTTTCAGCTTCTCAGACCTGAATTAATAAAATTTCTTACTCAGTCATAATTTTAATCATGAATTAGAGGCAGAATGAATGTGGGTGTTACATTTATTCATATATGTAATAAACAAAAGAAAAAAATGGAGGTTTTAAAACAAAAGCAGCACAGATCCTTTCAAAGGCAGATGTTGAAGGTGATGAAGGTAAGTTGTGCTTTCATACCTGTAGTATCTATCTGTCCCTAATCTCAAACAAATTCCACCAGATTCTTGCAAGTACAACCTTTAGACTGTAGCCTTACATGACCATCAACCTCATGCTCTTACTTGCCTGAAAAACACATAGGTAGTACTAATAGTAAAATACTTAGTTTTAATACTAGTCAGTAGTTAGCAGAGAGAATCTACATCCAGTATCTTAGCACTACAGGTTCACTGTTTTTCACAAATATTTAAGGAAACAAACTTGTTTTAAGAACTTTGGAAAGCGTTGGACATGTGCAACATAATTTTTCTGTAATGAATGTGTCATGAGCTTGTCAACAATTTTGTCAAAGAATGTTTTTTTAGGTTGTAGAGTACTCCTGTGATGTAGGCAGTAATATCCCCATTTTACAGTATTTAACCTAAGACAAAGAGAACAAGAGTTGCTTAGTAAAAATCTCATGTGGTGTTAGGGGCACAGCTAGAAGTGGAACTTCTGCTCTGAAGTTAATGTGTCATTCAGCCTGGGACTTCAAAGTCCAGCTGTTGCCACCCCTTTCTCACCCAGTGACTGAAAGAGAGAGCGCTTTATTGCTTGTTGGTTTTGGGTTTTATATTTCTCTTTATAACACTTCCCTTTATATGTGGATTCATCAGTCAGCTACTGATGAAAAGAATCCTAAAAGGTAAAGTCAAATTAAGTCAGTTTTTGTCAACAGGGAAGATAAAGCACTCTGTTTCAGTGCACCTGTATATTTCCTGTTGATATTAATGGAAAACACACACATGCAGAGGAATCTGTGTTGCCAAAATATTTTAAGTTTTCCCCTGGGGGAAAATTTCCCCAGCTGACGGTTACCACTGGTGGCAGCTGAATGTGGAATACATAGTGTTGCAGTCTATATGACAGTCTGGAATCATAACAGTACTTGAGAGCTCTGCTTGTGCCTTGTGTGTCTTGTCCCCCCACCCCGCCTTGGTCTGAAAGCCAGAGAATTTCATGCAACCTGGTCATACTTAACTAGGACCACACAGAGCAAGGGAGGTTTTTTTAATAGGCTGTTTGGGAAAGAGTGAAGACCCTAACGAATGAAGTGTGTAGACTTTGAGATCTTTACTGTGAGCCTTATTTGCTTCTGGTAACAAGCTAACCTCCCATGCCATTCCCTTCCCCCTCCAGTTTTAATTTGATGGAAAGCCAGCAGTACTGCCGTTTTATGCAAAGCCTCCAGTGAACTCAAAAAAGATTATTATTTCTCACTTTGTCTTTACAGATAACTTTAAAATTTTATGCGTCAGAATGCAGGATTATCTGAAGACACAAATGCAACACAACACTGACAAAATCAGATGAAAAATCTCACTCTTAGCTATGAAGAAATTAGATTTATCATCAGAAAAGCATTCTCTTTTCATTTTCTGAAAGGTGCTTTTTGACAGACCCTTTGCAGTGGACGTCATGCTCACAAAACATGCTGTCACAGGACTATTTGAATATGGTGACAGGCTCATTATCATGTTGAAGACAACTGACAACACTGCAGACTAGAAATGGACAGGCTTGCCAATCAGCTGTTGAAAGGATTGCAGTTGAAATAGAGGTTTTTTTTGTTCTGAGAACAGTAGTACAAATTGACTACATTAATTCTTTTTATTATAGTTGCATACACTGTAGTTAAGGGTCCGTCACTGTTTCCATTATAAATCCCTGTTTTCAAGGGTTTATTAGTAGACCATAAAAATGGATCCTGTTGAAATTTTGCATTAAAAATATATATTGCCCTAACAGAACAAAAATTCTGTGGTAACTGTGTGGAGGAGGGAGGGCAGAGAAGAGGGATTGACTGATTTTTAGATGAAAATTGCATAAAGCTGAATGCATTATTATTTTTATAGCACCTTAGATGTCCAAGAGTTTTATAGACAGGTTTGTGCCTCAGGAGTTTACAATTTTAGGATGCAGTACTGCCAGCACTTATTATGGGATGGGATTTTCCTGGTAGTTTCATTGGAATTAGTAAAACACCAAACATTATCTGCAGTAGTAGGTATTTGCAGGTTCAGGTTCAGTACTCAAACAAACAGGGTTTTTTTCTTTTCTTGTAACTTAAAAACCAGCTAGGATTTATTTTTTTTTATTATTATTACTCTGGAATGTTAAACGATAACCTGGCATTAAAGGATTTTTACATATATAAACAGGGAATAAGCAGAGAGTGAGCAGGGAATTTTGCATATACAATAATCATCCAATTTGAAATGATGCTAGATTCCACCAAGATTAATTAGTTGAAGTGGGGAGTTGGGTGGAATTTATCTGCTTTAATCCAATGTGGCAGCCCTGCAGAATTCTACTCATCTTCTAACCATGGAATTTCCTGATGTGCCCAGGAGTTTGTGCTGCTGGAGTTTCTACAGTGCCCTTAAAATTTCTGTAGCTATCTACAGTGGCATATTTCTGTGCAAATACAGAAATGTCTGTATTTTGACAGGTCTGGACAGCTTACTTTTTTCTAACTCTAGAATCAAAAATGTTCCTGTACGGCCCCTGAGAGCTTAGTCTGCCACATGTTCTCAGAGCACACCTTCACACCTCAACAGACTGATACAAAATACAGTGTTCACAGTTACTTTCTTCTGTAACATACAGGTGATTTCACTACTATGCCTCCACAATTTAAGGCAGGCCACCAGTATGTGAGAAGAGATGTGATTTCTGCACCCAGAATGGTCCAGCAACCTCGCCATAACAGTTAGAGAACATGCGTTTTCCCAGGAGCTGGGATACCTTTTCATTCCTTCAGACAGAGGAGGCCATTAAATCTGTGTAAGTGCTCTAAATCTGAAGGAACTGATTTTACTCTATTTTCTAAGAGAAGAAATCCAAGTTTGCTGGAGAAAAGGCATCGTCACCTACGTTCCTTCAGGAATAGGCATCTATGAATCCTGAGTGGAGCAAGTAATTTCCGGGAAGTCTGGAAGGAAAGGTCTGAAAATTCCACATAAATTGATCATATAAAGTAGATGTAGGTGGCAACAGTGTGTGTATGTTGGTTCATTTATATTCTGCATTGAGATGCCTCCCTTTCCTGATGCTCTGTGCAGGGACTCTAGATCTCTGTTTAGATTCCAACTCTGGTGGGTCACATGGAAGAAGCTGGGCATTGTGGTGCATAGGAGGTGTATATCCTTCTGTTGAATTTGATTGTTAAGTATAAAGTAATATAATGAAATAGAAAAAGAGCACATATAGACCTCTCAGGTATTAAATTCATTTATCACACAGTCTGAATCTTTAATATATTCTCTAAATATTTGCTCTGAGGCTGATCTAGAAAGAAGACGCAGCTTTACCTAACATATTTTGATGAGAGCTTTGCAAGGAAAAATAATTTTACTTGTAGTTCCATGGGTTTAAACATTTGGAGGCTTAATTGATGCTCATTTGATTACTTGATTTCAAAGCACAATCAATTACCTTAATGCATATCACTGTTCTCACAACTACGGTGATTGCAAAATTGTGAATGTAAAAATGGAAGTCACTTTTGAAAATTAAGTCTGCAGTCCTATTTGCAAAGTCAGAACTGTGACTCTCATGAATTACAGCACTACAGAGCAGAGGACTGTTTTGTCAGATTGCCAGAGCTATGCTAATGTATCAGGTCAATTGTGTGCATACTTAAAATTTTTTAAACATTTACTGCTGCTCTGATGAAGTCAGTAATTTATTTTTAGGAGGAAACATTGAAGATACATCAAATAATGCAGGATGTTGAGACTAAAAAGTAGTGTTCAGCTGAAAATTATGAAGGAATAGTTTTTTTGTCTTCATAAAATTTTGGCTCCATTGAAGTCAGTGACAAAGCTGCTGTTGGTCTGGGAGCGTCCAGGTTTTTTTTCATGGAGAGAGTAATTCTAGCAGTTAAATCAGAGGACTGGAATCAAGACCAATTTCTATCCCAGAACAAGTCACTTCTACTTTGTGTGCCTCCAGCAAAAACATAATAGATAAAATAATATGCAGCTATCTCACCACCATGTTGTGAGGCTTATTGAATTAATATTTATGGAACACTTCAAGATTCTTTGATAGAAAGTGCTATATAGGTGCATACTATTACAATAAAATCCTGAAAAGCAAATCAATCTGGAGTTTGTCTTATCCAGTTATAACTAACTACTGGAGCTGCCTATCATGTTACAGAAAAAAAAAAAAAAAAATCAAAGCTAGAAACAAATTATAACTATTTAAAAATCCCACAATTACTTGGAAAACTCTGGGCTTAATATTTCAATTGACTTTTAGTTTTTATGGTGATGGGCACTTTTTTAATAGTTTCTCAGCTAGATTCATAGTTGAAACCAAGCATAAAGTAGTAACTTTATGTGGTTTAGGAGAGTAAATTAATATTTTCTTAACACTGTAAATTGCTTCACAGAACACACAGCCAATACCTAGCCAACTAGACAAATAAATATCGTTGTCTTTGAGTCATTGGTTTCAATGATTCCTTGTATGAACACGTATTATTGATTCATTGATGTGGAAGTTTTTGTTGGCTAAGTATTTTTATATTTGCTTTTGAAAAAACCCCAAATATTGTTACCAATAAAAGCTGCACTGATTTGAAATGAGCTACACATGAGGGTGGACTAATTACCTACTTTTTCCTCTCATCAATCAAACTCTCGTTACTTTAAACAACCCTTTGTAAAGTTAGCAGAAGTCCTGAACATCAGTTTTTAAAGAGAATATTATAAACAACACTGCACAGAAAAAAAACCCCACCCAAAAATGTAAATGTACTGAAGAGATGTTGGTTGAATAAAATTATTCATATCATGCAAAGAGAGCAGCTTATCAAGCGTGTAACTTAATTTTGCCTATCACCAAGTGAAGGAAGAAAACTCTGAAATCTAGGCTATGAAGCCTGGAGGATATCAATGTTTTAGCAAAACAGCGCAGGCATGGAATATTCTTTTTCCCCAGGACTGACCTAGTAAATTGTGCAAGCACCAGGAGAAATTTTGCCACCTGTCCCTTACTTAGTCTCATTTCAGTGATATAATTAAATGACACCATTTTCCCATTTATGTTGCATGAACATGCTGCCAAAATCCTATAGTCTTATCCAGGTACCCAGGAATGTGACTTAATTTGTTTCATATAAAGCCAAAAAAAAAAAAAAATTGACCATGGTCCCTTACCCTAATAGCTAACCCAGCATGGTATATTAGAATACTATTGTTGCAGCATTCATTGCAAAAATCAATAATCCACTAGATGGAGCAGAATAGAAGTGTAAAAAGTGAGTTAAGTCTGGTATTTTAAGGAACAGAAATGAGTATCAAAGTAGCAGGACTCAGACAAAACAGCAGAAAAATGCAACAGTAGTATTTTTGCAGTGTGTAGTTTTAGCAAATCAACTAGTTTTATGGTCATTTACGGATTAACGTTACAGCCTTCTTTTGGTGGTCTCTTTTTATTCTGTAAGCAATAAAATGATGATTAATCTGTGCTCTAGAAAAGGTGATGGTGAGAAAATTTTGGGGAACAAATACCTTTCTTGGAAAGATTTTTTTTTTTTTTTCCTTTCCCAGAACAAAGGCAGGTTTTTTTCCTGGAAAATAGTATGAAATAATATAATCAGAAAAAGGAATCATAGATTTGGAATCAGCTAAATGAAAGAAGGGAAAATAAGTTCTTAAAACATCCTGAAGTTCATGTAATTTGTTTTTAATCTCTTGAATCTTTAAAATAGAAATTGAAAGTCCAGTGGGTATTGGAGAATAGTAAGATGAGCATTTCTATCTATGCTATCATTTCTAGCCTGGTTATCAATATGAGTGTTTTTATGAAAGACAAAAATGTGTCTAGAATCAAGGAAAATTAAACATTTTATGCAGATAATGTTCAATAAAAATACATAAAAATTCAATCAGTTTTTCTTCTTTTATGGTTTGGTATTGGTGAATATTGTGAAATGTGGATAGGAGTGCTTCAGTGTTTTTTTAAAGTTTCTGCAACATTCTGAAGTCTTATTCCCTACAGAGGACAAAATGTTAGCGTTAATGTAACTTGCTGTACTATTTAATGAGTGACACTCTTTTATTCCTCTCTATCCATCTATGGAAAAGTCAAATTGCAAGTTTTACAGAAAGCTTCAGGTTGCATGCTGAAAAGAAAGAGATGCAAACTCCGGTTTTAGACTTTGATCTATCTTTGTTTAGAAGGAAGAGGGAGAAGTAGATGAAAAGAAGGGTAGCTGATTGTTTTCTGAATAAACAAGTCTACAAGCATAATGTCTTTAAAGTTTTACACTGTATGAAAAGTCCAAGCACTTCATGGGTATTCGCAAATAATTAAGATTTTCATTCAGGCGTTTAGTTAGCTGAGTCCCTTAAGTTTTAAACTGTTTGAAACTGGTTTTACCAGCAGCAAACATCTATGCATAGTGGTTATTTTCTAGATGTTGTTACTTGTTATTTTGTGGATAAGCTGAATTATCATGAACATGAAGATTTGGGGTGTAAAATGATGTTTTTCATATGAATAATCCTTACATTAATATAATCTTAAAAGATGTGCAGGTGACATGATGTTGATGACAATCACATCAGGAAGTAGACTGATGAAAATGGCAGAAAAGTCTCCAGTTACACAATTCAGCCAGTTTCTGCTGCCAGTGTACCTCAGGCTTGACCTAAAACCTGCTTATTCTGTCCTAGGTCTTTTATGAAAAGGGGTTGCCAGTTATAACTGTATGAAGTCGTTGGTTTAGGGAAAAACATATGGGAAAGATTGCTAATAGTGCTGGAGTTACATATTTTGCAAGCACAGGGAAGAAAGATATAGTCAGTATTTTAGGGAAACAGCTATCAAATTTGGTTTGCTGACATCTGTAAATGTGCTGCTTTGTTGTCTAAGCAAGGCTTTGAACCCAGGTCTCCAGAGATGAAAGCCTCAGGCATTAACCAATAGCAGTATCTCACCCTCAGCTTTGTATTTAATAAAATGCTTTAGATAGATGCAGGTGAACTTTATTTGCTTAATATTGATTGCTTTGCCTCTTTGAACAAAGAATTGTAGGAACTTTGATAAATTAATTTAAAAGTTGTCCAGTTCTATAGTATCTTCTGCATATGTCGGTGTATCTGAAGCCGCATTCTTCAAATTAAAACAGATAGGCTTCCCACAGAATAAATGTGGAGATGATATTTTCTTTTTTTTTTTAAAGAGGAACTTAGAGCAATTAAACTTCCCTTTCTCAGCGCTAACTGCCCCCTGCAATGTTTTGGTATATTATGGCAGTACAATCTGAAGTTTTTTCTTTCTCTGGAAAGGGTTCTTGTATGAAATTCTAATTTTGATTATGTAAAGTATTCCTGTTACTTTGTGTCCTAAACTACTGCACAACATCACTGTGAGCCATCTGCTGGATTTCTCCCCATGCTTATTCTCTTTTTTCAAGATATGATTGATTTGTGAAATACTTTGGGATTTGCTGTTGCTACAGAAATAGCAAGTGTTAACATTTGTAGGCATGCACGTACTTTGGGAAAAGAATAGCCTGAAGTTCTTGCATTACAAGATGTCTTTTCTCTCTCCTCTCACCTTTTCCTTGTACAGTATTAGTTTTGTCCACCAACAGATAATATTTTTTCTTTATTTCTGCCGAGTGTTCACGTACACATTTACTCAGTACAGTATGTATAGAATGGATATCAATTTTCTCTGAAAGGTGAATTTTAGTCAGAATGGCTGATAATCATCAATTTTTCTTGAAACTGTAATGCTGTTCTGCTTCCGTTTGTTTGAACCGATGCATCATCATGAGCCCATAGAGTACAGTCCACAAAGGTCTTGGTGTAATACAGTCTAAAGTTAGTGCTTCTCTCTTCCTTGTTCCCTATGTTGACCAGACACCACGAATCTTCAGAGGTCATGTTGGGACAGGCTCTCCAAATGAGCTAGGAGCTGTGCGGGAGAGTTGTCCAAGTGCTTTTTTAAAACAACAAAAAAAAAGTGTCATCTTGGTGCATGCTGATTGTCACATAGTCTACAAGTAATCTATCTGTTCAACTAGCATTTTCCTATACTCTTCATGTTACAAAAATGAGTATGTGAGCCTGAACCCTTTTTCTTTATAATATTCCTCCTTCCCTTCTCTTTTCCCAAGGACATCTGTGCTAGAACACTTGTTCAGAACCCATGAATGCTCATGGACTGATCTCGTGTTACTGAAATACAGAAGGTGTCTCAGCATGTCTGAAGGAAAGTAAATTTAATCTCAGCTTTATCCTTTCTCTGTTCGACAGTTTCAATGCACGCAGAGGGCTAAGATCTGTGAGTGGAAAGTTCTGCTGGGTGTCACTGGGACCAGGTTGAAGATAATCACAAAAGATCATTGGTGGTAGGAGGCTCGGGTCCTAAGTCAACCACTGGTTTTATGAAGGGCTAGTGTGGAAAGGACATAAAGTCTTCTCATCTCTCTTTTTTTTCCTCTGTGTTGGGCAGGAAGAAAAGATTTTGTCAGTGCTGAGGGAAGATTAGAGAAATGAGAGAATTCTTTGTCTAAAGAACAACAGGGCAATAACCAGTTAGTCACTTTTATGTTATTAGTTTGAAGTGTTTATTGCTGAACTGTGGAGTTTTACCCATTGTCTACTGTGTGATAAAGTAGGTTGCAGATGGCTTTGTCACACTCAAGCTTGGGAAAGAGCAAATGAATTTCAGTAAAATTAATTTGTGTCTTGTCCTCAGTTTGCAGAACAAAGTTGCGAATTCAGTGATAATTGATGATATAAGGCAGATTCAGCTCTTTGCAAGTGTACACGTTTGTTACAAGTACGTAATGGAAGACATGGAAGCTTAAGCACATAATTCTACAATACTGGGGAATATGTTTTAATCTAGTGGCAAGGTATACACTGTACAGAAAAGGCTCAGTCTGGCATCCTTCCTTTACAAGTGCTCACAAAATAACTTTTGTTGACATTAGCAAGATGGGTAAGTGAAGGGGGGCTCATTCTCCTTTTTGAACAGAGCATCAGGAATGACCAAAGCAGTGACAGAAAATAAAAAAGCTAGATGTTGAAAGCAATCATGATTTGTAGGAATACAGGCTGGGAACTTGTTTAGTATGTTTCCCTGCAGTTAATTAGAGAAATATTTCCTTAACATTTCTATTCAATTCTCAGGAGAGGTTTCTTAAGTAGTTAAAAATTTTGTGAAAGAACAGTTTTAACCAGTAGTTTAAGAAAACCCAAAACAACAAAACCAAATAGGATCAACGTTAAAAAGAGGAAAATAAAAAACTTTAAAAGGTGATGAGACTGAATGTTCTGATGGGATTATCCTAACAAAATGGAAACTGCCTAATTTGGAAAGATGTTTTTGTAAAAGTGTGCCATTACACACTGTAGTATTGTTTTGTGGTTTTATATATGTGGTTGCGTGTGATTTATTAGCTCTGCAGTGCTTGAAAGTCCTGCTCCGGATTATCTTGTTAGAAGAGAGAAGTTAGTTTTAAACTGCAAAACTAATTGACCCTGTAGAAGTAGGTCTTGAATAAAAGCTGACTTATTCTCAGAGGGACAGTCTGTGGTAAAAGAGAAGTGTTCAAAAGAAGCATTTCCAGGTATTTATTTTCATATTAACAGTTATATGCAAGCAATGAAAGAGGAATTAAAAATCAAATATATGTGGCAAATAAGCTACCCTATGCAACATGGTTGAGGGTCCTGTGCTTTAGAAAACAATTCTGCAGAAATAAGTCTCCATGAGTGTTTCTTAAGATGTTAAATTTTTCATAAGCATTAGTGCTTCATCTGTTCTATTGTCAATGTAGACTGATAAACAAAACCCCAAGGCTTGATTTCAATGATGTTTAATTTTAGTCCCACGTTAAATGCAAGCTCAGTTTTACTGTACTACACATATTATATGATGGGTTAAATAGTAAGAGAACAATAGTAGGTTATCTTTTTTTTAAAATTATGATTCTAATACCCTGACTTGGCCATCAAATGTTAATGGCTGTTGTCTCTTGTACCACAGTAACTGTGTGCTTGAATTATTTCATGGTGCAATACAATATATACATTAAATTTTGCATTTTTTAACAATGTGAATTTTAGTATCAAAATCATAATTGTAAGTTATCAATATTATTAACCAGCAGTGTTGATTAACTATGCAGATTTACTAATAAATTAGGCCTGATCCATAATCCATTGAACACTTGCTAAAATCTTGAGACTTACATGGTTAGTTAGGCCTAGTAAATAAGGGAGAAATTTTCTCGCATTTTTCTTCTGATTAATTTTATCTGCTGTGAAATTTTTTTCAGCTATGAGTAGTGACATTTTCACACACAACTGTGATGTTTTTGGCATTTTGTTTTCTTTGGTTTTATTGAGTTTATCATCAGAGTGCATAGGCTACCCCACTAACATGAGAACTAGAAATGAAGTAGATGTGTCCATTCATTCCACAGCTAGAAGAAATGAGCAGTGAGCTAGCAGCATACTTGCCAAAATAAGTGACAAATACAGATGTTTCAGTAGGAATAGAAAATATTACACAACTCATGACAGAAATAACATTGCTTGCATTTAAAATACATAAAAAGCAAACCCTTATATTCTAACTGACATTATCTTCTTAAATTCAATTTCTCCCTTTCACTCATCCACATCGCTTCTGATAATAAGGCTTCACCTTGCCCAGTAGAAGTTAGGAAACTGTTTTAAACTCTCCTGAAATATTTCTGCAGTGATGTGCAAGGTACTAATTATGCCACTGCTTGTGACAGACATTCTTACACTTTGTTGTATAGGCCTCATTCAGTTGGGACCCAGATGATTTGCCCAAGCAGTGCATTTGTAGACTGTTGCTAAAAACAATTTCACTCTGAGACCAGTGGACTTTTTACAGTCTAATTTTGGCCATATATGAGGGTTACTTAAATACAGAGATAACATTAATCTTTCAGTAGCAACAAGTGCTGGCTGTGGTTAAGACCAGGAGCTTAGCATTCCTGTAATCAAAATGTTGTTGCTGGACATGAGTAATACAGTATGTGATCATTTCTGAACATTAAATCTAACCTGGATTGGATTCAGCCCTGCTACATGATACCATGTTGCCTCACATGGCACTATTCTACCCCTTTGGTCCTTGAAGATATGGGACAGTAATTAGCAAGTACCTCATTTAATTGGCAGGAGTTCATCTAATACCAGTCCATGCCCTCATGATGCTTGCGTAAATAAGTGTTTCTATTTCTGTAGTCAGCAGGCATTTGGATTTTTTTTTTTTTTTTAACAATATAACTGCCTGGGCTTAGTGTTACAAATCATGAAACATTTTGTTTATGCATTATAAATAGTGATATCTATTTATAAATCAAAGGCACTGTGTTCTCGCTGTATTCCTAGGAGGCCTTTGGTTGTGTTAGCATTAGCCACACATGTGCTTCCATTTTGTTGCCTGGGAAGCTAAATAGAAATATATGACTCTTAGCTGGCCTCATTAATGAAACAATAGATACGGGTTGGATGCAGAATCTGGAGAGTCACTGAAAAACATAATAAGCAGTGAGGGTGAAAAACCAAACTCAACAAACTGAACATACTATTAAAAAATGTTATTCATAGGAAGCAACACAGGGTTTTATTTAGGGAGGTGAAAGGAAAACCCTGCCACCTGCAGAGGATTCCTGAAGGGTGGAGAACAGCTTATCCCGCATAGTCATGTGGGGACAATTTATTCTCATCTTGGAGGAACAGGAAATATTTTAAAGTTAATAATGTTTCTGCCACCTTTCTCTCCCCTCCTATCATGCTTACAGTCAAAGGTGAAAGCCTACCCTACATCCCCTGTGACTGGTACAGAATCTACATCAGAAGAAGAGAGATGAGGGAAGGAAGGAGAGTGGAATAAGATCAGCTCTGTGGTTTGCGACAGCCTGTAAAATTAGAAAAGCCTTTACAAAAACTGGAGCAAGATAGAACTCTATGTGCTAGTTAGCCATCTCATGCTACGGTTGTTTGTCATTACAATAGAATATCTTGCTGCAAATCAACAGATGATTTCTAATACAGCTGTATATACAAACAGTAGAGAAATATTTGTTTCTGTTTCTTCCAAGCTTTGTGGACTGTCTTTATCATTGTGCAACAATCCCTGCCCCAGCGCTCTTGTGGTTTAAAAGAAACTGCAGATTCTAGTGCAAAGAAGTTGCTGGAGTGACTGGTATTCATGACCAATTTGTTGCACACCCCCTCACAGCAACCTGGGAAGTCCCTCTTCTGCTCAGAGTGTCTTCAGCATATACCTTGTTCATCTGAGTAATACAGCGTTAACCCTAATACTGAATTTGAAGTAGTCCTCTTGAATAGTTAAAAAAAGTGGTGTAGTAAATAGTGCTCTTGCTTTGTTCTGTTATGGCTTTATTTCTGAGCCCACTGTTTTACAGGGTTTTTTTCTGCATATCGTATCGCCAGTGGCATGTGCACACTAACTTACTGAGAGTATGTACCATTGCCCATCACAGCTGTAGGTATAAGCTATCGCAGACGCCTCTGATGCACTCCTGACATAATAGACCTGATGACCCTGGGGCCTTGCAGTGCTCTGTTTAGGGTGAAGTGCCATTTTGCTGCCTACGTAAACTATATACACGACCGCTCCCCCCTCTCCATGTCAGACGGCTGCAGAGACCCTGCCTTTAATAGGCAAGGTTAGAAGGATAGAGTGCGGCACATGGGCTGAGGCTTCCTTTTTATAAATCGGTAACAATAGGGTGTTGACAGGCCTTGAAGCCTAGACAGGCTACGAGGGTCATCACGATAAGAAAGGATTAGTGTATATAATTTGCCAAATATGGGGCCAGCCACTAACTGGGTTTTTCTGCATATGGTAGATTATCTACAGTAACTTTGTGGCATGCACCTTAGCTGCAGGCTATATTTATTAGCAAATTTACTGCTGCTTCCAGCTTAAGAACTATATGTTAAACAGGGAATGTATGCAAATGAGATGAAAGTAGTTTGGGTTTACATTTTGACTGAAAAATAAAAAAAGGAGTGTGCTGTGTATGTCTTAAGTATAAATACTTCTCAGTGTACCATATCTGTTTTTCCCCTAAGATTTTCACTTGAGAGATTTTTGTTATGCATCTTCATTCTTTGTAAATAAAGCTGTTTCTAACTTAATTCCCTGGAGGGTATAGTTACCCAGCCCAAAGATCAATGTCAACAGAAAATATAAAGAGCCCCTAGATCAGATATTTGACTGCTTTGTGGTGGATAGCTAAACTGCCCACCTTAAAATGTTAAGAGAAGGATAAATGCTGTAAATTCTTGGCTGCAGTGAAGAAGAACTTGTTAACCCCAAAGTTACTGGAAATAGATATGGGCAAAATCTAACAACATTGCTGTGTTGTAAACTGTATTTGTTCTTTAAAAGAAAAAGGAGAAAATGGGGATTTAGTCAATTCTTGCAAATATTCTCCAGATTTTCAATGACTGTGTTAATTTTCAGTTTGGGCCAGAGTTCATTCTTCTGATCTTTCGCATGATATTATGCCAATTTATGTCAATTAGTACAAATGCTTAAAAATTAATGGGCAGTTACTTTTTTCTTTATGTTTACTTGAACGTTTTATTTATTAGTACAACGGCTTCTTTCACGTAAAATGCTGCAATGCCTTTGTGCTTCCTTCCTCAGCACCTTGATAAGCTCACCCATTAAACAAAAGATCTAGTGTAAATAAAATTCTGCAAGTCATTTGAGGATGCAGCAAAAGACATAATTGACTTTTTTTGTCCATTTTTAGAACAAACTCTCTCAAGGCCTTTTTTTCCTCACAGGAACACTTCCCACTGCACTGGAACTGACAAGACTGTATGCATTACTTTATTTTGATACTGACATTTAAACAATAAAATAAAGCCATTTAAAACAAATAGTGGTGCTTTAAGTGTCTGAGCTGTCAAGATATCAAATTATATAACTTGGAAAAATCAGAATTCATTGTTAATGGTATGCACTTAACACAAAGGGTCGCTGGAGTACTAACCAGATATATATTCAGCTACCATGTTGGAGCTAACAGGCTATATTCCTTTAGATAGAATTGACTATATTCACTTAAATGGACTTGACTCTAGTACAATCACTGTATTCAAATGTCAAAAAAAAGAGAAAGAGGATGTCACGTAGGGTCACAAATTATGTTGGATTTTGACAGATTGTAGCCTTGCTTTACAAGAGCAGTAACATCTCATTTGTCACCGTTTGATCTGTAAGTGCGGGAATGAGAGCGGAAGGCCCTCCATCTCCACCGCAATTTAATCGCTCTGAGGCCGACAGTGGCAGCTAAAGCCACCTGCCCATGCACTGTACTGCTGATCTGTTTTAATTTAATCGTCCGTCAGCTGGGATGAAAGCATAAATCGTCTCCCTTTGATCTGCAAACGGTGTGGTTTTTTTGTAAAGCATGGTGCAGAATCAGGGAGACAGTTTTCACATTTAGTGCAACATAGACAATGGGCTTGAAAAGCTTGTAAGTGATATTTCACTGTAGTAGTAAAGCAAGAAGTTGCTCTTTTTGTAAATTGATATGAAACAGCGTAAGTTTTTTTAAAAAAGCAGTCATAGGGGAGGTCAAGTCTGAAAAGCCAACTTCTACCCTTGAATAACTTTAAAAACTCTGAAGAACGCTAAATCACCTTGTTTACAAAGGATAAGAGCAATTATTTGGCAATAACACTGGATAATTCTGTGAACTGTATACTGGTCATGTTATTTAGTTATATTATTGCATGTAAATGAAAAAGGGAGGATCTCTAATTTAAACAAACAAACAAAAAAATCTCTTCTCCAGTGAAAAATTTTACCCTTCCCTGGTATTGTTGGAAGTTTCGTTTAAGGCCAAAATGTTATTTACACATCAGATATGGTTGGTAAACCAAACCCCACTTTTGGCTATGCTGATGGAATGCCCTTCCATGGAAAGAATCAGCATGAATACAACTGAAAGTAAAATGGTGACATATGTACAAAATCCTTCTCATTATTATGTTTTATTACAGAATAGCTAGTGAGCAAAAAATCCTGATTTCTATATTGCACTTCTCAGCCCATTCTCCCAACCCTTTACTCTTCTTTTTTTTCAAGCTTCTGCTTTCTTCGGTTTTGCACTTGGCCTCTCTCATATGAGGTGTGTCATTCATTAGTTTGACATTGTCCATTTGTGACAAGAACCACTTCCTGTAGCTCATTGTCAACCCAAGCTGGGTATTTCAGTGCTTCAGTCTTTAATTCTGAAGAAACATAGCAATGGAAGTCTCACCCCTCAACTGTGAGAATTTTGACTGACCTCATAAACATTTAAATGCACCATCTCCTCTCCCTTTCTTATGACAGCTTTTAGGGATTGTGCTCCCATTTCAAATTCCCAGTTACCAGTATGAAAATCAAAATCTCACAAACTCTCCCCAGAATTCATACAAAGCCAAAGAGTTGCATATATTCTCCGTAGTGTCATTTTTCTGACTGGGATCGGAGGTATGAACTGCCCACTGAGATCTTTGAATATCTTTCCTTTAGTGCCAAGACTAGACTATGATATTTTTGTGGTCACATGTCAAAACTGCGAAGTTTCTTTCCTAGTAACAAATGCAGCATGTCTTTGACTTCTCGGAGAGCAGAGAACACAAACCACAGCTTGTAAGAGTCCTCCCTTTTTGAGTGACTAAACATCCTTTATTTACCAAACAGTTTTATTTGAGAAGGTTTTCCATCTCCATGATTTGTAGCAGGATTTTATTATTTGGCAAGGATTCTGTCTTGGGGTAAAGAAATGTTTATGCTTTCTCTTGTAAAATTCCATTCAGCCTATGCTGGAATACAAATAGTGAAAAATTGCCTTTGTCCTTCTTTTGCTTTCATTCCTCATGAAAATTTTGTCAGCTGACAATATAATAAATAATTATGGAGTTGCTGTGGCCCTGGTGTGGGGAAGGAGAGAGAAACAGGCTGCTCTCTCCCAAAACAGATTCAGCTTATGGACCAACTGGGCACTGACTACTTTGAGAGCACTAGTTTGGTCTAAAACACACAAACATGTTTTCCTGGAGAAAGAAGAAGAAAGAGAACAGAGAAAAAACTTATTCTTATCCCCAAAATTGACATCTGGGGCTGACCCAGATCCCTGGGGCATAAGCTCACGTGGCATGGGACCAAGGGAAGACAAATGGGCCAGACTGTTCCTAGCCCTACTAAGTGACCCTTGTCTCATCTCTGAGTTTTCTACTACAAGCTAAGGTGGTAGGAAACCTCTGGTAACGATCAGTGGTGCTGTTATGAAATTTAAGCATTAAAAGGTTGCTGACAAAGCATGTGAAAGATAAAGACTCTTCACAAATATTGCAGATTGTTTTATTTTTCTCAGCTTCATAGACATGTCTGGAATATCATATATGTACAAGCCAGTAATAACATACAACAAAGGATATTAATTTGCAAAGTTGAGTGTTACTTGCCTAATTTTCTGTATAAAGTCTGATGCAAGAGAAAGCAGAAATTAAGGTTGAATGAACTGTCATCAGTTCTGATGTTTTCTGAGTTCTTGCCTTTGCAGACCAAACCTGGGGATGGCTATGCAATGTTTGTAACTGTAAGGGTTCTTAGATGGAATAATGAAGTGCATAGATGCAGGCACCCTGTGTAGTGTAAATGATGATGACAGTTATCTTTAGTCATGTGTGGGTAATAATAACACAAATAGCAATAAATGTCATACAGCCTTATACTGAACTACCATCTAATCAGTCCTAGGAAGGTTTATTTAAATATATTTAAATAAAAGCAGTCTAAACTATCAAAAGATGACAAATTAATTTTCATACTAAATTTTTATCTGAGATTAAAATTATTTTGCAAGTTTGAATAGTTGTATTTTCCCTAAATATAAAAGATTCTACCAAATTTTAGTCTTCATGATGATGCTTAATGTTCATGGGGCATTGCTCCACTGAATTTTTAATTGAGCTGATGAATTAGCTCTTCATTTTTGAGTACTGATAAACAAAGGGCATATTTTCTAATCCCATTGCAGTAACTGGCAACACTGTCACTGAGCTACTGGGTACAGAATGAACCTCTTAGTACTAAACCATAACATCCTGAAAGATATTTCCAACAAGTCTGACTTTTTAATTCCAGCTTTATGAAAGATGATGTCAGTCTAGTTTTGTATCCCCTTCATACATCCAGTCCTTTTCCCTCTTACTGTTTTGGGTATTTTTTATTAGCTTTTCTATTGGAATTCTGAACTCCATTACACTGTAGTCAGATAAGTACAAATATAAACCACACCGTGCTGCTATCAATACAGTCCTCTCTTAAAACTCTAGCGCATACAACAAACACAGATAAGTCCTTCCTGATAACGTTCTTGTATCTACTTAGACTAAGTAGTGTAGTGAAAGTGAAGGAAAAGACACAAATGGTATACAACGTATGATAAGTTTGTGGAAAGTGCAGTAACAACTAATGAGTAGGGAGAAAAATATTCAAGAGCATTGCTAGTTATTTATAGGCTCTCAGTAGTCCATTCATTTGCATTGCATTTGTGATGTTTGTATTATTTTTGCCAGAGTGTATTCTTGCATTCATTCATACTCTCCATTCTTCTGTGCCAATGTCACTTTTGACAGCAGTCACCAGAAATCCCCTCCGTTGCAAAAAGCAGAAGCACTAATAGAAGGATATGGTTATGATACCCTGACAGCAATATGGTAATAACGGATAGATGATATTTAGCGCTTCTGTCTTTGTTTTTCTTTATATATTTTGGTGTTTTGTTTACAGCATAAGGTGTATGGCTTATATCCATTTACATAGTCTTCTTCAACGTGGGTGTAGTTCAGCATACATCATGAGTTGTAGTGGCACCATTACATACTGAATTCTGTGTGTATATGTACACATATACAGGTTAAACCACCTCCTGTCTACTTGTGGAACATTTAACAGCTATAGCTTTTGATCTTTTAGGATGGTGTTATATAGTATTGGGGAATGGGTTTTATTCCATGGTACGAGTTGAAGCAGAGGATAGATACTCTGTGGACCCACTTAAACCAGGTATTTATTTCTATGGTTGCTTACTGTTACGGAGGACAGAATTCAGTGACTCAGATATTTCAGTCCTATGTATTAAAAGGTCCCTTATTTTATAGCTGGAAAAGTAGAGAAACTCTTAGCTTCTTTACTAATACTTTTCTTAATGGTTTCTAAGGTGGACACACACATTTGCACACATCTGTCACAGAATATTGTGAATTACATATGCAGGAGGTCTCCATGATCTAAATGGTACTATTAAATATTTACCATAACTATATAGACCATGGCAGCCAGAAATTTATTATGGGTACAAATAATTTTTCAGCCTGTCTGTTCTTAAGACAAAAGCAATAAAGCAAGATATTATTTAAATTGATAAAAGATGCAAACACAGCTTCACTGAGTTTCTAGATTCATATTAAAACAATAAATATTTCATCAGTGATACTAATTAAAGATTAGTCAAAAATTTATCCATGTCTTGTACTGCAAGTAACTATCAGACCTGATTAGGAAAAGTAACATTTGTAGTACTGCCCACTAGTTGAAAAAAAATTTTCTATGAAGCCCACTTTACCAGATAATGATTGTTTTATTAGTCTTTGTTTAGCGAGGTGTTACCCAAGAATTCAAGAAGGTAATTTCTGGTAGCAAAAATCAATGAATTCATCTTTTAAAAGACAAATCTTTACAATGGCAAATATTGTGTCAGGGGAAAGCTGTTAGAAAACGACCATTTTACTAATTAATTTCCATGTGGATAATGGATATACACTAAGGAATGGAAGTAGATAAAGATCTCAATAGGACAGGCAAAAATTAAGTAAAAGCCTAATGGTAGTATTTTACATCCTTTTTTATAACATCTGATTTAAAAAAAAAAACAACAAACAAAAAACCAACCACAAACAACCAAAAAACAGAGACCAGAAATACATTTTTGTGGTGACACTTTCTAAATTAGAAACCTGGGATTTCTCTTATTTGATCAGGTTGAAAATCTGTCATTCTGATACGTTGTTTCCATTGAAGACCTAATAACTGATTCTTTCAAGACAAGCATTCAAGTAATTAACATTGTTATGCAGATAATATTTGGAGAGTGGGTGAATATTTTTTTCCAAATGTTCTTTAATTCTCTGACTGGTTCATAAGGCATATTCCACTGTTTCATCTACCTCATCTTAATTCTGGTCCTTTCTTCTGCAAGTGGTCTAAATCTGCCAAGCTGCTTGACTGCAGGATTTGGCCCAAAAAGTATTGAGGTCAGGTAGTAGCTTGGAAAAAAGCTGCAAGGGCTGTTTCTGTCTCTTTGTGTATGTGTCTGGAAGTCTTTTGTATGTCCTGTTTTTCCATCTCAGTCCTAACTTTTTTTTTTATATAAAGTTTAGTAGAATTTTTTATTTTAGACCTAAAATAGTAGATATAATGACTGAACATGTTTCTGACTGTAAGAATGTATTTTGTTTTCAATATTTTTTCTTTTTCCATATTAGAAAAACTCTTTCGTTTTCATAAGTGCAATAGAGCCACACTCTGGTTGATATATTAATGTAGAATTTGGTTTTGAAAATTTATTCTTCAAGAGACCTGAGTAGATACACAAAACAGTCCTGGAATTTATCTAAAAAGACATTACTCCTCTCTGTTACAGGGAAGAAGATTCAGAAGTTATATAAAGCCTCTGCTTCTCTGAATGGTTTATGCAGAGTATACTTATTTGATATTGTTTTCATTAATAAAAATGCAGAATAACTGTTAGTTTAAACCATGTCTTTAGTGACCTACACAAACTAGGTACCCACCTGCATTTGTTCACCATACACTCTCTGTGTTACTTGCTTTTTGTTACTTACCAGGTACATTAAAATTCATATATTTAAATTTCAAATGAGCTAAATAAATAATTTGTTTCAGATAAATAGCTGATTTTGTTCCTCTTATGTTATATTAATACTAGTATTATGGAGTATTCTGTACCCTTGCTTTACTTTTGAATATCTGATAATTGGGTTGGCAGAATATACCTGGGGTCATCTTGTTTAGCTTATCTGCACAAGAGAAAGAGTGGCAAATAATAAGGGAAAGCAGCAATAAAATAGTGAAAAAAATTGAAAGGAAGATTTAATCTTTGACCAATTTGAAACATATCCTAGAGAATCCATGGAGAAAAAGATAAAGTGTGACTATGAGTAAGTTAACTAAACACATTACTGTGTGTGAGAGCAAATGGAGTTAGTCCATTGTACATGTTTAATTTCCTATTAGTCTCTGGCGTTTACTACTCCAGTCTGAGTTGGGGCATCTGTAAATTCAGTTAAATACAGTGCATTGTCTAAACATATCACAGCTCCAATCAGTCACCCGGGCTGCTGATAAGAAGCCTCTTGTATTATTGAATCTACAATAGGGAGGCTCTGCAGGCGCAAAGATAACAGCTAGGTATTTCACTTTAAGTATGAGGAAAAACAGTGACTCGCCTTTGCTGCTACAGCTCTGACATTTATTACTACTCCCTGATTTGTTTTATACTACTGATGTGAATTTGGTTTCAGGTGCTTTATATCTCTTCTTATTCCTAACTTAAGGCCTCTATCTGGAAACAGTAAGGAAAAACAAGTAAACCAAAATCAACTTCCATGGTATTACATAGATAGCAACAACTTGAGCACTTTCTAGTGTTTAAGAAGGTCTCACTGCTTTCATCTCTAAAGGATAAAACAAGAGGCTTTTGTTTATTCTTTTACCATGTTGTTCTTTTTGACTTAAAGAAATTTCAGTGATGTCGTTTCAGAAATGCAGCTACTCTAAAGGAAGTATGAATCTGGCTATAATAGTGGGGAGGGGTTAGACTTCTCTAATGTTTTTAATAGAAAATCTTTTTAATTTAATTTTAAAAAAAAGGATTTTTGTGATCTTTTAATAGAGCCCTTGAGTTGAAAATAGTAAGCAAGTTTTATCTAAAGGTATTGAGGCAGATAGAAGTACTACAGCAGGATGTCCAGAGTATGTTACATAGAGAAAGACACTGCGGGTTGGTAATGACTGTCTTTCAGGGTCCTTTGTGTTTCTCAATTTAACAATGTCTTTTTAGTCATAAAATTTTGGCAAACTTTAGGTCTTTAGGATAAAATTTCTTCTGCCCAAATGTACTAGTCAAGTTGATTGTTTGGGGTTTTTTAAGTTTTGGCTGTTGTCAAGAATAGGGCTTAGTAAAAATGTAAAAAAAAAAAATATTATTTTTTTTTTTATAAAACCTCATACTTTAATGCAAAGAGCTGGGACTATGAAGGTCGATTGTCAAAGCATGTGTCTCTTGCTTTCCCCGTTGAAATCAGTTCAACTTTGACCAACACTGTTGGCCAATTTAATGTGACTTTGAACAAGAATTTATTGTTCAGTGAGTATAAATTCATATACCTTCTTTTCCATAGCATATATATATATATAAAATTGTGATATATATACACACAAGGTGTCTCCATATAGTAGAGAGTACCTATATATCATATCATATCATATCATATGTAACATATTTATTTACTTGAAAGCTATATTTAAAATTCTGCAATTCCGATTCTGAAACGTCATGCAGATTCTTTCTCATTGTTTTTGTCTCCTAAAAATATGCCTATTTTGTCCTATAGTTAATATATTTGATGTTCTTAGTTCACTGGTGATTTTATAGGTCTTATTTCTAGTTTGATATGTTTCTGAGAGGCTATAATTAATTGTTCAGTAACTTTGCAATAGAAAGTTCATAGTTTATGTACACATATGTTGAATTACAGCTGTATTTATTTAGGTAGCTTATGTGAGTTTGTTTTATCTGAGCCCTCAGTTATAACTAAGTTTTATTTCTGCTGCCATCTGATTGGTAAGTGCATAAAGTTCAGCTGGCTACTTGATGCTACACAAATAAAATTCCTAAAGGAAATAACCCAAAGATCAAAATAACTCCAAAGCCCTCAGCAAGATCCCTAGCAAATGCAAAATCAAAACAAAGAAAATGCTAAGATTCACTCTTGTCTTTTGAACTAAGGCATTTTAGTACATTATGTAGATGCAGGTTCTGAAGCAAGTTAATGCTCTGTTCTGCTGTATGAAAAGCAGGTCTGATTAAGCATTCAGCATCTTGTTTCTTTGCTAGTAGCAGAGTTCCTTCTAACAAATATATTGTGACTCTCTATGTAACTGAGATTAGGGAAAAATTCAGCAAATTTAAGGCTGTTTTTAACTTTCTGTATAAACTTAAATCTTCTTGTGTTCTACCAAATGCAATTAAAAGGCACTCTTAAACTGGTCAGTGTGATTCAAGAATGTCAGCTGGTGGGCTTTTAAAGGAATACCATGTAGTCATCCACTGTAGAGAGACAGTTGCAGTAATACATATCCCAGAGGACAGAAGGATATGAAGGACACATTTGTAGTAGGAAACAAAATACAGAAAAACTCTTTCCTGGACATTTTGAAATTAAAGGTATGTGGTACTGCAGCTTTTTTTCCCCTTGCTTTAAAAGAAAATGCTTGCAATTATTTCAAGATTTTTTGGTTTGTACCATGGATTATTTGCAAAGCTGGTGTTTCTTCACATTTGTAAGATCACAGTGCTGGGCCTTATTGTTTCTGATATAGTGAGCATCAAAGATATGGCTAACATGGCAGGCTAGCACATCTGCTCATAGTGTTAAAGGTTCACCTAATGTAAGAGTGAAGCTTTATACAGCCAAAGATAGACCTAAGAAGAAGAAAGCAGCTAAGGGAGATGGCAGATGGGAAAACTGCAAAGGGGAAAGAGCTACCAGTTGATGATAAAAGCAAAGGTGGTGATTAGGCTGTAAAAACCAGTATGTGCATACATACTGAAATAGAAAATTGCTCCCAGTAGACAAAAATTCAAGGTGTTGCCATGCCTTTAGAAAAACCTGTTCATTTTGTAGAAGAAAAATTTAAATCACTTATATACATAGATGCAGCCTCTAGTGCACACCAGTTGCGTTAAGCACGGATCTCCATACTGGTCAGATCTGTGGGGACCAAGAAGAGATTGCATTTACTCTAATCAAAGGTTGAAATTACCAGGGAAAAGCCAAGTTGGATATTCATTTCATGAGAATTAATGAAAGCCAAATTTCTGAATAGCTAGAATTTGTAGGGGTAAAAAGCATCATGAATTGAGAGTGACCTGAGATGAAATACTCCAATCTAGCAAAGCCAAAGTTGATTAGAACACTGTTTTATAAAAAAAACACAATAATTTTCATCTTCTCAGTGAGAATTAGTAATACTGAAATATATTTTCCATCACAGTTTTCTTGGTATTTACAAAAGAGAGCTACCAGAACAATTATAGAGTTTGTAGGAGAAATACTTCAGTAAAGTTTCATCACTGTAAATATGCAATTTTATAATGACTGTGCTTGTTTTGGTGTCTTTTCAGATTGATTGTTATTCCTTTACTGTGTTTGTACTAGGAGGAACTAGTTGTGCTCCAGGTTAACTTGGTGTTGTCTTAAGTGGAAACCTAGGTTCAGGAGTGGTTTACATAATGGAAATTAAATATTGCAGTTCTTGCCCAGCCCATTTGGAGGCCATCCACAACACTAAACCAGCATCCAGGTTGGCATAGCTTGAAATACCGACATCATCTGTGCCAGGATTTCATTATCCAGCGTGTTACAGGTTGGTTACAAATGTATGTCAGGATTGTTTGGAAAGCTTATGAAATGTCTGTCTGGACTGGCCTCCAGTTTCTCTCATCAGGTAACTCCTAAATTTTCAGAAACATCTATGTATTTGGCCTTGCTACTCAAGTTGTCCCTGGCTCAAAGCAATGGAATGGGACAGTCTGTATCCTGAGGGTCAGAAAAATATGAAACACCTGTGTCACACAGATACACACTGAGGCTTGATCCACAAAAATAATACAGCTCTGCTACTTGCTTTTATATAGTTACTCCATACGGTTACAAAGATGACTGTGACACAACTTTAATGCAAGCATTGGACCTTCAGTAAAGTTAAAATGGGAGGCAGAAATTTTAGCGTCTTCCTTGCCATGGCAAGTGGAATAGTATCAGTCTCTGTGCTTTGGCCCAATTCTGAGATGAACGGTGTGTGTTAAAATTTGTCATTGAACATTTCATATGGCATGAGTGAATTTGTAATTAAAATGCAATGTTATTAATCTATCAATATAAATTGTGACAACTTTTTACTGGTTGATAAGCACCAGAACCTGAATAATACATAGAATAGTCACAGTTCTTAAAAAATAAATTTTTGTGAGAACAAAGCTAATTGTAGGGGTACAAGAAGGAGGGAAAAATAGAACTTTGTTTTTCCTTTTGTAAGCAAATTAAGGATCTAATGGGTTGGACTTCTCTTCTCTTACAAGACAGTTTATGTGATCTGAATAACCAGTTTTTCTTCAGTTAATATAGCTGACTTATTTTTTTTTAAGCCCAAGATTTTTCTCTTCCCTAGTAGGCAGCCTGTAACTAGGTATTAGCAGTTTTGAGAAGGTTAAATTGCTCTTTCATAGATTAGGATTTGTTAACAGATGTGGTTATTGGTACTGTGTGCTTTCCTAATCCCTCTTCAGTACTGGTGCATCTCCAACCCTACCAATTTAATTAACATTGCAATTCTCATATTATTTTGGTGTGCTGATTACAGGCAAAGACTAAGTGAAAGTCAGTTTGGCATCCCAAGAGAATTCAGTGTTAACAATGCAGAAAGGGCGGGTTTTTTTAGCTTTTCTCCCCCTTCATGAACTCCAGATAAGCAGTAGGCCCCAGTTAGATTTCATTACTATCACGCACTCTTCATGGTCATCTTTTAATATTTGAAAGGATCATTTGTTAACTGGAAATGGTCAATTTTTTTTTCTTTGGCTTTTGAAATATAATTTTCAATTTTTAATTTGATTCATTTAGATGAAATCATTAATCAGGGTTGAAACTGAGTTAATTTTCTGGAAAATAAATGAGGTTGTTAGAGTGAACGTTATTAAGTGGGCTCTTTGCAAGAAAGGGATAATAGCTGAAAATATGGAAGACTTTGAGAACTATAGCAGTTGAGGGATAAAAAACAGAAAGGTTTTTTTCCTAGCTAAGTGCAGTAATTTTTTAAAGGAAGCTAGGAATAGGAGGAATATTTCAGAACTATCATTATTAAAGAGTTATGGAGTAAATACTCTTATTAAGTGTATATATGGCTTAAAATGCTACAGAGCCAGAATATAGATAGTGCTTTTTAAAAATGCTGTTGTATTTTTACAAACAATATGTTTCTTCTAAAGCTCAGTATTTGCTATTCCAAGCAACAGCCACTTGATTTTTGAGACAGAGAAACGTTATTCTTAGTAATTCAGCAGAGGTACAGCCATTCAGCTAGAAAGCTTTCAGTAGACAGGGAGTGCAGGCAACTAAACCTTTTCTTTCATTATCACCCAAGTTCAGCTACTGGCCTTGAGAGGCTTCTGTTTGATTATTTTCTGGAGTTTACTGCATGATACAAAGTGATTAAGATAGCCAGTAAAATCTCTTATAAATACAAACCAAAGAAGAAGGGATTGGACTAGACAGGCAACATTCTAGATTTACTATTCAAGTTTATTTCAGTTAACTACAAAATTTATTTTGCATTGTTTCCTAATGTCATCTACTTTCTGCAAAACTTCTGTTTAAAACAGTGCTTCCTTTTTTTTTTTTTTTTTTTTTTTTTTTTTTTTTTCTTTTTTTTTTTTTCTTTCCCAGAAGATAGGGCTGCCTCCTCTGTTCTGATAGGAAAGAATGTTTTCCCTTCAAGTGCTCTAGTCTTTGTTCAAGAGTTATCATAACACTAAGCACTTAGTGGCCTTAGGTCAAAATTTTTGATGGAGCACTACAACTCTGTTTAGGTTTTCTTTAATGCCTGTGTGCTTGTTAAGGACCATTTCAAAGTCCATTACTGTGAATGAATGGTAGAAATTGTAGTGTCTTACCCGACAAAATGTTTCCTTGTAGGCATTTTTTAACTGTCCTGTCCAACAAGATACTAAATACTCTCAACCACCTTTAGCTGCAGAGGGAAATAGGAGTGCATGCCATGTTAAAAAGAAGAATTCTCAAACGGAGAAGGGTGGAAAACTTTCTGTGGTGGATCACAAAGTCCCATGGAAATAGATATTATTCTGGACTGTAGTTGCTTTCCTTTTGTGATGTATATGATGAAAGGTGAGAGACAGTAATAATCTAACTTGTTCTGTGAGCACGAGAGATCAGTTTACTTTTCCATTTAAAAAGGGACAAACAGCAGCAACCAAATCTGAAGCCTGGCAGACACAAGAGTTGAGTTTGTACATCCTCTGTGCTAACAATGCTAACTAAAGAGATGGTAACTACAGGCTTTTAAATGTCAAAAATAGTGTTTGAAAGGTGGTTATTTTGAGGCAGAGCAGAACAAATGTTGATTTACAATTATTTTTTTTTATTTATTTGTGATGTAATGAATCTCAGTGATGTAACATCCTCGAGTGAATAGAGTATAGCATGTTAATCCAAAATGGCAGTGCTGTATCAGTATTCTTGAGCAATGCTAACTGGTTTTGAGCTGCATGAAGCAAGTACTCTTCTAGAAGTTGGAAAAGTACCTCTCTTCTGGAATAAGAGAAGGTCCTGAAGTCCCTCCACATGATTAAGATCAGTCACTTGTCATCAATTAGTCAATTGAAATTAGTTACTACTAATGGTTTTTGTATCCAGCCTGCATTATAGAGCCTGTGTGCTAATAGGAGCAGATTAATGACTTGGCCAGGGAGGCCAGAGGCCCCAGTTCTTAATAATATAATTTATTATTAAGAATAGTAGGTTTATTATGTAGATGCTGTGAGAGTATGAAGACGACCTGCTAAATCTCAAGCCTTTGAAGTTAATAGGCTTTTAAAACTGCTGTAAGTGGCAGAAGAAGGATCAGGCCAATGATGTGCCATGAACATGTTTTCAGATCTATACTGCATACACACCTTTGGGTTTAATGGTATTGTTTTCAATATGCAGTGCGTTTTGATATGCAGAATCTATTTCTCATAGGATACATTTGCAGAACTTCTTAAAATCACTCAAATTTTAAATTAGGTTTTAAAATGTTCACATTGAGAAATCATTTGTTGTTGTTCTTGCATGACTTAATTTTGCTGCTTGTTTGGTTACAATAGCTGCTCTTCTCACAACTCTACAAAATGTTTGCAGTATCGTGATCCCCTCTCGCAGTCAGAGCCATGTCAGGCTCCTACAAGTCAGTAAGGTTCCTGAGGAGGTCTTGAGGTTACATAAAGTTATTTCCTAGACAAGCTGTTTCCAGGACTTTGCTGTATTTGATATGAATAGAATTTGGGTCTTTTGAATCTAATCAAACCATCTCCCAAGCCCCCTTTTCTTTTTCTGTGGTGTAGGAAGCCCTTCTCTGTCCAGCTTTCTTTTCATGTTTTCTTTGTCATTCAGTCCTGGACAGCTTTATATTTTGTCGTAGTGTTTTGTGGTATCTTTGGACACAGCCATTTCTAACCCTTTCGTTCTTCAAGAAGTTTCCTGCAGGGAAGGTTGAATTGCATTTCTTATTTAAAAATATGTTAACAGAATTTGCTGTAATTTTGGCATGGAGATTCTGCCCTCCAATGGTCATTTGCAGCTTCTGGGTAACCTTCAGTGTTTGTCTTATGACATTGTTAGAAAAGTCAAGACTCTGTTACATATTTCTCCACATTAGAAGTCTTTCCAGTCAGGAAAGGCTATTTTGCTTCTCTCTGCTATGTTGGCTCTGTTTTCAAATTGTGCCATTAAAACTCTTAAACAATGAGGAGCTGGGTATCTAGATCTGCCCAAAACTCATGATGTACAGCAGTGGACGCAATATTGGGCCTCTGAAGATGATAGTTACAGCTGTGGTCATAAGATGGTTAGATTTCCAGTGTCTTGAAGAATTGACATCATGTAGAAAGCACTTTGAGGGAAACTTCCATGTCTAAAACTCAAAGATTTATGCAAAATTACCACTTCTTACTCTCACATATATTTCCTTTAAACTCATGCTTCTGGTAAGTTTTAACTGCAGACGTCAGTAACAGTTGGGTCTTCATCTTGAGCCGAACAAGATGTTCTGCTTCTTTGGTCCATTCCTGATACGGACAGATTAGTAATATGAGACCAGCAAATAATTTTTGTTTGAGTGGATTTTGAACTAGATGTTACAGAGCAGGAGTACCTGCACCCTGAGCCACCGCTCACTTGGTTCTCCACCGGGCAAACTACAGCTGAAATGGAAGCAAAGTATTTTAAGAGATGGACAGTTAATTTGCTTTATTCCTAAGGACCCATTTTATGTATGTTTTTAAAAACATAGCAAGTTTTTGTAGCCACTAGAGAGTAAGTAGCTATCTGGTGAAACAAATTTCATGTATAAAATCTAACAGTAGGGGAAGTCTTTGTTAAAGTTTGTTTTTCTTTCATGTCTCCTTACTGCGCAGCAAATAGTGCTAGGGCTTGGACATTCACACAATGCTTAGGATGTCAATGAATGAAACATGTCAATTCAGGTTTGGCCCAAGTCATTCTGTACACAGATGGAAACATATGCCACTGATTGCAAAAAATTTTAATTTATTTGCTTTTTGGATAAGGAAGCTGAAGCTGTAATTCACATGGTTTTGAACTGAGTGCACTGGAATGGGATAACCATCTGTCCTGTGAGTGAGATGCTCAGCTATGTGCGGCTATTGATAGTAACATGGGTTACTGGCTAGCAGTGTTATCTAAGCAGTCGCCAAAGGTTTAAGAGTACACAAATAAAAATGAGTTACAGTGACCATTTTTAAGGGACTGCAGAAGCTTTTAAAGAAAAAGCAGGGTTTGTGAGTGCAATAGTCCTGCTTCAAGTTTCTTATTTCAAGCTAAGCTTACATATATATATATATATATATAAAATATAGTTTGCATGAAGTTAAAACATTTAATTTTTGGGTAAAGCTTACTCCAGTGAGTTACTTCTTTTGCATTCATGGTGAGGTGGCACTTTTCTGTGAGTTTCCACAAAAAATCTGTATATTATTGTTGCAAGTTTTGTTTGTAGCAGTTAAAAAATTACTTTCTACAACAAATAACTGATCAAGCCCACTGAAGTTAGTGGGATTTTTGTCATTCATTTTTCTTTCTGTGCATTGGTACTGTAACATGAGATAGGTACTGTGTAACCATCAGATATACTCTCTGATGCCTTCTTACCTTATAGTGAGCAAGGCTGAATTTCCCAAAGCTCATCTCAAGTCTTTGCCGTGGATGTGTGGAACATCTTGTTTAGCATAGTGGGCAGTAGTATTGCATGGACCTGTATTCTACAAGTGTTACTTAGCCCACCTTGTGCTCCTATTCACTGGGAATGATAAGGATAAAATAGCAGTTGTGACTGGTGCCTGCAAAAGCCACTGCGTGCCTGGGAAACAGCTTGCTACTTGGGTGTATGTTCATAGCTGTGCATACATACATCCATGAATAGAGGGGAGGATTCCCTGAAAGCCACTTCACTCATCAACTGCTGACTGTAGTTTGGAAATACAGTCTAGAAACTAGGGCTAGTCTCATCTTTTTAAAACTTACTCCTGTGACTTCAAAAGACTGTGTTAATACTGTTTCAAGGGCTTAAGGAGTTTCAACTTGTGCAGAGGTCTTTGTTTGCTCTTTATGTATTTATTTTACCTATGTGAACTAACTGATCTGAGTTTGGCCTGATGGGCTTTTTCAGTACAGATGTCTCGTCTTCTTCCAACTGAATGCAGTGGCAAAACTTCTGTTGACTTTAATGGGAATAAGACTGGAATTTACTGTCATCATATTAAAGATCAGCTTTAAATTGATAATAAACAGTATAATTCCACTAATCTTTCCCCTGTCATTGACAACCTATATGGCATTTTGTTGTTTTTACTTCAGAATTTTTCCTGTTTATTTGTTTAAAATTCCTTCTTCATTAAGGATTGTGTCTTCTTGCTAGCCCAGGATAAAAGTCACAGCAACATTTTGTATGCAACAATGTCTTCACAACCCAAACCCATTAGAAGTAGTGGTACTTTAGCTAAAAGGAAAAATTGATAGCTAATTGTTTCTGTGGTTCTTCTAAATTTCACAGCTGCTGTGAAATTCAAATAGAGACCTGCATTGCTTTTATAGGCATCTCTGCCCCTCAGTAAAAACAAAAAGGCTTTACTTCAAGTTTTGAATTGCCTCCTTTAATGCCCCTAAACAATAGACCCATTTTTTCATTTAATTAAAACAGTAAAAGTTGTGCCTCAACCATACAGATTGGCAGAGGACTGTAATTGATTTGGCTCATTTTTTTTTATTTTTTTTTTTTTTATCACAATTAACAGTAAAACACAGTGCATTTTGCTGGAGAAGTAACTGAGAAAAAACAATGAAAAAGAAAGATAAATGGCAGTAATACTGCTTACATTAATTAGTTGAATATTATGCCGAATTATTATGCGGTTGGGATTTCAGTGACATGGGAGTTTCAGTTGGAGTTTTCTCTGCGTGAGGATTGCAGGCATTTGTTCATCAAGAAAACTATAAAATCACCTGATTTTAGTAACAGATCTTTGTGCAGTGGAACATGCCACTGATCTTTAAGTGTGTCCTCAGGTAAACTGCTCATTAAAAAGGTGTGATGGAAAACCTTTTCTTGAAAGATACACTTGCTCATTTCTTCATGGTCTGTGTTAAGATCCCATATTTGGGTGGAAAAAAAGCACCAATTTTCATTGATCCTTCATCCAGATTAAATTTTTAAAGTTTTGTTAACAGTTGTGTGTCAAAACTGAAAGGGGGGAGGACACATCCACAAGTCAACTGACTTTTTTAAATGAAGTTTTTGCACCTTTACAATAGTTTTGTTCCTTTGCAATGCTTAATTTCTTGCAAAAAAAGTATTTAGTCTGGTTCCTCACATTAATAATGTAAATTGAAACTAGCACTAAATAATCCACCCATTTTACTTTTTTGTGGTATCTACTGATGAATGCAAAGGACATAAAAGAATTCTTTGTCTCTCCCTACCTGTTCTCACTGGAGGAATTACTAGCCTAGCCATTGATCTTTCTGTTGGCAGGATGGACTGTGTTGCAATTGCATGTAATAAGGTATGTTTTCTGTTCTAATTTCTAAACTGACTTAGTTTTACACAAATAATATGCATTAGCCAGTGTTGGCAATATACTTCAGGAATCACCATTCATTTTACGATGCATGACATGTGAGAGATACCTAGAAAACCTCTGATTATGGCCCAGTTCAGTAAACAGGTAAATGTCAGTTCATGGCATTATGACTTGCCCTGGTTCACATAAATGAAGTTGAACCCTTTTCTATCTCTGCCAACAGTTAAAATTTCGTTACTGATACTTCACACCTTATGTACATAATAGTTAACCTGTTTGGGTTTTAATGTTTTGAAGTATGTTCATGATGGAAAATCTTATTTTTAATTTCCCTTTAAAGGTCAACACATAGAGCCTTTCTTATGCATATGCTGGCAAAGGGGGATTTCCTCTAGATAAATTATGCTCTCTCCTTCTTAAACAGGATTTAAGAGCTTCTCTGGCGGTTAAGTATAGTATCCAGCACTTGAAACCCAGTCAGTTTAGTTCACTGTGACAATTGCCAACTGTGTGGAGTTTTGACAAGGATTGTATACCTTAGTGGTACAGTGTACTCCATGGTTTAAGAAATGTAGAGTGCATTTCTTTATGTTTAGTACAAAGATTAAAGTGCATTTCTCAGAGTAGAAGCAATAGTATGGAATGAGACAAATAAAACCCAAGCATATTAAAAGCTTTTTTTTCTCTCTTACCTATTAATGTAACTAGGAGGGGAATTTCCCCATATTTTAATTAGATAATTTAAAAAATGAAGAGTCCTTGTAGGGGATTTTTAACTGTATTTATGTTGTTTTGTGTAAATAGCTTTGAATTTTTTAAAAAATGGACTACGCTGTTCTGGATATAGGGAGGGTACCAATACAAATCACAGAACTGGCTCTGAATTATCTGAACTGTAGGAATTTTTTTATGTGGAATTTCAGTAATCTTTGGTCTGTGGAAGTTGTACTAAAATTCACTCTGAATGTGAAAAGGACTGGACAAATATAGGATTATTAATTTCAATTTTGCAGTATATTCTCATTTTTTCTTTTTCACTCATAATCCTAATTTAAAGGTCCAGTTATCACTAAAACTGCTGGGTTCATGTGTTTAGGATATCTGGCCAAGTTTCCTGTTGACCTAGTGCTTAACTGCAAGTTAACCTAGTTTCAAGAAATATGTAAGTGCCGTCATTGAAAGAACAACAGACCCCACACTAACTTGGCACAAAGTAGAGAAGTTTACTATACTTCCACTCTTCCTGGATAGTTTGAAAAGAGCACTGAGCAATCTAAAAGGAAAGGCACAAGCTGGAGAGCATAATAAAGATGTATCAATCCACTGTACCACACCATCTCTGACACAAGTGGCATGACAAGTGGAAAATAACTTAACTCTGTAAAATGGGGAAAAGGCAGTAAAAAATGAATTGTGTTACAGTTTCTAAAACCTGCCTCAATTCAAGAAACAAATGCTCCTGAGCATTGCCAAGGTGTACGGTGTTCACATAAATCTCCCATGTCAGCAAATGGGAAACATGTAAAACCTTAAGAAACAGTATCAGAAAATACTCTGATAACAATTGTTAAGACTATTGATATCACTGATTAAACAAGGTCCAATCTTCAGTCCCAAAGGCCTTCCTCATAGGATCCATTCTCAGTGCCATCTGTTTTGATTTTCTCGAATAAATTATATGACTGACTATTCCCAGAAAACATATTGAGGTTTCCTATAACTGATGCATGATTTTGCTGGATATAAGCATATTTATAGGCACATTAGTCAATGGTTAGGTTTTTTCTTTTCTGCAGGTTAACTAAGTTAAGGCTTCAAGGAAAAACATTTGAATTGGTTTCCTTTGAAAATACAGGCAAGATCTCATGTTATGTCACTACAGTAATGCAATAAGCAGTGCTCTCTTGGTCAGAACTCTTGGCATGTTTTTATACCATTCTTCTGAATATATCTAGTCCAGATTAAAAGTAGTTGAAAAAAACCTGGAATATCTGAAAATGGATCCAGATTTGGCCTCAGGATCAAAATATCTTCTGGAACATAGAAGGCACATTAAAGAGGGAGGTTCTGATCCAAAGAGAAAGCTGTAAGGTCAAAGAGAAGGAAAAGAGTAAGAAACAGTCTTGTTTTGCTTAAAGGACAGTCCTAGGTATAATTTTGGATTTTAGGGAAATAAAGTGCATGTGTGGGGATGGGTAAAATCTAAACGCTGAAGACTGAACCACAGAGAGACTTTCTTTCCCAGCAGCTGTCGAGCCCTTTACTTGGTTGTGTTCAGTTTCCTATATTTGTATTGAAGGATTACCAATGTAAGGCAGGATAAAAGAATGAGTAAGGAATTTTGACTCTTAGCTTTTATTAATCATTAAGCAATGCAGTTTAATTTGTTCAAGTTACGCTGTGATGTACAAAGCACACATGCCTTTGGTGATTGTTCTCTCAAGAGTTCCTTCTGGAGAAAGAGAAGTGTACTCACTACAACACATTATGGATTGTGTCATCTCCTTTTCCTTTAAGCCTGTGTCTGTTTTCCTGATCGCAAAGGTGAAGAGGTGACAGCAGATACATTTTTTCATGGGGAACTCACAGAACCCAGGGAACTCATCTATATTCAAGACCAGTTTGACTGCCCTTTGTATCCAGTAGAACTTATGTATATGTGCATCTGTTTCTTTTGTGCTTTCTTTGGTCAGATCAAGAAGAATGGATTAGTAATAAAAATAAATTCCATGTATCTTTCCTTTAGATATAGATTTGTAATCTGACTTCCAAAAGACCTAAAGAAGCCTTAAAACTAAATGATGATTATGCTAAGAATATTTCTGATACTCTTGGCAATAGTATCAAGTAAATATTTTTCATGTGGTTTATTTCCACTTTGCATTAATATTTCAAGCTGTCATTGTCCTCACTTGACCTAGAATTTTAATGTCTTTAATATCATAGCAAATGTATATAAATGTTTCAAGGCAAATTTTACATGAACAAGCCTGTTTTAAAAAAAAAAAAAAGTGAACTTAAAATTCCAAAACAATTTTAGGAAAACTTCTATTGAAATTATTGCTTCTGAAGTCAAAAGAACAGTATTCTTAGTAATTCAAAATTATTGTTTCAATCAATAAAAGGAAAAAAGAGCAGCTAAAAGAATCCCTGTTCAAATATGGCAGGAGGAACATATACAGCAATAGGTGAAAGGGCACTACATGTTTCATGGAAAGGGATGTTGAAAAAGATGTTTCATAGTATGTCCAAGGCTCTTTCGGTTAGAAATTTTGGATTTCAGCCAAAGATGAAATGCAATTCCATTATTGTTGAATTTTACACTGAACTACTATGGTAAGTCTTGTGATGATTAGAAGAAACTTAGGTGTTGCAGTGGATGTCCTAAACACAAATTTGGATTGACTTGTGTGTATGCTTCATAGTTAAGTTGCACAAAAACTATCCTCGTGAGAGGGTTTTACACGTTTGTCTTGTGGGTGCTAGTTATAAATATCCTGAAATATTTCTCTGGGTTTCTGTTTGTGGGTTTGTTTCATTAGGTTATTTTGTACATAACCTGTCGACTTTCTACCCAGTAAGTTCTGCTCTTGTTTAAAATGTCACAGTCCATTAAATCCAGATAGAAATGTATAGTTATGTGTTTAAAAGAAGAAAGAAAGAAAGAAAGAAAGAAAGAAAGAAAGAAAGAAAAAAGAAAGAAAGAAAGAAAGAAAGAAAGAAAGAAAGAAAGAAAGAAAGAAAGAAAGAAAGAAAGAAAGAAAGAAAGAAAGAAAGAAAGAAAGAAAAGAAAGAAAAGAAAGGAAGAAAAGAAAGAAAGAATCCAGTGTACGTGTTTTAATGGGGGGAAAAGAACTTCAGGAGAGAAATATGATAGAAAGCAGAAAATTTTGAAAGAAGCACAATATTTGGAAAAAAAACCCTAAGTCCATGAAAGTAAATTGTTTGCTTTGCCTGCCCTTAGAAGTAACTCTGGAGTAGAATTACGCTAGATTTGCAATGCATTGAGTGAGAAGACCTTCATCTCCTGTTAGTAATTATTCTTTTTATGGCCTCTAGAAAACTAAAATATGTGTGTGTTTAGCATTGCACACAGTGAATATTCCCACTGAGATCTACATTCATATGAGGGTAAGCATGGGCCGGTTTAAATAGACCATGCTTGTCAGGAATTATTGACTTAAAACTAGAAAACTTTTTTTTTTTTTTTTTAATCTGCATCTGTTAAAGTTCTCTATGAAAATAATTCCTGGGAATGAGGAAATTTTATGCTTTATTTCCTCTTTTAAATAATGTTTATATAACTATGTTGCTCAATTACTTGCATTAACATACCCTTGTACACTTTGTATGTTTTTTTTCATAGCAGTTGCCATTACAATTTGGACAAAATATTGTCCTCAGACAAACATGTTTTATATAAAGGCATTTTTAACAGGGAGGACTTGTGGAAAGGAATAATTCTCATGACAACAATTGTTGACCTTTTTTCTCTTTCTTTTTGTTTTGTTTTGTTCATTTAGTCTGCCTAAAATTACATACATATTCATGTATTTTAATAAGAACAAAGCATTACTCTTGGATATTTTCCATAAATTTGTTCTCATAAGCAATTTGATAGACATCTACTATAACTGTAATGGGGGAAGTTTGCAGTAAATCAGTCTGCCAGGTTTAGAAAACTAGAATTTATTAACCCATTTCCCAAAGGCCCAACATAACCTACGAGATTAGAAGAAAATTGTCACTGTTTCTGTTTTAGAGCTGGGGCATTTTATAATCAGAGTATATTGTCTAATTGTTTCAAAATTTATTGTGTTTTATTAAAGTGAAATCAATTTACCTCATAGTATTAATTGTGTGTAACATTATGGATAGTCAAAAAGGCTAGAAAACACTTGAGCACATTACAATTATGTTTCTCAACTGGGATCTTCTGCATTAACTCTGATCCACTCCTAGTGCTAACTATGAAAGAATAGTCAATACGCAGGCTAACAGTTATGCTTTTGTATGGAGGGCTTCTAGCAGTAGTATCAATAAAGTGGTTTCACTAATAAACTTTTCATTAATTGCTCAAGTATAATCTCAGGATGAGATGCAGAGGCCACAAACAAGATTATCTGTCAGTCCAGCATGCTAGGCAGTATGTCAGGCTATGAGGCTAGCAGGATATATGAGCTGATGTATAAATCAGTTACACTCTGGGCATGAACAAAGTGTTAATTAAGGAGAATACTTAAAATTCAAAATGAAGAGTTACTTAGATTTTTTCATTTATGTCCAGAGAACTTTTCCTGTACCTGTTAACTCCTTGTGTTTCATTTTCTTTTCCATTGCTTTACCAAGATGAAGCACAGGATATATACACTTGTTATAGGAATTGTGAAAATTTCATCTGGTGTTCTCTTCAGGCTTTAGCTGTTAAAGCCACATATTATCTTAGGATTTTTATAAATAAGTATATATAGGAATATTTCAGACCTTTTTGTGTTAAGCGAAAAGAAGTGAACATGAGAAGATTCAAAAAATAGTATGTATTTTTTACTCTTATGATATTTCACCAAATCTGATACTTTTATATACTATATAGATCTGCCCATATAATAAAATTGAAGGACTAGAGCCTTCTTTTATAAAATTAAATATTGAAAAATTTTATTCCCTATTTTGCTCCTCACTTAACCTTAGTATCAGAAGTTCATTAATTAATTTTGGGGTTTTTTTCTGCTGTCTCGCTTTATGATTCTCATGTATGCACAATTCTTTCATACTGGTATTCATGGAATAACAGGGGAAAGGTTAGATAAATACAAAGGAGAAGGCATTTTTAAAACATTTATTTCAATAATGTTATGTAAATACACAAATACCTATTTCAAAAGTAAAAGCTTTAACTGAGTTTACAGCATCCCTTCAACTGGATCTTTCACTGTCACCTTCAGTATTCCTAGTACTCTGGAAAATGTTGGGTCAAATGTTTGTACACTCTGATACTTTGTATAAAATACAAGTATTTATTTCTTGAGAAATGTTCTCTGGATGGGATTGTGAGCCCCCCAGTAAAGGCCATTCATAAAATGCCTTCCTGACAAGGCTGTTTTGAGTGGATTACTTATGAGTTCAAAATCAGGTGATTTTTAATCAAACACAGATAGCGATTTAATGGCACAACATTTTGATTTTATGCACTGGTTTAGTCTGTGACTTTGAACATTTTTCATACATGAAGAATGTATGTGCAGACATAAATACATTCGCACAATAAGAAGCTATGATAAAGAACCACTCTCTTAGAAATGCCGTGTTATAATACCCTCATTGTCCTTTGCTTTCAGAAACTTTGCAGACAGATTTTTAATTTTGAACTAAAAATTTGTTTGCTGTATTTAGTCTTTGAGAAAACATTTGAAATTAATATGGAGGACACATTAATTAAATTCCTTAATACTGAGGTGGGGGCAGGAGAAAGTTTCAGATTAATTGTAGCACATTGTAGATGAAAATATTCTGTACTAATGCTCTTGCAGGACTTCCTGAAGCTGTTATTGTCATACCATAAATTATAGAACACTATTTGTAAAGGGTTTGTCTAATTAATTTATTTTTCTGTTATTACTGAATACAATTTTGTGAGTAAATCGGGGTTTTTTACAGACCTTTATACTCATCCTTAGATACACTACTACTCAACATTTTTGAGGAAGAGACAAATACTTTCTTCCCGAGTGCTTTTTTCCCAGTGCTGCACACATTCTGATATTTTACCTGCCATGTCCAGAAACCATTATATATGCAGAGAATGTATCTCCCTTCTTTGTTTCCACCTTTCAACACAATGCTACACGACAACTCAAATAGGAAGCAATTCCACCACACTGACATTTTACATTTTTTTTTTTATTTTACTATGCTATGTCTTGATTTGATGCCCATCTAGCCACTTAATTTTGAAGTTATAGTTTTGTTGTTGAACTATGATCACTTTAGCCCACTGCAAATAGTGAAACAAAAACCCTTAAATTTATTCTGCATACACTCTGAGATTTTCAGTCAGGATCAACACTGCATGGGAAGATGCTGTGATGTGGTATGTCATTGCCTTCCAGTCTGAACATATTAACCTAGATCACTGTTTTTTTCCTACATAAGTAGTAGATAAAAATTACCTTTTTAAAATAAGTTAACTGCTTGGAGAAGTTAGAAACAGAGTAGAAACCAGGAATTTCAAATTCCTCACAGTTAGAAAATGTGTCCGTCTGTACTATGAACTCATGTAAGCCACTGTTGAACTTTACTCTTGTAGCAGGTTGACTTTAAAGAAACAGAAAGTTACACTATGTTGACAGGAGGAGCAAAGTACAGAAAAGCCATGTCATTTGCCAAAGACACCTGAAACTAGTAATACAAGATTTTCTTTTATCTTGAAGTTAGAATTTTTCTGTAACTGTGGTCAAGAGTGCTCTGAGACCTCAAATGAAATCCTGATGTATAACTCCTGTCTAATCCTGAAAAAAATTTGCAAACAAAATAACAGTACAGAAGACAAAATACTCATCTTTTGGCTGCAAAAAATAACACCAAAACATAAGAATATCATGTTTTCCAAACCCACATTTTCATGTAAAGTTGATGTTTAGGTTTAAAAGTATCCCAATTTTTTAGTATCAGGCTGGCATGTACTCATTAAATTACTTCAGATACTCTAGTTTCCAACACAGTTTTCTGTATAGGTAAAACTGATAAAGTATACTTAGACTATAACTCATGATAAAATATAATGCTCCTAAAAATGTGTTAGCCCCAATCAGAGGCTGAAACATGGTGTATGCTTCTTGGGCTGTTTTCCTGTTGTGCCACCTGGTCTAGATTTTGCAGTGCCATAAAACAGCATGCAGAAGAAAGCAGGAATAAATTCAGAATTATACCGTACCTTTTGAGGAAGCTTGAAGAGTGAAGTGTGAAATTGATGAGGTTCCACAAATCTTACTCTTTAGAAGAATAAAAAAAGCAGGGAAGAATTGCATAGTGCTTCACCAACGAAAGTGTAGTTCATAATTACTCCATACATAAATATGAGAAAGATTGCAGAGATAGTGCAGAGATAGATATGGATCTGCTAAGAGAAGAGACAATATCAAAATGGTATTTCCATGAATAGCCTTGGAGAAGTCCAAAATTCAGTGAGAATACATATTTTTGTGCTAAGGCAATATAAAGCCATCTTAACTGAAAAGATAAGTCTCTTACTTTGCCAGATGATTGCAATTTGGAAACTAAATTTTGCTTGTCTTACTCTTGTACTGTTCAGCACAGACTGTCTATTCCTTGAGGAAGATGGGAACGATTTTGTCCCAAAGGAAAAAAAAAAATCCAAAAGAGGATAATAAAACAGAAAAGAAAAAAAAAAAAAACAAAAAAACAACACACAAACTTAGGGAACATGTTAGTTAGGGCAAAGTACTTTTAATATTTCAATTAATTGTACATTTGTTTTAAAGCTCTCGTATGATGAGAGTGATCCTTTTGTTTTGTCTGGTTCTGTTCCATAAAAATGAAATTACTTCCTCTAGATAGAAATCCTAATTCTAAGCAAGCTATTTCTTCATCCCACTAGGACCAATATGATTTTATATAACTGTTTCAACTCGAACTATTAAAAACTTTCCCATGACTTCTGGATCTCAGATTAATTCCAGAATCCCACATCATCCAAGTCACTAACTGAAATATTGTGAAAGTGTACATTATTGTATCTGAAAAGGGTATTGAGATCTTGATTCATGCTACTGGTACTTCACAGTCCAATTATTATAACACATTTCATTTCGATCTTCCCATCTCTCCTGAGAGTCACCAGCAAATGGTCCAGAACTTCAGTTAGACTTCTTTTCTATTAGAGTTGTCACTAGCGTTGCTCTTGAATTCTTTATAAGCTCTGGTGATGTGATCTAGAATAAAGGCCTGCTTTTGACCTTCAGGCATTGGTGTGGCTTTCCTCAAACTTACTTTTTGACCACTCTGTCTCCTGGTATTCCATGCCCTCTCCTTGGATCATCAGCCAAGCTGACTTTCTCAGTCTGCACTTGTCACCTTAAAGTAATGGTTACAAGTGTATTGATGCAGTAATGACTTTACAGACCAGCAAGCTCCACTTCATTAAATTGGTTGTAATTTGAACTCTGAAACAAGATAGCATCTTGTGGAACTGTATTTAAATAAATTAAGGAAAGAACTGTGGTATTTAGTTAGTGATAGATTGTCTTTATTTATTCTTATGCCTTGTCCCAGGACGTCGTATGCATAATTACAAAAATAAGGGCTATACTATTATGTAGTATCGTTATGATATATAAGCACATTGACATGAAATTTAATGGTGCAATTAGCAACAGTATTTTCTGTGTTATTCATAAAAGCTTTTGCTGTATTTTACAGTGCTTCCTAGTTATTAGTATATTAGTAATCCAGGTGATGTGGAGAGAAGTATTATGTGATAGTAACTGTTTCATTTCAGAAACATCGGGGCTTTATATATTCACAGTCTTAGGTCTCGATCGTTTTTCCTTCACAGTCTACAAATATGCACATTATGCTGCAACATAGGCTCTTCCTTACTTTGGAAAAGTGAAGGAGAAGAAGTGGAGGTTTTGTAGCCAGTATTTAGTGGCCTCATTTCAGTCTCTTTAAAATCAGCATGAGTCTAGTATAATTCTACTGAAGTTCTGGTAGCATAACACTCAGAAGAAATCATATTTAGGCACTAGGAGCTGAGTGCATAGAGTATATCTCTTAAAATAAATGGATTTTTTTTATAAGTTCTTATGTGACATGTAAAAGGTATTCTTTTGTAATATTTGAGAGCTAATAATGGGTATTGCATGTTTAATGCAGCAGCGTAGCTGTCCTGTTTTGTTGGTTTGTTGTTTTTTTTTTTTTTCTTTCTGCACATTCACCTCTTCCTGAACAGAAATAAAAGGTTCAAGGCTTGTCAGCATCAGTTTATAGATAGCTGTTTAAAAATAATGAGATATTGGGTATTGTAAGGCTCAGGGCTGTCTTGCCAGACTCATTTATTTCCATTCACCTTTTGTCAGAATTGCAGACAGAAGACATTCAATTAAAACTTGTCACCTGTTGCGTGTGACCTAATTTGTATTTGTGAGTGTCACAGATTAGGATACTTAGCTTCATATGGAACCATTAAAAATGTAAAGCAACGGTAGTACTCTTAAACATTTTATGCCACATTTTCTTCATGTGAACGTCTCTGTTTATGGACCATTCCACAATGGAAATCACTTGCACGAAGAAATAATAGAATTTATTTACACAAAATCTCATTTGCATGGGAAAACTAAGTGGATTTTATGCATGTTCTTTTATGTTTTAATGCATAAATGACAGTGCACAAAAATTCAGCATGTAGATGATTAGTTCATGCAAAGTTAATGTTCCTTTCAAGAGAGGTTGAGTACTGAGCTGTGTAGGTAACACATTTATCAGTTCTTTTGTCAAACTGAAAAAAAAAACCTCTGGGCTTTAACCAAAGAGTATTTTTTTTCAGTTCCTTTCCCAAATTCCAACTTTCTTATCCCTTCTTCCCAGGAAAAAAATGGATTTTCCAATATGTTACATAATTTGGTTGCCCAGAGACATTTTTAATTATTAAACATGAGTAAAACCTGAAATGAAACATTGGTTTGAAACATGTTTACAAAAGCAATATTTTTCTCTTTTTATATTTCAACCTGCAAAAATTCACTAAATATTTTAATTGGCCCAATACTTCTTTTAAAAAAATAATAAACTTGTAAATCTTTGTAAAGGGAACAGATAAATCAAGCAACTTACTCATAGTCACAGAGCAAGTTGTATATTAAAATGATAAACATTGTTTTATTTTCAGTCCATTATATGGGCAGGTTCCTGAATGAAATTTTTTTATAGACATGTCTTGAGGACAGCCAATTTTATCCTATATTAACAAATACTTTTTGGTAGTAACTGAATGTAAAGTAGGAGGATGATTTTTAGACTTTCTATGCTATACTAAATAGTGTATTCAATAGTGCAGATAGCTATCAGAAGACAAAACACTAAAGCCTTCCCCTGCTAATTGTTAATTCAGCTGTCGATCAGGAAAGCTTTAATGTGAGTCATAGCTTTTATCTTCTTTGATGATTTAGGATTCTGTTTTCAAAATATTACCAGCCTATTGGACACATATTTTACATCTTCTAGTGGAATTTTCACCGGCACATGGTATTATCCAAATACTTTGAAAACTGATTATAGACGCTATCTGGCATACTTATAATTTAGCACATAAAACAAATACGCAGATCCAGAAGAAAAGATAGATCATATTATCCTTTTTTCTTCATGCTGTGTTACTTCCTGCATGTTTCTACAATATTGAGAGAGATCTTTTGTGGTTAAAGTGGAAGTATTTTTTCCACTACAGATCTTTCAGACCATAAGATTAATGCACTGGCCTCCCACTTCTGTAATCCTAAACTATGAAGATTACTGAATTGTCTAAAGAGTTACTAGATGATCATGCATTTTTATCTCTAAATACATTCTGTCTGTGTTCATGGTGGAAAATCAACTGGTTTTCCCATTCTGTGTGAATAACTTGAAAACCCAGAGTTTATAATATTAACCCAAGCTTACCCAGCAATCTTACAAATAAGCACAGTATGTTCAAGTGAACTGGAACACTCTATCAAGATGTCCCAAAGGAGAACCACATCAGAACCTGACATTAAAATTGCTTTTGCTTTTTTTCAGTTTAGCTGTTAATCTGGTTTTCTGTCTCTGCTACTGATGTTCCTCTAAAGCTTGGCAAGATGCAGTTATGTGTGCATCCATTCTTACTGGTCTTGCTGTAAAATTTAATGCTGGGAATCTTACAGACATCTGTAGAAAAAGGATCGTTACTCAGTTACATATCTCAAAAATTGAGATAGGAATATATTTAGTATATATAGAGTGCTATGTTAAAGGTGGAGCTTGCCAGAATGGCACTGGTGTAGAATGTGTCTGCTTGCCATAAATATCTCATGTAGGGGGGATGGAAAGGGAGCAGAATTTGAAATTTCCATAGGAAGTCAAAATTGTGGGTTTGGTTCTGAACTCAAACCTGTTCTTTAGTGAGAGAGGGAGCTTTGATTTATTCAGATATCAGTTCATATTTAAGTTAATTAGATATATTGTTTTCCAAAATAAAAAGCTATCACCATTTATAGGTAGTAAGCAATTTCTTACGGGCAGTCATGGAATTCGTAGGTCTTGATTTGAAGGACTGGACTAATGCCTTCCGAGTTAGTCTGAGGATTTCCTGTGGGTATAGAGCTCTATGGGAAGTACAAGAATGTTTGTGGGACAAGTGGATAAATGAACACTGGAGACTTGCAGCCAAGGTAAGAAGGAAGGAATGGAAAACAGAAAGAGAGGTAGATTATAAAGGATTAAATAGTATGCTTTGGATATACTTGGATCTTGGATTCTGTATGGAGAAATAGATGACACTGTTAAATATAATTATCATACTGAAGACCTGAATTGCAGAAAGAATGATAAACAGGGGTAAGGGCAATCTTTATGATTACATATCACCAGTCACAGTGGGGTGCCTGTCCCACACAAGGGGTTCAAGGCAGTGTTGAGAGAAAAGGACTATAGAAAAGGAATAAAATTTGCATCTGTTGGTAAGGGAGGAACAGATGAGAAAATACAGAGAAAATGAAGAGTTCAAGTTTCCCCACATTACGTTTGTTTAGATTGAAGTACCTGGTGGGTAACTCGTTATGTACATCAGCTCTAGACTTCAGTTATTTCTGTGCAGGACTATGTGGATACTTTCACTTAAGAGTAAGTGCCTAATATCATAGAATCATAGAATGGCTTGGGTTGGAAGGGACCTTGAAAGATCATCTAATTCCAGCCCCTCTGCCATGGGCAGGGACACCTTCCACTAGACCAGGTTGCTTCAAGTCCCGTCCAACCTGGCCTTGAACACTGCCAGGGAGGGGGCAGCCACCACTGCTCTGGGCAGCCTGTGCCAGTGTCTTACTACCCTCATAGTGAAGAATTTCTTCATTATACCTAATCTAAATCTATCCTATTTCAGTTCAAAACCTTTACCTCATCCTATCACTAAACTCCCAGATAAGAGTCCCCCTCCATCTTTCCTGTAGGCCCCCTTTAAGTACTGGAAGGCCACTGAAAGGTCTCCCCAGAGCCTTCTCTTCTCCAGGCTGAACAACCCAAACTCTCTCACCATGTCCTCACAGGGAAGGTGCTTCAGCCCCTGATCATCTTCATGGCCCCTGGACCTGCTTGAGCAGGTGTGTATCCTTCTCATACTGGGAGCACCAGAGCTGGACACAGCACTGCAGGTGACGTCTCACGAGAGCAGAGTAGAGGGGGAGAATCCTCCCCCTCGACCTGCTGGCCACACTTCTCTTGATGCAGCCCAGGGTACGGTTGGCTTTCTGGGCTGTGAGTGCACATTGCTGGCTCACAATCAGTTTTCCATCCACTACTACTCCCAGGTCCGTCTCCGCAGGGCTGCTCTCAATCCACTCATCAACCAGTTGGTACTTGTGATTGGGATTGTCTCAACCCACATGCAGAACCCTTCACTTGACCTTGCTGAACTTCATGAGGTTTGCAGGGTCCCACCTCTCCAGTCCATCCAGGTCCCTCTGGATGGCACATCCCTTCCCTCCAGCCTTTTGACCGCACGACACAGCTTGGTGTCATTGTTGAACTTGTTGAGGATGCGCTCAATCCCACTGTCCAAGTCACCAGCAGAGATGTTAAACAGTGCCGGTACCAACACCGACCCCTTGTCACTGGTCTTCTTTGGACATCAAGCTGTTGGCCACAACTCTTTGAGTGTGACCATCCAGCCAATATAATTTTGTTGTGTGTTGGTAAGCATTTATAGAAGGTCGTGGAAAGATGGTGTGAGGAACCAGGAGGTGAACCTTTTTTGTAGGAGTTTGCATAGTAACTATGAGGCCATTTTTTTTTTTCTGAAGGTCAGCTGGAGGAATTCTTATATTGGATTAGTATGTGTAATTGCCGCCTTTTGAAAAAGTAGCTATTGCATTGATTTACATAGTTTCCATCTCTCCATATTTTGCAGTTCTAGTCTAATCCTTATCTTCTGAGTTTGGTAACTTTTTTTCAGAATGTATGACTGCCCATCACGCTTGAAAAGAGAAGCTGTGAGTTATATAAGGTATAAAGTGAATGTGTTGCACTTGACTGTTGAAATGATATCATAACTGGTAGCAGGCCTGTCCTTTCTATTTGTACCAAATAAGACACCACGTGGTCATCCCTGTTTTTCTCATTTGGGTTTGGTTTTTGGTGGTTTGGTTGTTTGTTTTTTTTTTTTTTCTGTTGAAGATTTTTAAAATTACACTCGGTGTTGGGGAATGTGGAGAATCAACTTGCTTGTCTTCAGTGGGGCTTTTTTCAGTGACATTAATGAATGTTTTGACTCTAATAAACTGTAATGATAAGACATAATGCAATTGATTTGGAGATTTGCCATGAATTTATATAGGTGGGGTGGATATCTTTTCACTTTATGGTTGAGGACTGCTAAGGTCAGTGAATGGAGTTGCTGAAGACTGGCAAGCCATATGCATAGCAGTCAAAGCAGAGTTCTACTTGACTTCTCCCTGTACTGTAGCCAGATGCCCCAATATCCTCCTTAATAATCTGAGTACAGGGTATGTGTTGAATTGTAGCAATTACCTCTGTAATCAAGATGTTAAGCCCCTCCCACCCCAAATGAAGATCTTTGTGAACAAAATTATTTTTCTTTCTTCCCTTTGTTTCTCTAACAGAGAAGGCATCACCTGTTACTGTCTTGAGAGCAGATAAAAATATCTTTATGTAATTAATTCTCTCATACAAGCTACAAGACTTACAGGGAAAGTTGCATGCATATACACAGGAACCTATGGATTTCAGTTTGCTACCCACCAAACTCCAACTTTTAATGGAAAATCAGATGAGTATACTCTCTTAAGTGGTGTCTTGCATTGTGTTCACTTCTATAAAGTCTCTTGAGAAATAAAATACCATTTAGGGTATGTTAGATTATCAGAAATTGATTTTAAAATAATTACTTTGTAATGTTACTAGGAGCAAGGAAAACTTGGGACCTAAAATGATGGTAAACACCGTATCAGTTTTACTGAAAGGATTATAAACTTCTAATTTATATTCTGTTGGTAATATGTTATCAAAAATGTTTTCATGTTAGACTTGGAATTAGTTACATTATAGAATTAGGTAATTCTAAAATGTGTAATACTGTTAGTTGCCCATTACTTAGAATTATAATTTTATAATTTTAAAAAAGAAAGTAGATATATATATATATAGGCATAGCTATGTATAATAGGCGAGTACATGGATCTATGTATAATTTTACAGTTGTGACATTCATCTCTATTTCCTTCCATTGAGTATGTGAATGGCTTGAATGTATCTTGGCAAATGCAAAGGAGGTAAAAAAATTGTTCATCTTGGTAGATTTATATTATTTTAATTTAAGCTTCAGTTCCATTACTTTTTGATTAAACATACTTCTATCTGATTCTATCCATCTTTTATCACTATGAAATCTGCTCCCAAGCAGAAAGAAGGATGGCATCTGAATTATGCAGATATAATTTTCTATCTATTTTTCTTCAACTGCTGGGCAGTCTTTTTTATAATCCCACCAATATCGCATGTGGTTTGTTCTAATCCTCTGCCTATTTCTGAATATTCAGCTGTCAAACCTTGGTCTTTTGCTACTTGTTTTTACAGCAGTGTATTGTCATGGATGTAATTTCTTTCAGGTGTAGCTCAAACTCCTAATTCGGGGGTGGAGAACACTAAGATATGATTAGCTCTGAAAAGCTTTTGACTATCAGTTGTTAAAGTGTTGTAGTTCATGCATTTCTAAGTATAACTGAAGACAAACAAAAAATAACCACACTTTACGGTTGAATCACTATGAATTTTATAAAATAGCTTAGACCACAAATAGGTTACAAGTTTGGTAGTGAAATATGTAAATACCATATATAAGATTTCGTTCATAATTATACAGTGACCTGTTTGGGTATGTGGTTGATTGGGTTTATTATTTGTATAATGTCATTTGCAGAAGTATAATTGATAACACACAGTGAGAATGTACTTCTTGAGCATGAGGGAGTGAAATACAGAGTCCTCTGCAGTAAACCAAATGAAATGTCACTATTAAATAGAGGTTTTAAATAGATGTTTAAGGTGGTTAGCACTGTTGTATGGAAATCAGATCATTATAGTTACAGACACTGGTTGTGTTCCTTAGCCAGGTATCTCCTGTGTTACTAACCTTTATAGATACCAGCAGTCCGTCTGTGTGAATGAGAACCCCGTGCACACAAAGCCTTCCCTGCTGGTAGGGGAATACAGACTTGGATCTGTAAACTGCCATCTTCTGTGGTTCAGCTAGGGAGTGTTCTGGTGTGTTCGTTTCATGACAGCTTGGAGAGTAGGAGATAGAACAGGAAAAGAAAAAAACAGGAAATAGAACAGAAGAAGAAACAAAAACAACGAGATTTGACCTTGGGTTTCTGGCTATTTGGCAAAATGGCTTTTCTTCACCAAAACCCAGTCAATCCTCTTTTGGTTTAGAGGATGAAAGAGGACTGACAGATGTTCCTGGTAACTAGACTGTGTTACCAGTGCAGGTTCATGGGCAGCATGTAAATTCAATGCTGTGTTTGTCTTCCTGTGTACATAAACTGTAATTTCATCAGTGGTGGCTTCTCTGCCATCCAGAAGCCAGTTTTGAAGGTATTTCCTGGGAGGGAGAGATCAAGGAGATGGGAAGTAGTAGAGTAGGGCTCAATAATGGCAATAGAAAAGATAAATAGAGGAGAGCTAAAATAGACAATGAAAAGAAAAGTGAGAAAGTGAGCTGCACTTTATTGCATCACTCACAGAGATCATTGATATGTAATGTGTCCTTGCATTCTTGTCTAGTTAAATCTATGTCATCAGGGACAAATTTTGCACTTGGTATTATTTGTCCTGTTGCCCTGCATATGTGCCGAGGTTTTCAGCTTCAGTATTCTGTTACTACTTGGTTATACTGACATCCGTATGACATGATTGTCTGGAAATCTGCCTGTGTGACTCAGAAGGAAATAAAAATACTTCATTGTTTTATAGGACCTACCATCTTTTCTTCCTCCTTTTTTTACTATGTCTATGAGGGCAGCTATAGCTTGTTTCAGGAAGGTAAGCTCTGATACATCCGTACAAAATAAGTAGCAGAACGCTTTATTGAAACGATGAACAATGTGCTGGTAGAACATAAATGTTAATTCATCATTGGTGACATCTAAATGAACAGTCATACAATTTCTTTCAAACCCTTATGAACCATTTCAGGTCTTTAAGCCACATACATGTTCTTATTTTACTAAGGATACTTACTTTGTATCCTCTGGCCATGTTAATCCATGTTAATTAAAAGCATTTGTTTTGACTGTCTAAACTCTATATGACACTTACTGTTTCTAAAGTTCTAATTCTCTGTACTTCTGTAGTCATACTGTTAGCCTTGTATATCCATGGTGTTTTATTACAGCTTTGAACTTCTTCTGGCAAAGATGACTTAAGATCAGACTCTTTCAAATGGAAACTAAACATGTTAGCTGTTTTCAGTAATATGTAAAAATGAACAAATGGTTTTAAATGAACAGGAAATTATGTTGTGTACTTAGTCTTGCATGTGTGAAAATCTAAACAGCTTGCCTATATTTCTAGTGCTGCTTTCCCTTGCTTTCTGAAATTAATCTTTTGAAATAAGCATGGATTTAAAATAAATATTGGAAGGCAGAAGATAGAAGATTCATACCTGAAAGGCATCCTCATAATATATTTAATTACATGTTTGCTTATTTTTCCCAATGTAGGTGTCCGCTTAGACAGAGTACGTGGAGGTCGCCAGAAGTACAAGCGCAGAATAGATGCAGAGAATAGCCCATACCTGAACCCTCAGCTAGTTCAGCCAGCAAAAAAGCCATGTGAGTACACCAGATATACAGAATTTCTCTTCGAATACAAGGTATTGACTCCTAGCCCTGTTTGTTAATCTTCTGACTGGGGATATACAGAATTTCTCTTCGAATACAAGGTATTGTCTCCTAGCCCTGTTTGCTAATCTTCTGACTGGGACAAGGGTTTGGTCAGAAGATATTACTGTGAACATTATATCCATTTCGCTCTTAACATATTTTGTTTTAAATGTGCTCATCTTTCTCAAGTGGAGTTGAACAAAGAATATTTTTACAGGTGGAAGTGTATAAAAGCATGGTTTATGCAGTGCAAATTTTACATTTACAGGTTATCTTTATTTTCAGTGGTACATAAAATGGTTCATACAGTGATCATTAGTTCATTGAAGCTTCTAGTTTCAGATTTCACAAGAAAGTGATTTTTGTAGTTTTTACTAACTAAATTAGTTTGACTGCTCAGCCTCCCAAAGAAAATACATTAAGAGCCTCATTAATTTATACCTATAGATTAATACACTACCTAGTATTAGATTAAAACAGCAATATGCCACAGTAATAACAAGCCTAGATTGGTAACTACTGGGCTCTAGTACTCTCATGGATTCTTTTTGCTTTGTTTTGTTATGTTTTAATAATGTCCTTGATAGTATCTCACCAGGCTGAAATTGAGAGAGAGAGAGAGAGAGAGAGAGAGATGATCATCTCATTGCTAAAATACAAGTTCCATCCTCTTTGCGATTAACTAAAAATAGTTAGAGGTTTTGCTTTGCAGCTTATATAAACTCAAGCAGCGACTGTACTAATTCCATGAAGTAAATTTAATAGCATTATAGTTGTAGTGCAAGAGGCTAGTATATTACCCTGCAAAGGCATACACGCTATGTCAAGTGTTGTAAACTCTTCTGAATTCAAATGAGAATATACACGTCCAGTTGCACTTGCCAAGAAGGTCACTTTGCTCCTAAAATAGAGATATAAGCCAGAGAAATGAGGAGGGCAAACTCCCTCTTGCCTCCTGTTTGCCTCTGTCCCTGTGCCTCTGACAACACACATGTCAATTTTAGGCTCTTGAAAATACCTGGCTGTATGGAAAATGGAATTTGTTTCCGTTCACATTCCCCAGTAGGGGACAGTGCTGTGTACAATACGTTTGAGCATATGGGGATCTGGAGAGCAAATAAACAGTCTTTGAACTGTAAGTGAAAGGGCATTTTAGCTGTGTCAAAGAAAAAACAGCCAGTTTTACATAAAATTAAGGCTTAAGTGAACATATGGCATAGTTTCCTTTTGCCTTTCCAAAAAACATTATGCTGATTATATTCCTTCAATTGTCCAATCTGGCATCTTCTACTCAGCCTCCATAAGCTGTCCCACTGTTCTGTAAATACAATCTAGGGCTGCACTAAGCAGATTTTGCACATTATAATAAAAACTTTCTGATAATACAATAAAATTTAATAAACTCTAATGCTTAATTTCATTAGAGGTTTAGTTTTCCTGCGTGCACAGATTGTCAGTTTTTCATTTACTTGATATTGTCATTGAGTAGAAATGATAGCCTAGCATACCAAAACGGCCAAGACCAAACAGACAAAAAAAAAAAATCCAACCCAAAACCTCCAAGCCCTTTGATGTGAATAGAGGTTAACGCAGTTTTACTGAAATACAAGAGACTCTGTGTAAATCCAAGATTACTGCAAAGTAGTGCATTACATTACCTTTAAGACAATAACTACACCATTTTCTATAAGCTCCATTTGTCTTAGATGAACTAACCTCCTTATAAAACATTACTCGTTATCTGAGTGACTCCCTTCATTCTCCTTAGCTCATCCAATTACCAACAGTTTTGTAACAAACATTTATAAAACTTAATTTTCAGATCCTGCCAGATAAGTGTCAAGACTTGAAACAGTTGAATCGTTTTTTTGTGGAAGTAGCCTGGGAGATTTTCTGGCCTCTGACTGATAGTTTGTGCATAATAAAGGCACAGGAATGAAAATTGGGTTCTATTGATTCTAATTAGGAAAACATTAAATAAGATTTACCTAGAAACAGTGCTCATGGCTATTCATTTTCCTGAGTGATGGAGCTTTTTGAGTACATTCAAAAATTTCCTATGGTCTATACTAATGCATGCTCCAATACATGTAGCTTTTTCCCCCTATAGGGAAAGAACAGGTGTTTGGAGGCTTTCCTACACCTGCTTCTGGTCTCTATTGTATTTTCCAGCTTCCCCATGGAATCTAATGGCCTGCCCGTAGATCTTGCTGATTGCAAAAATAAAAAGAATTTAAGATTTTGCAAATCCTGAGTCAAAATGTACAATATTCATCAATCTTCTACAAAAAGCCATTGGAGAGGAACCTAATAAAAGAAATGAAAGAGGTTCTTTGGCCATTTCTTCTGTTTGCAGGGAAAAAAAAAAACAGAACATGGGAGTGTGAATGCCTCCTCATTCATTTATCATTGGTTAAAAATCCACAAAGTTGAAGTCCTCAGCTGCATATGTTTTGTTGTTAAGAAACTAATTTATTTATCCTACTTCTTAATACATGTAAAAAATACTGGAATTTGGAAAGAAGCAATGTTATATTTTCTCACTTAAAAGGGTTTTGTTTTCTGTGTGAAATTAAACAGGATATGAAAAGATTGTTTATAAAATTTTAAAAAATTATGTGCAAAGGCTGTTTGCCAATATAAGTTAAAACTACCATCTGTCATCTTTAAATAAGAATAGAATTCCTCATTAATCAGTTTGATAATCAGTAGAATATTGAGATCAAGAATTACTCAGTTGGCATAGTTCCTATACTTCATATAAAGCATGAATATATCTCCTTGTAATAAAACATGCTTGATGTGATGGTTTCCAGTTGGCTCCTGCACTTATTTTATGAAGGGCTAACATATATCACAACTTCTGACACACGAATTTGGAATAAGGCAAAAATTGTAGAGACAATAGATCAGAATCAAGGAGTTTATGTCACAAAAGAGCAGTAAAGTATCAGAAATCTGAATCAAGTGAGTATTTTATGGAAATCTATCATAGGCTTGTAGGTAGCCTCTCTGACCCTCCTGGGCAAGTCACATCCCCATCAGCTTCCACTGAAGCTCCCTCACAGGAGGACAGTGTGGTCCATCCTGTGACTTACATATGGAAGGGGAAAATTATACAAATTCTAGCAACTTTCTCTGCAGTCAGAAAATACCTCACACCTTCTTGCAGTGGAATCCCATCTATATCAAGTCCCGTAACTCTTTATCCTAATGAAGGGAACATATTCGTGTATATTTGCTAAAGGTCGTCATTGGGGCTTTGAATTCTGGTGGTGCATTTGCAGTCACAAGATATGTACCTACCATGAAAAGTAAAATGTAAATATATTGGCAAGTATAGTAATGTATCCTGTGTTAGGAAGCTTAATGAATTACTTTTCCTATTTTTCAGTTCTGCCTTCTCAGAGAAACAAATCAGGCTCCTGTATAGAGATATTTCCATTGTGCCTCCACATGAATATAATGTTATTTTTATGTTTATCCTACTTATTGATTATAGAATATCAACACTCTATTGTAAATCTTCCAGAATCTTCTAATTTTTTTCTCGTCCCTTTTCCTTATAACTTAATTGATTATTCCAAATAGATTTTACAAGTCATCTGGATGAAGAAGTAGATATTTAACACATGAATGAAAATGCTATATAGATAAAAATAACCAGTGTGTGAATAAGATAAAATATCATTCTTTGCACAAAACCAGTTTTCTGAGGTAGAGTCTGCATCTATTGATACTTTCCTTAGTTTTACACTCTTTATTCTCATTGATTTTAGTACCTATTCCTGGCTGTAAGTGAGAGGAGATCATTAGTCTATTTTTGCACTTAAAGAAACCAATTTTATACATGATTCTAAATCTGTGTCTTTCAGTGAAAAGCAAATATAAGACAACACACTCCTTTTCTCACAGCATAGACCCTAAGGAGTACAGATTTGTTCTTACCAGTTCAACAGGCAGGATATTAATAATTTAAGATATGTGGGATGAGTACTGAGAAAGTCCTGAGACTATTTTTGTTGCAACAGTTTAACAGTGATACCTAAAATAAAGAATGGTAGTTGGAATTGCTGACAGAAGTTAAAGATTTTAGTGACTGACTAATTGCTTGTGATATTTAGTTGCTCAAAAAATACACCTGCCTTTGGGGTTGGGGGGTTTGCAGGTAATTAGAGGAAGGCATATATTTTCTATTTGCACAGTCCAAAATACATTATAATGCAGGAATATTTTTCTATGAAGTTTGTATTCCAGTATTAGGAGGTGGTCATGTATCTGTACATTCCATTCAATTTACTAGCTTAAGAACATACATGTCTAGCTTGATAAAGGTTGTTAATGGATGAGATTTTTTTGTGCTGTAACCACTTAGAAGCTAGTGAAGTTACAATAAGGTTTAATTAGGCCCAGTATCTTAAGGCAAATTCTTGCACACTCAGTAATATGAGCCATCTGTTTGAAAAGTAGAATGATGCTACTGGTGATCTTGTACTGTTCTGGACCATTTTTACAGATAACAAGATTGTCTCCCACTTGCTGGTGGCTGAACCAGAGAAGATCTATGCTATGCCTGACCCTACTGTTCCAGACAGCGACATCAAAGCACTTACCACGCTTTGTGACCTGGCAGACAGAGAACTGGTGGTGATCATTGGATGGGCAAAGCATATTCCAGGTACATACAGTATTTATTGCAAACAGATGACAGACAGAAGTCGTCGCATGGGTTATTCTGTTTCAGTAAAAAATATGATTTGTTCTCTCACTACAATGCACAAAGTTTTCTTAAGGCTTCGGATTATTCACGTAGGACATATGTTAGATGATAATATATCGTACTTTGGAAATACTATTATTGTTTCTATGAGTGCTACTGTGTTAATAAGTTTTACATGCTGTTCAGTGAATGATTTTTTTCTCATGTATTAGTTCTATTAAGATGAACTTACCTTGCTATCCAGAGCATTAGCCTGGTATGAAGGGTAGTGTTAAGTCCTTTCATCTGTACTCATCTGATTCAGCCATATTGAATGTAAGTCTGTTTCTATATTACATAAATGCATTGCTGTCTTATACTGACCACAGGAGGTGCAAAAATTCAGTTCTATTTTGGCATGGCACAGAGGAATTGTTCTCTTCATTGAATGAGCTACTGTGAGAACTGAATTGTACCAACAATTCGGTAGAAAGAAAACTGAACTGTAGCAAAAGTTATCTTCTTATAGCTTAGTAGTTCTTTGGTCTGCATAAAATAGACTATGGTCTACATCATGTAAGTGTGTTGATATAAAGGCTGACTGGCACTCTTGTTAGCAAGAAGAGCAGGAGTGATCCAAAGCAGTTTCTCAGAAGAATAGCAGTTTCTTCAGATAACATTTCAGGTATGTTTTGCTCCCTGCCCCGCCCCCCTCCCCCAAATACTTGCTCTGTGTGCTAGCAGGAAAACTTAGAGTCTCCAGGGTTCTCAGTCTGTCGCCTTTCACAAATGGTAAAGTCACACAAAAAAGGTTGCATTTTTTTCTTGTTTCTTAAGGTATTTTTCTAGTCCAGCAGATGAATGAACATGTTGTTGTGTTTTCATCAGCTCGTTAGTTTTCTAATTTTGATAGTGGAGCCTTATTGAGCATAAGAACAGATAACCTTTAATTCCTCTGAGTAATACATTATCCTCATTTTAGATGTGATTTTGGGATACCTTAATAGTAGAATAAATAATCTAGTCAGTTGTTTGTTTATCAAAGTTAAAAATATTTCTAGTATTAAAGGGAATCACAAAGGAATAGAAAGAAATAGTCTTCCTGGAGGTTTTTTTTCTTGTGCTGACCAGCACAAGGCTTCAGTTCTTCTGGTACATGTTTCTGGGTCATCTTTGATAAACACTACCAAAGAACAATAATAAAATAATAAGTACATTTGTGGATTGTTGTTTTTCTTCAGGTGAGAGACAACAACCTACATACACTAAAACCGTCAGTATGTAACACAGTTGAAATTTAGTCATTCTCTGTGCCACAAATAGCATATAAACAAGCTTTTGTATCACAAGCAATGTTTTTCTGGTACAGTTAACTTATTTCTGTCTCCTTAAACTAGTTTGTCTTTATGCTTTGAATGCTACAGTAATTTCTTTAATCAAATTGATGGAAGTCCCTTTCCCAGCCCACACTGAAACCAATTTATTGGTCATGATACGCCAGCTATGTTGCTAACAGTCGTAACGAACTGTCAGGCAATATTGCAGTGAAGCTAATTTGAAGTCATTAGGTGTGCAGCGTTCAGGCAACAATTTGTTACAGTGGTTAGGAACACAGCTGACATTTCTGAATGGCTTTGTTCAGAGCAGTTCTAGATGAGCCCAAGCAAATTGTAAACTAATTTAAACATCACTCTATATTATAGTAGCTACTTTGTCTTACACTGGTTGCTAATAAAGCACCCCAAATTAAGTCAAAATGAGTTAAATAGGTGAGTTTGAGTTTCATCTTTAGAAGATACCTAGATCACCTTAAGCAAAATAGAGTAGCTCTCAACGAAGTCAAGTCATGCTCCATAGTAGTTGCAGGGGAGCTTTTGTCAGTTTGATTTGTGAATATGCTGTGTAGCTTTGATTTGGCTGGAGGAGTAGGAAGACCAGAGGGATGAATCTGAGCCGCCTTTAAAATGATGGCTTTGGTTAGTGAGGAAGAGGTACTGGATGCTGTAAACTGGCCTTGAATATTTAAAGTCTGTGATCTGAACCAGTTGAGGAACATTTCTTCCATCAGACAGCCTTTTATTACACACCTGCTGTGGTAAAGCTATACTAGCTAAGTTTGCTCACCTGACTCCATTTACGAATGAGAAGGGGAAAAAAAAAAAAATCAAAACCAGGAAATAAAGATAATCTTTTTATAAGCCTTCTGGTAACAGAGGGCAGTGATGAAATCTGTGCTTGTTGTCTGATATTTGATCGCAGAAAGCAAAAGGGCTTGACATGCTAAAGGGCAAATGTGATGAGCTTCTGTAGCTTGGTTTTGAATGATGGAGTACTGCTGAACTTGGACTACCTACACTCAGCTAATGTCTGGCACAAAACAACTTGTAGAAGAGCCTGGATTGGTGCTAGCTGACTGTTTTCTAAGCTAACAAATGGTACTGTAGGCAGAAACATAACAGAATTAGAAACAGGATGAGTTAGAAAAAGGGTGCAAATTACATAAAAGTTCACTGTATCTTAGGGGACTAAGTAAATCCTTGGTGTAAACCTCTTGGAATCAATTAATTATACCAGTAGTGAATTTGTGCCTAGCACAGCAAAGCAGCAATCAGCAAATCTTTCTTTACTATAGTGGTTTCTTAAGGTTCAGTGTAATTAAAGGCCCTTATATATCAGGTGCTTAATAATGAATAAAGATCTCAGCTATAAAACATTAGAATTCAAAGTAAAATTTGTCTTTGTGAAAGAAACCAAAATAATGTTTTTGTTATTCTAACAGAAAGTCTTTTAATGAGACTATCTATAAAAAGGTAACAATGCAATATGCATTCTGCCCTGGCCAACCACTTCCCATTGCAGTCATAGACTAAAAAAAATGTTTTAAAATTATACAGAGTTAAAATGCTTTCATAAAATCATTAGTATTTTTGTGCTATTGGAAACATTTCAATAGTTGATTTTCCTGAACAAAAAGTCTATGCCATCTACAAAAGGAAATATTGAAAGAAAAATATATATGGAAAGCCTTTATCAGTAAATAGAATTAGTCTCCTTGCATTTATAAATCAAATAAATGGAAAGTGTGTTGTTATGAAACATGACCATGTCTTATCTGAAGAAGAAAAAGATCACAATGGCATTAGGAAATGCTTGACTTTAGTTAGAGGAGTGTAAGGGCACAAGAACAGATGATGGTGCCCTAATAGCCCTTTTTAAGAATGACAGGGCCCCGCCATTAGCATCCTTTTATATCCTTGGAAATTGCTCATGCCTCGCTTTTCTGGTTCCTATCTGCCTGACTCTTTTTTATTTCTCTTTCAATTTCATCCGCGCTCGGATAAGCGCATGCTAACACAATATGATTGAGCTGTAAAATGGAACGCTGTCGCCTCTAATCTCTTTTATGTAGATATGGAGGTACTTCCACACTCCACTTCATTCTCTCTCCATTGTTGGCCTTTTTAGAATGTGTTGCCGAGTAATGGAGGCTCAGTCAAATATTAGAGCTAGGTTTCACAGGGTGTGATAAGAAGATTATCAGCCCAGCAGTCAGATCTATTGTTGTTCTTTGTGTCAGATTAAAATATTCCGATGTACTGTAACTTTGTTAGTAAAATACTGAAGGCGCTTAGGGAGAGGCCAGTGCTGCTTCATCTCCTGCCTGATGAGACAAAACGCCTATTAACTGACCTAAATAAATTGTAAATGTAGTTATGAAACCTCTGCAAGACTTTTCTATTTTATATTTATTATTAATTTTTTAAATTTTATTTAACTTTTAAATAAGAGAGCCCTGCTTAATTCTGTATTTCCTGGTGGTTGAGTTTCTTACCCGTTGCATTGTATTTTGGGGAGATTCCATTTTATATTGGTTGCATTATATTAATTAAACTCTTCTCCAGTATGGGGTGGAATTCTGCTGATACCTAGTCACAGTATCAGAGTCATTTAGGCACAATTTCTGTAATGTAACTATCTCATTGACATTCAGCAAAAATGTGCAATGTTCTTTCATATTAAGTGGCGGCAGGAAACATTAAGCTCTTAAAAATGTGCATAACAGGAAGCTAAAGACAAAATGTTCTCTAAAAATTTGCATGCATAAAAAACATCAACCAGACCATAGAAATCAACTTTTTGCACTTAAGATGAAAAATTTGTTTGGAAACAGTAGATCAGACTAATACATCAAAAATAACTAGTTACATTATTTAGTAAAATAAGCCTGCTTGTCTTCAGCTGTGTCCCTGTTTTGCTAGCAATAGCCATGTTCAAGGAAGTGAATAGTTAGAAATTCGTACTGCCACTGGTACTAGTATTAACAAAAAAAAAAAAAAGGGGGGGGGGCATGATTTTGATGGAGCAAATCCAATGATGTTTTGAATATTTTAGTGTTAATGTTAATGTTTTATGAAACATTATTGTTCCGGCATACTCTTTGTGGAGGACAATATAATATTTAAGCTTTCCTTTCCAAAGCAGGTCTCAGGGGTGTAGTTTAGCATTCTAATACTGAACAAGAACATGATTTGCAGCAGAGTTGTCATTTCTAAAATGCCCTTTTCTCATCATCTGTTTCAGAAATACCACCCCTTGTGTGTAAAGTACAGAGAAAAAGTTGACCATAATCGCTTTTGGAAAGCTAATGTTTAAGAAACCATGAGAGCATACATATAGGGTATATCCATGCAGATACGAATTAGGTACATATGTACCTGTTCTCACGCACGTAATTTATGTATCTACATCTTAGTGGACATACAGCCTGTGTTTGAATGTCAGAGGAAAAGTGCTGAATGTTACTTTATGGTAGTATTCGCACTGGTAGGACTTTGAAGACTGAAATCATATGTTGGCATTGCCTGGTGTATATAATCACATACATTGTAGCTATAGCCAGCATCCTGTTTATGCCCAAATCCTGGATTGTTATCTGAGCTCTGCAAGGGGAATAGATGTCTTCCTGTATGTCTGTACCATGCTCCTTGCTACTGTAATATTTGTTGTTTCTGCTGAGGTTGAGGCCTTATCTAGTCTCTGGTGCTGCTAGCTGAATTCAGAATGGTTTCAGACAACATGAGGACTCCTGCAGCTGTCTTAGAGCCCCCTATCACTGGGTGCCAGTCACTCCACAGACAGGTGGACATGTAAATGGGGTGTTTACTGCTCATGTAACATGGAATGGACTGTGAGCTGTTTCGTGCTGCCTAAGAGGTTTGTAGTGATAATAACTTGAGCCTCCTGGAGAATCAGGACATCCTGCCCTTTATCAATGCCCTTTATCAATTTACCAATCTTGGACGCTTTTCAAGTTCTCTTTGCCTTCTATTTATCAAAAGCCCAGTATCTGCTCTTCTTTTAACTCCTTCTACACACATGCACTAATTAAGAAAATCAGACATAATTTTCTTGTGATGGAAATGTTCTTGTACTCACAACTTGTAATGACATATGTGATCTGAGGCAGACCACTCCCCGGGCCACAGGTAGAGATTCCAGCCAAAAGGTTTCTCAAAAACTACTGACTTCCTTGACCTCTGTCACTAAATTGTATAGTGTGGGAAATCAGCATTTGACTGTCCATTTTACTTTTGACCATTAGCATGGATGGACTGCCCAACACTGCCAGTGTTTAGATCACCATGTTGATTCAAGCTTCTCTGAGCACAATGGAATAGCAGTGTGCCTAATATGCCAGCAGTTCATCTATGCTGTCATTTGAAGTGCTAGGAATCGTAGGACTTTTTATTTTTTTCTTATTCTTTGAAAATAGTATTACAGAGAAGGTTTAAGTGATTTTGCAAGGGAGGGAAGAAGAGGTAGGATTTCCAGGATAACGCATGAATAAACATATCCACAGTCTCTTAGCATTTTCAAAACAAAACAGGGATCTGCAGTGTGGTAAAGGTAGTTACAGAAGGGTCTGTTTGTTTATTTTTAAAAATATTTAATATATCCACCTGAGATATGATGGAAGACTGTTCTTGATGGATCTGTTGCTGAAGTCAGTGGAAAAATTTCAGCTGGTTTCAGTAGAGTAATGCTTTGTGTGCAACTAGAGGTGCACACACCATTAGTGTGTCTGCTAATCAGAAAAGACTAGTTCCGGTTCAGAACTGAGAGAGACAACAACAGAGAGGTGAGGAGGTTTCTAGTACTGCTAGACATAGATGTCCTGGGGTAAAAAGAGCACTTCAGTGTCCAGGATAGTTACTTCTGGCAGTTTTTACTAGCATTAAATTAACTGAGGGGAAAAATAGAATATAATATCAGGCATATAAACATTTCATCACCTGCAAATTATATATTAATATGAAATAAATGTGCATTAAGACTTTTAAAAAAGCATCTGGAACTCCTGCTAGTATTGACTTTAATATCCCTATCTATTTGTTGAAAAAGCTTATTTCAGAATACTCATCACCAAAAGCAAAACAAAAACAAAAAATTGAATTAACAGGTAACAAAAGAACTTGACTTAATTCTTATATTTCACTTTTTTAAAAAAAATCCTTCATTAAAATCCTCTCAAGATCAGAATTAAACGGTGACTTTATGTCTCTGTTAAGTTCACCTTTTATTCACTTTTTTTTTTTTTTTTTTTTCTGAACAGTCCTCTCCCTCCACCCATGCCCCCAACATACATACTACACTGTCTGGCTGTTGCACTTTTTTTTTTTTTTCCCAGTGTCCCCCTTTATCTGCCTCAACCAATCTCCAAATGAATGCATGTCTATCATGGCCTTAGCTTTGACACTCTGGATATATTGATTAATAGTTGCCCTAAGCTCCTTTTAGCAAATCAAATTTTCACTTTTAGCAAGGATTTCGCCTCTGATTTATTCAGCAAAGTGAAATGCACTAAATTGACTTTGACATTCAGGGAAAATGGCTGAAAAACAAAGAGGGGAGGAAAGAGATATAAATTGTGTGGCAGCTGGAGACTTCAAGCATAAAAGAGGTATTTTTCTATAGAATATCACTGGTTAATTTGGAAACATGCATTTAAACAGGAGTGGAAAATTATTTTCTTAAAATTAGATGGTTTTTAGATTGAGGATTTGGGATATAATAAGGTTTACTTAGCAAAATGCAATATATTCAACCCAAATTCATCACTTGCTAATCATGGTGCAAGTGTGGGATCCACTTTTGTGCCACTAATAATTATTATGTTAAACGAGAGATAAAGAGGTTTCTGAGTAGTTTTATAATGAGGTGCTAAATTGGTAAATATCTTCCTACCATTGCATTATGTTGTTCACTCCTGTGGCCCTTTAAAAATAAGAAATGATTAATAAAAAGAGAGCAAATCAACAGTAATGAATGCCAGTGCTTTTCATTTTCTTTCTGTAAACAAAAATGGATATTACTTGATTCTTAAATGCAAGAGTATAAAAAGATGTAGAAGCTATTCCCTACTATTCTAACAAAATCAAGAGTGTCGTATTACCCTGGATGACCACAGCCTGCTTCCTTACTTGCAAACATTGTGTTACTGAAGTACCATGAGGCCAAGAAACCACTGTTACATATTTAAGTGTTCGAAGGTGATGCTAAATAGAAAGGAGGGAAAAAAATGGGGAAAAAAAAAAATTAGTCTGAACCGTTAGCACATCTGTGTTTTTTCTGAGGTAGAGTGTAAGAAAATGCAAAATAAAGACATAAGAAATGTTTTGGTCTTATTCACTGATCAGGCATTATAACAAGAATTTCTAAAAGAAAATACATATGGTCGTTTGCACAGTTAATCCATAGAGAACAGACCAAGAACCTTTGGTAGGATCAGTTGTCATGGGTGTACATGTCAAATGTGCTATGCCAGCCTCTGTTGTTTAAGGATCTGGCCCCAAAGGGGTAAACCCCCATCAGCAGTTAGTATATCAGTTGGAGCTGAGAGTTTTCTTTGTCCCCTGTGTGTACTTACCACCTCAGGACTGTGCAGCAATGTGCAGAATCGAGCTTTAAGCAAGTATTTCCACTTAGAGGACAATACTCACCTTTGTACCCACTTCTTGTGTGACAAACGGGTTTACTAGATTAGGTCTGTGTAAATTGCAGATGACTCACTAACAGTTTTCCTTCTTCTGAGCTGGCAAGGAATTAATCTTACTACCAGAAGGTAGGAAGTCTAAACGTATCTTAACCTTTTTTATTTTACTGTGGTCTCTATTCTCTTTTTTTCTGTAAGCAAGCTGAATTTGAGACTTCAGCAATAATCGCCTTTTGCAAAGTGGGACAGTATCTGGAGTTCCATACAGGACATAGCTGGGCACATTAGATTTTTAGGCATGTTATCTCTTTAAAGTCATTTCACTGCCACACACCTACACCCCCACACCCCTCCCCATAATTTAGTACAACTGCCAAGCATATGAAAAGACTGCCAGTTAAGAGCATACTGTATGAAAGAATTTAAACTTCTGCGGTAGTCTTTGAGAAGGGTCCCCTTTCCCAATCTTTCCTTAACTGTACAATTGATACCTCAAGCTATCAAGTAACGAAGGGCCACAAGACTGGAAGATGCCTTACTCAGAAGCACGGTAAGAAAGTTGGAACAAATCCTGACGTTTTTCCTTAGGTGAGGAATTTGCAAAAGAGGCAAATGATGCAGAACTGAGGCTATCATTTATATTACACTAAATATCACTAAGTATCACTTCTGTATTTATGGGACTCCTCTCCTCTGGAAAAAATAAAGCTTTTTTCAACCAGATTCAGAATGTAAAGAACATCTAGAGAGATATTTTCTTTGTCAGTTTTAGAATTCCTGAAGGCTTTGTTTGGAAATAAAATCATGAATGTTACATGTCATTTAAATTGACCTGTGAAAGGATCATACCAGCTGCTGGGAATGCAGAAGTAAACATAGCTCTCTTTAAGGTGCCCATTTAGTCCATTTTAAACTAAACAGGTGACTTACTCATCTAACTTAGCCTACAACAAAAATATTTTTACTTTGTTCTGGGTGGGGAAGAAAAAGCAGCTTTTCAGTCATATGTGTTGATACTGTAAATCTAGGATGGGAGGGGGGAGGGGAAAAAAAGCCAGTTGCTCAGACTGGATTTAGAGCAGACAGGTATGCAGACCTGTATGACTGGGTCAGCGGCACAGGATGGTCTAGTTTCCCAAAGTCAGCTGAGACCAGTTAAATGCTGTAATTCTAAGGATGTCTCTACTTTCTCTTTGGATGAGTTCGGCTTCACACCTGCTTAACCTACATTAGAATAGGATTAATTACCTGAATTGCAAGGCCCCCTTAGCCAGTCAGCACGTTTCTGGCAGGGCACATGGTGACCTGGGCCTGGTTATATATAGTATAGGGATAGCAGGGTAGCACCTGGGATATAATGGCAAGGCTCGATCCAGCCTGATAACAGAATCATCAGGTTTTAAAAATGAGTCTACAGTCATCACCTTCTGCATCAGTTTGATCATGCAAGAGCTTTATGAACTCGTGTCTTCACTGCCGGTAGGCTTTTTTATTGTGCGATGCTCCATTTATGCACACACGTGTGTGTGTGTGCATACACGTATATGTGCGGGGAAAGAATCCCAAGAAACACGGGAGACACAGAATCCGAAGAATGCAGATACTGAATGCTCCTCTGATTACTTTGATGGAACACTTACTTGGCTGTATCTTTTAAGTCAGTTTTTCATGTTGTTTTAATGAATTGTCTCCAAGTTTAATACTGTATAGCAAGAAGAAATATTTGGGTAATTTTCCATGCAAGAAAAAAACAGCGAACCTTCCTTTCATTTACATATATGTTCTATAAAGAGAAAGTTCTCTGACAATATGTTGGTCTGCCCAAGGGATTTTCCACCCCAGGCTCCTGAGGCGTGTATTATAGACGAGTGGAAATTTCACAGTATAGCTCTGAACCTTCTCCCCAAGATGTTTTTATCTGCCATGTTGTGCACCATCAGTTTCAATCAGCTGCATTAACAGTTGAGGTGAAATCAAATATTGAAATGAGATCCAACTGCAGACACAGAAGGCTCCAAATTCAATGGAAATGACACTTGAAAAGTAGAGTCAGCTAACTTACCAGGTCCTGACACGTTACGCATGAGAACACTATGGCAAAGAGTTGTGATGAAGGTGGAGAAGAGGTGGGGGGCAAATCTGTGGTTGATATACATCTAGCTATTGGAGAGATTAGAGGGAAGTGTTTAGCATGTAAGGGCTGCTGCTCATATGTTTGTTCAAAGAAGAATCTGCATTTACTGACATAAATATATCATGACATTAGCAGGTTGCAGGGTGCATTTCTAGCCAGAGATTTTCTTATAACTATACTATAGCATTGTGCCTGCCCTAATGAACGGGCATCAGACTCCGAACTTGCTTGATTCAAGCTATATCTGGTAGCATATGGAAGTTACCATGACCCTTGTTTCTTCCATCAATTAACTGCACTTGCAGTGAGAAGAATTTTGAGTCCTTCTCTGTATCAGTCTCTTGTAGAAAGTCATTCTACTCGGTGGCCCAGTCTTCACTTTTTACTACTTTGAAGTTTCCCAGAGATAAAGTTGACTGTTTTGTAGATTCAGGAGTGCATTGCTTAGTGTCAGTGCAGATTTAACATGCAATATGCATTGTGAATTCCAGATGATCTCTATTCAGTGAAACTGGCAGAAGTCTATTTTGAAGAGTTTCTTTGCAAGTTACAAAACAATTTCCAGACACCATTAATGATTTGTGCTGAACGCTGCCTAATAAATTCAGCACAAATTTGGAGTTCACAGTGATGGCAGGATTGTACCTAGCACTTCAGCGATGATAACTTACTGTGTACTATAATCCTCATATGTGAAGCACACCGTGGTCTCTGTAATCAAAAGGCCACTGGAAACAGGGTGCTTCAGAAAGGCACTAGGCAGGGAATGCAGGTAGAGTTGGGGATGAGCAGCGCACATTCTGCAGGATAATTCAGTCAGTATCATGAACCTACAGAGGGCAGTGTCTGACAAGAGGCTCAGATAGGCATTTTAGGAGATAAAGTCAAGAGAAGAGGGTGTTGACAGGGAATATTTGCATACTCATCACCGTAATCAGCCAGCATCAATGACAAACGTACAATCTTTCAGAGAACCTGCTTGGAGGAAAAAAAAAAATCCCTAAAAAGAGCTTATGACAGTGGGAGATAGGAACCCGGGCTGCTGTGGGTCTCCTGAGTTCCAGTGCTACAGCCAACACAGGTGAACTAGAATTTGCCGTTGGTAGTTATGCAGAGAAGTGTACTGTCTCCGTGGTAGAAAGTGGTAGCTATTTATATACTGGATGGCAACACTAAACAATTTAGGAGAAGCAGTGAAGTGTTTCCTACCCAATTAAAAATGCAGTGAGAATTTTAGGTAGGCAAAATGTAATTATTTAATTGGAATTTGACCGGGATGCTTTTCCACTGTTAAAATAAATATAAATTACATGAGCTGTAAAACTTTAAATTATGAAAATATTTTGAGGTCTTTGAGCATGGTAATTGGAGCTATATATTCAACTTTGTTTTTAACCTGACACTTCATAATAGCTGTTCCCTAAAGCAAGGGGTGTTTTGTTTTTTTTTTTACATTATCGAATATCCCTTAGTGAAGCAAATTAGCAATCAGTCTGGAAAATATTTAAGTAGTACAATCACATTATTTACACAGACACTTGCATTGTACAGAGTTCTCTGTGTTCCCAAATATTTGTAGGATTCACTTCCTCAGCTGTCAACATTCACACTCAGATGTCCCTCTTTAGTAAAGCTCTGTATAAAAATCTATTTAGGCCCATAGAAAGACTTGCCTTGATTTCAGTGTGCTTTGGATCAATCCCTAAATATGCAGGTCACAATCTGAAACCTGTGTGTACCTCAGAGCTTTATTATTTGCCTTCTGCTTGACTTACCACTTCTGTTTAAAAGGGGGAGGGGGTCTTGGTGCAATTCCTTGCACAAAGTTTTTGTTGTGGTGGTATTATTATTATTATTATTATTATTATTATTATTATTATTATTATTATTATTATTATTATTATTATTATTATTATTATTATTATTATTATTATTATTATTATTATTAAGGAAGAGAATCCTACTGTGGAGAATTAGGGTCATTTACTGTAAGCACTGAGAGTCTGCTCTTATCTAGAACCATATTTCAGCACTTGCAGAAACATCAGCATCTGGCTAGAATGATAGAATGTTTATTGTGAAATATATTATTTAACTGCTTGTGATCAATATGGTGTGGATAAAAATCTACAGAAAGCCTACATTTACTATTTGGGAGGATTTTAAAACATCATCCAGCATGCCTCTGAAGCTGTGGCTACAGTGGTTCCAATTGCTCGAATCATATTATCCAAACTACATTCCCCAATTAACGTCCCATCAGGTTGAGGAATTCCAAGTATTTATTCTGTAACTGTTGTACTGGAGAGGAGTGTTCTCCTGGGGTTCCCTAATTTAGAACCACTTCTGTTTTCTTACGAAGTTTTTTTTCCCCTCACTTGGTAAAGACTTTTTTATCATTGAGGTTTGCTTTTGGGCTTTTTGCTCACTGCTTTTTAAGGACTGAAGGCACAGTAAGTCCTGCCCTGGTACTCCCATTGATACATTTGTACAGTGCTGAGGTACAGTCTCCATGTTACATCCATACTTGGCTCGTTATCCTCTTATCAGGCTCTTTGCATCCCTTTGTTTATTTGAGGAGACAAGAAGACTGTGTGAAGGCTGCTTAGTCAGGGATATCAGCGTTGTTGGCAGGGGAGTGATTGCCAGTTGAAAAACAAGGCATTATTGCTCATTTTTTCCCTCTTATTAGTTTGATTACATTTGCAAATCAAATCAATCCATCAGACATGATCAGGCCTCGTCCGCATTTTAAGGAATAGTAATCTCCGTCTAATAAGATGCAAATGTGTCACATCGGTAAGTAACCAATAAATCATCGTCTTGTCTTTGGCAATCATTAAATATCAGAACCAACAGTCAATTTTTAGTATTTTCAATTTGCGATATGCCGCTGGAATATAAAGATAGATGGACGTAATTACACAAACCAAACACTATTTCAGTTCATTCCAGACAGCAAATTTAGTGGAAGGTATAACTGGCTTGTCATCACACTACATTATTCCTGGCGGTTCATGCAAAGTTCACAGACAAGCTTCAAATGGACATTGCTTTTTTACTTCCCTTAACAACATTCCCACTACCACCACCAAACTTCAATAAATGACTTGAAATGCTATAGGACATCACTTTCATCAGTGCACAAAAAGGCACAGAAAGAGAAACATTACCCCTTTTCCCAGTACAGGCACCTTGTGCATGTGTAAGACTAAAATCCAGAAGTTTCCAAATACTTGCCACATTCTTCCTCTCTCTTTCTTTTCTTTTTTAGACATTTTAATCTGAAACTTCAGTTTTTCCACTGACACAGTCTCTGTCTTTCACAATTTTTGCAAGTTAGCTCACATTTAGTAATTTCAGAACATAGTGAAGACAAGGCAGTGAGAAGAATTGGCACACCAGCTTCCCTCTCTCTCCTCCTCCCATACCTATCTTTTTAAAGGAGTGGGAATTCAAAATGTTTTTCTTTAACCTTTTTTTTTTTTTTTTTTTTAAATTGATTTGGGATTTGGGAAAATTGATTGCCTCGTGCATCCCAGGGATTAATTGATATGTCTATTGTCTGATTCGCAATGTCTTGCTTTCCATTAATGACTCTATTTGTATACAACAATTTACATGCTTTTCAAGAGAGAAAAAGACATAAGCTGGCAGCACTAGTGGCAAAAGAAACCCAAACCTTGTCTGAAACAGCCTAGCTTTTACCCAGATATTTTAGACTGTTTTAATAGTATAGGGTAGAGGCCTTAAAAATACAGACTTGCAGGCAGACTGCTCATTTCAACGAGAATTTGGGCCTGTTGGAAATTATATTACTCAGCCTTCTTACAGTGCTGAGTGACATGAGAGAGGGAGAGCGTGCACGATACTGTCTCTCTGCTGCGACACAAGCGGCTATGTGGAAATAAGTAAAGAGGATTTTGTAGGCTTGTGCTGACTTATGTAGGTTTCCAGTGCACCAAAGCCAGACAGTGGGCTTACTGTATTTGACCTTAAGAAACTTCTTGCTAGGAGCTGTGTGCCCTGGTTGGACTTGCTGTTGCAGCGTTCTGTCAGTTATGTTTGTTTCGGCTAACCCACTCTGAGAAGCTGAACCTCAGGTGCTTTGGAGTGACTTTTGGAGAGATCCTTTATCCTCCTTCATGAGGAAATAATTTTCACGGTAGCAGTTTGATTTGATTTGGTAAATGAATTACATGGAAATTAGGGAAGGGTCTTGCTTGTGAGCCCACCTACTTGCTTTGGGTTCCCCATCGTGTTGAGCTCCTGTTAAGGTGGGAAGAGTGATTTTGCAAAAATGAACTTGTAACCTCCTGAATGGTCACTGCATCTTATTCATTCTTGGCATCAAAACTCTTGTTCTTTGATGGGGGAAAATTGCAAAGAAATACTTGTGAGCTGCACACGGTATTCATTCCGCATGTCAGATTCAGACAACTTAAAATGTACCATCAATTAACAAATATTTATTTTTGCTATTTTGAAAAAAAAAAAAAAAAAATTTACCTATTTTTATCCTTAAAGCTAGTGCAAATTTGTCGCAGCATTGTGAAAACAAGAGGTTTATTCCAGGTTTAAAATGAAGCAACTAAGCAACTTTAGCTCTGTTGTCCTAACAAAGTTTAAGCTGCCTGGCACTGTTTTCCATAGATCTCTTTACATTAACATACTCCTAAATGTTTCATGCCTCAGTGGCTAGACTAATGCTGTCTAGGTCTCTTGCAAAAGTCTCCCCTGTCTCTGTAATCTCCAGAGACTTTGGTGACTAAAAGCTGCACTCAGAGGCCCTGTGCCTAAGAAGCTCAGTACCAGAACCTTATGTTCTGTCTAACCAATTTACATACTACCATGGTATGTTTAATTTGCTTTTTCATCAAATCAATAATGGGTCTAATTGAAAAAATTGGCAGAACTGCATACAACCTAACTACCAATGTCAGTGTTTTCAGGAAATCGGAGATGTTACACAGCTATGCAAGTGACACCTGTGTTAGCGGTACACCTCTGTTGCGAGTGTGTACAGAAACAAACATTACTCAGGTGCAGCATCTGTACCAATTGATCACTGTGCTACCAGAATTAATCACCTGGTATTCAGCTCAGAGAATAAAATTTACATCTTAATGTATGACACTTATTCCAGCACACACATGCACTACTAAAAATGGTACTGTTTGCTCCTGTTTGGAAGTGTGCCTTTATTTTCATAGGCAAAGCCTAGCAATTCTTGTTCTTGGCAAATTCCCAAACACTTGGGATGGCTGCTTCTATTAAGTTACGTCGTTTCAAAGATGAACTCATGCAGGACTGTATAATAAAATAGATTTTGTCCCTGGAGTTACATGTCTCAAATCCTGCCCTCACTCTCACAAGAAAAAAGGACTTTTGAGGATCTTTAGTGCTCTGCAGAAAATAACCCGTGTGAAGATAAATAAGTAAAGTCTGGCACTGTACAAGATTGGCAGGCCTTCAGCAAGATGGCCCAGTGGTGTTGCAGGTGCATTGGCTAGCACTCTGGAGAAGCTTGTGTGAGAACTACACAAAATTGTGGCACGTGCTCGCAGTTCCTCGCTGACAAGAGTGCTCAGCTAGCGCTGCTGCTGCGGATGGAGCCGTGCTTTATGCAGAGTCTGCTCGATGTCTGTGGGGCTGGCAGGAGGGTTCAGGCCAGGTGCACTAACTGCGAGATGAGTATTTTAAAATACTAATTTTAAAAGAAAGAAATGTGGATTTCAACTTCATGTTCTGTATAATTGCAGAGCTGGCAGGATTTGAAAATATGGCAAAGCCTTAGTCATTAGCATAGGGTAATCACCTTTGCTGTTTAAAAACAAAATAATAACAATAGAAAAGGTATTGTACAGTGACACATGGAAATTTAATGCTTTTTAGAGAAATTTTGTAGGGATTTTTTATTATGTGGCTAATTACATATTTACATGTAATGGCACTAGCAGAGCCATTACAGTCCATTGGGTAAATAATATGCATTTTAAAAACCATTTATAAATATGTATTTATTTGATGGACCAGAACGGTTTTTTGAAGTCATTCTCATCCACTGAGTAAATAATATATGGATTGCTTTTAAAAATAAATATGTATTTCTCCAATAGACATTCCAGGCAATTGGGTAAATAATATGCATTTTTCAAATATTAAAAAAAACATAAAAATGTATAGAAATGTGGCCTAAATATGTATCTTCCTGAGAGATCAGAATTACTCAAAAGGTGTCAAGCATAGCTTTGAAATTTCTGTTTTGAATTGTCAGTCTGTGTCACAACCTAGAGTTAATTAAATGTATTTTATGCATTTTCATACATACAGTATAATATCAATGTCTGTTTACAGCTTTATGACGCTAGTGCACTTGACCCTCTTACTCAGTGTTACAAAGTCGGCACTAGATGGTTAAGATCCTAGTTTTACTTTGTGCTCATCTTAATACAATGTGAAATGCATTCACTCTGTGGGTACAGTCCTGCATCCATAGCAATACATGGGGGAAAAAAATGGTCACCTTAGTAGAAGCCATCTGTAACTCTGTTGTTCTGCTCAGCTTAAACTTCCTCTTTATGTTCTTTTGGTCTTTTTCTGATGATTGGTTAGCAGGCAAAGTATGAGAAAACATGAAACTGTTTCATTATGTGGGCTTGATTCAGAGCCTATTGATGTCAGCAAGAGTCTTTCCACTGGTCTCAGAGGGCTTTAGTTCAAGCCAGACATAAAGGTCTGCCATAATCCATAGAGACAGCCCAATACTAGAAGCTGAAGGCTGAGTCCCTTTCTTGACTCTGACACTGACTTAGCATATGACCTTGGGCAAACCACTTAACTTCCTTGTGTTGAAACTGTGATTTATACCTCCAATTTTGGGAGTCCTCTGAGAGCTGTAGATTTAAAACATTAAATATAATTCACAGCATGCTAAGATTGAAAGATGTGAGCACAATGCATCACTGGTTTATTTCTTTTTATATACTCTGGTCTAGAGTTTATCCATCCTTTTCTAAACATTTTAGCCAGTTTATCCCTTCATCCATTGCATATACTTTTCAAGAATGTTGAAAATACTTTGTAGACCTCTTTTTTTGGTGAAAAAATTCATTGTTGTTTTGAAACATTAAACAAATAAAATAGCACAGCAGCCCTGTGAATGAATATATATATATACATATATATACATATATACACACATAGCTTGCACAGAAGGACTGCAAGACAGAGGGGGATTAAGTGACTCCAACAGAATCACAGAGAAAGTCAGTGGTAGATTTGGGATACTAAATAGTCTTTCTCATATTCTTCGTGTATACCTGTACCTCATGCTTCATCTATGTCTCTGACATCATCTATGATACACTCCTGAAAACTGCTAATTTTAATAAGTTAGCTGTTTGACAAGGGTGTATTTGGCAAGTGCCAACTATAAATGACGTGTGCTCTCTGCAGTCAGGATAGCTTAGTGGGATCTGTTGTCAATGCAATTGTTACTTTGATAGTGAAGGAATGAAAATATAAATACATCATGAGAATGTTTCAACTAGAGCTCTATTACAAAGTCAAACAGAGTAACAATGAATTATTACAGAAGAGCTTTTGGAGCCATCTCTTATAACTATTCTTGCACAAACATCACTGAGTCAGTGCTGATTTGGCCTTGATACCCGACATTGCCTGAGAGTCCAGCAAACATGATGTTTTGACAGAACACATGAGGAAATTCTCACCCCCTTCCTTCTCAGATCACTGATAGAGCAGATAAAGTCCATAAGGAAAGCCATAGTTAGTAGCTGGTCACCATAAAGAAGGATCAGCAAGAAACAGACATTTGAAAGCAAATCATGGGACAAGAAGAAAGCCAGAGAAACAAAAGATGATCCAGTAGTATTAGCACATTAAAATTTTGTTTCAGACTTCTCTGATGGCACTTCCACACAAAGCACAACCATGCTTCCTGTGTAATTTCTAAAACTACTGACAAATGTGTCCAAATACCAGATGGTAGAGCCCAACACTTTGTGGTTGCAAGAATGTAGAATGCGGAGTGAGGAATGCAAAATAAACCCCAACTCTTAGGTCACAATCACAATAAAGCTTTCCAGAGCACTGAGAGCTGCATAGAGAAAGAGAAGTGTAGGTAAATTAGTGTACGCCTATTAAGGGTAGGGCATTATTGGTGATGCTTTAAATTGACCTACTGGTACCCGGAAGGAATAAGAGGGTCTGACAGGAGAAGAATGCAAAGGGAAGGCTGAAAGTAATGGTGAGAGAAAAGCGGTTACATGAAGTAGCTCTGAGCATACCTAACGCTTCTTTTGTAAAGCACATAAGTAACTGAGATATTATTGACTGCATGCCTGGTCCTTATCAGTCACCAGTTTGCTAAGACATAGCAGTGGGAGTAGCTTGTCATATTGAACATGAAAGAAGTGTAAGCAGGTGGTGATATTAAAGATGAACTAAGGAAGGGTATCTGTGCATTAAAAGATGGGAGACTTGAAATATAATGTGAAGGTAGTGAGGGATAAGATGGCACAACTGTAAAAGAAAGTCACTCTGTGGCCATATTGAATGTGACACTTAAATTCTCTGTATAATTAAAAGAGATAGGAGCATTCATACATTTTGTTGCAAATTGATATGATCGTTTTTGTCAGTGATCTTAATAAGATTGTACTATAGTTTTTTAATTTAGCAGATTAAGAAGCTCAATTAAAATATCATGAAAAAGATCATAATCTAAACCTCTGGGTTTTTTTTTTGCTTATCCCTGCCAAGTTGATAACAAGAGCCAGTGTATGTAACAATTACCTCCACTACTGTAAATCTACTCTAGTTTGTGGGCTGAAGTGTTAATAAATACCTTGCAGTATTCCAGAGGGAGAAGCTTTCCATCTAATTAATAAAACTGGGAAGAATACCCAGGACACTGAACCATATCTTTCTTATTAGTGTTGGCTTCTACAAAGGAGAATCCCTGAATCTCAACACATTAGTAAATGTCATACTCCTGGGTTGCACAGAGACCTCTTGAAAAACTGCTATTTGCTGTGGAAAAAAATCACCATAGACTTCAGAAACAAGTCAGCTAGGGAATACCAAGTGTAGAAAATCAGTGTAAAGCATGGCATACATTACAGCAGCTACAGATTTGTGCCACATTTGGTGAATCTTGAAAGAGAAAACATACAATTATACCCCCATTTCCCTTCCATTTTTGGTCTGTACACTTATGCTAATATCTTTCTCTATGTCTGAGTATGGTCTTACTGCAGTTAGGTTTTCTTAGAGACTTAGCAATACCTCTCCTTTACATGTTCGCTGAAACAGTTTTTTTAAAAACACTTTGTACTGATAGGTAAGCTGTAGCTGTTTTATTCATTTTTTTTTTTTAAAAAAAAGGATCACTTGAAGAAGGAAAATGTTTTAAGCCCAATACTGAAATGAAAATCTTTCATAAACTATGTCATGCCGATTCCCTTTTCCTTTGCAGTAATTCCTATTTGGCAAAAATAAACTTTGTCTCACTGTGTTTGAGCCAGTTCTGTTTCAAGGCAGTTTGCAGCAGATCACAAATTAACAACCTAACTTTCTGACCAGTACATGATTCTTTGCTGTTCTTTAATAAAGGTATGGTGGTAATCTTACATTATGGAATACTGATATGCATTCTCTGACAGACTGGACATTTACAAAAGAGAGTAAAAATTCACACAGTTCTTCTGCATAATAAAAATGGTGTATATGTGTTTTCTCTCATTATTATTATTATTATTTTTATTAGGCTGATGTAGCAAACTGGTATTACTGCCTCCAGTAAAATACAAATAACATCTTTGCATTTACTTCTTACTTGAAGTTTTTGCTCTGAAAAATGATCCTGATTATGTTTCTGTTTTTCATCCTACTGATATGAGTGAGTGGGAGGATAAAAAGAGGTAAAGATACAGAGCCTAGCCATGAGGTTGATGCTAATTTGGCTAAATATGAGTCGGCTGGATGGGAAGTAGAAGAGGTAAAAAGGTCTGCCAGGTTTTTTGTCTGCATCCAGTCTTCTCAGTTTTCATAGTCCATGCTTTAACTGAGTTCTTCAGTGAATTCTGTTATTAGTGCATAAGAAGGCAATTTAAAATGCTGTCCAGGAATCAAAGTCTAGTGGTATCTGTGTAGTCTAGTATTTTAAATGTTCTAATGTACTGTATATGCTTAAACCTTTCAATTTGGGTTTGTTGTTGCCTTTTTTTTTTTGTTTTTCCTCCCATTAAGAATGTTTATGATGCTTCCACATACACTGCAAGGAATAGATCCATTCACACCAATACAGTGAATACCCACCATACGTGCAGTTTCTATAAAGCATGTTAACAGCAGATACTGGTCCTTAAAAGACCATATATCAAGCATCCTCAGCATTATGCTGATAAAACCTGAATCACCTTGCCTGTTTTCAGTTGCAGCTTTGTTGATCAGTGACCCTTTGTGACTGTGTTCGCTGTTTCAGGAAATACTTCTCTGATCTGACCTAGGTGACTACGTTATTATTTTGTCCTTCAGCAAGACAGCTTTTTATATTTAAAAAACCCTCAAAACTTCATTAATAACCAAAGAATACAAGTTAATGAGCAGGTGATCCTTACTCATTTCTGTAGCTTTTAGAATACCCTGAGTTTGCTTAGTACAAATGCATGCATACACAGGTTAGTGCACAGACACACTTGTACATAAACCTGGCTTGCTTTTATGTATATAACACCATGGCTCTTCCATATCCATTATTTTCATGTTCCTACAGTAGTAGCTCCAGAGTTAGAGCTCATTTGCTGTGATTTTGAAATTCTTTGCCTGCAGCACACCTCTCTAAGATCATCTTTCTGAACTCTAATTGTAGGAGTAGGCTCCAAGCACCTCAAATAAAGGCAAACCAAATTCTGAGGCTTCAGTTTTTAGGAAACTAGAAACTGAATGCTACAGGTCATCAACACATACTTTACTGTCTTCAGCGGTGATCAGCCTCAGGGAAAGAGATGTGGGCCCCATAGTAGACAGAAGCCTCAGGAAAACTTTTTCTAATTCTTTATGCTTAGAGATTAGACTAAATAAGTAAGAAAAATGTCCTTGTCCTTTTAATTTGGATTTGGAGTATTATACCTGGAGCTATTCTGGCTGTCCATGTAAGCATCAACTCCCTCTCTGAATTCTTGGCCTCAGTGACATCCTTTGGCAAGGAGTTCTCCAGTCCAGCTACTCTGTGAATGAAGAGTTTCCCTCCTTCCTTCCATTTTGAATTTCCTGCATTTCACTGTAATGACATTTGGTCTGTGTTATGAGACAGGGAGAATAAATAACAAAAATAGACCTATTTTTTATACCATTAATTTCTATATACTTTTAATGCCTTCTCTCATGCATCACTATTCTGAGGAGAACAATTCCTGCTTTCTGAGTCTCTTTTTTAAATAGTTTTCTCAGGTGTGCTGTTCTGCTTTACTTTCTCCAAACCTCCTCTAAATCTGTCATACTTTTGTTGGAAAGGACTGATACATTCTGTCATTAATATTGGAAATCGGACAGTACTTTTGAGATTTTCCTTTTAACTTGTCTTCTATAGTGTTTTTTAGCCTCAGTCATGAGCCTAACATCAGCTTCACAACTAACCTTGAGCTACTAGAAGTGGTACTAATAGATGCAGTTTCAAGCTAATGTTTTCAAACTCTTCCCTAGACTCTTTCAGAGTTGACCAGGATTCTGCAGCTCTCCATTTCTTCTCACATCTTAGTCAGCCTTGTCTCACTCTGGAGGGACTAGCAATACATACTTGGAAAGCCTTCTGTCTTAAATTAAAGAGGGCATTGATGGAGGTCACCTCCATAAAGTACATTCTGGTGATGCAGGTACCGAGATCATATATAATCCCCTTGTTCCTTTAACTTGCACTGAATTTTGAGAAGTATTTTCATTTTTAAACTGAAAATAAAATAATGTAGGACAATGTTGCATGAAATTGCATCTCCGGTGGTGCCTCCAGTGAAAGCCTATCATCTAACTTCACCTCTGTGCATCTGCTCAGGATAATGCATTTAGAAATCAGGGATGCTTTGCTTTTTTCAGTCTCAGAAGCAAGTGACCTGGATTCACATTTAAGATTATGACTTGAAAACTTGTTGGCTAAGATTCCTCATTTGGAGGATGAGTTAATTCGTCCATATAAATCCCCTTTGACAAATTTAATAGATGGATGAAGTGACCCCTTACCTTCCATAGAAAAATACATAATTTTTTTTTTGAGAAGTATGAAAGGGTTTTACATCTTTAAGATACCAAACAAATTCCAAACTGAGTAAGAGAGAAAGAGAGAGAGAGGTTGCCTTTCCACAAGCCGCCAGCTTTCCCAAGCGTCTCATCCTCTCCCCTCTGTCATCCTGAGGCAATGTGCCTGCATTTGTGTGTAGATTTATAGTTTATTTTTATCTATGGCTTCATCTGTAGGTAGCTATTATAGCCGCCTTGCCTGGATATTGTTTGGGCCTGATAGATCTGTCTGTAGTTCATCAAAGGGGAGCTGAGTGGCTAAAAGCCATTGGGTCCAGCTGAGGATGAAATACGAGCCATCAGCCTTGGTAATGGCTGTAAAATTTCATAATTACACGGCCTTTATTACATTGCATAATGATCCTGAAGCAGTATGGAACAATTAATTAAGATTTTCAACCGTAGCTCTTTCAGAAATTAAAAGGTGCTAGTGGCTGAGAAATGGGGAAGTGTCTTGTCCTAAAAGCATTAGGGATGCTTCAGAAGTACTTCCTGGGTACTTTTTTTTTTGAAAAAAAAAAAAAAAGGAAAAAGATGTGAAGAAAAAAGACAAGAAATGGAAGAACAACTAGTTAAGCAACTGATGTCAGAGTAATGTTTTTGTACTTTACTGCTAATTCTTAATGTCAAAGCCGATCTAAAACTGATGCAATAGTCACTGCTATAAAACTGTTCCTCTTATATTCTGTAAAATTTTTCATGCGTTTTTTCCCCCGTGTTCTGTTCTAGCCATTTGTCACATTTTTAGAAGTTGAGCTCTGCACATTATTAAATAAATGCATGCCACGACTTAGGAGGAGGGTCACTTATCTGCGTATTGGGGTGTACTGACCAAGGATTTTCTCTTACACACCTTCTCGTGTCTGAGGCCATTGAAATTCTTTGAAGATCTCTGCAGTTTGACAGACATCCCCAAGGAAGACTTTTTTTTTTTTTTTTTACTGTTTTGATACTTTTCTTCCTTCCTTTTCTTCTTTGTAAATGCAGCATGTCAGATGTAATATAATATTTTCCATGAGGTTGACCTCAGACCTGATCAGAAGTAATTAGATTCCTAAGGTGCTGCAAAGGTGTCTCACAGGTTTCTGATGTACATACTGAAAGAAAAAGTGTCTATATAATGTGCAAGGAATACACAGGGAGAAACGGGAGTCCTGAACCTGTGCCTGTACACACATTACCTGTTGTGATCAGTTGCTGGGTGTAATTCTGAAGGCCCAAAAATTGTGATCCAGATGGGGTGTGGAGTACTCACTGTGCCAATGGTAGTAAAACTGATGAAAAGACAGCAAAAATAACCCTGGCTTTCTCCATGCACCATCAAAACTTTGAGGTCTAACAGGAAGGAATCTCCTTTTCAATATGTGCCTTTTTTCCCCCCTCAAAGTATTTTGATTCATACAAACTCTTGATATAGCTCTTAGGATGAGAATTGAGTATTAATGTTTTTAAATTGACTGGTCATCATGTAAGGTCCTATCATTCTAAATATTTTATGAGAAGCTAAGGTTTCCCTGAGGCACCTCTAATAATAAACTTTCTGCAGAAAATTTAGAAAGGATTATGTGTTTCAAGGAGGAGCTGGCTGCTTGAAGTAAATTCTCTTGTTGAGTCATTTATTCCCTTAATAGGAATTTTCTGATCTGCTGTCATTCTTGTTCACACACTGGGTGTCACTGCCTCTAAAACACTTGTCATTCTTTAATGGAAACAAAATAGTCATTGCAGTCAGAGCCGCAATGTCATTCCACTACCCCTTGCTGTGTCGGCAATAGTGAAAATGACAGAGCGGCTCTCAGTAGGGGTAATTAAAATGTAAATATTGATATTTTATTATTTGAAATTACTTTCCAGTGCGGCATTTAATATCTCTCCATCTGTGCGGCTCTGTTTAGCGGTCACTTTAGTGCAGCTCTGGGATGCCAAGCGGCGGCTTGATCCCCGTTATGTCAAAATGCTTGTTGCTGCTTAATTTTGATATCTAATTAAGTGGAAAAGTACAGTCCACACTGTAATCCATGGCATCTTAACCAGCTGCTTGGGTATATTTAGAATTAATCTCCACTATGGAATCATCCTAATGTATGCAATTAAGAGTCTGCCGATGGCTAATTAGGTGTATTAGAATCAGGCAGCTTCCTTTTTCTTTTTTTTTTTCTTTCTTTTTTCTCTTTTTTTTTCTGCATGTGGACTGTTGTAGTCCTAAGACACAGACTCCAGAGATGATGTTAATGGTACATATACACTCAGCTAGGTAAACTAGAAATTTCACATTCATGTAGGAGAATATGTGTGACTCTCTTTACCCAAACCAGGCAGACCATAAACATAGTTTGTGTTTTTTGGCATCTGCAGCACATTAAGAAAAATAGAGTAACCAGCAGAAAAGTTTTCAAAATTAGGAAGAAGAAGGAAAATGTGTAGGACAGTGTTCTGAGCTGTTGTTTTCCTGTCAGAGAGAGAAAGGGTGTATTTCCCCAAAATTTTGCAACCTGAAGTTTTTGGTTTGGCTATGGAAAAAGATTTTATCTAGTTTAGCATATACAGGGTTAACACACATATGTTGATTGGATAGTAAGCATGGTTTTCTCCCTATGCTAATAGGGATATAATAATGCAGTATTGGATTCATATTATTAACATGATTGGGGAACTCCTGGAAACCTGACTTTGCCTGATGGAAAGATGGAGGGAACAGGGAATGCCACAACTCTCAGTGAGGAAATGACTGGTGGCTTCCCCAGGGGAGTAAAAGGCAAACAGCAGTGACCCAGCACTCTTTGAGGAAAAGTACTCTCAAAACAGATCCATAGAGGTTATTAATAAAAGGCAGCAAGTATTAAATGCACAAGAAGTCCCTCCTTTTTGTGAAAAAAAATTCATGATCTTTTATAATCCAATAAACTTGGTTTTGAAGCCTAATGTGCATGAGGGTGTAGAAGCTTGAACTCTATATTTCTTGATATTCCCAGTCTATGTGTGTAATTGCTGGGAGTCTGACACGTACAAAGATTGAAGTGAGCAGTGTCTGAACTAACACTGATTGTTGTTATGAGTTTTGTTAGGTTCTTCTCTCAAGCCTTTGTTTGGGGTTGTTTTTAATTTTGTTTAGTTCAGTAAAAAATTTTTTAAAAAGCAAACAGTGGATTCTTTAATTACGTGACTGTAGTTTAATTTCTGCTATTGGAACTCTGAAAGATCTAGGTAAGGCTTACCACACACAGAATATGCATGTACAGTGTGGGCTATTCTAAACTGAACTGTGTTACCATTTTAGGGATTGGGCTTTGAGAGAGATTCAGCCTTATTCATGATACATGTTGGTTTTCATCTACAGTCACTTCACTAATGACGGAATGTAGTTTTTATTTTTTCACCCATAAATCTGTCTTTAGTGTACTCATACTGAAATACATATGTCCACAACAGATTGAAGGAAAATTTGTGTGAAATCAATATTTATGTTGAAAATACGATTGGGTGTTTTTTTTGTATAGGCTCAGTGAAAGAAAACAATCAGGGTCATAAATACAATCCTGCTCCATTTTCTCCCATGTAAATGTCTGGACATAGGTGATACCTCATAATATGACAGACATTTTAAAAACACAGATTCTATATAGACCGCTATAACCCAGCAGCAAGCCTTTCAAGTCTAGGGGCAAAGATGGTGTTAGGAGCATACCGTGTCATGTCATCTGCCTTTGCTGGCTTCAATAAGAGAACAAAAAAAACACCCCATAGTCTGACAAAAACATGTTTAAAGGTTATAATTTAAAGAACTGCAAGAGTTAACTTTAAACAAGTAGATCAGATCACATATGTAGTGCATTAGAAAGGTCACTCTTAGGAATCTGCAAATTCATACTGGTGACCTTAAGCAGATCTACAGCTATATTGAGCCATACTGGACTGCTAGTCTGAATTTTAAAATTTTTCCATTGTCTGTAACTTAGAATTCAAAACCTCACTACAGAGAAGGTAATACACAAGGACTGACAACAAAAAAAAAAAAAAAAAAAAAAAAGCAGTTCACTACTTACCAGGTCTTCCTCTGTTCTCACAGCATCTAGTGATAAATCAAAATATAAGTGTTTGGTCTGGCTTCTTTTTAATACAACGTTGGTATGAGTTTGGTGTAAAGCTGTTTAAAATTGTGGAAGTTCCAGTGGTAAAGTCAGCCCAAAGGGAAAATCCAAGTATTAATATGTTTATATCTTTTGTCTTATATTTTCCTTTTCTCAGTGAGTACTGAAATAATAAGGTATGAAATGAAAATCAATGGAAATAAAGAGTACAGTACTTTAAACTATGTGTTTCCAGAAATGCCATTAGAAAGTACTCATACATAGAGTTCTTACCAAATCTGTCCTGAAGCAAGGGTGACTGATCAGTTTTTTTCATCTTTAATGTTTCACTTAGAGTATTAGCAACTGAGGGTGATTATGTGAAGTCAGGGAGACATTCTTAATCAGTCACATTTTCCAGCTTCTTTCCATTACGGTTGCTAAAGAAGCAGCTCACAAGAACCTGTGCTGTAAGATATGAGAAATTTAAAAGTAGCTGACTAGAAGTATTTGGGTGGTTATATAGAGGGATGGTTCTGATTTCAGTACTGGTATCAGTTTGAACTACAGAGTTACATCTCACTATATGCATCTTACCCTGAGAAGAAATGACAAGCTTAAATTGTTGCTGTTTAGTGTTATCATGTAAGGTTTCACAGGGTAAAAGACAAACCAGAAATATTTCTAACTGGTATTTAAATTTCATTAACACCTTTTTGTATAGCTTGAGTGAAAGGTCAGGCAAGACAAGCAGCATCTTCACTGTTTGTAAATGTCTAATTCGCTGCTTTTAAATTGCTGTGAACTTCACTTACTTAGTCCTGCTGAATGAATCCAGTGTTGCAAATACTTCTGACAAGCGAATATTTGCTTAGTGAGAATCCATTGTTCGTAATGGATTGAGAGGGACATGCAGTGTGAATGCATTTTTATTGCCGTACCATCTCTCTGCTGTTGTTTCAGTGAGATGAAAGTAGCGTTGTGATAAAAGCCCCGGGTTTCTTAGTGCTCTGTGTGGCATTTCTCCTCTTACTGATAGGTGTTAGTGAAAAAGTGCTTAGCACAGACATTTATTCATGTTATAAATATATTTTAAAAAAGTATATTTTATAAGAACTTGGACAGCAAGAGTTAGGAATACAAACACACTTAAATAAAACTGGAGAAAGTGCACAGGCGTGGCTGAAGACATCCCAGTGCTCTCCGAATGCGTTTTGCTTTTCGTACTTGAGTCCGAGTAATTCTTGGGCACCTCAGCATATGCAACCTGATCTCCTTTCTCCCACAGCCACACAGCTAACAGATGGCAATCACAACTCATAGTGCCGCTCACAACAGAGCCGCAGTGCTGTGCTATAGGGGCAGAAGGAGATGCTATATAGCAAAGCATCGCTCGGAAAAGGCAGTGGTTTTAATGTGCGGAAGTTGTTGGATGAAACTAATTTCTAAACATAGCTTTAATTGTAGCACATTAGTTCTAAATAGCTTGGAAGCTGAAATAGTGTAAATTGAGCAAATAGTGTAAGTTGAGCCTTTGGCTGTATTTCTGGTCAGTTGTAGTTTGTGCTTTGGGACCTGGCTTGTGATTTTCAAGTTTGGGCAAATACCTGTGCTTTTTATTTCGTGAGCTGACAGCTTTCATGTAAAAGTCTTCAGTCATACTTAAATTTCAGCTTGCTATGGCATCACATGCAGCTGTTAGCCCTTTGACCAGGGGCTCCATGAGCAAATGAGTAAAAAAAAAAAAAAAAAACAGCAAAAAAAGAAATAATGGGTTCACCCTGGCATAAGTAGTTATATCTGTTTCTGTTCTAGCTTTCACCAAATTTCATCCATAATCTGTGAAATAAGTTTTGTGATTAGTGAGAGTACTCTCCTTCTGTTTAATGGTTTTCATAACAGCTGAAATGTTTGTGGGTCTTGAGATATAGACTACACAGAGTATTCTGAAATGAAATTAAATCTAGGTGGTTTTGGATTGATGTAATAAAAAGGATCTTTCAATTCCTATCCACGTGGGAGATTCAGCTCTAGATGTACCCTAAAAAAGCAAATCATGCTATCCTCTTCCTTAAATTTCTGAGAGAATAATATTAAGTGGCAGTCAGGCTATGAAGGTTTCCTTCAGCAAATACTGTGATTGTATCTAGAAAACATTATGTAGCCCTAGTAGAAATTTCACTGCTGAAATTTCCCTAGCCTTTGTTTACATCCCTGGAAGCCAGCTGAAGTTGTACAATGGATTCAGGCAAGTACTGAGTACATGCCAGGAGGGGAGAGGAGGGCAGAGTGACAGCTGTATGTCTGAGAGAACGCTGGACCTGAGCCTGATCTTGAAATGAAGTGAGATTTCTTTACACTCACTTCTGTGCAGCCAGGACAGGCCTTTGGCCCACTGTTTGTCACTGGACCATGAGCCCAAACACTCTCTAAATAAAGTAATCTGGGCTGAATGACAAGTTTTTTTAAAAAGTGTTTACAATATCAGTTTGTTCTTTTGACAATGGTGACTATACATCATTTTTGAAATAAAGAAATCATGCTGGAAATATCAGTACCCATAAAACATTTAGAAGGAAGTTAATCTATCGAAATTAAGTGTAAATAATTTAAAAATCCAACTCTGATATTTCAACAGTGTAAATATATTGAATCTGCAACACACTAGTGAACATGTCATTTTCAAGCACAGCTTTGATTATACAAAATGTAAATGAAGATACTTGAAGTACAAACCAGGGCAAGCAAGAGGAATACTTTACTTATGAAACTATCAATCATAAAAACAACTGATAAAATAAATGGGAGGTGATTATCAGAAAAAGCAAGCAACTTCCAGATTTGCCAGGTATTGCATACCTGGTTTGATCAAATACTCAGATTTCTAAACACGTAACAGAGAGGAAGGGAAGCTCATTCCATACAAAGTGAAATAAACTAGGATTCAAGTCAAAGTAGCCTGATTTAGGCATCACATCGGATGTTTAAGGCTTAAAATAATGGTAGGGATAAGTCCAGCCACTGTCTTTTTTTGTCCAATAGGTCTCGGAGTGCTGTGTGCAAGGCACAGATCTTACTTTGGCACTTGACCATCTGCAGCTGCTTCACTCTAGCCCCTAGTGAGTTAGTGTCCATGAAGTCCATCTTAATGAAGTAGAGGAAAGGGTCTTCAGGAATATAAAAGATTTACCCTGCTTAGCATGGAGCTGTGTACAATGTGAAATAGAGAGCAAGTAGTGCATGTGCTGATATTTGAAAAGATCTGTGGTTTAAACAGCCCCATCTGAAAGACTGTGAACTGTGTTTGGAGCTGGCTTGGAGTGCTGAGCGCTGCAGAGCACGGTCAGCTCGCTGCCAGTTGTTCCTATAATAAAAATGCTAAGGCCTTTTTACCTATTTATTTCTGCTTCCTTTGAGCTTTGGGTTTACTGGTATGCGAAAGGAAAAAAAAAAAAAACAAGCATATGTTCGGTTGCTCAATCAACCTTTTCTCAATCCACACTCTGTGATCTCAGTGAGTCATTACGGCATAATTACAATTTGAGTGTGATACGCTGTTTGTAGAAAAGTATCTATTTTTAGCTGAAGAAACACTACAGTTCCTGAAAGGAGGAGAAAGAAAGAAAAAAAGGAAGGAAGAAAATTTGTAACCAGAAAATCAATGCTATTGTTAACTGATATTACGAGACACCCTGTAGATTTACAATGCTTGCATTCATCCACATAAAAACTGCACTGAAAAGAATGCCTACCAGGGGTTAAATTCATATGCCTGCGCTGCAGCCTATTTCTGTCAACACTCAGCTCAGGAAATAAACATTTATGCTTTCTGAAATGAAAGTGTATTTTTGAAGACTAGCCGTCAGATATTTTTTGCCCTTCACACTTTCAAATGCTTAGCCTTTTTTGTAAGTTGACTGCAAAGTGCATCAGTTTGCTAGGCAAAAAGAGAAAAAAAAAATCTTGACAAGTGCCCATGGCATCATTGTCAAGCACATGAGCGTCTAGCAGAAGATGGCAGGAGGGTTGGCACAAAACATGCTTCCTTCAAGCTTCTTACCTCAGGGGTACCTGACTCTTGAGAAGCCTTTCAATCCTTCCAAATGACGTTGTTGCAAACTGTCATCTGGTTTATTTGGAGTGCGCTGTATCGCAGATAAACATGATATTTAACTGCAGGTCAAGGTACAGAGTTGTTCTGCTAGCAAATGCCTGAGATACATGAAATGGCATTGACTTGGGGAGGGAGATGGAGAGAGATCAAAGTTGTCACCGATATGGTACATGCTGAGGGGTAAAAAGGTACACAACATTGTATTTTAAAAAGCCATTTTGCGGTTCTACATTTAAAACGTTGACCTGCAGGACTCCTAAGGATTAAAGACCCACACAGAGTTCAAAACCACACCGTCGTGCAGCATCTCGGGGCTGTTTGGAAACAGCTTGCAGTTGTGATTGGGAGTCCAGAAAGCTAGAAGTATATTTTGTCTAATTTGGAGACTTTTCAAACAAAAGTTACATTTTAAAATAGAAAATGTCCACTTGTCACAGAATGTGGTTGATTTAGAGGATTCTTATAACAAAAGCTCATGGAATCAGAGCAGAGTTTGGCATGAAATAAGTATAACCTCTTCCAAGCAATTAAAAATAAATCTCTTTATGTAAATACATATGCCTGTATAGTCTATTCTTTTAACTGTGACTTGCTGAACATCTTTTAAAAGGACATTGTTGTGATATAAGAGACATGCTGGATGCTTTCACATTTTCTGAAAAATCAAAACAAAAGCATATTAATTACAACTTGATGCAGCTTTACATTCCCATGAGGGATGCCTTTAAAAGTTAAACCATGCTTTCACTGAGCAGGCTTTCAAGGAAAAGTTACTTCGATCAGGAAAAAAACAATGTTTCTTTGATTTATTATTGGAGAGCAGAACAGTGAGGTTTATATTTGCCAGTTTCTCTATAATGGAAAAAAAATTATTTTGATCTTTTTATGTCACATAAAAACAATTAGTATATTTACTGCACCAGAATGCAGATTTTTCAAGAGTGCAGTACAGTAAATTGTAGACAATATTCCATTTTTTCCGCCCCTCACAGGGCATATGTAATTTGCTTTCTCTGTGGCACACAATAAATGTTACTGAAACATAGCATTATTTGCTTAAAAAAAGCCCCAGCAAATCTGTACTAGAATAGATAAGTAAATAAAAGAAGGAAGTTAGGAGTTTTCAGAAGAAAAATAGAGAGAAATTGCAGGTTAACTTCTTTAATCAAAACTGATTTTATTGCTTTTTGCTTAATTAAACTCCTCAGAAGTGTGTGAAACATTGTTATACCTGAAAAATTGTTAATTTGTAAATCACAGGGACAAAAGGGCTCCACTGCAACTTTAAAGTTTCTATGCACGTAAATGTCAATAGAGTGCCTTCTCCATCATCAGCACTAAATTCACATTGATGCCTCTTTTCTTCTCTGTATTGATCCTTCCATGAGAACGTAGATTTGTATCTGTTAATTAATGCGTCCTGAAACAGCGTTTGTATTAATCAGGCAGATAAGAAAAATTGGATGCCTGCACCCTCATGACAACCGTAAAAGTGCTGGCCCTGATAAAATCGTGGATGGACCTCAATAAAAAAGTTCCTCCTTCCACTCAATAAACTAATCATCCTGCTTTTAATTATTCGGCAGAAAGATGTGTGGAGATTGGAGAATGTGTAAATCTATTTACTAACAGCAGTGTCTGGGAGGGAGAATGGGGCTGTTACAGGACGGTGCTGCAGGCTACGTTCTCTGTCCATCTGCTACTGCAGAAAAACTGGTTCTTGAAAGACGGGAAGGAACAGAAATGTTGAAGCTAATTGAAATCATGAATTCCTCCCTATAACCTTTCAAATGATTATTTCTTCTCCATTTCCCTCTTAGTTATTTTAATCACAGATGTGTTATTTTCCATTGTCACCTCTTCAAGGGTTTCCTGTTGCTGTTGGCTCGGTTTTTGTTGGGTTTTTTTGAAGGCAGAGAGCTACAGTTCTATCACAAGACTCAAAAGACAGTAAGAGAAAATGAAAACAAATAAGGAAGGGGAGAAAAATGAGGGAGAGAGCTTGCAGCCAGTTTTATGTTTCATTTTTTATGGATGCCTGGTGGTTTGGATGTGGGGTTTTCTTTTTTATTGTATTACTTTTGCTGCTTAGTGCTTACAGAGAAAATCTTGTTTGGAGTAGATGCCTTGCAGATTTGCTAGTTTATGATATATTCCTGCTTGACTGTAACTCTCGACTTTCAAAACAGAAAAATGCATTTAAGTGTAATTGAACGCCAAAAAGAATGTTCTTACAGCGGGAACCCTGTCAAAGGACATGTAAGCAGCTCCATAAACAACTAAATGAAAGCCTCAGACATGTCTTTAAGACCCTTTAAGAAAAGCTTGACTAATCCCCTTTGATGATTTTATTAAGTACTTGTGGTTGATGGTGCCAACTGGCAAACTACTGCATTTCACCAACAGGCCAGGAAAATCACTTCCTCTCCCATATTGTTTTGTAGCTCCTAATGTGATTGGGGTATTAGCAGTTTGATATAATAAATTAACAGGTACTGTAAACGAGAGTCAGAAAAGATAAGACAGTAGAGATGTTTGCCCTTAGTGATCCTATTAGGAAAGACAGCGGGGGGTGGGGGGGGGGGCGTAAAAGTTAAATTCATTAAAAGTCATTTATTAAGGTTTTGGTTGCCCTAGAAAAAGAATGGTGTGACTGCTATTCAGTTGGCACTTTAATATGCCACCCTGTTATTTCAACAAGTGTAGTAAAGGTGGAAGCCATTACAGAAGTAATTAGCATCTTTTCTGAGGAGGGTAGGTGTTACTTCTCTTTCCCCTGAGGTTAAAGTTCAAAGAGAATTTTCCTCTTTGTGATAATCACCTTAATTCTATGAAAACATCAAATCTTCCATTTTAGAAGAAGCTTTTTTTCTTTTTTTTTTCCTCTCCTAAATTATCCTTCTTGGTTTATGGTGATGATGAACAGAGTCATCAGATCCCTGTTTCACAGCATCAGTTTTTAGAACTAAGCATGAGTATTTCAGAACAAAGAAGACGTCATACTAATCACAGGCTATCACTGCAGTACTCTCCGAATGAATATGATTCTTACAGAAAGAGCTTGCAAATTTCAAATTGTTTGTAACTTCATACTTTGCTTAGAAAACGTCAATTTTATATTTATTTACTTTGCTATAGTAGGTTGGGGAGGAGAGGCACAAAACCAGAAGGGAGAGCATGTATATATTTTATCACAATGTATATAAAAATAAGTCAAAAAGAGGAGCAGGTTTCTGACAAATCCAAACATGCTTAATATTTTTCCTGTGTTTTTCTCCTATTCAGGATTCTCCACTTTGTCTCTAGCTGACCAGATGAGCCTTCTGCAGAGTGCTTGGATGGAGATTTTGATTCTTGGTGTTGTATACCGGTCACTTTCTTTTGAGGATGAGCTCGTATATGCTGAAGATTATATTATGGATGAAGACCAATCCAAATTGGCAGGCCTTCTTGACCTTAACAATGCCATACTGCAGCTGGTAAAGAAATACAAGAGCATGAAGCTGGAGAAGGAAGAGTTTGTCACCCTCAAAGCTATAGCACTTGCTAATTCAGGTTGGCAGAGTGGCATGACGATTGCTATGTTTTTAATATGTCACATTTTTCAACTATTCCGTAATACTGTCTGCATGCTTGTTTTAAACATGGTTTTAGAATAAGAAATTGCTAATCAGACTTTAGTCTGAAAGGCAACAAACAAAGCAGTTCAAACTAAGAAGAGCTTTCTGGTTCTAAGCAATTGTGGAATAAATTCCGAAGGGAGTGCACTGTATGATTTGGAGAGTATGTTACAGGCAGAGATCCTTTCACATGAATATAGATGTTGTTCTCCTAAATCCATTGCATAACCCAGGCAAGTCTAATCATTGCAATTAAACAAACAGAAAGGATGCGTGAGAATTTGCTATATATGTTTTCTTTAAAGGCAGCTACTGATCCATTTGATAGGGTGATTCAGGATATGGGATGAGGGAAGATATTATTATTTAATCTCACAAGGATCACACCTTACCTTACGGATCCACTGCATTTATGAGAATGCTTCTGCAAAAATTATGACCTGTGCAGCAAGGGTTAAAAATCTCAGAAAGAATCTTTTTTCTGCATTTGAATTTAAAAGTGCTGAAGCAGTGAATACTGTCAGATAAGTAAAAATCGTTTGTGCTTTGTTGTTTTTCCTTTTGTGTCTCCTTAATGCTTTATTGTGGTCTTAAGTCCCTTTTAGCATTTGCATAAAGTTCACGATAGATCCCTCTTTAATGACGTGCCGATCATTAGATACCTGTGTGTCAATAACATGCTCTGATGCTATGTTCCATTGACAGTCACACCGTGCCCCTCCATCTGCTTTTGTTTTGACCCTATCTTTGAACTTTATCTTGGTTGCTGGCCAGTAGTTTTCCCTTTAATTACAAGAAGGAAACTGTCAATAAAATCTGTTAAATGGGATGCAATGAGTGGCTTGAATGGGCGGACGGCTATTTGTTCAAATTCTGCAGCATTCAAGGTATTGACAGTTTGTTTTCTGGGGCCATATGTGACGATCAATCTCAGGCTGGGCTCAGCCGCGCTGAAAAATGAAAAACCAGATTGCTTTTGCTTACTTGTGGATGACGACTTGTGATTTGGCGCGGTCCTAGTGAGATGAGACCTTCTGCCCAAATTGCCCCCCTGAGAGCCAGGACGCGTGACTGTTTTTAGAAATAATTTTTTAATTGATTTTGTAATTAACAGTTCATCTACAATATTGATGCATGAATCCTCAGATTGATAGGAGGGAAATTGTTTTCAACAATGAAGTTGTACTTTCCTATTTGTCTTTGTAATGTGATTTAGCACTCTGCATTTTTAATTGGAAATATAATTCAAAAACATGCAAAGCCAAAATGCTTATTAGTTTCTTTGTAAAATATTCTCCACCCCACTAACTCTGCCCTTAGTTTTAGAATATTATCTTGTTTCCAGAATAAACAAAATGCTGAAATGCCTCTCAGAGATCAAAATTATTTTTAATTGAAATTTTATTTATCATTTTTGACCATTGTAAATAGACACTTAAGGATGCTTTGCAGCTACAAGAAGGATTTTCTCAAAATTGGTCATGCTTAATGAACAGAGCAAGAAAGTTATCTGGAATTAGGAGTCTAAATAGAGAAGGGTTTTTTGACTTATTTTGCTTCTGTAATTCAAAGCCTGAATTAGAAATATTTCTACAGCTTACTTCATAAAAAGGGTATAGGGATAGGATGTTAAATACCAGTCACACCATTTTTTTTTCAAAAAAAAAAAAGACATGCAGTGCTCAAGTAATAATGAAAGATACTGCTTCCAGAAAAAGTTTAGTCATACCTTGTGCATAGAGTGTATCAAAATCATCTGTAGCTTCATTAACTTCACTGGGAATTACAACCAGGGTAATGTCAGAGATAAATACAATTCAGCATACTGAAATTCAGGGCACATTTAAGTGAAAACATTTCCTTCCCTCATCTTAAAAGAAATAAAATTGCTGTTTTAAAATGAAACTATTGCAAGGAGGAGTTAAAAAGCAGCCCAGCCATTTGACTTCTCTTTCAACGTAATGTTTTGACTGCTGACATTCAACATTTCAGCTTCAGGTTGTACAGACAGCAGATACCAAACTTCCATCAGCTGCAGCTACACTAAGCTGTTAGGTGTAAAATAGCACCTGCAGAACTACAGCCCATCCAAGAATATCAGACCCCTAGTGTTTAGATGCTGCTGAAATTAAAGTAAAATTAAAGTAAAATTAAAGTAAAATTAAAGTTTTTGTCTTTTTAAATAGATAAAACCAGAAATAGCTTATTTTCATGTAACTATGAACTTGATTAATGTAAATGCAACTGTATCTGAAAAAAAAACAAAAACAAAACATTCTAAAATCAATCAGTTATCAATTCACATTTTAATATATTTTGTTGCTACATCTGCTTTCTACCAAAACTTCCACTATTTATTTTTCCGGTTTAAAATATATTTGCCTTTTTATAGGTGTAGAAAGAATGAAGAATAATAAGAAATCTTAGGCGTTTCAGGCATTTTTGCCATACCCACACTGTCTAGAAATAGATTCCCATGTTGACTCTACTATAAACAGTAGACAAAGATGATTTTATAGCTCTGTATCTGTGTTAGTGATTTATGATACAGTGTCATAGTACTTTCCCTGCTGGTGTATAGCAGCAGCAAAAAGAAATTGTAGATTGTCTTCATATTGATTGTATTTTGTTTGAATAAATACCACAGCCTTTGTTTGGGCCAACAAATCTCGGTATTGTGAGCATTACGACACTCCAACTACTAACTTTTCTTGAGGTCTATGGAGTCTACTTGTGCAGTACTCGATCTGAGATAATCCTGCCATTTGGTTTCTAAAAGGTGGGGAGGAGGAGCCATTTTTCAGGGAGATTCTGTGACAGCCGTTATCAAATGTTCCCTTTGCAGGGCTGGCCAATGCCACACTGCTTCTATAAATTTTCAGAAACGCAAGATATATCAACCTTGTAGATTGTCACTGATTTCAAATGGAGTGCAGATAGCATCTGAAATGTTTAAATACATATATAAGAGCACAACACTGAAATGCATAGACATTTCAGTCCTAGGTATGTTAGAGTCCAAATGGGAATGATTTCAACAGTTAGGTTTAATATGTGGTGCTTAATATGGAATTTTAAACATCTGCGTTGATGCAGTAGTAATTAATACAGCCTTTATGCTTGAACTCCAGAGAAGGTCCTTTCACCACAGCACTGCCCTTGTCCTGTCCGTATCATGAGTGCCTCCCTTCTTTCTGTACCTTCTCCACACAAAAGCAAGTAGGTACCTTGGAACTGCAGGATGCCACAGTCCTGCATCCCACCTCACGCCACCCAAATGAAGCAAGCTGGCACCAATGAGCACTTTGTTTACCCACGCAGAAAATCAGCTTTGAATGGCTTCCAAAACATGCATGTACCAATTACTTCCTCGTGTGTAAGGGAAGGTGAAATATTTACAGAATATGGTTGAAGTGTACACAAGTGCACACACGCACGTGTAAACACTCTGACACAGAAAAGATGACCTGCTCATCTCCTTTGTATCAGAAAATGCTTTCATGTATTGATTAGGTAATACTAAACAGGGAGTTGCAGGTGAACAGTTTTTTGAAATTGCCTAATCAGTAAGGACTAAATTGTGCCTTTGGGTCAAATATTGCAGAAGGCTTAGGAATCATAACTGAGACTAGATTTTTAAGAGAAGCTCAGTTCCCATCCTAAGACCTAACATAAGGAACTAGAGTGTCAAAATACATTAGCACATTTGAAAATCTGATCCATGTGTACCTGGATAATAGGCTGCTGGTATCTTGAAAAATCTGACCCAAATGTGGATGTTAGGCACTTAAAAGTATAACCCTATGCACTGTTGAAAATTTAATCTTAAACACTAATACTAGCTGTCTAGCCTGTGCCACCAGAAGGAGAAAAGGACCTCTGCTCATTGTCACAGTTTCTGTTCTCTCTTATTAATTCTCCTTAAAAAACTCCAGCACCCTTTTCCGTACTGAAGGAGCGAGAACCAAGAAGTATCTCATGCATTTTAGTGTAATGAAGCACAGATCAACATTGATGCCAGTAAAGTTACAGTCATCTATCCTGGTAAAAAAATCAGTTTGTTCTTAGAACTTAGCTTTCCAGCCACCAAAACAGTATACTCAGAGCACTAGACTATCACCATTAAATAATATTATCATAATAAAAATTAATTGGTAGAACCCTATAAATCACTTATTCCACAGGACGTCATCTTTATTCCCAGTATAGACTGTGGCTTATCATATGTCACAACATAATATATTTAGTTTCTAATAATGCCAATTTTTTCATTTGATTTTATTTAGTTGTCTTCTTAGTGTTAGAATTAATGATTAAAAGGTATCTATTGTGAATAGACATATTATATATATATATATATATATACACACACATCTGTGTGTTATTGGTGTGTAACCAATATTTATTTTGCCAATACAAATAGCAAGGTCTGTTAACTCTTTCATGCAATTTTGTACAGAGGGTGGTACAGCATAGAAACAAATTTTTAAAAGAGGTTGTTGCTGCTATAGTCAGAGTTTTGAACACAGTTTCTTCCTCATATTCCATTTTCATGTAATCGAATAGATGGCACCCACAATTCTTAGAGAAAATAAATAACTCTGCTACTTAGTGTTATCATTAAGTAAATGTTAAGCAGCGGTAATCAATTTTTTTTTTCTTTTTCTGTTAGTTGATCTAGGAACTCAATGCCTTTGAGATATTTTTCACTTCGTTATGGACTAGGTGGCTATTATTTATGTGTTAGCAGTCTGAGAGTCAGGAATGGCAAGAAGCGATGCCAGCCCAGTGGCCAGCGGGAGGATGGAGCCCCCGGTTCCTCCCTGCTGGGGCAGGACTGTAAGGGGAGCACTGTGCTGCGTCGGCCATGGGCCAGCTCTGTGCTGACCAGAGGATTTTCTGTGTAGGAAAGCAACAGCGTGAACCACTGTATGACCAGTACAATTGCTAGTCTTCACTGTTATTCATCCTGCCTTTCCATAGCCCTAAACTAGTGGCTGTCAATGGTAATTATGGCAATTACTTGCATCTTGTAGTGGATAAAAAGGGTTTTGAAGCATTCATTCAGCATTTTCTTTTATTTGGTATCTTACCCCCCCACCTCTATCATTCGCATTCCTCTTTTCCAGAGCTTTAGTAGCCTTATCAAGTAGATACTCGAACCAGTTCGTAGTATGCAGTTTGTTCTGCATTTCAGAAATATTCCTTTATTTATTGCTTTCACTACCTGTCCTAGTGGAAAGTAAGCCATTTCAGGGATAAAAAAAAAAAAGGTGGTTTACTGTGTTTTAACTTACTTTATGCCTGTGGTTTTAGTTCACTACTAATCCCATTAGGCATGTTCCGTGAAGTAATTTCTTTTCTTACTAATCTTCATTCCCTACTGTGTTTTAAAAACTGTTTTGAGGCTTCAGTTTTCATGTGTCTTCTTAAAGTAGGCCAAACCAGTTCAATCCAAACTAAGACCTTGTTCACTAAAATCAATCATACAAGCCTTTTGCTTTACTTTTTTGGTTTCCACTGCCTATAATTCCTATGGACAAGGAATTCTTAATTTATTCCTCTTTAATATCCAACATACATTTCAATTGAAGTGTCTGTTTCCAACAGAATAATGCAGATGTCAGATCATTTTTGCCATACTTTTTGCAAGGGTAAATATTCTGTTTATGTGCTTGTCTCTTAGCCTAACCATGCAAGCCCAGAAAATGGTTCTGTTCAGGAAAGACAGACAAATAAGTTGTCAACATTAAGTATTTTTGTTGACCCTACACAGGGAGGAATTAAGTATCTGGGGCAATTTCAGTCCTACATAGAAAAGGATGGGAATTCTTGTTGGGTGAGGGAACCAAGAACCTAGTTTGATTTGCTATTGACAATTTCCCTCTATCTTAAGCAATATGCTTTTCAAAATGTCACTGTGTTGTGTTTGTCATAAAAATTATACAGAAACACAATGTTATCAAGTACTTTGCAAAAATGCAAGTTTCCCTGTGTAAATCTGGCATACATTTCAGGCAGGAGAGGAAAGGATTCTGTAATTCTGAGAACAGTTCACCCATTAGTAAACACTGTGGTGGTTTTTGTCGGGTTTTTGGATTGGTAATACAATCTAGATAATAAATTCCTCTTATTTGAGACATAATCCAGATTAGGATTTTGTTCTTCTTACGTAAAGCAAAAACCATTTTGCCTGCTGTTCTTACTCTTCATCCATCCAGTTTTTCCAGGATCCTACAACTTTCTAAAGTGATCTCTCCAGTTTGGGTTAGTGAACTACTCAGCTGTATGGAATCAGAAACACCACAGTGATTGGTGTCTTTCAAGTACTTGTTGATATTCGCCTCTCTGATGTGCTTTATCAGCATCTTAATGTGTGCGTTGGCTGCTGCATGCTCCCTGCTGCTTGATTCACTATAATAATTTCTTCCTTTGTGCTGCTGGAATTTTCTGACATGAAGAAATACTTTATTTAAGACCCCTGCATTTCCCCTGCTTCTTAGTGATGTTATATACGGAATACATACAAACCAGCCTTTAGTTTTCCTCAGAGCAGTATTTTGAGAGGTCTCCTTGCCCTCAGTTCAGGTGCTTTCCAGTCTTTAGCTAGTTGTCACCCTTTGTGGTGTTTTCTAAATGATTCCTGGGTGGCTGGATGTTTGTTTGCTGTATTTGAGATGAAGCTTGAATTTTAAACAAGGTAGATTGTAATCTGAATTTCTGTCTGGACCTTGTGGTGTTTTTCTTGGATGAGAACTCTAGTTTTCTCCCATTTCTGCACAATGATACGATCAATCAGCTAATCAGAAGAGGTACAATTCTATTTTCCCATCCTGTGATGGTGAAAGAAGGCATTTGCAAGGATAGAACGAGATTCTCCAAGCAGAACTCGATGAGTCAATGTCCTCATCTGATGATCTCACTCTCTCCCATCATATTAACGATTTTTTCCCCTGCTAGACTGAAATCCCATGTTCTCAGCAGCACATTGTATCATCAAGTCTTGTGTTTGTCTGTTGAGCTCTTCAGTTTCATCAGCCTGGGATCCTTTTTTTTTCAGGGCATTTATGATAAAATCCTGCTTGCTTTCAAATGACAACACTTTCAAAGTACTCTGTTTAATTTCATTGTCTGTATAGGCACTGATTTTTAAGTGTATTACATCTGGATATTACCTGTGTAGGCTGTAATTGGGAATTATCCAGACTGTCTACAAAGCCACTCCAAAAAAAACCCAACCCAAAACCAAAAAAAGGGCTTTTCTTGGTATAGGAAGAACATTCAAAATCTTTGTACCTAATTTATAATTCAATTTCACATGGTCTGTGGAATTTTTTATTTCTGGATTATCACACACATTCAGTGTTTCCTTTAATTATAGTGGTTCTTGTTGACATTGCCCTTTCTTACTAGTGAGGATTGGGTTTATCAGCAATAAACTAACCTGCTCTGAATTCACTTCTACATCTGCCAGTCTGTAGTTACTGAAAAGACTTCTCTTTTCTTTTATTTTTCCTCCTCTTTTCCCCTTGGCTAGTTCAGCGTTTTCAACCATTTTCCTTATTTTCAAAGGCTTACACCTGAGGGATTAAGATCTACATTCGTTTAATATCAGGAATACAGTGGAAGTTCCAGACTGCAAGGCTAAAACTTGAAGAAGGATCTTTGCAGAGATTAATATTTTCCTGAGCAGTCTGCAAGCTGAATTGTGGTCTAATTAAATAGCACAGATTTAGTGAGTTTGCATTTAAACATTAGCAGACCCTAGAATGGGTAAAGCTGAAATGAGTCTGCATCTTTTCTGTGAATGTGAAGTTAAATTATCATAGTAATTTGATTAAATAATTTTTAAATCTTTCAAGCTAATACACCATTTTAAAAGAACAGTTTGAAGTCTTAATCACTGTTTGGAAGTGCCCTCTCTCTGCTATTTTGTCTTACCCCATTCCCCAGACAAAACCCGTTTCCCAAGTCACAGGTTCCTAAACCGCTCTGTGGACTGCTGTTTGGCAGCAGAGTGCTCGCATTAGGCCAGTGGAGAGCTGGCTGGTCACGTTCTTCCCAGCTGCTAAATTGATTTCAAAGACAGCAACAAATACGTTAAACGCTTCGGTACTATTACTTTTCCATGTAAGCAATTGCTCTGTTTACCGGAGGGATGGTATACAATCAACCTCTGCAAGGAGAGGATAAGATCCCTTGTTTTAAGATGTTGTCCACACAGTGGAAGAGTTTGAGAGCATGGAGTGTAATAGCTGTATCAGAGGGCAGGGTTTGATTCACCTTCCGTTCTTGCATTTTCTGGGAGTGTTCTCTTCCTCTTTTCCCCTCTCACTCAGTTTCTGTGTAAGAAATATATAGAGCATAGATATTCCTCATGCTGCAGGCCAAATTGCTATCCAAACTGCAGAGCTAAAGATCTCAGGGAAGTTTCATCTCTGTGCGAAAAATACATTAGCCTGGCCTCCATCTATCTATTTTCAAACTCAGACGTGGTTGCTGTTACAAATACTGATTCAGGGAAGAACCAGACTAGTTTTATACAGGGTTAAAACCTAAACATTTATGGTCAGGTTCTCAAGAAAGACCTGTTGTCTTATGCAGTATCGTGTAAAAAAAATATCACAAGAACTGTCAGTCTTTGACTCACCAAGCATTTGTTGCTGACAAAATGCTCCAGTTTGGTTCTGTGGCAAATCTGAGTCTGGGGAGAGGAGGAAAAGATGTGTAATTTCTGCACAGACTGCATGCTTTATGGAAAAATTATTTGGAGTAGCATATTGTGTGTTCTATAGCACAACAGTCAATATCCAAGGACTTGGTAAAGAATCAGGGAGTAAAGACAACAATTTGTTTGCATTCCAAATTAAGCCCAGTGGCTGGACCCTATGCTTAAGACATCAGTCACGTTTGTATGTGTGTGTTAGCATGTCTGTATCGATTACATCTGTTTGTAGGACACAGAATTCAGGGCTTTTCCTTTATTGACACAGAATTATTTAATAGAACTGCCGTATTAGAAAACTATAAAAAATGTACGAATTTGGGGAATGGTCTCACATTAATTAAAACTAAATTTTGCTAGAGGTAGTATTTCCCTGCCATCTTTTTAAAATGTTGTAGCCATTTTTTTCCCTAAGAGATGTTTTTGCATTTTTCTGCTTTCAGCACCTTGATGTGCAGTATCACATCCCTGCAGCGTATGTCTTAACTGCACGCTTCTTAGAGCATGTATTCGCTAAGACTCAGAATTATTAAACATGTAAAATTCCCATAGGACTCCATTATGTGTAATTAACAGATAAACTGTCATCAGAATCAATAAAACGTGCTAAATGATCCAAACTTGTATATAATTAAGTGTCTGTTTTAGAGCAGGAGCTGTAACTTTTATTTTTTTTTTCTTTTCAATTTGCACATTTGTTTTGACAATAGAAGCTGGAACATTTTTGTTAACCTGTTATTTACTGGTTTGTGTTTTAGTTTACATGTTTGTGTTTGAAAAGAGAGAGGTGTTTACTATCTGGCCTAATTATCTGAGGAAACAGTTGCACGTCAGCTTTTAGGAAATTAATCTTAGATGCATCTTAATTCTCTGGATGTAATTCAGATATTTGAAGCACGTGCAAACTTTGATGTTGTTATCATCAAAAGGGTAAAACATGAGGCTCTGTCAAAATACTCTGATCCAGAGCATCAGACTGCTTAATACAGGGCTTGGAAACGATGATAGAAGTGGATTCTTCACCATCCGACTCCTCAGTCATTGTTCTGTCTGGGAACAGGAGCTTTATTCCAAAACCAAAAATTACCATGCAAAGCAGCATTGTACTAACTAGAGTTTTCAAAGATATACTTTCATAAAGCCATGTCCCAGTTTCACCCTGAGCTAAGCTTGCACATTGTAGCCTATCCCTAGGACTTGTACCCTCTCGCAGCACTTCTGTTTTCATATGGGGTTTTATTGGCTCTGTACACCTGTCGACCATCCAGATTTTGGTAGCTGATAGGGGCTGTTTGGTGGTCTCTTTCACGTATGACTATTCTTCCTTACTTGCATTCACCTCACTTCGGACCACATCAGGGTTGTTTCAGCATTTATGACTACATAAAAGTAAGAGAATTAGGGCTGCTTGTCCGAAGTCATCTCAGTATGGTCCAGTAACTGCATGTTCTCGGGGACATCTTCCCTTTCTGTATCTATGCTGTTGAGGGTTTTACAGTTATTTCAGTTAGATCTTTTCTTTCTATTTCACACTTCCATTGCTTTAATCTTTTCAGGTCATGTAGCAGTTTAGTTTAGTTTCTGATGTGCATTGTGTCTAGGCTTGTCACTCAATACTTACACCACCAAAACATCTCACCTGGAAAGGTACAGGGCAAGGTGCTTGCTCTGAGTGATTTAGAAAAAATGCAGAACCCCAACAATAACAGGATAAACCCCCCTCTGAGTGGGTGGGAGAGAAGGATTACACCTTGTAGGAGATGTTAGCTTCACAGAACAAAAGCCGTTCAGGAACATCCTAAGTGTTGCCTGTCTGAATGTGCCTGAGGGAGAAAAAATTTGCTAAACCTATCAGGAAATCACATCAAACCTGCTTTTCCCTTGTGTCAGTGCAGTGGTCCTAATCCCACGATTAGCTTCGCTGAGCAGTGGGTAATGACCATGGCTTCCAGCTCTACAGCCTTGGAGCCTGACACAGAATTTTACTGAGCTTTTCCATAGTAGGGCAGTCATTCTTGCTTCCTTGATAAAATGCAGACCTCAATTCACGCAGCCCTTTGGCACTGTCATTTCTTCAAAGCAGTAACTGTAAGAGGTGGTTTATGGAGCAGCAAGGGTGACTGTTTTACTTGTTTGAGGAGGATGAGGAGAAGGATTACTTACACAAGAGTTAATGATACATTTGTAGTTCCACGGTAGTTCCTGATATTTTCCTGAAGGTCAGTGTAGAAATTAGTGGGTAATTATCTTCCTTCTTTGTGAAGGAGGATGGACAGAACCAATGACAGTGTTACGCAGCCATAGTGTTATCTGACTTCTGGTACACCAAACCGAAACCTCCTGTTGCTCCTTTGTTTTGCAGACTCAATGCACATAGAGGATGTTGAGGCAGTGCAGAAACTTCAGGACGTCTTACATGAGGCTCTGCAGGATTATGAGGCCGGGCAGCACATGGAAGACCCACGTCGTGCAGGCAAGATGTTGATGACTCTCCCGCTTCTGAGGCAAACCTCCACCAAGGCTGTGCAGCATTTCTACAACATCAAACTGGAAGGCAAAGTCCCCATGCACAAACTTTTTTTGGAAATGCTGGAGGCCAAGGTCTGACTAAAGCATCATGGGCTTCCCCATCATGCACGTTTTAAAAAAAAAAAAAAAAAAAAAAAAAAAAAAAGGGAAAATAAACAGGATAATAATGGCAAAGAAACTTAGTGTTTAATTAAGGAAAAAATGACTGCACTGATATTTAGCAGCAAGACTGTGAAGCAGCTTTCAACTTTTTCTTCTGTGTCTTTCTGATGCAGTTTTTCTTTTCCTTTTCCTTTTCTCTCTTTTCCTTTCTGTTCTTTCCTTTCCTTTTTCCTTTTCTCTTTTTTCTTTGCTGCTGAACTTTTTAAAAGAGGTCTCTAATTGAAGAGAGATGGAAGCCAGGCCTGCCAAAGGATGGAAATCCATAATATGGATGCCAGTGAACTTATTATGAACCATAATGTCCCCAATGACAAAGGAATCAAAGAGAGAACCACCGTACCTAGCAGTACAGTACAACACGATGAACTGACTGAATGCAGTATTAGATTTCGTAGGAGCAGTCTCTAATTAGACGACTAAGCGACGATGCATCGGCTGCTTCTTATCATTGCATTTTCCATCTAGATCAGTTACAGCCATTTGATTCCTTAATTGTTTTTTCAAGTCTTCCAGATATTTCTTAGGTTAGCTACAATGTAACTTTTTCAGGGAATAGTTTAAGCTTTATTCATTCATGCAATACTAAAGAGAAAGAAATACTGCATTTTTGTGCTGGCTTGAACAATGATGAACAATAATGAAGGACAAATGAATCCTGAAGGAAGATTTTTTTAAATGTTTTGTTTCTTCTTACTAACGGAGATTTTTTTGTACCAGCTTTACCAGTTTTCAGCCATTTATTAATGTGGGAATTTATCTTACTAAAGCAATAGTCGAAGGGAAGGTGCATATTATCACGGATGCAATTTATGTTGTGTGCCAGTCTGGTCCAAAACATCCAGTTTCTTAACATGAGCTCCAGTTTATAACTAAATGTTCACTGACTCAAAGGATTAGATTACACCTACAGTATATCTAAGTAGTCTAACATATAAATACTCCATGTCAAATACCAATCTGTAACAGTGTTAGGAGACAGCGACTGTACAAAGGTATAGTTGCTACGTGATTTCTAACTGCTTCAGTTGCAAATGAACAAGATACTGCCTGTTTGCAAAATTATAACCTCACACGCAGAAAAACCCTATGAACCAATAGTAGCTTAGAGGCAATAAGGCAAATGCCAACGTTTGCAAAATTAAGAAATCAGAGTAGTAGACTTCTGACCAAATTGAAGAATTTAACACTTCTATACCTTATTTATTGATTTAGATTTTATTTTGTAAATGGCAATCTTTAACAAGTAGCTAAACCAGTATATGTGCTTTTCAACCAGTATTGTCACAGCATGAAAGTCAGTCAGTTTCAAGACTGTTACGAGGTGTAATCTAATGTATAAACCGATTAGATGCCCCCAGAAAACTACAGTCGCTAAATAACCAATAAACAATAACCTCCATCAAATGCTATACCAATGTACCAGTGTTAGTAGCTGCTCCCTGTACTATGTGAACATCCTTATTCTATGTACACAGATGTAATTAAAATTGTAATCCTAACAAACAAAAGAAATGTAGTTCAGCTTTTCAATGTTTCATGTTTGCTGTGCTTTTCTGAATTTTTATGTTGCATTCAAAGACTGTTGTCTTGTTCTTCTTGTGGTGTTTGGATTCTTGTGGTGTGTGCTTATAGACACAGGGTAGAATTAGAGACAATATTGGATGTACAATTCCTCAGGAGATTACAGTAGTATATTCTATTCCTTACCGGTAATAAGGTTCTTCCTAGTAATAATTAAGAGATCGAAACTCCAAACAAATACTCGTTATGAACAGATACACACTGAAATCATAATATTTTCAAAACAAGGGATAATTTCTGTAACAGTTTATTATAGAATACCAATGTATAGCTTAGAAATAAAACTTTGAATATTTCAAGATTATAGATAAGTCTAATTTTTAAACGCTGTAAATATAGCTTTTATTCAATCATCTCTCAGATGTTGTTATTAACTCGCTCTGTGTTGTTGCAAAACTTTTTTGGTGCGGACAAGTTTCCAAAACTATTGCTACGTTGTGTGCTTTAAACAAAATAACAATGGGCTGATGCTTCATCAGCCTCGTGCTAGGAAAAAAAAAACAAAACTGTGTATCTATCATTAGCTATATGGGACTATATTGTAGATTGTGTTTTCTCAGTAGAGAAGTGACTGTAGTGTGATTCTAGATAAATCATCATTAGCAATTCATTCAGATGGTCAATAACTTGAAATTTATAGCTGTGATAGGAGTTCAGAAATTGGCACATCCCTTTTGAAAAATGAAAAAAAAAAAAAAAAATTACAACTCCTGGGAAAAAGGTGCTGATTCTATAAGATTATTTATATATGTAAGAGTGCAAAAAAAAAAGTTTATTTTCCAGAAAGTTTGTGCAGGGTTTAAGTTGCTACTGTTCAAGTACACTATATATATATAAATATATAATATAAATATTGTTTTTGCTGTATCACATTAAAGAACTTGGGCTTCAGGGTCAAAAGCCAATCAACTAGAAATATACAAAAACACACAAAAAATGGAGATGTGTTAAAGGCACACGGTGCAAACTTTAGTTTTCATTTTCCGTAATTTTTTGGAGCTGCAAAAGAACAAGTATCTCAAGACTGTAAAAACATTACCTGAAACTTAGCTAAAAGAACTGCACGGGCTTTATAATGTTGTTCATCTTAAACCTTGCTGGAGAAGAGTTCTTTCAAGACCACTTACTTAATGTGAAGTGTTGGGAAAATTTCAAAGGGTGTATGTTTTAGCCATAACGATTTAATTTCTATTTTTGCTTCATTTTTTAATTTTTTCTTATTTAAAGCAATATGATTGTGTAACTCCCAGAAGTTACACATTTGTTTCAATCAGATCAGATTGTTGTATTTATTCCACTATTTTGCATTTAAATGATAACATAAAAAGATATAAAAAATTAAAACTGCTATTTTTCTTATAGAAGAGAAAATGGGTGTTGGTGATTGTATTTTAATTATTTAAGCGTCTCTGTTTACCTGCCTAGGAAAACATTTTATGGCAGTCTTATCGTGCAAAGATCGCAAAAGGACAAAAAAAAAAATTAAACTGCTTATAATAATCCAGGAGTTGCATAATAGCCAGTAGTTAAAAAACGAAACAAAACAACAAATAAAAACAAACATGTCTATAGCTGTAGATGGGCTTCACATCTGTATAGCAATCAACTGTATATTTTTGTGATGTGTATCATACCGTGTGCTCCAACCAATGTCCATTTGTGTAAATGTATTTATTTTATATTGTATATATTGTTAAATGCAAAAAGGAGATATGATTCTGTAACTCCAATCAGTTCAGATGTGTAACTCAAATTATTATGCCTTTCAGGATGATGGTAGAGCAATATTAAACAAGCTTCCACTTTTGATTGCTTTTATTTTATTTTTTGTGTTGTGGGGTTTTTTTGGTTTTATTTTCTTTTTCAGAAAAGGAAACAGGAATTAGCATTACCTTTTGTTACTTCCATTCAAAGAGGAGCCAGAGTTATCACTTCTCCCTTAAAGTACAATATGAGTGTAAATAAGTGCTATATAAAGCCTTGTCAGAATGAATTCCAGTGTGGTACAAGACATTTTGCATACTCTTAAATATGCAAAATGTCTCATAGCACATTAGAATTCAGGCTGACAGGCCTTTATATAGCACTTATTTAATCTTAAAGCATCTTCACATCAACCTGCATTACTCAAAATCATTGCCTCTCTGTCAATGTCATAAAAGAAAACTTTCCCACTATTTTAAGATCACATTAATATCATCTAGAAGTACGTATTTGCTTTCTCCATCAACAACCGAGTCTATCATTCATTTCCTACTGCAGGAGACTCCTTTTGTGTGTTCTGGGGAAAAAAAAAAAAAAAAAAAAAAAATCTGTATTATTTGATCCAGCTTTTCTGAATGGAAGTAAATAGCCACCGGAGCAATAATATAGATTGGTGTTAATGAAGAGCACTGATAAGTCATCAAGATCCAGGGGGGTTAAGGAGCACGGCTGCAAAGTGGCAGTAAATGGCCTCTCAGCCTCTTACCCCCGACAGGTGCGGGGTCAGCCCCTCTTGCATGTGGACCTTTCTGGAACCATCGCAGAAGTGCTAATGTGTGCTTTTCTTGCTGTTTAGCCTATCTTGATAGTATTTTGTCTTTGTGTTTGCCAACATTATTTCTCACCTTCACTGCTGGCTGTTCTCTGGAGGTTCTGGCTGATGGCACAAGGCTGCTGAACAGAATGCTGGCACTCGGGGACGGGGATTGTTTCAGCCAAGCTACCAGGGCAGTGCCAGTGGCTTTTTGTGCTTCACAGTCTTCCAGTAGCAGTATGACTTGAAATGGGAGGGCACCTCTTCCCTGCTACCAGTACCTTCTGTATTTTAACTATCCTAAGAAATATGGGGGGTTGAGTAAAAGGAGCGGAAGAACAATAGTAAGATGAATCCTGTGTGGACTCTTCAAGGAAGGTCAGAACTGTTTTTTCTGTGTTGACACGGCTGTGTACACAGGCATACGTACCTACGCACATACGTATGCATGCACAGAACTGGTTTTCCCTGCTTACTTAGTGTTCTGATTTCAAACTATTTCAAAGTACCTCCTCAAAGCAAAAGGTAGTACTGTACCATAACTTCAAAGTTAAAAAGTAGTATCACAAATTTTCACGCACAAAGGGGGAAAAAAACCCGTAAACACAGTTTTTCCTAGTTTTCCTCAAAATGTAGTTGTTCCTAAGTCATTGGTGAAAATTAACAAAACCGTAGTTACTATCTCTGTACCATTTTTCATGAGAGGATCATGAAGCACCATACAACCATAAATTTAGCATCACAGAAGAGAAAATATGGGGAATGCAGAGATGAAGCCACTTCTAGGGATGCAACTGCAGAGTTGTTTTGGTTTTCTTTCTGTCTTCTGCCATTGTCTCTGCAGTATAGCCAGGATGGACACACAAATCCATCAGAAACGTTTCGGTAGGCAGAAATGTTTCAGTAAGTATCTGTGGGGAATTTGTCTAGGAGCACAAACCTCTCTAAAGTATGAAAATAACCACTAAATCTTTAAAGAAAACTTAAAAAAGGGGCTTGGAGCGCTGGCATTCACAGCTTGCCCAGCAGGTCCTGCTACAGCTCTCAACTGCTGCATCCCCAGCCTGTGGCTGCAGCAACACCACGGAGCTAAAATAAGGAGATGCCAAACTGACAAGAGCCTTCCTGTGGTGGGTATGGCTTAGCTCAACAAAACTAGATTTTGGCTGACATGGCCTACATCGCCCTTCCTCTCCCCTACTCCCCCTTGCCAATAAAAGAAGCCATCCCAGGGTAAGAGCATGGTTTTGCCACTGTGGGTGCTTGTTTGACGGCTTCTGCCCCTCTCACCGCACCAGCCTGGCTGCAGAGTGCTCTGCTCCTGCCACGCTCTTACCGCTGGCACCCGTGCCCGCTCACAAGCTGGCCGATGCCGTCAGTGCTGATGCAAAAGGAAAATGCGCCACTTGCTGAGCTGGCTACTAAATGGCGTGTGATTTTTGATGGGCTCTGACTTTTCTTTGGAGATTTGCATCCAAGTGGTGGTCTCACTTGATGTCATTTGGGCTTTTTGTTTAGTTGGCAGGTTTTTTTGATCTTGTGAATTCAGTGTGAAAAGGTCTGGCAAACACCAATAAAAAGGAGTCTGTTGTGGTGCCTTCAGCGGCTCCTTTCTTTGAGAAAGAAATGACATGAAAATCATGCACTGGTCAGTGCTATTACACATGCAGTTATGTTGCTTAATACACAATGCCAGTGCTGTTCAAATACTAACAGAAATTAAATATGTAAAAAAAACCAAACCCACAACCAAACCACCAAAACCAAAAGAATGATTCTGAAAGATAGCAGAGAGGGAAATACTGTCCTTAGTAGGACAAGCCCTCACGCTGTACATCTTTTAAGTGTCCTCCTGTAGCATTGCCTGGTAATACCATACTTGAAAAAGAAACCCTAAGCACAAAAACACCTGAGACCTTCTGTGTACAGGCTTTTGCAGCAGAAAACACCTCTCTAATTTTTTTTTAATGTTACCTCTCCTGGCTCCTGCATTAAACTCAAGAATGGGACACTTCCATCTGTTTTCTGAATTTTTTTCTGCAGCTTTGTTTATTTTCCTAAACAGCTTTTTTTACTTGCACCTTTCCTTTACTTTGCATTTCATCTCTCTTGTGTAATGTAGGTCTCTGATTTCACATGGCACTTTGCTAATTACTATATCCTTCGTTATACAGCCTGCCTGCTGTAGCTGCCTCACAAGGAGTGTGCTTTTTCTGTCTGCTAAGATACTGATTCTGTGTGTATAGGTTGTCTCTAACATATAGGTCACAAACTTCCTCATTGTGGTTGCTATTAAAGAAGAAGAAGAAAAAAAAAAGTATAGAAAAGAATATGGATGCATTTATTTACATTTAACGTTTTTATTCATAAGTGTTCAAAAGTGTTTGCATTTCCACATCCCAGCCATGCTAATCATTAGTGTTTTGTTAAGACTAAAGGCCGCTCTTAGTGTTCAGATTCCCAAACCTGGCTCCTTACAATCTCCGTTAATATAAAAAAGCAAGTGGCGGTAGATTGATTACACGCAGGCTCTTATTATTAAGCAGAACAGAAAAGAAAGGAATTTCAAAATATAATCCTCCATTCCCAGGAGTATTTGTCTTGTTCTCCATGAAGTTAAAGGTCTGAAATAATGTGCCCATCAGGAGCTCAATGTTGCATGTCCATGCCAGTTGGTCCAAGGGCTTGTTATGATGGTAATGACCTGCTGAAACGTGAGCTTTGATGGCAACAATACAATTGCTACCAGCTCACCCGCTGGGAGAAATATTTTATTATTGTCAAATGCCCTCCGCAGAGATTTGTTTTGCCTGTTCCTGTTTAAATTAAATTCAGAGCAGAACTGCATTATTATTTCTCCAGAGTATATTTGAAATAAACAACTAGTCTCCAAATTTGGGATTCCTGGTTAGTTTAAATTTTCTTATTAGCAGAAAAATTACAATAGGTGACAACATAGCTGCAGGAATATTACTATGGCAGCCATACAAGAGATTTACACACTGAGAGCATGGCCTAAAAGCACAAGAACTCCCTTCTACTTTACAAATGCCAGCCAAATTAATAATTACCCGTGCCATAAATTCTCCAGCTTTCAAGAATGATATCAGTGCTCTTCTGTGTCACACTAGAGGAATTTTGTCATAAGACTAAGTGATGTTCTTTATAAAGAGCGTTGCTTGTATGTAGAAAGAGGCCCAAGAAAACAACCCTTGCCACTCCATATTACAGCAGCTCAGTGAATGAGTGACAGCAGGACTTCAGAGTCATTTACTGCTGCTTTCTCAAGGCAAAACTATCTCCTTATGCCTGTGAAACAGAGCAAATTTTGTTCCACATTAAATGGGCCAGATTATCTCTTCCACAAGCTAAAGAGACAACACTAAATCCCAGCTCATGTAATTTCCTTCAAAATTGTTCTGCTCAGGCTGGGTGTTCCCAGGAGCGCCACCAGCAGAATTATCCAGCAATTCAGCTGTACTTAAATTGGCAGATGTCGGAGATTTAAGACAGTCCCGAAGCCTTAACACAAATCCTCTACTTCTGTACTGCCTCGTGGCCTCTCCTCACTCGTCAGCCGATGCCACCGTTGCTGCCTGCTGCCAAGCAGCTGATCCCGTGGACCGACAAGCTGCCGGGCAGTGTCATGATTGCCTTGTTCAATCCAGCACTGAGAACCAGGAGGGGGGCAGAAGATGTGCATCTCTCTCTTGCTAAAAACAAGCTCTAACCCTGTGTTTCTCATTCATGATGCCTGGTTATCTGCTTGCTGTTTGCCTTTTTCCTTGTTTTCTGAGTGCTCACGCCAGTGTAAAGCTGTTCCATCTCAAGACTGGGTGATTTTTGTACCCTGCTTTGATGAAAGATGCTTTACCCAGAACGGCACTTGAGTAGTGCGGGGCAGGCATCTTAGCATGGGCAAGGTGATACCTGTAAGCTAATGGTGCAAGGGCAGGTCATCTGCCTCACATCAAGCTGTAGACATCTATTAGTGGAGCTACCACACTCCTGAAGAGGAAGAACATTTACAAGAGAGATGAGGACTGCTGGGTACACCTCCCCTGCAGTGATTCCCTTCCAACTGCATTTCCCAGCCCCTAGCACAAGCTGCCAGCCACTCACACCAGCCGTGATCTGATCAGCAGAGAGCAGGGACCACCGTGGCCAGAGATATGAGCCAGCATAGTTGGGGATTCCAGAATCACAGAATACCAGGTTGGAAGAGACTTTAAGGATCATCTGGTCCAACATTTCTTGGCAAAAGTACGGTCTGGACAAGATGGCCCAGCACTCTTGTCGAGCTGAATCTTAAAAGTGTGCAATGTTGGGGAATCCACCAGTTCCCTGGGGAAATTATTCCAGCGGCTGATTTTTCTCACTGTGAAAAATTTTCCTCATGTCCAATTGGAATCCCCTCAGGAGTAACTTATGCTCATTATCCCTTGTCTTTTCCTTGTGTCTCCTTGCAAAAAGTGAGTCTGCATCTTCTTTGTAGCCACCCTTTAAATACTGAAACATGGTGATAAGGTCTCCCCTAAGCCTATTCTCAAGGCTGAACAAATCCAATTCTCCCAGCCTTTCCTCATATGGCAGCTTCCCAGTCCTTTGATCATCTTTGTGGCCTTTCTCTGGACCTTTTCCAGCCTGTCCACATCTTTTTTGTATAGCAGGGAGTGTAGAATGTCAGTGTTTACAGGCTCTCCTCACAGGCAACACAGGCAAGATTTGCAAACTACAGATGTTCACCTGGCTGGGTGCTGGGGAACCTGCTGCAGTGGCCCCTCAGCATGCTTTTTAGAGAGAGTTAGAGGGTAAATGGCAAGGGAAAGGGGTTAAAAGAAAAAAAAGTATTTTTAAATTGCAAGTGCTTTATGAATTGCACTCCTAACGCTCTCTGGTTCAATCTACCATGCTCTATCTAATTTCACAGCTTTGTTGGGAATGGCCACAAGGTGAGGGACTGGCAGTAAGAGGAAGTCAATAAGGGCACAATTCTCATACCAGGCTGTGAAGGAGTCACAGAAGTGCCAGTATTACTTGCCAGAGGTTAACTTGGGGTCTACAGGGCTCCATGATGGTACTGAATGGAAAAATTCCATAACAGCCTCAGTAGTTTCCTTCTTCACTGCTACCCCAACTGAGATTTAAAAAAAAAACCACAAAAACAAAAACAAACAAACCTGGGTCTGAATCCCAGTGGGCACCTCTATATTCTGACACAGAAGTGCTTCAGTCTTCCCTAAGGCGTGCAAGCTTATCGCTCCACAGACTTGCCAGGTACACAGGTCTCTCTCCTTACCTGTAGCTGAAATGTCACTAATATGTCCTTTCCCATGTAACAAGAACATCTTAATGAGTCAGATGTCTACAGCCTATGGAGGCTGAGCTGCACGGCTTAGTGGCAGACATGGAACAGCCTCCTCAAGCAGGAGGTGAATCCCAGATCATGCCCACAGTTTCCACCTAAATTAATTTGCAGCGGGTTGTTTCCGCTCTGCTGTGAAACCTTAGCATAATTTGTACAGTAGTTTTCCATGTTCACAAAAGAAGTGATAAGAAACTCCTTCCCCCCAACCAGCCTTTTCACTTCTCTTTCTTCTCCTCCAGTCTACTCCCGCTCCTCCTTGCTGTAGGACCAGCACTGTGTTACCAATGCTGGCCCAAAACACTGGATTTAAGGCAGGAGCAGGGTAATTATAATTTCCTTCCAAAAAGTGTGCTTTTCCTCACCCCACTGCTCAACACAGATCTTGGCTCACAGCTCTGAGCTCACGGGCCCAGCCCATGGTGCTATTTTCATCTGAAAGAAATACCTACAGTAGCAGCATAGTTTATTTGGGCTGGCCCTGGGGATGCTGTGGAGCAAAGGTTACAGTGGTGCAGACACCCTAATCTCAGGTTTGTGACTGGGCATTACAACTTAGAGCAGCCTCTCTAGAAATGCAGAAAGCAGTTCTGCTTGTTAATAAAGAAAAAGGCAGGGGTCTGATACAACCTGATTCTCTTATTGAAAAAACCTACAGGGCTCATTACCAAATTTCCCCCCTCCCTGGGAAAGAATAAAAAAGAAAGAAATAAAATAAATAAATAAATAAATAAATAAAAGGAACACTGTAATATAGTCTCACTAGACACATGTTTTTATCCTTCCTGTCTGGCTGTCACAGCAGTCTTCATGTGATTTCCATGCCATTAGCCTTCTCTGAAAGGGCTCTTTCCCAAAAAGGGTGGCACTCTCCCATTTTCCCATGCTATGCAGTTGTGGTTTAACGACACTTTTGTTTTTTCCCCATTCCCAGGTGACTGGCTGTGTCAGCCTACCCTGGCAGTCATATATTGCTCCAGAGAACTGAGATCAGACATATTCTGGAGCATCCTGTGTTGGTTCCTTTTTTCTACTCAAGGTACCCTAAAAGCTGCAGCACAAGCCTTGTAGAGCAGTGGCTGCTTCTGCAGGGTTTAAATCTGCAGCGTGCAACAGAAATAGCTTACAGCAGTTCATGCAGCCTGGCCAGGAGTGTTTTCTAATGAGTAGCAATGGGGCAAAGGAATACAAATCCATAATAACAGGTTTCTGTCTTGCTCTAGTTTGGTTATGTGAACTTGGACATACATATACTGGCTCTTTTCCATCTAAGGTGGACATAAGCTCCCATGTCCCACTGACACTGTGGGAAATAATGAATCAATCCATTTAAGTAGTCAAGGACTGATACTGTCTACATATTCCACTCCTTACAGATGGATAAAATGAACTGCTGTGAGAAGGAACAGGTCACTTCTTGAGGCCAATTCCACACATTGTAAGGCAACAATGAAGGATGCAGACTACTACAGTACTGTGCTGTCTTGGCTTTGCATCTCAGATTGGAGTAAAATTAACAAGTTCTTCAATTTCTTTCCATGACTGTTTGTCCTCTTCCATTTATATCTTATCCTCTGACCACAGCAATAAAAAAAAAAAAAAAAAAGTCTTTGATATATTTAAGATTGTGGTACATTGATGGATTTGGGGCAAATTGTTAAGATTGGCCTTGATAATGCTCTAAGATGTAAACGTGCCTATACTTGCAATATATGAGGTTTTACATAGTTCCTACATTGATTCCCTTGCTCCTTTGTCACCTCAACACAGAGACCCACTCACAAGGTGACCATGACAAAAGTATACAATGGAGAGGGGGATCCCTTCCCCCTCCTTCCCTTGCTCCTTTACATTGACCAAATGTCTTTCTAAATGACTTGCTGAGCCATGCTGTTCTTATATCTTACATATAAATGGACTCTGTCTTACAACCAGAAGATTCAGGGGAAAAAAATTTCAGCTCCCAATGTGAAAAGATTAAGGTCAGTCACTTTACACTACAAACCCTTTTCACAAGAGCAGCATAACAAAAGGATCCTCAAGCCTATCCACAACATAGTTTATAGCTCCAAGAAAAACAGGAGAGTCTACTACATCCTTTTAGGACTGCACCACTCCTTTATAGACTTACAACAGAAACAGCTGGGAGATTAAGGTAATATTAAATAGGAAGAAAAGCTAACTTGTCTCCCTACTTCCATTTATTTACTGGTAATTTTTTAATGTGGAGAACATCCACAGCATAAATGGCACATGTGTGAAAATGCATCACATTATGGATCACATTGGGCCACACTGTAATGAAAGCAATGGTACTTGGTAACCAAATCCCTACAACGCTTGGCTCTGAGGCTTTATTCCTCTTTGTTTACTCCATCGGTGTCTAAAAGCAGGTGACAGAAGCTATGTGACTCAATACCTGTGAAGCACAACACACTCCTTGGACTGAAGCAGTTTAGAAGTGCCATTCATGAAATCAAATGATCTTAACGGATGTTCCAGCTTAAAGATAAATTATTTGTATTTGGCACCGTGGCCCAGCTAAATTGCACTTCCTTCAGTAGACTTCATTTTGACAAAGCAATGAGTATCAGAAAGGACTTATTAAATGCATTAAAAAAATCTATTTAAAATGTATAGACCACGCCAACAGCAACGGGGGTCTGGAGCACAGGTTCCTTAATATAAATAGATTAACAGTTGCCAGAAGGGGTATCAAACATACCCATGAATTTGGAAGACTCTCAAGATGAGAAGATCATGTCCATGTTAGAAGAGGGAGGCAAAACCTGCAGAAAGGAAAAGAGACCTATATATGAAAGAAAATGCAGTTGTTGAGGGAAGAGAGCAAAATATGGACAGAAAGAGAGAAAGAATATATGTAGGAAGGGAATATGCATCAGGGAAAAGCCCCAAAACTGCAGCTTGCCTTTTTGTTACATCTATTTTGTAATGGCCTATTGCCATTGGAGTCAATACGGCTGTTTTAATTTATTATTATTTTTAAATCAGTGCAGAATAATGAATTAGGCCCACAAGGCTAACAAGATAGCAGGCAGATACAGGGATAAAGAGGCATCTTAACAGAAAAATCAGAACATTATTCTTTGGTTTTGTGACAGAGAGCAATAGACCTAGCCTATGTTTTGCTTAAGCAGCAGGACAATTCACGGGGGTGTGAAGAGCTGTAGTGTCCTGGCCTCCTCTCCCTCTTTGCCACTGCCCTGACCAAAGCGTGGTCTGAGCTGGGCTCCCTTCTGGAGCTGAGAGATGGCGGTTTAGTTTAACTAAGATTAAAAACTTGGTCGTGCTAAAGCCTCTGTGGATTATTGCTCTTTGGGCTGAGTGGTTGATGAAGCACTTTATCAGCATGTACAATGAGAGTAGGCTTTAGAAACTGAAGTATTGCCATGGAAGGTAAAACATAATGAAGAAAAAAATGGTGGGTGGGTACAAATAACAGTGAAAGGATCCTGATCAGGTCGCTATGTACCAAGTGCTTAATCAAGTGTGAGGGCTTTCCTATAAGCTGAGAGCAGTAAAGTTTCATCCTGGTCAGTATGCAAACTGTTCTGTGCACTTTGGCAGCTGAAGCTGAACTATGTGAAGGCAAGCTGAATGTTGATGTCTACCTTCTATATGAGCTGCTATTTTTGGAAGCTAATTACCCCTGTTTAGGGAGTCAGGTTAATATATATTTGTGGGACACAGGATTAGAAAGCAGAAGGCCTCAGCTTGTTGGAAATCAATTTTAATATCCCTATGGCTCTAGTAGCATAAGTGTCAATATACCATATATATGTCTTACAGAGGCTTCTCTTTTACAATTAAGCCACTTGATTTACTGCAGGCATGACACTTGAACTGGAAGAGGAAGGCAGGAGTTTTATTTTCAGGGAAAAGGGGAGAACTAATGATAACGTTCATAAACTACTCCAAAGCATAAGTGATTATTTCTCTTAAGTTATCATATGAATTCTTATCAGATTGTAACTATATGTTCATGCTTGAAAGATGAACATTTAGCAATGCGAATATTTTTTGCCAGTTTGGACTTTTCTCTGCATTTCACACTTGCAGTGTAACTGCAGTACAGAGCTTGTTACTTCTGAACCCTTAGTACATCTGCCCTCAAACTGAAGGGATGAATCTTTGTATTGGGATGAGGTATGTGTCTTGAGGTGAACCCAGAGACCTTAAAAATAAGAAAAAAAATCTACCTCTGTATCTCTCTTTTGCAAAATGCTTCTCTTATTTGCCAAGCATATGGAAGGAATAAAATTGCCATGCTTTATCCAATGGACCAAAATTTGTCTTGGATTGAGGTATGTCCTGCACACAAATCAGTAGTGTGTAACACCTCCTCTATCTCTCTTAAACCCTGGGTAAGGGCAAACTTCTATACCCAATAACCACCAGAAAACAAACTACTTCAGGTTATGTGGAGGATGAGCACACCTGCAGCTCCCTCTAAGGAGAGCCCAAGGTCACTCCCTGACGAGAGAGACCTGTGTGAGTGGGGGCAAGGTGGTCTCTGAGCAGAGGAGCTGGGGCATCAGGGTGGATGGTTCCAGTGCTACGAGTCCTTCACAACCTTTTTGTGTGGGGAGTTCTGGCTACAGAAAGGTGAGCTGCTAGGAAATGGTTAGAATAATTAACTGCATTTCATAGGTTAATTTGGGCAGAACTGGTGTTGCTAGAGCCTGAACTGTAATTATTTTGTGGAGGGCAGCAGAGGGGAAGGCAGGGCAATGAAGGGGGGAAGAAGAGAAGACTGTGTATCGTCAAGGAGCTGAGGAAGGCCAGGTTATGGAAGGTGTGTTTATAGAGGGGTGGAGAGGGTCCAGGTATTACAGAAAACAAGCAGCATTTCATCTGAAAAGCTTGCTGCTGTTGAATAGGGACTGTGGTGAGAGTAAAGGCACTGAGATCAGGTGCTCCCACAACCAATTCTAGCTGCTGGAACGGCTGTGGCCCAGGCGAGAGGAGGAAGGGAAACATATGTGCAGGCAGGCACAGGCAGGGCAGTTCAGGCTGTGGGTAGTGGCAGGCAGGAATTCTGTCACTTCTGGGGATCATTCTGTGGGAACAATGTTTCACTCTTAAGTCTTCTAGGCACCATGTTCGGTGTCCTTTCCTTCCTTCCTTTCCTTCAGTCTCGGGCTTCCTCTGGAGATTGCAATATGGGTATTCATTCTTTTTAAAATTTCTTCTAAACTGATCTGCACTAGCTCCTGCTCGGAATACAAGCACATATGCCATTTTAACACTGGCTAAATGAGGAAAAATCTTGTGGAAAACATCTTCTATTTTGATATTTTAAAAATACATATATTAAACTGAAGTAATTTTGAAACAGTTTTAGCAAACAAACCAAACTAGGTAGAACTAATCTGCACAGATTAATTTTGTTCTCTAGCCCCTGTCTATGGGGTAGCAATCTTGCTGTGCTTATTGATTATCAGACAAGACTACTAATCCCCTTAAGGTCATTAAGTGTACTTAATTAAAGAGCAGTTAGCAAGCTTCTCTTTACCAAGTTAATAGTGGCTGTTAAAAGTGATTTGTACATTACCAATATGGTAGCCATTAATCTAAAAGTCAATTTGTCATTTATATTTTCCCAAACAAATACATTCAGTAGGCTGCAAAGAAGGCTAGAAAGCATTCAGCATCTGTTCTTGCAGATTGTGTAAGGAAGAAGCTCTGCTTTCTTAAACTGTAAGGCTTAGGCGGTAGCAATTTCCACCTACTCTCTTCTATAACCCACTGTCCTATTCCATCATGAATTGGCAGGGGGAGGAGGAGAGGATAAAAATCCTGGGAATATTCAGTTCTGACAAGTTTCATGAAAGGTAACAGCTAGATGAAGAAGCTCAAAATAATGTCTTTGGCAGAAAGTTTGAAGATCAGCTTTACTTTCTTTGGCTTTTTGACTGGCAATTGGTGCACAAGAAATTTGAGAAACTTCTCATTAAAGTCAAGGAAAGAGGCTGAACGTATGGTCAGGGTGACTTAAAAGATATGGAAAGGGGAAACCAGGGATATTGATGAAGAAAGGAGGGTGGGGGAATGCAGTTCTATAGAAATCTGGATTTCCTTGTTCTGTGAATATCAGAATTATTTTTTTCATTACACTACAAAACCATGAATACATATAAGTTTTAGTATGATATATACTTCAAGATTAAATACATAATATTTTCTGGTTCTTGTTGCATACATAACTTGTTTTGTGAGACAGATGTGTATAGGTTGAATCTTCAATATAGATGTTTCACTAGCAGAAACCTATTGCTACAATTAAAGCAAAAGCTCTTTAGTAAAATATCATGTCTGTCATGTGCTCTGTTCTACAGACTTAGTAATTTAAGACCAAAAGCAAATGTATCTAGAAAGTGCTGAACCTCAGCTGAGCATCTTTTAGGGTGCAGGGTAGGATGAGCGTTGCCCTGGGGATTTAAGGGTGATGGTCACACCCAGCCTAGCTCTGACAGCAGGTACCTCTCAGCAGTGCTCAGTGGTGCTCTTCTAGAGAATCACCAGCTGGTGAGGAAAGCAGTTACTTTCCCTGTTTGACCTGAGTAGCTTTCCTTGAATTTCTGCTCTTGGGACTGGAGAAAATTTCAAGCTAGAGGACTCACCTGGAGAGTGTTTTAGACTTGGGAATCTTGCAAGGATAAAATGTCAGTCACCAAAGTATTGTTTTAACCCACATTAAGGCTCATGTATTTGCCTCCAATATTTTATTTTTCTGCTGTATTTGATATATATATGAACATAAATCTGTTACAAAGATAGACACCAAGTTGTAACTTTCTGTTCTCATTAGAAAAAATGGAGCCTATACTTGGCAATAGGATAAAATTCTCATTTTGTTCTCTAGATGCAAATATATCTATAAGCCAGGATAAAACATTATCTGTCCTGTTCATACAGCTAGTGTCATTCTGGGATAACACCTGCATTTGAGAACTTCTTTATAATATATTATTTTTGCTTTACCCATCAAGCCTGTTTAGGAAGTTAGCAGGCACCTTGACTTATGGTGAAGGTCTGTCTTTGGCAGAAGTACTGATTTAAATCTTTTGCCTGCTCCGGTGTGTCAGCAGAACTTCCTGTGATGATGCTGGGAACAAGACTAGGGAACCAATCTTGCTTTAAAAAACCAAAACCAAACAAAAAAAACCCCACAACCAAAAAAACAACCAACCAAATAAAACAAACGAAAAAAAAAGCCCCACAAATGTGGCCAAAAAACTCTGCTCTAAGTGAATCAGTTCTCCAATTAAGTTCAAGGTTTGGCTGTACAAAAAGCTAAGAAAATGAAGGGTGGAAACAAAACTAAAGAGGAGAGAAAACTGTGGTGGAAAGGAGGAACTGTGATTTCTTTCATGCTGGTACTACACTGAGAAAATGTATATGGAACTGTTTAGGCAAGGTGGAATAAACAGTATGAAGTAGTCCACCTGGGAACAGAAACTTGTTACATGTGTTTAATACAAGCTTAAGAGCACTTTTTTTTTTTTTAATTCTTAAAGTCAAGTGCATTAGAAAACTATTTAATACCTATTATTCATATATAACAGAAAAGAAAGCATAGCTTTCAGTTGTGAGACCTTTTCAGGTTTTATCAACACAAAGTTAACTACATGATTAAGGGCCAAACCAGCATCTCTCCTAATAAATCCTTTGGTTGCCACTAGGGTGTCAAGGAGAGGTTTTTCACAGCAACAGGCAGGGGTCACAACAGGCTTGGGGCTCAGCTGGAGCACCTGTGCAGTCATCTTAATTTTGAAAATGTATATACTGTTAAATGACAGAGCTTCCTCCCGTCCAAATACATTTAATTTGCAAATTTCCAAGCAGCTTATCTGCTAACAATCTTTTAATATTCTATTTATTTATTTAATATTGTTGCTTGGGCTGCTCACATAATCAGATAAAGGTCATTAAACCAAATTTATGATTAAATAGGATAAAAATATTTATTCTCTTTACTCAGCCTATTAATGTTATAGCTTATGTTGACTAGATGTCGATATTTGAAATGAAGTTACTACATTTTTCAAATATCATAATTATATGAAAAAGCTATATCATCTCATTGTGAGGATTACTTTCTACTACCTTGTTTATCATAATGTTTGCACATATTGGTCTTCAGATTTCCTCATGCTGCTAACTGCAGACATTTCTCTAAGTCTCCCATCTGTTATCTGCATTAGCCTCCACATAGCTTTATTTTGATTTTTTTATTCCTTAAGTCATTGTTAATGATTTAAGGGGTTGATTCATACATTAGTCAGGCTTTGTGTTTTCAGGATGGCTTGCGAACCAAAGTATCAAGTATCTGCTCCTTTAATTGCAGCCAATTTTTTTGTGCTATGAGAATGTCACGGTGTAAAGCAATTGCCTCATGGTTCTGAGGTGCATTAATGGAAGAGTATTCTTTCAGAGACATATTCACCAAAACACAATTGACTTGAGCACTTATCTCAAAGCTTAGGCTCTCACAAGCTTTCTGTTTTGGGAGAAATAGATCTCAAGCTGTGTATTTTCTATGCCAAGCTGGAAGAGACCACTGTGCAAGATGCACAGTGCATCTTCCATCTCCTTTTATTTTAAAAGCTCAGTGGTGTTTGAGGGTTTAAAAAAAAAAAAAAAAGTTTCTGTAGTCTGGGTTGTTACTCTTTTGCTAACCTTGTCTCTCCTTTAAATTACTCGTTACCTTGTCTTCAGAAAAGTTTAGTTTAGAAGCTCATAACGGCCATGGCCAACTTGATGGTATTGGTGTAAATGTAAACTGCAGAAGGAGAGGTTGTGTTCCTCAGACAGTCCCTGTTGTTGCAGATAGCCAACCACTTAACTCCAATTTCTAATATGCCTGATAGAGATCTGAACCCATCCATGTGTGGTAGAGTTCTAGAGAAGTGATGGCATGACCAGCCTACCTGCAAATGATGCATCCTCCTAGTGTGGATGATAAGGCTGAGTCTCCTTGAGACAGACTGGTGACTACACAGCAGCAGAATAGGTCTGTCTCCAGCATCAAATTAAAAAATTTGGCAGAAAAAAAAAAACAAACCAGAAAATATTTTGTGATAGTCTATTTGAAAGGTTCCCAAGTAGTTACAAAGCAGAAGCATAGATCAGATTTTAAAAATAATTTATTCACCCATTGTATGCTGAAAATTTCTAATAACTTAATTTACAATTCTTTATAAGAATGTTTTAGTTAATCTCCAGATTGTCTGCTTTCCTGACTTTTTCCCTATAAAAATTGGATAGTTTTCTCCTCATTCTTCCAGGTTTTTCTGAGTTTCTTGTTCTCTCAACAGCTGGCCGCAATTTCATCATCCAAAACTTCATTTCTCTAGGCAATCAGGCAAATGAATTGTCTTCATCCATGTTTAAAACAAATTCATTCTAAATTAGTCTGTGCCCCTTCAGCGTTAATTTTCCATGACTATTATAGTCATTGAGCTTTATAGCATGAACACAAGCAAATATTAAGTTTGAAGGCTTAAATGTTTTTCAGTGAATTTTAAATTGTGGGCTACATCTTCAGCTGTGATTTCAGTCAGTAGGAGTCTTCAAAGCCAAGGGATATGGTTTGCACAATATGATGAGAACAGTAGCATTATGTTGTCTTCATGCTAGTTGAAGAGCTGGCCTATAACTAGTCAAAATAAGTTGTTTCAAATTATGAATATTAACAATTTTTAAAACAAACTACTAAAATTACTCAACTACTCAACCAAAAATGTCTAATGTAGCTAAGTATCACTTCAGTGTAGTCCAAAGTCAACATAAATGAGCTGCTTGTTATTTTGATCTGGGATAGTTGGCTGAAAACTATTTAATATTTATTATAGTAGCAAACATTTAAATATGAAATACACTTGAGAATTTTGCGGTTGATTCACAGAACCTGGAAGTCTCATACAGCCATAAGGTTTTAGAACATTTCTTAGATGTAAATTAAGATATACCTCTGACATATGAGTTTTGAGGACATATGAGGAAATCAAGATCAAAATCTTGGAGAGTCAGTCAGGACCAGAAGCAGTGGCTTGGCAGCTCCTCTAAACTATTCTCCAAAGGAACTTAATTTAGGTGGACTAAATTACTCCTCAGAAAAATCTCTCTATGTGTACTCAGTACAAAAGGCATATAAACCTATTCATCATGTATTTAGAATTTATAACCTTATTGTATGTGCAATGACTTAGTTAAGGCTAATTCCACTGTTATTAACATTCTCCCCTCATGAATTAGGGTACTGATAAATATTATCAAGTTGCTTAATATTTGAAGCAAGGCTCAATTGGAAAAGGAATGTATGAGAGTATTACTTCAGTCTTTTATTTATATATATATATATATATATATATATATATATATATATATATATATATATAATA
>NW_020799097.1:102200615-102215159 GCF_003259725.1 Athene cunicularia | reverse complement strand
ATAAGAGACAGATATAATATAATACTAAATGATAGAAAGATTTCATTCCTTGTCTGCTGTTTTAACTTGATCTAGTTTGATATGGTGACAACAAAATCAAGTTACATAGTTAACATTATGTGGTGCTTGTGGGAGACAATGTAAGTATCCATATAAAGTAATTTCTACTGAGCAGATGTACTCATCTTGCTATTATTTGTTCCCTCTGTTGACTTTCTAAATAGAGAAGGTAAAGGTTGAAAACATGGACCAAGTTCTACAAAAATCGGTCCTCCACATCCAGGCTAAAGTATGTTGTCAACCTGTCAATGAATATTTTATTTCCGTATTAATCTGCAATAGAGTCAAATAAACCCTCTCCACTTGGGGAGGGGGAGCAGTTTCTATAATAAAAAGCTAGTGTTTGGTCTAGCAGCTTCAAAAGGAAGGTTTTCAGCATCTTTGAAGTTCCCTATCACTGCTGTCCAGCTGTCATTGTGGACTAACATATCAAACAGGTTCCACATTATTTCGGTGATGCTCAGTGTTTTATTTAAATTTGTAAAAATGTGTCGTACTTATCAGACCAGTAGTGTTTTGTATATGCTTTTTATAGCCAGGAGTATTTGGTTTCATGGCATCATGTGAAACACCCTCAAGTCCCTGCTCCTCATGCTATTTCAGCTCACTTTATGTGTTGCTGTTGGTGGTTTAGTTCAAGTTTCCCTGATGTAACAGTGGACACTCTCAGGAGCTTTACATGGCAGGGATGAGTATCCCAGTTCTTGATTATAAGAGACTGATGTATTGGTCAAAAATGCTGAAGACTAGCAGGCACTTTCTACATAAACCTTGCTATTAGAAAATGCTCAAAAAGACTGGGAGTTGAGGAATAGAGCAGGAGGGAGACAAGACATGGTATCTTGTCAGCTCCTTTTTTATTTTCTTTGTCTAGGAGGAGGTTTCATAGAAGAATAGAATGGTCTGAGGGTTGGGAGGGACATTAAAGATTATCTAGCTCCAACACCCCTGCCATGGGCAGGGACACCTTCCACTAGACCTGGTTGCTCAAAGGCCTGTCCAACCTGGCCTTGAACACTGCCAGGGAGGGGGCAGCCACCACTGCTCTGGGCAACCTGTTCCAGTGTCTCACCACCTTCATAGTAAAGAATTTCTTCCTTATACCTAATATAAATCTATCCTCTTTCAGTTTAAAACTGTTACCCCTCCATCCTACCACTACATCCCTGATAAAGAGTCCCTCCTCATCTTTTCTGTTGCCCCCTTTAAGCACTGAAAGGCCACTATAAGGTCTCCCCAGAGCCTTCGCTTCTTCAGACTGAACAACCCAAACTCTCTCACCCTGTCCTCACAAGGGAGGTGCTCCAGCCCCCAATCATCTTCATGGCCCTTCTCTGGACCCTCTTGAGCAGGTCTGTGTCCTTCTCATATTGGAGGCCCAGAGCTGGACACAGCACTGCAGGGGGCGTCTCATGAGAGCAGAGTAGAGGGGGAGAATCCCCGCCCTCGACCTCCTGGCCACACTTCTCTTGATGCAGCCCAAGACGCAGTTGGCTTTCTGGGCCTGTGAGCGCACATTGCTGGGTCACAGTCAGTTTTCCATCCACTAATATCTCCCAGGTCCTTCCCCTCAGGGCTGCTCGCAATCCACTCATTGCCCAGCCTGTATTTGTGCTTGGGATTGTCCTGATCCATGTGCAGGACCTTGCACTCGGCCTTGCTGAACTTCATGAGGTTTGCATGCGCCCAGCTCTCCAGCCTGTCCAGGTCCCTCTGGATGCCACATCCCCTCCCTCCAGCCTGTCGACCGCACTACACAGTTTGGTGTTGTCAGCAAACTTGCTGAGGGTGCGCTCAATCCCACTGTCCATGTCACCAACAGAGATGTTAAAAACTGACCCCAGAGGAACACCACTTGTCATTGCTCTCAACCTGGACATTGAGCTGTTGACTGCAACTCTTTGAGTGTGACCATCCAGCCAATTCCTTATCCACTGAGTGGTCCATCTGTCAAACCCATGTCTCTCAAATTTAGAGACAAGGATGTTGTGTGGGACAGTGTCAAAAGCTTTGTACAATTCCAGATAGATGACATCAGTTGCTCTTCCCTTATCCACCAGCACTGTAACCTCATTATAGAAGGCCACCAAATTCATCAGGCATGATTTGCCCTTATTGAAGGCATGTTGGCTGTCACCCATCACCTCCTTATTTTCCATGTGCCCTAGAATAGTTACCAGGAGGATCCTCTCCATGATCTTGCTGGGTACAGAGGTGAGACCAACTGGTCTGTAGTTCCCCAGGTCTTTTTTTCCCTTTTTAAAACAGGGGGTGATGTTTCCCCTTTTCTAGTCAGTGGGAACTTTGCTGCACTGCCATGACTTCTTGAATATGGATAGTGGCTTAATCACTTCATCCACCAGTTCTCTCGGGACCCACAGATGCATTTCATCAGTTCCCATGGACTTGTGCTCCTTTGGGCTCCTTAGATGATCTCAAACCTGATCTTTGCCTATAGTAGGCAGGTCTTCCTTCTCCCAGTCCCTGCCTTTACCTTCTGCATCTTGGACAAGTGGCTGAAGCACTTGCCAGTGAAGACTGAGGCGAAAAAAGGCACCGAGTACCTCAGCCTTCTCCATATCCTGGGAGACCAAGTCTTCCTTTTCCTTCCAGAGAGTGTCCACACTTTCCCTAGCCTTCCTCATATCATTGACATACCTACAATAGACTTGACATCCCTGGACAAATTTAATTCTATCAGGACTTTGGCCTTCCTAACCTGGTCCCTGGCTACCTGGACAGTTTCTCTGTATTGCTCCCAGGTTACCTGTTCTTGCTTCCATCCTTCACAGGCTTCCTTTTTATGTTTGAGCTTGTCCAGGAGCAAGTTGTTCATCCATGCAGGCCTCCTGATGGTCTTACCTGACTTTCTCTTTGTTGGAATGCACCTCCTGAGCTTGGAGGAGATGATCCTTAATTATCAGCTTTCTTGGACCTCTTTTCTCTCTAAGGCTTTATCCCATGTTAGTCTGCCAAGCAGATCCCTGAAGAGGCCAGAGGAGAGAAGTCTGCTCTTCTGAAGTCCAGTGTAGTGAGCCTGCTGTGCACTTTCCTCTCTGCCTTAAGGATTTCAAACTCCACCATTTCACAGTCATTGCAGCCAAGACTGCCTTTGAGCTTCACACTCCCCATGAGCCCTTCCTTGTTGATGAGAACAAGGTCCATCATAGCACCTCTCCTTGTCCGCTCCTCTGTCACTTGGAGAAGGAATTTATCATCAGTGCATTCCAGGAACCTCCTGGATTGCTTTATGTGCTGCAGTCCCTCCAACAGATACCAGGGTGGCTGAAGTCCCCCATGAGGACCAGGGCTTGTGAACATGAGGCAGCTCCTCTCTGTCTATAGAGATCCTCCTTGGCCTCCCTGATCTGGTGGTCTGTTGCAGAACCTCACTATAACGTCACCTGTCCCTGCCTTCCCTTTAATCCTGACCCATAAGATCTTGTTTGGCTCTTCATCTACCCCCAGGCTCCGTTTCATGTCATTTGAGTAGGAAGGAGCTCTAGCAAATGGAAAAGGCCAAGCCTGATACTGGAAGAAGATGTGTGTAACAGTGTATGGGTTGTGGGGACCAAACACTTCACCAGTTTGGTTTTAGTTATCCTTTCCTTAAACAGATGCCCAGGAAAGATTATAAATCAGCTTTATGGAAGTGGGCTTCACTTGAGCATTATAGAGCAGGAATAAATTTCAAACTGCGGATTTGTGTTTTCTCCCTCTTCTTGTTAATTTCTGGACTTATTTGTGATTAATTTCTTTTCCTGGAAATGAAGCCTTGGAAGACTGTACTTTTACTGCTTTAATTGTTCTACCAACCAGGTTAAAGTATCACAAAAACATCTTAGAAGCAAGGAAGATGAGAATAATTTCTGAAATCCTGTTTAAAATATCCTAAGAGATACAATGTCTCCTGTAAGACAGCACATGGTAGGTAAAAAGAATCCTACATTTTGACCAGGAAAAAGGCTGGAACTCTTGTCAGCAGCTAACTGCAGTTTTCATCATCTGGCCAGTTCTGCTGTCGGGCTGAGACACGCTAATTTGAGTATCTGTCAAAATAGAAAGTATACATCTCACTGGTTGCACACATAATTTTACTTTAACATTGAACATTTCAGTTCAGCAGTTGACATGAGAAGACAAAATGGAGAAACAAGACGAGCTGAGTAACCTGAGCTGTCTTGTTCTGAATCACACTGGAGGTCCTGAGTCAATAGCCTGGGCTACCTCCAAAAGCCATGAAGGCTTCAGTCAGCTTCAGGGTTTCCCAGATTTCACTTCTGTTGTATGACTACTCTGAATTCAACCATATGTTCCTGGATCCCAACTTCCAAATTAAAATTTCTTCAGAGCTGCTACAGATATTCATATCAATTTTATGTCCCCCAGCCCTTCTGAGTAATTTTTCTTGCAGATTTCAGTCAGGTTATTCATATAAAGCTAAAAGATGGGATACATTTCTCTAATACTGAATTGTGAAGGACAAAACTGTTTCAGTCTCAAATTTCATTTTTTGGATACCCAGAGAAACAATGCCTTATTGTGTAAAATAAACTGAGGATGAATCCTACATACGAACTTTCTTTTAATATGCTAAATTAGATTGGATTGACAGGACCTGTGCAGCAGGTTAAGGAGACATTTCATGGTGGAGAAAGGTGATTTCAAAGTGCATTTGCCATAACTACAAATGGGGTGGCTTTAGTCTGTCCCAGAGAGCAAATACCATTTGAAGTGCAATCTGATGCTCTGCTCATGATGACGGTGAGATCCCAGTTTTCTGGGCCTCAGAGAAAATACAGTAGTATTTCTCTGGGCCTCAGAGAAAATACACTTTCACCAATATGACTAAATGTCAACCTTTCTGTAGTTCCCAAACATTCTTGTTCTTTGAATTCACTAAAAAGAGGAAAAAATAAAGTTGCTTTTTATACTTTGATTTTAGGTAAAACTAAGTTGGAGGTTGTACATAGAACCAAAATGATACAAGACGATTAAAAGCCAGCGACAAATTTTGATGGCATTAGAAACTTTTAAAGCATTTTCCTTCAGAAGACAGATTTTGGTTGCAAGAATAATCATGGAAACTTGTGTCTGTTCTGAAATTATTTAGGCTTCTCTTTTTTTATTTAAAGAGAAAAATTTCCCATCAGAATAGAACTGATGTGGTATAGGTGATCCACTCTCTGACCACAAATAATGAACTGTCAAGGGTAAAAGAACCACCAACCTGTCATCTCTTCATCTGAACCCTGATGTCATTACTAGCTCTCCTGAAAAGTTAATAAGCTTCAACAGAAGATCAAAGTTCAGTCCTCACAGGATAGCTGGCAAGATCAGAGCTAAAGCTGGGATGGATCTTTGAACAAGCTTGTAAGCTGAAATGTATCTGAAAAAGTTTAGGGAATATCACATTTAATTCTTTGAAGAATCTATTATCTCTGCAGAAACTAGGAGGGAATATCACCAATCATTTGTCATTCATAATATTTACTTCTAGGGTGGACTACTGAAGTAAGTAGGTTTTCCTTCTAAATACAGTGCCTTATGCATGAAACTTTCAAACACTTGTTGATTTTTCCAGTTGTAGGAACACTAGATTGCTATGGAGATAACTACATAAATTTAAAAATCAAAAATAATTTAAAACCTGAAAATTTCAATTGTCGAAAACTTCTGGAGTAGACACAGTGTCAAAAGACTGGATGTACAGTGAAATGCTTAGAATACAAACCATTAAGCATACATATTTATATGACTAAGTTAATTTTCAGTGAGTTTTAAAAAAAGTTTAACACGAATGTTTCTGGTAGACAACTACTTGAATAATTGGGAAAGATTAATAGAAAAATAATTACATTTTTCTGGAAATTAGTTTCAATGTAAGGTGTGTGTACTCGAATCTCTTTTAGTGAGTAGGAAGTAAATTGCACCTTCTGAATATGCAAATAAAATGATTAATTGTCAACTTGCCCCTGAAAACTGGACTGTAATATGAGGGCATCTTCTCATTTATACTCAGTTTTACTTATGTCATGTTGATATAATGCTGGTATCTTTAATGTTAGTTGGTAAAATTTATATTATAAATAAATGTGGAAGTCAGTGGTAATTACTTCTCTTTATCCCAAATATCCAAATGCTGAAAGGCATATATATAGATATTTATGTGATTTTTGTCAAGGTGTCCTTGAATGAGAGGATTTAAACCTCAATACTGTTGCTTGGGCCCAAGCCAAATCATGTGTCCTCACTGGTCTTGAGGCTTTTCCTGTGAATGCAGCTGCCACTCGCCCTTCCAGTGTATCCTAATGGGATGAGACTTCTCTGTCCAGTCCCTGTCTAAGACTATGGATGTGTAGCTGAGGCTGTAGGTACCCCTAGCTATTTACCACATCTCACTTGAGCTCTGTGGTTTTTCATTGCTCTGAGACCAACTCTGCAAGAAAAATATCTTAATTATGAGATTTATAAAATATGTATTAAGCAAATGAGCTTGATTAAAAATATATACATACATCATATTTAATATAAATTATGTGCAAAGTGCAAGGGGATCATTGCCTGTTATTTAAACCTTCTCTACATGCATAGGCTGCATTGTTTTAGCAATACTGATAAAGCTAAAGCAGTGCATTCCCCAGTCTTCAGCTGTATCATTGTAACCATACTGATGCACATACAGTTTATTTCTCTTCCCTTAGGGTAACTGGGATATTAGGACTTACCTTTCCTCAGAGATTTCAAAGAGGAGCCAATTGCATTGTGGCTGTACCAAATTGTTTGCATTTTTTGCATATTCCTGATGAAAATTGCACTGACATTTGTGCATATTCATTAAGATGGTCATGAAAATGCAATGATAATGGCATAAAGTGGTTCTGTCTCTCACAAAAAAAAAAAAAAAGGAACAAATTTTCCTACAGTTTTGTCTATTTAGTGATGTCCTATTTCTCTTATACACAGGCTCTGTCTCTCTTTCTCTGTTCTCTGATTTATCTTTTATATATCAGAGAGATATAACATCATGTGTTATATGGGCTTCATGTGTTTTCCTTTGTCAAGGAGATATGTGTAATTACAAGTGGGCTGAGCACAGACAAGGAGAATGTATCATGACTGAGTTCTGCCTTCTTTTTCATCAGCAGCATAACTACTTTAGATATCCCTCTTTGACTTGGGAGGCATGGCTAGTAGTTTTTCTGTTTTCTGGGGTCTCTTCCCCTGTAAAGCTCCTGGGAAGTAGGAAGATACCAGCAAGCATAATGTTCTAGAAAGTCATGCCCGAGTCTACATAGCTGGTTCAAAAACTGCCACTAGTCATGGAGACTTTAAGGATCAAATGAATATACAACCTGCTATATGTTTCCTCAAAGCAGACTGAGGCCGTCTAAAAGCTAACTGCATTTAGAACAGGTGATCCTGTTCTTGCCAATACCCTGAGTTTTGTCACTCACTTGACTCCTTAGTGAGTGAACTCAATCTGCTAAATCCTCTGGGCAGGGTGGGACTGCCCCTTTGGGCAGCAGTCAACTGTTAGATTGGTTCTGCTGCATCCTCTAGCAGCATCCTTTCCCTCCAGTCATCCTGACATACTTCCTGTGCTGTGTCCTTATGTCCCATGCTTATCATGCTTTCTAGATTTGCATTTATTAAAATACAGTGTGGTTAAATCAACCTCTTCTCAAAGAGCTACTCCACTGGGAATTTCATGGAGAAAAAGAAAAAGACTGTTTCCTCTACAGTCCCTTCTCTTAACATGGGAGGCTCCTCTGCCTCTGTGTTGTTGCCCTGCACTTTGAAGGACTTTCTAGTCTTCTTTAGAACATCTTCACCTGTAGAGCTGCAAATCCATGATTTCTTGCTGTGACTTAGATTGTATTTTCATGTTATTGACCCTATTTCTACTTTAGCCGATCATATAGGAAAAATTTGTAAAGATGCAAGGTCCTACTATCAATTTTCCTTTGCCATGGGATATTAATTATTGACTACCCTCTAGGATTTCACAGGACTGGTCTGGTGGAGCATTCAGCCATCATATGATACCTCAATTTTTTTGGCTTTTAACAGTAGATCTTTTTGTTAGTAGCTGAAACTAGATTTAACTGCTGTTAAGCACTTTCTTAACTTCAGGAAAAGGGTTGGGTTTGACATTAGACAGTTAAACTCAGAAATTTTACTGCACTTCATTATGCTTTGGTATTTTGTTACTTCCTGCACATCTCATAGTGCTTTGCTAAAGTGAGTATCAATCTTCTTGATTTGTAGATAAGGAAACTAAGGCACAGACATGCACAGTTACTTATTTCTGAGCTCTGATTAGAATTTGGATTTTCTGGCTGGTTTGTTTCCTCTTCAGATAGCCTTCCTTAATCTCACATCTGAATTTTATTACGAGAAGAATGTCCATTTATTTTATTTAAACTAGCCTATTCTTACCCTACAATTCTAGAAAACTACAAAACCCCACAGTGGATGCTAACACTCCTCAAAATTTACAGTATAGAATAAGGTACACAAAATGACTTAATGTAAAAATGTGTACATGGTTACAGCAGATATAATACTTGTTGAAGATAACTAGGAATAATGAACATCTCAAAGTTAGGGTGATGAATAATGTTAATGTATTTTACTTACAGGTAGAAGTGTAATGAGCTTTACTTAGTGGCCCTAGGGAGGCTGCTGTCTCTTTAAATGCAACACAATTTAAAAATTATTCTCGAAGAAAAGTGGTGCCAGGAGCAGAGGAATCACTACTGTAAAGAAAAGCACATGGCTTCTACAGGCACTGCATGCATTTGAAAGATAGCAGATAATATAACAGGGGAACTTTGGAGCAAAGTAGTACTGACAGTAAAGTTCTTGCTTCATATCAGTCTGGAGAGAGGACCTGAAGTCAACTGCACCATGTTCCTGAGGCAGCCGTGTCCCTTCCAGGCTGGGGAAGTAAATTGGTCCTGGTTGCTGGAAATGATTTGAAGAGGTAACTGTTACTTGAGAAGGCAATACTGCACTCTGCCAGCACAGGTGAGCTGTAAAGGGGTGGGAGGAGGGGAGTAAATCAGGCAAACACCCAGCTTGGTTTCTTCTTAGTTCTTCATGGAGGGGAGCAGATGGGGAGACAGCAGCAGCTCCTCCCCATGTCTTGCTCTTGCTGCTCATCAGGGGTCTCACTGGTGCAGCAGGAAGGGCTTAATTGCTCCTCCTGGCATGGAGAGATCTTCCATGTGTCTTGTACAAGAAAAAAGCACAGTGTGACTCTGCTCTAGAGATGATGAAAGTCCTACCTTACCATTACTGGTGCTAAGCAGCAGTAACAATTTTATGGCTCTGAAGTTTTTCCCTCCAGCTCTCTCCCTTAGGACATACAGAAGAGAGAGAGCCCTTGAGAAGAAAAAGCACAAACTTAGCACAAACTGGAGAACTTTGGACTGAGGCTAGTTCAGGGGGGAAACTTTTGCAGGGAAAGGAAGCTGAACGGGAAAAGAGAGGAAAAACGAAAGGTGGGAGAATTAGTGAAGCCTGTGTGCTGTGAAGGAGGGGGATATGCTGAAAAGCAGAAGAAATCGGTGGGACATGAGGATTCTGAGGGCAGAAGACAAAGGTTTGAGGGACCTGATGCTGGTTGAAGAGTTGTTCTGAGTAGAAAGTGGTACGATTCTTACAGGAGCAAACAGAAAGAAGATGTTTGGGGAAGGAGCATGTCCTTAGCAATAAGTATGGTGAATTTACTGTAGTGTTTTGCAAGAAGCAACAGGAGGGGCTGTGAAATAAAAGTGAACTTAGAAGCTGAAGGAAAAGGATATAAAGGGTTTGGCAAAATAATTGATAAAGATAGGTGAAGTATTTTGGGAACTATGCAATAGGAATTTTCAGGAAGAATAAGCAGAAGTTGAACATTTATAGGAGGAAACGATTATGATCATGTCGTATGGTGCAGTCCTCAACTGAATACCCAGTTCATCTGTCTTCAGAAGATTGCCTAACTATATGAAAGTCCGACAAATCCTAATGTAACTTTCCAGATTGTCAACATTTATATGCCAAGTCAAAGTCTACTTGCTCTGCTTTTACCTGAGGACTGTGCTGAAGACATACTAACTGTAACTGAACCCAAACAGAGGAGGCAGAAGGAGAGCTGGAAGATCCTCCTTTGGGATAGAATGAAAAACTGGAAGAAGATGTGGAATCACGCTGTGGTGAAAGAAGGCTTTGGGCAAGGCAGGTGAGATCAAATTGAATGCTCAGGGTTGAACAGGATGGTTGCTGCTTAATGTTGATGAAGCAGAAGGGGATGCAAGGGGCTGCCTGGTAAAGCAGCTATAGATTAAGGAGCCATGAAATGGGGGATTAAAGGAGAAGGTCTAAAGGAAAATAAAGAATAGAGGCAGAGATTTGATTGAGAGCCTGGAGAGCTGTTGATAATCAGTTGATGAAAACAGAGAATTGATTAATTAGGTATGGATAAAGTACTGAAGGGGTTAAGGCCAGAGGATGAATTAGAAAATGTTTTTTTGGAGAATGGGCTAATAAAGGAAAAGAGAAGCTGTTACTTGGACAGATCATGTGCTGGGAACTGGCAGAAAAGTATATGATGGATTGGGGTGGGGGGAGGTGCGGAAGAAATAACAGATGCTGTGGGGAGAGAAAAAGTCAATTATTAGAACCCAGTGCTTCAGTTATACAGGATGGACCATCCTGCCTGGACAGGCCATTACTACAGCCTACTATGGTCATGCAAAAGAAAACCTGTGTGACAAAGTCCTTGCAGAGGTTTCTTTTCACCGGATTTACCATGTGGAGGTCTAGCTCAGTATTTTCAAGTGAAGGAAGCCTGTAAAACTTGTTGCCTAAAAAAGTCTTTCATTTCTGACTTTCTAGTAACAATGAAAGTTTTTGGTGCTAAAATAAGTGATGTGATGTACTGTACTTCTAAAGCTGTTAAAAGGCTCTTAACAGCTCTATAAAATACTTGCTGCCTCCTCCTGTGCTTTCAGAAAATTTTACTCTAATATTTATTTCACTGGCTTATACAGAATTTCCTCCCCTTTAAAACATAAGTTGTTAATTATTTCTGGGTTGTCATGATCAACTCCCCTCCAGCTATTAAAATGTACTTGCATTGTAGTTTTATTATTATTTGCAAAATATTGGAAAAAATAATTTTGCTAGACAGTTAAATTTGAAATAAATATTGACTTGGCTATGCAAATGGATCTTTTATGTTAATTTCCTGCAAATATTCAAATGGTGTAGTTTTACGAGAAAAAGCACTCATAAAAACAAGTCTTTATGAATATTCACTGAAAGTGAATTTTGAATTGTACACTTGAGCCTAATCTTTGAAAGTCATGCTGTGTGGGTTAGTCTGCATAGGTCACTTCACATAACAGCAAAAACAGTACATGTGACTAGTCAGCACTGCACAAATACTGGATAATATTGTTGTGTTTGCAGAACAAATGAAAGCTTTCAATACACTGCAAAATTCTTCAGTTTTTCAGAACTCTTCATGAACAGAAGACAGAGCAAAACTGATGAACAAATTAGTTGTCAAGACTCTACTCACCTCCAATTAAAATATTATTTAAACACAATTGTGATAGTGCAGAGCACCCATGGTGTTTTGGGGAGAGAAATGGATTACCTGAAATTCAATCTCAATAGTTCCAGGAATTATGCTTCTAAGGAATTGTTTTCGATTGGTATTGCACTGTGTGATTATAAAACACGTGCAATTGTATGCTGTTTTGTATTATTGGAGCTCTGAGTAAGTGTATTGCTGCGTTCCCTGTCTCCTTTCAGCCTTTTTTTTTTTATTATTTATTTTCCTCCTACCGGATTATCATTGTTACAAAGTCAAGCACACTGAAGTTTGGAAACAGTGGTGGTAAGTTTTCCCTGTAGGCAAACTTAATTAGTCCCTGTGGTTTTACCATCTCCAACAAGATGATCCAGTGATCTCCACTGAGCATATGCAAATTGGTGGTTTTGTGGGCTTTTAACTTGATTATAGAAAGACAACTTCTCATATCAAATCCCTGCTTCAGAGCATTATACGCAAATTTTATATGTGTGGTGGTCAAAATTTTCCAGTCAAGGCACAGACTGTTGTGTGACAAACGACTTTATGGTTTCTTTTCATTAGTAATCTGCCCCAACCTCCTAGAGCAGTCAGTGGGTCCTAGACTCTGCTAACCATGGGTTAAAAAAACAGCTGGTATGGAAAGCTTTTTTGGATGATGCTATCTGCCGTGGATAAGGTGTCGAATCATTAGGATCAGGCTCCCAGTTATGTCACAACTTTCTGATGCAGGTCAGATTCTCCGATGGCATCTGTATGGCTCAGAGCACCCCAGCGGCTATTGAAGGCTTTCTTTTCTGATGAGATGAACAGTTGTAACTAAAAGCCTGAAGCATTTGAATTAGGTCATTTTCCTTGTGTGCTTCCTAGAGTCATTCAAACTCTGTTATAAGGGCATAATGAAATCTTCACAAGATTTCACTACATAATACTAGCACAGTTCCTTGCCCGGTAGGATTCCCTGTTTTCATATATGTATAATAAAGAGCCTTCAAAACGCTCCTGTGAACAGGATCCATAGTATTTCCTGCAAAATCACTCTCTGGTTTTTCGTCTGTGGTACAGTTTATATTATATGCCTGTTTGTGGTTGCCAAGTCCTTTGGATGCTTTCTCATCTTTTAACCTCCTGCAGGTATTTTATTCATTATAATCCTGATGAACAGTGGTGTCTTTGACAAAAATGTAGTTGATCCTTTACCTGGCTAATCGTGCTGTTTGCCTGCAGTGTGGCTTTGCAAGGTTTGTACTATTGTCTTGTGTATTTGAATGAAATATGTAAAGGGAAAAATCATGATCTCCCTGGGCTGGTTATCTTTGGGGGTAGAGGGTGTAACATGAGTCAGGGCCATTTTCCCAAACCGAGCACTGACTAGGGAAGATGCTATGGTATACTTGGGAAATAGTGGAGCTGTCAAGTATTTGCAGAGTATAGCAGAAAGTGCATCTTGTGGTGAATGTACCCTGAGGTTCCTTTTGGATACCCGTTAGATCTGCAAGGATTCATTGAACAGGCCTTGCCACTTGCTAAAGAAGAAGTGTGACACAAAACCTGGTAGGGTTTTTTTTTAAACATTTTAGGAATGCCAAGAAATGAACACAACTCACAATGTGGTATCTTGGCCACTTGGTAAGTCCCCATTTTTTTCAGATGTATGCTCCATGACTCATAGCTGTTCCCATCCTGTTTGATGTCCTGCAATGGTAGCTAATATCTGGGATTTTATTAGAGTGCTGTTTTCTGTCTGTTCTCTCTCCATCCTGTTCTGCAAGACCTGGTTTGTTCTTACAAAACGCTCTTACCATTTTACTGTTGATGGACGGTGGTAGCCTGCAGTCTAACTGTATTTATCTAGAAATGCTTTGTGTGCTGGGCTGTTACACCATGCCTCAGACCAGTGTGTTTAGCACAGAAGGGTTGTGGGGGGAAAAAAAGTTCTTTACATTTGAATACTTTAGGGAATGTAATTCTGACAACAGAGATATGATGTTTAATGACTACCAGAACATGAAAACACTGCCAAGTGACTGATAACACTTTAGTAGAAATTACTATTTATCTTTTATGACCTTAGGAAAAAGATCTGTATTAAAGCAGATATGTTCCAGTAACAGTTGAGGAGCTTGTTTGATGTGGGATGAAGGGCTTGTTAAAATGCATTAAGAGTTACGATACACAACGGTTTCTTAGCAATTGTGTATATTGCCAAATAATCTTGTCACTATGTAGCTACTAAAAGTCCAAACATGCTAAGGTGACAAGTTACTGGAGGCTATTTCAACAAAATTGTCAGGAAAGATACCAGCCAGGTTGCAGCTCATGTAACTTCTATAATAAAGATAAAATTTATAGATGCTTTATGTATCCTCAGGGGACGTATTAATTGGCGCTTGTCTGTCCAGAAATACATAATAAACAACCTCTTGTAGTTCATGCTCAGCTCACTGATGACAACTTTGCAGCCTGTTTGTGCTTGCTTTGCATAGCCATACCAATGACAGAAATGGAGTTCATGTCAAAAACATCTGAAGGTCCTGACAACGTTTCTTCTTTGCACCTCCCCGCCGTGGAAAGCGTACCTATGGCACTTCTCTGCTCTTGTTTGTGCTCCTCCGTCGGTCCTCTGACTACGAACTCTCACAAGTTTCGGTGCGTAAAAGAAATTAATTCCCGTGTCTCTACCCAGTGAAAACCCGACCTTAAAACTTGAGAAAAACCGATCCAGAGACGACTAACTCGTCGCTTTTTAACTTGACAAGGCAGACCTCGGCCATCGCGCCCCGCGGAAGGCCTCACGTTCCCCCAAAAAGGCGGCCTGGCGCCGCCGCCACTGCCCCGCGGAGGGGCTGCCCCACGGAACCGCGGGCCCGAGGGGAGCCGGGGCCTGCCCGCCG
>NW_020799097.1:102120289-102200565 GCF_003259725.1 Athene cunicularia | reverse complement strand
CTTATTTATCGGCTGCCGTCGCGCGGTTCGCCGCCTGCCCCTGCCCCGCCTGCCGGGGAGCCCCAGCGCGGGTGTCCGCTATTCGAAAGATCCACACGGGACAGATGGGGAACGCGGCTTTAATCAGCTTTGCCGAGGGCTGAAAGGAGCGGCGTGAGGTGGGCAGCGGGGTAAGGCACGAAGCGGGCCGGCTGCTTCAGGGGACGGATAGCTACGTGGCCAGGGGTTCAGGCCGCCGCTCCCGTTCGCTGGCCCCCAGCGCGCCTCGGGAGCGGAGGCAGGGGGGTGTCCCTCAGCGTACCCTGGAATAGTGCGGTGGGGATGGCGCCGAGCAGCTCCCGTGTAAAGCTGAGGTGAGCACCGGGGGGTCGCAGGTGTGACATGGAACCAACTAGCTTGAAACGCTCGGGAAAGATGTTTGGAGGCTGAAGTGGCACGCCCCGGTTTCCCACCTTAGTCTGTGCCCGTTACCTTAACACACGAAGCTGCGTGTGGGCCTCGCGTGAGGACCGGTCAGGGATAAACTCCTCTCAGCTGCCAGCATGTGCGGGTTCAAGTCGGCCTCGCCCCACTGCCCGTATGTAGGGAGACGCCTTGGCCGTAGCCGGTGAAGGTGCACAGGCGGGCCTGCTGGCTGAAATTTGGAAGCGGAGTTCTAACCCTTAAAATCCTTACTGGGGCATCACCTCAGTTGGTGCAGAAGGGGCATGTTCCTCCCACAGACTGTGTCTGTTTTCTGTGGTTTGCAGATACCGGCTGTCACCCACGTGCGTTTTGCTGGCCAGAAGCAATGGATGTCCCCTGTGACTGAGTCCTTGCATGAGTGTTTTGAAGATGAAACAGTGCATAAGCTCTTAAAGCGCACCACCTGAGGACATCGCTACCGACATGGACATCATTATTTATTTACAGATGCTGTAATCAGGAGGAGCTTTTTTGTAAACATGAATTGCTGGGCTCTTTCCTTGAGGTGTCGTTTCTTGTTTCATGCTATTGAAACATTAATTTTAACTTATTATGACTCCTTTGTGTTGGTCAGCTCTCAGGGACATTTCCCTAGGCTTGAAAATGTGGGAGCTTTCAAGAATGTGTCAACCGTGCCAACTCAAGCCACTTGTGGGCTGCCACACCGAAGTACTTTTTGTCATAGCTCAGTAGCAGTTGAAAGTATTATGTCCTGTACCCAGAGGTTTTGTGTTCAGGAGTGTCCATACAGGTCATCGCCTTCTTCCTACAAACTGCTTCTTTCAGAAGGCCTTGGTACCTGTATCACAGAGGACAAAAGGGACTTGCAGCCAGGGTCCTTCAGCAACGCTTCCAGTTTCATTTTTCATAATCACAAGGATTGCTTCTCTACTCCCCGTTCTCTGAGGCTTGCAGCTTCGTTTACGTTAACTGTATGGTTGAAACCTGAGCAAGAAGGTGTAATGTAAGTAGTATTGAAGGTGTTTACTTTCCTGGTGCTCTTAAAAAAATTGATCATTGTAGTCACAGTCATTATTAGCAAGCTATTTAAAATTTTAAAAAGGTACAGTGAGAAACGGTGGCGTTTTAAAGCAGTATTTAGGTTGGGGTCTTTGCAAATGTCAAGACAAGTAGATTCAGTTTCAGTGGCATTGACTCAGGTGATAGTCCAGTTGCTTTCAGTGGAAACTATTCATACATAATGTGCATGTCTATTCTTAAAAATCTAAATTTGTATTTCTCATTCACATTCATCCTTCTAAAAGCTGCTAGAAAAATATGTCAGGGGTTTGCACTGTTGCTGCTTTTGTGATGAAAAAAAATTTAAAACTATAGTAATTCCCTCAACACAAGTTTACTTCTTAAAAAAACCCAAGGAAAACCTCTAGATCTTCCAAAATGGATATTTCAGAGCTGTGGAAGAGTGGTCATAGTTTTTCTGGAAGATATGGGGAATGTTGATGGAACGACAGATCATGTTGCTACTTTAACAAAAGAGTCCACTATTCAAACTGCTAGTGAAGTTTCACTAGGTGTTCAAAACCAGATGTGGATAAGAATGCTCCCTCTCTTATTTGCCTACACGTCACATTTTTAGCAGATATTGCTGTCATAAATGGCCCTTCAGCTTGACTGGGCCTAACCATAACGAAAAACTTGCTTTCTGAAAAATGCATTGCAAATCCTGCAAAAAAAGTTCCTCTCGTCTGTGACAAAATGCAGACCCTCCTGCTCTTTCTTACCTGGGTTGTGCAGATCCTCTTTAAAGTGAAGCACAGAAAGTACGGTACATTCCTTCAGAGTGTATGTCACAAATGTTTTTGTACTGGTGCTCCTAACTTACTCTTGGAATGAAACTAATGATCTGCTTTGTTCTAGCATTCTTGATACTTATTTTGCATGCTGATGTGAACTAGGGAGTTGTCTAGGGGTGTGAAAATCATCGGAAACAGTGGAAATGTCTAAAATTATAACGATATATGTAAAAGTATAGTCTGCTTTATGCAAAGATAATTACCTTCAAAAAACCAACCTAACTACAGAAATTGTGGTTATGGAGGGGAAATACATGAGATCTGCAGAGCAAAAGTGACTTGTTTGATTTTAAATCAGCTTAGATGAAGGTAGGTGTAAAGGTGTCTCTGGAGCTTTGGCCTAGTGTCTTTTATAGACAACATTTTCTGTATAATGTTTGAATGCCAGAGAGTCCATGCCTGGGGTTGTCCTATGTCATAAGTTCATGTCCGTGCACATGTGGGGATTATCAACCTCGTTCAGCAGAGCATATGCCTAATTTGAAGCAGAAATGTCCTGCTAGTTTCCAAGCAAGCTGTGATGTATTGAGTGAGATCCGTGAAACTCTTCTGTCAGTGGGTTAGGCTTTTGCTTGCATGGAACCAAAAACAATGAAATGTGTGTCCGTAGTTTCAAATGATTAAGTGCCGTGCAGAAACCAGACTCTACCGATGTCTGATTATCCATGGACTAGTATAAAACATTAGCCTCCAATTGCTACTGTGTTAATAACTACACAATGTACATATTCCTGTTCAGTGGGTTTTATAGATCACTTTAAAGTCTAAATGTTTTCATTCAATTTTTGTAATAGATCACTTCGTTCATCTGCCTTGTGAGACTGCTGCTATTCAACATGTAGAAATGACAATGGTAGAGCCCAGTCCTGCAAGCAGTAGTTGGACAACAGTTATTCCAGAGGTCAGGATGATATGCTGCTGTCCTGACTCTTTTTCACTGTTCACAGAAAGAAGCATGTTAATTTTTCTTTCTTCATAAAAGGAATTCAAACAGTAATTGCACACTAATAGTCACTGAAGCTCAACTCTAAAGTCACCCTACAAAAGAGAAATAGTTTAACAGCAAACTAAGATGTTTTTCCTTTTATTGTATTGGTTTAGTGAGTCCTTCAGGTTGGCAGACGAGTTTGACTTACCAGATGTCCTACATTTTGCAGTCCCTGATGGGGAATTGTCCCTGTTAGATGTCATTTGTGAGACCTTTTAAACCCCATTATCACAGCAGAGGGACTTCACGGAACTGGGACTCATTCTAACAAAGTGTTTGTGCTGCCACCAAGACATTAGGAAGATGAACCAGAACCAGTTGCTCACTTTTACCAGTAGAATAATTGAAAGTTTAACAAGGTATTTTGTTTAGTGGCAAAGTGCTCTTACATTAAGTACCCCATACCCATGGTTTCTGAACATGCTATACTAATGTGTGTTTTCATGCTGAATGTTATATGGTCTGGCTGCTAGAGAGCGCTTAGGAAAGAAGCTAGGAGTGTTGCTGTGTAGTATCCTTGTAAAGACTGTGACATGTCTGTTAGGCATGTGCCCATGTAAGAGAATAGCAGGATTTTTCTGCTAGAAGTTATAGTGCTGACTGAAGTGAGAGATACGGATGTGAGGATGCAAAGCCTGAAGGCCTTTTAAAGACTGTGACATTCTGAGGGAGCAAATATATGTGAATAGTCAAAGACACCAAGAATTTTCTTCATCAGTTTCATATACCAACTTTTCTTACATGAATCTGGGAAAGAATGCACTTTCATAAAAGGTGAGAGGAAAGTGAGATCATGTGGATTTAATTGAAGCCCTAATGTTCTTCTAAGATGTATAGTGTAGGTATTTGTAGGTATGCTTTTAAGTCACTGCATATTGGAAATTCTGAAGAAAAGCAAGAGAACAGTGAGAAAACACTGACATTTGTACTCTAGTCTTTAAATTTACTTTCCCTTTAGGCAATAAGTGCAATAAGTCAGCAGAGCTCTTGTCCCTGAATTTTATTCTTTCCCTGTGCTTCCTCTCTTACCGCATGGACTCATCAGTTAATATAAATGCTTTCTGTAAGCCTGTGCATAGCCTGTAAGCAAGCCTTAGCACAATATAGGAAATTGTATATGATAATAACCCTTTGCAATGAAATAGGATTAAGAATGTGAGTAGAAGCTTAGCATGTATGAGTAATCATTGCCAGCACTTTATATCAGTTTAGCGTGAACTGGGCTAACTGGAAATTAGATGACGGAAGACACTGGCGGTGGGAGAGAAATGAACTGGGGCCTTCTACATGCAAAAGGCTCAGGGGAAGAGCCCGCTTGTGAAGTGGACAGGAGATGTACTTTTTCAGCTTCATTTATCTAGAGGACTAAAATCATATCTTATTATTTTATATCCCTTCAGATGTTTTACATTAGGAATTAGTCTGAAAGAAGGATTTGCCTTAAGATACCACGCGTCTGATGTTGAACCCATGCAGATGTTCCCATTTGCAAGTGCTCCAGTTAATGTGTGGGGGTCCCCAGTGCAGCTGTGTTGGTTCTCTAGAATATTTTGCTCTTTGAAAGCTGACCGAGCAGATTTGTGTTGTTTGCTTTTTCTCCCTTCAACCCCACCACAGAGAATCATGTAGTCAGGAATTGGCTCTGTGGGACTGCAGGTTACCAGAAGTTGGAAACTTCACAAAGAACAGTGGTTCCTCTCTGTAATCATGGCTGGAATGGAAAATTATGTTCAGAGTCAGAAGTAATGCTAATGCCTATTTCACCTATGTTAGTGCTAGTTTTTTTTTCTTCCCCCTCCCCTCCCTGTTCTCTGCCTCTTGATTTTTCTCCTTCAGCAGTGAGTCACAATTCACATTTGTTCTTTTCAGTTTTCAAAGTGATGTACATCAAGGTCACTTCCCTTCTTAAAGTCATGACACCTTTGGGGATAAAAACAATGTGGGGATGTTTGTTTTAGATAACTAAAATAAACAAAAAACTGGATTATCCAATTATTGTTTATCCAGGAACTGGGTAAATCCAGTTCCTAAATATTTTGCTACTTAGCTGAGCCTTCCCTCACATTTATTATCTAGCGAAACTAGCATGTTTACAAGCAAACAAAATATTGAAAAGACCAGTTGACAATATATTAAGAAACATGTTTCTAGTAAGGTTTGGAAAACAGAAGTCTGCATTTTGCAAGTTATTTTATTGACAACATTCCAGCAGGCTAAAATCGTAACAGTTAAGATGACTTAATTTTTCTCTTGTATTTAAAGGTGAATTAGTGAATAATGGCAGTATCAAAGAACAGTCTTTTAGTTTTTTTTTTATAAATCCATAGTAGGTAAAGACAGTTTTAAGTAGATAAGTGGAGATTTTTTTTCTGAAATACATCTAAGTAAATCCTGGCTTCATACAAATTTTGTATGCTTCTCTCTTGTGACTTAGTGCACTAATTTAGTGTGGTGTAACTTAAAATATTTGTTTTTTCATGGGTCAGTAAATTGGGGACCGGATTTCTCAAGCAGCTGAAATGGGAACGCAGAACTTCATGATTTTTGTTTTGCTGATGATTACCTTAATAAAATACGTAGCTATTTCACAAACATATATAGCCTGTGCTTTCTCAGGACTATTGACATCATGGTGATAGGATTGGCAAAAATATTTCAGCAGCTAGATAGGCAATGTGGGTTGCTATGGGTAGTATTCTTCGTGTCTTATATGTCAATGTTGCATTTGATATTGATGCGAAATCTTTGTGGGGAAAAAACCCGAACAAGTGGCTGAATAGCCTTTTTGCCTTGCTCTGGTTCTCTTAGGTTAAAGAAAGGCTGTGTCAGAGGGACGGTATAAGGGAAGCTGGTGTTGCTACCTTACCTGGACAGATTTGGTGGAAAGATAGAAGACTTATTTCCAAAATGTGTCATTTATACTGCTTTTTGTGGTTATATTGTATTTGCCTTGTTAGACTAAGAAAAATATAAGTGGCTCCACAGGATGTGCTATTTTGCAGAGCTTTGTATGGAAAGTGCAGCAGAGACCTGCACAGTGCTGGCCAGCCACTGTGGTTTCTGTCACAGAACTCTGAAGAGAGGAGGCAAAGTGGACCCCTCTTCTACCCCCAAGTGAACTGGGATTGTGTGCACTAAATTTAAAAAAATAAATAAAATTAAAATCTCACAGATTAAGACAGAAAGTATCTTTGTTAAAGTTCTTTTACACTTAGTACATCCTGTGACTTTCACTGTCACTGAACATCTTCTCAAGAGCTGTATTTTTAACGTTTATTTTAATACATTCCGGTTAGCATCACTTTACAGGATAGCACCTTGGCAAGAATGTGTATATGCGTGTGCCTCTGACCTTATGTTGTTTTTCTTGGTTATTTCCAAAGGTGTGTGATAGAAAAGGCTATTGATGGGCAGACTGTGTTCAAACTCACAATCTCTGAGAAAGAGACCATGTTTTATTATCGCACAGTAAATGGTTTGCAGCCACCAATAAAAGTAATGACACTGGGGAGAATTCTTGTGAAGAAATGGATTCATCTTAGTGTGCAGGTGAGTAAAATAAAAAACATTTAATGTTTGTTGAAATACAACATCTGTGTGCGAATGGTATAACTGTATAAATGCAAAAGGGTAAATCGAAGGATGTAAATGATAACTCTTGAGTCTTGGTAAAGATCTTAATTTGGGAGCTTATTTTGAGGCAACTACTAATTTAGCACTGGAAAGAAATGCTGTGCCTGTTCTGAACAAACAAGGCTGAAAAGGCTCACCCTTAAGAACACAGGTATTTGGGGTGAAGAAAAGCTACGTATTCCTGACATTACCAATAAGTCCTGGGTCTCTGAGATTATTTCCTAAAAAAAGAGAATGTTATCCCCATTTATACATGCTAATGTACTCCTCTTAGAGGTGTGTCCCATTTAGTTTTAAAAACCTCTTACTGTGCATGTAAGTAAACATGTATGAGTTTGTGCAGGATCAACCAAGCTAGTAAGTTACAGAGCTATTAATTCTTAATTTAAAAATATGTTTCAGAATTATTAAAATACAGTCTTTATGTTCTAAAAGTCTTCTGTTGACATAACTTTTAAATGTGTACAAATATCCACTGATATTCCACTAAAGCAGAATTGAGTTTGTTAAAATTTAAAGCGTATGTACAAAAATCAGTAAACAAACACAGAAGTTAAAATTCAGTTATTTGCATGTCTTGTAATTCCCAACGGATGCTCTAGTAAATTTTGTTTGAAAGCCAAGTTCAACTAATAATTATAAACCACAATTATCAGGTATTGAAATGTTTATCTTCTTCTTCCTTCATTTCCTTTATCTATTCTAGTAAATTTCATTTGGGTAACAGCACAATCAAGAAGTGTTTTGCTGCTTTCTTGAAACTTGCTAAAAGGTATTGACTGTGATTTGGATTTTTAGTGCTGATCTTGTCACTCGTAAGAAGTATCTAAGCTGACGTCTTGATTTTTTTTGCAGTTTTCTTTTTTTTTTCCAGGATAACAGCATGGTAGTGCGAATAAGATTTTGGCTGTTGGATTAAAAGAGTGACCTTAAGGTAGAACTAATGAACTTTACACTTCAAACACTCCAAGGGTGCTATATTACTGCTGTTGCTGTCAGCTGCATTTTGTACTAGCCTCAGAAACTGCTAAAGCCTGGGATAGCAAAGTGAAGAGTGAAAGGGTTGGATTTAAATACACACACATATCTTAAATTGTATTGCAAAGAAACCTCGAGCACTCTGTAGAATTTGGTCCTTTGTTTCTTTGGGGAAAGTTGTTCAACGCATAGCAGGAGTAAAGAAGTGTAGCTTCTAGACCCTTAAAGGGGCTGCAGGCTTGATACCTTTACCAAGTTTCTGAGCTCAGGGTAGAACCTTATATTCTGTGGTTTGTGGTATTGTAGGATTCAATTTCCCATTAAAGATGATGATAGTGGCTGCAGTGTGATCTATTTAGCACTAGGTCTGGCTATGAAACTTTAGGCAAAGGGGTTTTTGTTTTCTTTTTTTTGTTTTGTTTTGGTTTTTGTTTTTTTTTTTCCTTTTAGCAGCTGTTCAGGAACATTTTTTCTATAAATGGAGAAATAAATGGAGAATGACAGACCACCCAAAATATGCAAAAGTAACATTCATATGGAAATGTCTGCATCTTCAGACAACAGTAGTATTTGACGATGAGATATTTTTATATATATCATGATGATATATAGGTGTTTCCTTATGCTGATTAAAGTGTCTTCTGAATATGAAGCACTATGTAGTTTTATAGGCAATAGTAATTGTAGTTAAAGGCAGTGGAAGAGCCTGGAGTTTACACCTAAAAGTACAAATCACCTGATCTTACCACAGGTGTGACTCGACTTCTCTGACTAACCAGCCTTCTCCCCAGGTGATGGCCATACATACAGTAGGAATGGGCACTGCAGAGTGGAGGACCGACCCTCCTGTGGGCTGTAGGTGAGCTGCCTGGAGTTGAGGCAGCAGAGAGGGCTGAGTGCAGTTAATAACTTACTACTACTTCGAGTTTTTCCAAGACAGACCATGCGGATTTGCGGATTTCCTTGCTGTCTTGTTGAGGCGAAACTGCCTCTGATACCTGTAAAGGATTAACAGTCTCTGTTCTGTGTTACTGTTGTAGGCATAACCTTTATCTTCTAGCAAAGACAAGCCCTAGGACTGAGCTCTGTGGCTAATAAGTTAGGAAAGTTTGCAGTCATCCAATTGCTGGTTTGGTTGTAGGTATGGTGTTACCCGTGTAGTTGCTATATAACATTCTTCTACAGAAAACAAAAAGGAAATCGTTGTTGGATATGAAATGTCATGTATGTGGCTGTGATGTTTAGCCACAAGGTATTAGGTTTCCTAAACTAACAGTGGATTTAACACCTTTTTAGGTACTTTGCAGAATTTGAAACATTGGCATTCGTTTTACTTCCTGGTTCTAGCCAGAGCTGGGTGGCATGTCCTGATGTAAAAAACCCCTAAATCTAATCAGACTTGTGTGACAGCTTGCTTGATATGATTTTTGGACTAAAGAAAATAATGTTTGTGAATGTTCTGATAAGACAGTTGAAAACGTGGAATGGATTTATTTTTGTGCACATAACAATACATATGTATGGAAAAAGTGTAATTAAAAAAAAAAAAAGAAGACTGCATTGCCATATTTGGAGTTGTAGGACCCCTAAAAACTTCATCTGTGAATTTAAGATGAAGAGGGTTAGGATGCGATGCAGCTATGCCAAACAGAATTTTACATAAAGAAATTATATTCTTTATGCCTGAAGCATAGTAGGCACAAGCTATTCAGATTACTTTTTTTAAAAAGTATGTACTTTTCAACATTTAGGTAATTAAGGTACTGGTGGTAACTGAAGATGTATATGTTAACAACTCTTGTTTTTTATGAAAATATTTTAACTTTATGCCAGAGGTGTGGGCATGTAAGCTGTTGACAGTTTGTTTCCCAGAAATTTAAGGTAGAAGCGTTAAATACTGCAATTAATATCCCTTGTCTTTAATATACATGACTTTTCTGGTAGATGAAGCATATTTGGTCCTTGTTTTCTCTAAGACTACAAAACTTTTTAACAGTGTAGCTTTAGGTGGTTTAGGTCTGTATAGGTAATGCAGGTGATAGCAGAGGATCAAAATAGTTACCTTGTAAATATATTGGATATAAACTTAATGGGATATTCACAGCATATTGCGAAATATCATTGAAAGCCATGCACAGTATTGCATGTTTGTGTGGTAGACAGGGAGGAAAAAAATAGTTTCTGGCATGATATCTTGTTGCTCAGTGACTGCAGCAGACCAAATTACGGGTATGTGTAATTTGAGGTGAGTCTGATTCAGGACAAAAGTTTTTTTTGCTGAATGCTAGCACTTACCAATATGGTTAGCAAATAGAAGTGTGTAATGGACCCTGCCCCTGAGAAAAAAGCAATACTTGTTGTTTGGCTCACAGGGAATTTATGCATCTTGTTTGTGACAATGCATGGATGAAGGGCAGGGGTGGGCAGGCTGGCTGGCACAACCCAGTGGCAACAACCAAAGAATTAGGGGTTGAAGCATGAAGCTTTGCATACCAAGTTGGTGACAGGAATAACAGCTAAGGGAGGCTGTGGGATTTGGTTTTGTAAGTGTTGACAGCATATTGGTGATTTTTTGTTTTTCAGCAGGTTGGTTGTAGTTTGTGAAAAGTGTGTGTGTGTTGGGTGATGTAGCTGATCATGAGAGACAGTTCTGCCAAGGAGCTAGGGTCCAAGTCCATCTCTGGACACAGGTATGCCTAATGTGAGACTGACTGGGGCCAAAGATCTCCAAAGCCAAGAAGTCAGTAGGAGCTGGGAGCCTGCAATCAGGGGAGTTCCTGTGGTCAGTAGGAAAAACTGAAATATTTGTGCATAAATGCTAGGCAACAAACACCATAACAGAGCGTGAAGTATTGGTTACAGATGTGCAGCTGAATTTAGAGAGAGCAGAAATATGGTAGGATAGCAGATATGTTTGGAATTCAGGTGTAAGAGCATATGCCTATTCAGGAATGATAAAAATGAAAGCTAAATGGTGGAATAGCACCAAATAGTAATTAAATGATAAGAGGGAAGGACAGAAGAAAGGACAGCACAGATTGAAAATAATTTCTTTGGAATAAAATAATTCTAGGGGAAGAGAAGGCTAGTAAATTAATTCTATTGAGGTGATCTTGGAATTTAAATCCTTGGGTTTGGATTTAGATGTGTAATTTGTTAGAGAGAGCTACTACTAAAAACTGTGTCATTGCCACAGAGACATTGTCACAGAGACTTATTCTCCAGTTTATAGCTGAGAAATTAAAGTTCTAACAAGAGCAGGGGCCAAACATTCCTGTATGTTCTGCATGAAAGGTTTCTCCATCAAGTAGCTACTGAAGCAGAAAGTCTGGATACCAGCTTTGTTAAGTGATGAGGGCGTTATTAGAGATGTGGGTCTCAAAAATAATATTGCATATTCACAACTAGATTCAGATGAAATAGTAGAATAAACAGTTCTTTGGTTCTGTAAGTACACTTTTGGATTTCAAAGAGGACAAATAAATAGGACTATTTTAATAAAACAAGGAGACCTGTGGAGCCCAGAGATGTAATTGAAAAAAGACCTGGAAGTTATTAAAAATAATAATAGCATTAAGAGAAATCTCTGCTCTTAAAGAAAAAAAAAAATTGGAGGTGTAGTGCCCGGGCTTATCTGAGTAAACACCTCTACAGTTAGAGATGGCAGAGTCTGCAAGCAGTGAGGATGCAAATTCACAGAGAATGCTACGTAGGAATAGAAATAAAAACTGTAAATATGTCAAGCTGAATTAGATGCAGTGACTGTCAAATGGTAAAAAAGTTTTTAGTTTTTTTTTGTGTAAGAAGGCAAGACCTATGTATAGTGATGGTGTGCTTGTGATGGAAGAATAATTTGAGTAAGGTCTCCCAAATAAATGGTTTTCTTCTGTTTTCGATAATGATAACAGTCACAGAGCAAATCCAAGCTGGGTAACAGAAATTAATGTTGAAAACAAAAGCAATCATAAAGATGTAGAAATACGAATTTGCAAGCTTATTGTGTACATCCTGATGCCATCAGATGGTCTTTGTCCAAAAATTCTGAAAGAATTGGTACATAAAATCCTTTGACAAAGTACTATTTTATGCATATTACCAAGGCAGAGGTGGAGCCTGTAATGCTTACATTTAGGAAGAGTGTCATGCATTGATGCCATCCAGCAGCTGGGCCTGCCTCACCCCTGCCAGTGGAACAGGGGAGAGAATAACAATAGCAAAAGTGAGAAAGGTGAGTGGGAGGGGAACAAATGATGCAAAGGCAATCACTCATCACCTTCCAGAAGCAGACGGCTGCTCTGCCAGTCTCAAAGCAGTGGCCTCCTTGGAAATAAAACCCCTGTCTTCCCAGAGTCTTCCTTCTACCCCAGTTTTTATTGCTAAGGATGAGTTATACAGTATGGAATATCCCTTTGGTCAGTTTGGGTCAGGTGTCTTGGCTGTGTCCCCTCCCAGCTTCTTGGCCCAACCTTAATTTACTGTTGAGGTGAGATGGGGGAAAAGAGTGGGAAAAGAGAAAGGTTTGACACTGTTCAAGCACTCTTTAGCAATAGCAAAATATTAGTGGGTTATCAGTGCTGTTTTAGCCACAGATTCAGAACACAGCACCATGCAGGGTGCTGTGAAGAAGTTTGACTCCATCCCAGCCAGACACTGTACAGAGGAAGGAAAAAGGATCTTGGCAATGCAGACCTATTTGTCTTGACGCAGTGGCATATGAGGATTTAGAAAAGATCTTCGGAGGAATAGATAAAGATGTGGAGCTAAATGGAAAAGGGGATAAAATGAAGCATGGATTTACTAAAGATAGCTCATCACTGTCTAACCTCTTAGCTTTTTTTGATGAGAAAACCGATTTTCAGGCAAAGTAAATGTGTCAGATTTCCTCTATCTGGAGTTCAGTTTAGCGTTGATGTGACAACCCATGAGAAGTTGTAGGGTCAAAGGGAATGCTCATGGGGAGGGTTGGCAATAGATACTGCTCAAAGGAACTTGCTTATAATCCCGGGGGGGGGGAGGTAAAAAGCAGTTGAATTCCTTGAGAATTAGTCTTTGGGACCAGCCTTGTGTTATATTTTCATTAATGATCTTGGCAGAAATAGTAAGAGTGTGCCGATAATACTAGCTAGTAACGTAATGTGGAGAGGCGTCATTAGAAAGAGGAGCAGTAAGATGTCATACAGGAAGAATGGCATCACTGAAAGAACTAGTGTAACTGTCATGAAATAAAATTTGGTATTACAAAATGCAAAGTGATGAACTTGAAATCCCTCACAAAATCTTTTGCTAAGTATAATAGTTAATCATTAGAAAATTGCTGAAGTAGTAGTCCCAGGTAGTGATGATGAGTTATTGGCATGATGAGGCTACAAAAAAGGTATGTGTTGGGGAAACGTATCAGGAGAGGCATTCCCAATAGTAGTGAGAGAGAAGCATCATTGCTGCTGCTCTAGACTCATGAGATTTCATGCAAAACCTTGGGTACAGTTTCCATCATTCATGTCTAAGGAATATAAATCAGAACAGAGCTACTAAGCCTGTGATGATGGTGAAAGGGTCTATGCAGGCCTTACAGAAGATGATTTAGAGAACCTTCTGTTGGGAATTAACTATAGTGAAGAGTAGGAACTCATACAGATTTCTTCTCTAAATCTCTTGGAGTGTAAACACCAGGCAGAAGAAGGGACTGTTTAAGTTGGAAACTGAGTTTGTTCTATTGCAGCAGAGTGTTTCTGAAAAAGTGTTCTAATCAGAATAGTGGGGATAAGAAAATGTTTGGGGGTTTTTGGTTTTAATTTAAATTCAGTAACTTTCATAAAAAGAGTAATGTGGTATAGTGTATCCAAGAGGAAAAGATGGGAATTGCTATATCAATCAGTTATGTAGGTAGACTGTGGGATTTCATTCTTTTTTTTCCCCCTTTTCCTGCAATATTACTGTAACAACTGCTGCCAGGAGGATGTTGGACGTGAGTCACAAATAGTCTTGGAATGGACTGTTGAGTCTACTGCTTGAGACTAGGTGGCATTGGTCTAAGAGTAACTTCATACTTTTTAATGGTTATTCAGTCTTCTTAATATGTGGTATATTGCTGACAGAGCTATTTGCTATCCATTTCTTCGCTCTTCGTACCCAATAAACGTTTGAGAAAAATCATCCTTGAAAAGTTCTGCTGAGGTAAGTTGAAGTGGATTTGCAACAAAAGTCAGGTTTGAGCATTTTTTTTTTTCTGCTCTTCAATTAATATGACATTTCTCTCTAATAATGTCTGTTTTTATTTTCACCTGCTTATGATTTGTAAAGGAATTTACCTTTTTGTTTTGCATTTTCAAACAGCTTTGGTTGATTTTTTTGTGTTTGTTTTTTTTTTTTTTTTTTTAAGGCTATAAATTGTGGATCCTGTTTCATTGAAATTACTGGTGCTGTTTTAGTTGTTTTCATTTAGTGAGGATCAAGACCTTCAGGCTGCTGAAAGTTTTAGATTCCTTCTGTGTTTGATCTTGATTTAATGATATTTATCACTGTATCTTTTTAGGTATATATTAGCAAAAACTCTGATTGAAGGTACACAGTGGAGTAAAGCATATATAGCCTTAACTTAAAGGAATTTGATGTTGCGTTGAAGTGAAAACTCAAGAAAATCAGTGTCTTAAAAAATTAACTTTAAAAGAAATAAAGAATTTGAAAGCATAATTAAGGCCATTTGTGTGCCTTACTATTTTTGCATAGTGATACCAGTATCAGTTTTGTGCCGCTTATGTATTTTCATTTTCAGATTCACCGTTAAGGGTCTCTCACTTTGATACTTCAGAATTTATTTAAGCAATTAAGAAGAGTGGAATTAAACTCTGGTTAAACATGAATTTTCAGATACAACCAAGGCTGCTGAAACAGGAGATTCTTAGAGAACATGTCAGATTGATGTATTTGTTTCATATTTAGTGTCTGCAATTATAAAAATAATCTTTTTACTACCCTTTATTTTGCCTGATCATATCTATGTAACTCTGCCATGTTTTGGCAGACTATAGCACATTAAAAGCTTTAGAAAGTAAGTTTAAAATCTAAATGCAGAGAGGTAACCATGACTGAATTACTCTCCTGGGAGGAAAATGCTCTTAGAGTGCCTATTGAAATCAGCATTATCATTTCAATACATGTCAAATATGAGTCATTTCCTAGTTTAGGGAAAAATTCTTTATAAATCTTTAAATCTTCCAGTTCTTTCAAGAAAAGGTTAAAGTACTTATGATTTAATGAGACCGCTTTACATCATAACTGTTTGACTATCAAGAGAAAACTTGTCCTTTCCAATTTGTGAAATCCTTTTATTTTCTGCACAAGTTTTTGAATACTTTAAAATTTATATTAAAAGCAAAGAACCTAAGACTTAAAAGTAAGGAGGAAAACATTTACTCTGTACACTCTTTGTATATGTGTTACTAAATACAAGGTGTTTTAAACTGTATATTCCCTAAGTTTAGGAAGGACATGAGAAAGCAAGGAAGCGTTTTAATTTAACAAATCACTTTGATTTCCTGCCTGAAGTCATAGCTTACTATTAGTAGTTTGTCAGTCCCAAGAAGGGACAGGAGAGTTTACATCAATTCTAAATATTAAAGCTTCTTGTCTATTAATTGCAATTGTGTGTTGAAAATATTTAGGAGGTTTCAGTCTGGCCATGTGGTTGGTGCTGTGCTCCCAAGACAGCAGAAATAAGTCACGTTGCAGTCTGTGTAATGTATTTAAGTGTCTGTTTAGAGAACTGTTCGCAGAAACAATGAGCGTAGCTCTATTGGCAACTGGTTCATCATTTAATCTGCTATGGTTGCAGGCCATTGAGACACTGCTGCTGAACTTGCAGCCTTGGGGTTTTTGGATATTAGTAACTTGCTGTGCTGCATGCAGAAGTCCTACTATGGTTCTTCTCTTCTCCTGATCCAGGATGTCAATGTTTGTGGATTTGAAAGCTCTTTGTTGTTATAACTTAAGCTCCTTGGGAAATTGGGGCATTTCTTAGATGCTTCTATCTTCTCTGCACTCACACTGTCTCTTAAACGACTTCCTTTCTTGTCTGAATATGAGTTCAGGCAAGTTCTTGCATATTTGCAGATTTAGATTTACAGTCTAACAACTGTCTGGGAACAGAAGACAAGGAACTTCAGCTGGGCCAAGATTTTCATTTCAGAGAATGCCAAAAAAACAGGTTTTGTCGTCATCTTGACTACACTTCTGGAAACTGTGAATGTTTTTTCCATTGCAAATGAAAATCCCACTGAAGTCTGCCCAGACTGTTACATACAGTAGTAATGGAATTAAGCCTTTGTATGACCAATGCTGGGAGGAGGTAGTATTGAATGGTTTGCAGAAACTATGCCTAATTTGTCTGGAGAGTTTCAGATAAGATTTGAAATCCATCAAGTTTCAATTTGTTTTACAAGCAGTTTGTTTCCCTATACAAAAATATGTGGCAGCCAATTAAATTATGTTTTTAATAATGAAAGCACTATGTTAAGAATGATTTGCTTTTTTCCCCCTAATCTCAAATCTTGAAACATCTTACCTTTCTTAAGGTTGTATTTTTGACATCTGGTGTGTTTTTTGCTTTTTTATTTAATTTTAATTTTAGATATAAGTAGAGATAAATAATGGTCTGTACTACTCTAGAACTGGGAGAGACGATGGTGTCAATTAGAAAATAACTTTCAGTCTTCCTAAACATACCACAACGTTTTTAAGGATAATTAATAGTTGTGTAACAAACTTCTAGTGACCATTGTAATATGCAATACATCTGTTTCTGTCATGTGTAGTTACAGAATATAAAATATAGTTTGTAAGCATATTCTTTGTTGGAAAAAAAAAAATTAATATTGTGGTGGTATATGAATCTAAAAGGTGTGTCATACCATATGGAAGTAGCTTGCATACTTCTTAGAGGAGAATGTTTAGAAAGGTAAAGAAAAAAATGTTCTTCAAGTGTTCAAATTCAATACTAAGAATAATAGTAAAAATTGTATAACTGAAGTTAGAAGAACTGAAAGAGATATGTGCTGTTTAACAGCATCCTGTGAATTAAACTGTGGCTATTGGAATCAACTACTTTCAGATTGCTAGAAAGCTGGAGTCCTACTGGAAACATAAGCATTGTTTAAGCTACACAGCCCTTGATTCTGAACTAATCTTTTAAATACTTGTATATGTATATCACTTACAAGTGGGTTCCTAGGTATGTATTGCTTGGTGTAACTTCAGGTACACTTCTGCACCTGTGTGACTGCTCTTCCATTTGTATGTTTGTATGCCCTTGAGTTGTGTAGGGAGCAAATTTTGAGAGAAGGGAAGTAGCTGCATATACTTGGTATACTGTCATTTTTGTGGATGGGGAGGTGCTTTTTGAAGGTTTGCCTTCTGTCTATTTGAAGTCTTGTGTTAGTGATGAGCACTTCTGATATGCCTGAATTTGATTCCGTTCTGGGGACAGCAAGCCTCAAGTTGTACATTGGAGTACCACCATTTATAGCACACAATTTTCAATGTGGACAAAAGGTCCTCCAGCAGGTAGTTCTTGGGATGCATGGTGTGTGAACAGAAAACTGGCAACTGGTTTGAACTTCTTTGCTGGTGAAGGTGGATCACAGATATTGAACCATTGCCCTTGACCTCTTCATGCTATGACAGTTGCTGAGTAGATGTTTTCACAAGATACTTGAAACTTTTTGGATAAGAGTCTAAAAACTTCATGAGTATGCCCAAATAGAGCAGCTTCTGCCTTTCCTAAAAAAAAAAAAAAAAAAAAAAAAAAAGTAATTACTACATTTGGTTCAGGTTTCTGTAGCTTGAAGACAGAGACTTAAGTCAGAAGTCTGATCAAGAAATGGAAGATGAAACTTTCAGATTGTCCTTTATGCAACCTCCATTATTTATGTGTGAACTCTCTTATGTACATCTTGCATTAACACCTGTGCATGCAGCAAATGGAAGGTGACATAAATGACATGTATAGATCCTGTAAAATGCAAAATCCATATATGCTGGTGACAGTCCGCAGGAGAAATATTCTGGTAAGTCTTTACATGTATCATTTTCTCAGGGAAGCAAAGCATATTTTCTGGTACTGAACAATTTGTCAGCTTGGCTGGAGGCCAAGGCTCAAGGCCTGTATACTAAAGTGCACAACAAACCACTATGAACTTTCTGAGCAGCCTCCCCTGGTCCTCTCCTGGTCCATCTCCAACAAAATGTGGTTGAGAGAGCTGCTACATGAACTTTTTCCTTTAGCTTTTTCCAAAAATAAGCTACAAACAATAAGCTACCAAAACACAGTCCTCCTAAATCAGGTTTGGTCTATGTTCAGTTAACAGCTGACTTTGGATCTACTGCAAAACTTTGCTGGTAAGATGCTTAGTAACTAGAGAAAAAGCAGTTACTATCAAAAAGTGAAAGTTGAAGCTTACAGCAAATTGTCATCAAAAGGAGTGTTGGAGAGTTACAGTATAAAGGAATAACTGAATGACCGTTTCTAAAGGACTTTATGATGGAAGGAAGAAAGCGGGGCACAGAGGAGGAAGGGCGGGCCTGAAGTGAGGTTGTTGGGAGGAATGTGAAAGGAATCAAAGGCAGAATTTTGTGAATCCTTGACCATGAAGAGAAACTAAGCCTTGAAAGAAAAGATGATACTTTATTTGCAAAAATCCCTTAACTGTGTACATGGAACTTATGTGGAGAGGCATTCAGAGGGCAGGAATAATTGTAATTCTTATTGAACTCTTCTTATGTAAATCATCACAAAAAAAGACAGAAGGATGGATTTTCAACCTTCTAGTCCCAGCAGAGCTGTTCAGCTGTTGTAGAACCAATGTATTCTTGCATTAAATTTGGGAATGACTTATAAGTCTCAGTACTGAGGAGGGTAAAGTGGTACAAAATTCTTCATATATAATCAGTTCAAAAGATAGTATTTAATGTACAGCTGATAGTGTAATACAGGGTTAATAATTGTACATTAGTAACAGCTCTCTTAATTTGTGTGGGTATCTGCTTATTCTTTGACTAGCGAAGCACAGAGGCTTTATTCAGAAGGGACGTTTCATTTGACATCTACATCTCATCCCTAATTTACATGATTACAAGTAGTTCAGGAAAATTCAGAATCAGTGGTTGTGCTGTATTTTAAATGGAGGGGGCAGAGAGAAAACGTGCATTGTTATGAGATTATCTAAAATGTACTTTCAGACCTTTTGTTTCAATTAATTTTGGCAAGACTGTGTAACTGTTTTAGATGCTAAAAAGCAGCTTGTTGAATCCTTAATACTTGTCTCCTTTCATGTTACTATAGTGATCACTGGATCTTGGATCTGATTTGTTCTGTGACTTAGGGAAAATAGAGTCATTATGCATCAAGAAAGCCGTTGTTCTCCATGTATTTTCGAATCTGATTACTATGATCCTCTTAATATGTTTTATTGTTTGGAACTCATTTACAGCAGAAGAGTCACTTGTTAAACCTTTCCATGTAAAAAGAACAGAGGTTGATCAATGTATGAAATAGTAGTTAGAATAAAGCTTATTTATTAATTACTTCAGTTTCTGACAGAATCTGTACTTGTAATTTTGAGCTCTCAGGTTCTCTCTGCCACTCCCCTGGCCAGATATGTTTATTCTGTCCTGAGGCATCAGTAACAGATTGATAGAGCTCTACTGATACAGGCAATAAAGAATATTTTTCATTGGTACAGTGCTGGTTGGGGTAGAAAGCAGCAGAGCTGTAGTTAACCATTTTTATATTACTTCATATTACTGAATTACTGGTGTACTCACCAACAAAAGATTAAATGAAAATTGCCAATCCATAATTGGAACGCATACTCTGTGGCAGGAGGATCACTAATCTCTGATTTAACTGTTTATTTTAAAACAATGTTTACTTTTAAAAAGACTAATTCTTTAAAAATACAAACCATTTCAAATCTGTCTCTTTTCACATCGATCTTTCTTTGTCTTTGGCCTTGTTTATCAGATAATTGGCAGTGTGGGTTATATCACTCAGTTTTTAACACTACTAAAATTACCCCTGTCCAAAAAATTAATGACATCCATGATTCTTATTTTGGATCCTTCTGCTTGCTGTTACTTGTTTTTTTTGCATTTTGAAGGCTTTATTCATGGAATAGCTATTAATTTTTCTTAAGCCTGTACACCATCTTATGGATCGGTCTGCATTCCAGTTGCTTTCCGACTTCACTGTTTAGGGCCAAATTTATATTAATACATGGCTTGCTCTTGAACAGAGTTAATTGCTTCGGGAGCACTCCAGGGTTCCATCTTTTTCTCTGCACCACCACCCCCACCCCTTTTTTTTTTTTTTTTTTTAAAATTGATGTTGTTCTTCGGGGAATTCAAACTGAACTCATGGATCTATGCACAAAAAGAAAGAGTTGGATTGAAGGAAAACCATTTCCCGTTGAGAAGGGATTAACATTGTAGGAGATAGTGAAAAAGAAAAGTAAAGGAGGGCAAAGAGAAAAGCTAAATATCTTTTACACAAATGCTAGGAGCATATGTAATAAGTCTGCTGAATTGGAGTGACATGTTTTCAAGGATAAGAAAGATATTATTGGAATAAGAGAGACAACCAGGAAAATGAAGGGGGATTTAAAATGCCAAGATACACAGTTTTAGTGAAGGGAGAGCTAATATAAAGCTGGAAGAGATGTAACAATATTGCTGAGGGATGATAGTCAATCTGCATTTTTTTTTTTTTTTTTTTTTTTTTTTTTTTTTTTTTTACTTTTTAAACTAAGTTCAGTGGTTTGTATATAAGGTAAGGACAATTTAATGTGATTGTGATTCTTGGCAATTGCAGTAGACTTGCAGGTGGTCAGAAAAAAACCCCAAGCAGTAAATATATTTAAGACATAAAATGGGTGCCTAGGAAAACCAGAACTTTGATTTGAAGAATGCTGGGGTATTGAGGAAGGGACAGTAGGAAGAGAGATTTTTAGAGATCAGTTAGAAATATTGACTGTGTTAAAACTACATAGAGGGGATGTTTCCACTGTTGGTGTAAGGTTGTTGCCTTTATACTGTTACTGAAACAGTATGGACTATTGTCACTGTTACAATGGAAAGACTACAAATATAAATACATCTGTATATGGAGATAAGAAATATAATCAAATGATCATAAAATCATGACATTTGAAATGGTCATGGAGTGGGGGTATGTGCTAGATGGAGGAAGCAGCCCTAAAGTTATTGATTTTAGCAAAGCTACCTTTGAAGGAAAGAAAATGCTCCTGGGATTTTTGCCTGCAATCCTGTGATGAATGGGAAATCCACTCCACACAAGTAGAGAGTACATAGTGTATAAAACACATAGAGAGGCAGCAATTAAAATTCATCCCAGTTAAGTCAAGAAAAGGAAAGGCCGATATGGGCCTGAGGCAAAAGAAGGAAAGGCAAAGAGACAACTTGCCCCTCCCGACCTTATGCTTTTTCCTTCCCCTTCGCTGTTCTTTACCATTTCTTCTACTGTCCCTTTATCCTCTTCAGCCCTTCGTTTCAAGACAGTTCTGTCATTCTGGTCCCCTGATGAGGTTTCTTCCTCAATTCTCTCTTTGTTCTACACTGGTTTTCTCGGAGCATGGGCATAACTGCTAGAGTGCTCATAATATGGGTGTGAGTGTCTCTTCCCCCCTGCCCCCAAAAATGCTTACACTGTGCATCCCCTTAAACATGGTTGCAAGATGTATGCAATCGACATAGTTCCACTTTCCCAACTTCCTTTATTTGTCTGTGGCTCTGGGATGATTTGAATTCAATGATTTTAATGATGAGTAAAGGAATGAGGCAGCAGGAGCTGGGGGGTGGGCAAGCAAGTGGGTACATAACTCATGTGGACAGTGGGGCTATATGAAATTTTTTAGAAAAAGACACTGCTGTGCTAGAGCATCTACCACTGAAATGGCAGTTCTCTGAGAGAGAGGACAGTCAACAAACAAGCACCTAGATGGTTGCAGGTGGTGTTGGTAGTGTTCCTCTCTTCAGTGCAAAGTTAGGACACAAATCAGATCTTTTTCTGTGATCCAGTATGCAAGATGCTTTATTGTCCAACATACCACACACACACATTATTTAACATCTTGTCTCGAGGTGTAACAAACAGCTGTGAGGAAGAAAGTAAATTTAACATATTTTAGACTCATACTTGAGTCTAAAATGGCATTGCTGAAACTGAAGGCAGTTTATAGTAGCTGAAAATCTGGTCCTTATCTAAAGCAAACAGTTTGAACAAATTTTGATCTGGTGTTTTACTTTTAAAAGGCAAACAAAGATGATAATGGCAAAAGGGGATTTCAGAGAGAGATTTAATGGGACAGTGATGAAAGAGTGAGTGGTCTTTTTCTGTCAGTCAATCTGTATTCTCTCTTTTTCTTTTTTTTAAGTCACAGTGATCTGTTAACTGCAGAAATTTGCAACAGGCGGAGAGGATGACCATGTGGTCTTATGTTATCCAGCTGATGACCAGTTTCTGAAAATGGTATGAAGGATCATAAAGTTTAGCTCCATGTGTATTGTGATGATAGTTGCATCTATATTTAAAGCTTTCTGTCACTGAAGCACTCTTGGTGTTGTCAGATGTCTATTGGACTGGCTGAGCCGCAACTTCTTGCAATTGAATGTCAATAAGACCAAAGCAATTTTGGTTGATTCATAGCACCAGCTTAAGCATATTCACTTGCACAGATTACATTTGACAGATAGTTACCTTCAGCTGAACTCTGTGGTTAGAATCCTTGGTATACTCTTGACAGTGAGCTTAGAGCTGATGCCTTATGTTTATTTCATACCCTGTTTTTGCCTTCCTAACACTGCATGTGTATGTCTACATTTAAATAAATTCACAGCTGAAGTACTAGTCAGTCCACTTGTTATCTCTGGACAGAATGTTGTGATGAGTCAATTTCAGTATTTAAGAAATGGTGTTTTTTCCCATTTAGGCAGTTTTAATTTCAAAAGCCATCTAATCAAGGATTTTATTATCAGGAACTCCCAGAAAAGTGTCTTTCAAACTCTAACAAGAGTAAAAGAAAGAAATAAGTAGAGAATAAAACCAAAGATGAAAAAGTATTCTTCATTTTGGAATGTTTTCCTGGTATTCTACCAGTTTGCTGGCCTGCAGGAAAATATATTCAGTCCAGGTGTTCTTACCCTGTAATATTAGTGGAAGTTAAAATCCTCTGGGTTCTGCAAAAAGATTGTGCGTGGTGTCATCATATACCGATGTGTGCATCCCCTATAAATCTTGTAAAGAAAGACATATTTCCAGGTCTTTTCTTTTAATGGTCCTAAAATAATCTGGCTTAAAACACAGTTTAATTCACTGATTCGGTTGGTGAATTTACCATTCTGTAAAGTTCATTTGGAGCATACAGAAGAAGAACTAAACTTCTGAATTATTTCAAACCATTTCCCTGTGCAGGCTCCTAGTCATTTTAAAGCAGCATCCTGATTTTGAAGAAAAATGCAGTGATTTAATGCCAAATACCTCGTGAATATACTGTTCCACTTACAACTTCAGTTCCTGTTTTTAAAGGCTGAAGGTGTTTTTTCTGTAGAGCTTAAGGAAATGCTAAAAGGGAGATTTTGAAGTTCCTATTTCCTTCTCTGAATGAAGAATAGGAATGCAGCATCCTTGAATTTTGATATGAATGAACTAAAAATAAAATACTTAAATGAAAACATTCGTAGTTGCATATTTCAGCTAGACTGAAAGCTCTGGTAAGTGGGTAGAGTTGACTTTATTTTTTTGGCTCTGGTTAGATAATGAATCTCAGCCTAGAATGATGTTTTCAGTGCTTCCTTCTAAAAATGACAGAATGGTTGGAACTAAAGGAATCTCCACTAACCATGAACACTAATTTAAGCATTTTCTTTTTTAAAATCATCATATTAAAGTCCCTGACCATGCTGTTATTTTAGTTAGTGGTTGCAGTGAATGACCCCAAGCCCTTTGTTTTCTTCCTGTAGAATGCTCTTTGGCTTGAAAACCAAAGATGTGTGAAAAGCATCACATTGAAACCTCCATAGATGCCAGGGTTGCATCTTGCCTCTGTCTTCATGTGCTCTTTTCCTACAAGCTTGTAGCCAAGTTGCTTTAAAGGCTTGAAATACAGAGGGGTGGGTAGTAGGTTTGGGTTGGCTCAGAGGTGCAGAGTTCTTACAGCTTAAATACTTCATTTTTTGCCATGTGAGGGTAGTATAGGATTTGAGTATGGAAACACAGGAATATAGAAATGTGAATAAAGTCATTTAACAATATCAGGTAAAATAAATGTTACTAAGTATGTCTATTGCATCTGCTGTAAGATAATAGATAAACAGCCTAAAAACAACATTGAAGATTTTAAGTAACTGCAATGGCTATATAGGACAGTACTCCTTTTCTCCTGTACTTGGTAAGAAAGAGAAATACATCTGAAATCGAGACAGGGTTCCGGCTGAAGCAACAGCAAGCTCACTGGTAAACTCATCAGGCAGTTCTTTTGCTGGTATAGAAGGTGCCGTTTGACTCTCAAGTGTTGTGCAGATAAATTATCTGATCTGGCTTGTCCTCCTGGATATTATTCTTGAATTTTTACACTCCTCCCTCCTCCCATTCTCCTATTCCTATTAACATGGTTATTAGCATATTTTTTGGTCTGTTTGAGAACAAGATTCCAGACAAATTTCTACTGACATATTCTTGTTCTCATGTGTTTGCTACATAAATACATAATCTCTTGCCAAGCTTTAGATCTGCCAAGTTCCCTCTGTGTTGTCTCAATTTTCATTTGAAATACAAAAATTAAAATGCAAAGAACAAAAGACTAGAAGTGAACTCTTTTTATTTTAGGATTGTAAGCTTTGTCTCTGAGAGGGGGGAAAACAAAAAAAAAAAAAAGCGCAGAGGGGATTTTGATGTATGGATGTAAGACATCTGCCCAAGCATCCCTAGCAGTAATGCCATCACTGCCGAAATGTGCTTATACTACAAAAATGTACAGTAGTGCTTGTTCCTGAATTAACCATTCAGCTAAGGTTTTAAATTTGATTTAGGCTGCATGTGGTATGTTGTAAGGAGAGATAAGCAACACAAGACTGTAGGAGCAGAGGTTGTTCACCAGTGCTGGTGAATGCTATGCAGAGTAGGATGTGGTTGAGTGTGGTGTGGAGTCCTGATGCATCTGCAGAAGTTAAACTCTGGAAGCTACTGCACCTCTTTATTTTCTAAAGCAGTCATAAGGTGGCTGACAGACACATTAACTGAAGGCTTAGGATGAGTACAGGAATTTTGGGATAAACTGTTTGGTTTGTTCCCCATTTGTATTAGTATTTGAAAAAAAATAGTCCTTGTGGACATGGAATCTGCTCCCACCTGTATTCACTTTTTTTTTTTTTTTTTTTTTTCTTTAAAAACCTAAACATAAATGTAGTAGATTAAAAAGGAGAAATTAAAAATAATAGAATAATTCAAAATAAGAAGAATAAGGCAGAGCTGGGGGGTAGGAAAGGAGCCTTTGAAATGGATATTCAAGATGTGTAAATTCTGCAATTTATTCAGTGAAGGAAGGTGTTAAATTGTGGCAGAATGTTTTGTGCAGTTTCTGATGCATCAATTTAGGGGCACGTAGACATCCAGCTTTTAAAAAATATGTAAAATTCAACGTTGTGGGTTTTGGTCCCTGGCACTGCTTAAATCACAGATGAAAGTAAACTTGGATTCATGCTAATGGTTTCATCCTATTTTTTCCCCAAAATTCCATTTGTCTGCTTTGTGTTGCTTAAGTCTGTATCACTGACCTTTCCTCTTTACAGATATTCACTTACGAAATATTAAAGCTGTGTGGAAGCCTTTGTAACTGCAGCTTCAGCAAGATTTGCAATTATGCAGGAAAATACTGAAATACATACCTGTGTACGTCTCATCTCTTTGATATGCAAACCCCCTTTACTGTATCTTTCATTAATTGTTATGCTTCTGTTTCACACCTGCTTTTGCAGAGTAGAGATGTGAACCCACATGTCCCTGAGTAGTAGGATATGCTGTATATCTTCTATGAGCAGGCAAAAATAACATATTTAGACAGGTTGAAGGTGAAAAGGATTTTTATGCTCAAGTTTCTGATTAGGCCATTATAGCAGCATCACTAATTCCCCTCTTTCCATCTATTGTCTTCCCTCATCTGTTGTCATCAGTGACCACTGTTGATTTGTTGACTCTATTAAAGTATTCAAGGAAGCCACAGGCCTGTCATTTTGGTCATAACCTTAATCTGTTTTCTCACCTTGGGAGAAAATGTGTTAATACACTGTCTGTTTCTATAGAATGAACTCTTGAAAAAGTTCCTGATGCAACAAATCTGCAATATGTTTAGAAGTAAAAAAGGTTTTCTGAATCTTGGTTATCTTAACAGATATCAAGCTACATTTAGGTAGCAACTTTTGTAAAAACCACACCAAATTAAGTGACGATAAGCAATTTTAATGGTATGTTGTATAGTAATTTTTGAGCTGGATGAGTCGCAACTTCTGATTTCTCATAATCTCTGATTCCTCATTATTTCTGAATGATTAAGCAAATCATTTATGTTAACTTCTGCTTTCATTTACATCTCTGTAAAGCCTGTGTAACTTTATTGATTTTGGAGTTGCTTTAGCTTTTATAGCAGCTGAGGGGAGGGGTCATTTCTACCAGTCTGCTGATCTGGAAAATAAATGGAAACTTTTTTTTTTTTTTTTTAATGCCTTATAGGAAAATTGTATATCTACCTAATTGGTCTTCATAAAGTAGTTTAAAATTCTTCATATTGTGCATTGCCTTCTTTATGATAATAAAATTTTTTCTGTTTCTGAGAAATGTCTTGCTGTGCAAATAGAGAAAATTCAAAGGATAAACTAATACAGACTTGTTTGTGTTTTCTTAGGTTTTTTTTTTTTCATTTATTTAGAGGAGAATTTGCTTGTTTTTTCATATTTCAGAAACAGGCTTTTGTTTTAGTTTTAGCATTTGAAGCTAGCTAATTTTTTTTTTTTTTTTTTTTTTTTTTTTTAAAGTTTTAGTTTACAGATACCTGATATTTGGAAGAATCTTGTTCATTGTCTGGTACCTAACATAGATCCCTGAGCTGCTTCTTTGTCATCTTATTTGAAAACAGTGGTGTCCATGACATGTACTAGAATGTATTCAATTTCCTAGTATTTATCTGAAATGAATTTTTAGTCCTTGTCCTTGTTTTATATGTGTCGGTCATTCCTGCCACCGCCATCTGAGACTTTCTTTAATGGTATAAATAGCCTTAAGAGCTGAAGTTACAGTTGAAGTGTTTGCCATCACTAAGTTGGCTGGATAACTAAATAGGCCAGGGTTGGTATCATTTGGCTTGAATAACTGGGAAAGATTTTTTCTTTCTTTTTTGGTGCCAGAGTTCTTTCTATTGTGGAACTCCTCATTTATGGCCTGCAAATCTGGGAAGAAATCCATCTGGTTTCTTCATCTGTCTTGCCAGACACTGTGATCTAGTTATTAGAACAATAGATGATGAGAAGAAACTTTTAAGATTAAATTGTATTTTATGGTTAGTAGAAGCTATGATGAATAAGAGTAAAAAGAATGTATATTTAACCAGTAGAAGAGATTAATGTTGTCTTGAAATAACTCTCCTCAATTTATCTGTAATATTTTAACAAATCTTTCCCATGCCATTAAATACTGGGATAGGAAAGATAACCTAAAGGGAAAGATTGACCTTACTAAAAAACAAGTATGCCTTTGAAACATATAATAATTATAAAATCTAAAACATTTGGGGAAGAGACTATCACATCTGTTGGTTCTATGGCATTTAGTGCAGTGGATTTTTGATCTCTGATTAGTGATCTGGAGCTCTGCTATGATATATTTATTTTTTAATGGAACATAAAGGATTCTTTTCCATGCCACTCCTTTCTGTCTAATTTATTAGAAATAATTTTGCACAAAGTATATAGGTATTATTAATTTTAGGACTTTTTTAATGGAAAAATCTTCCTGATGCAAAAAGATCATAGCGTCCACTGAAGAAGAATTCACTTCATTTATTTTGGCTGTAATGTTGCAGTTCAGTTCTATATGGACAAGACTAAAACTGTCTCCGTTGCCTTTATATATATGTAACAGGAAATTATGATGACAGGATGATTAATGTGTGTGAAGATAAAGTGTGTGTTGCTTAAATGTGCCAGATGTAACACATGTATGTTGCAATGTGATATGTGTGTATTATTACCCGAAAGCCAAAACTTTGTAGATTGGGGTCTCAGAATTCTCCCAAATCAGCTTTGTCTTGGAAAGTGCCAATGTAGCTCAAAAAAGGGGATTCAATATAACGTGTCTCTTACTTGATACTCCAAATGTCTTCTGCCTCTGTGTTAATGAAGAGGAATATTAGGCTCTTTTTGAAAAGGATATTTATAATTTTTATTGAAATACTAAATATCTTTTTATACCTCTTTTACTGTTTATACCTGTTATACTATATATTTATTTATATGTCTGTTATACCATTACACATTATACCTATAGATAACAGTACATTTCAAGGCTTAAAAAAAAAAAAAGAAAAAAAACATGGTATTCTTGAATCAGTCTATGCAGTGGGCACCTTTGGGGGAAGTACAAGTTTCTGCATTCAAGGAGCAGCTATACAAAATCATACAAAAGAAATCTGTGGAAAGCTACTAAATATATAGAAACCATGGCTGGCTGATGAAGTCTCTGAGCTGCCAGTGTTTTGAGGTTCAAAGAGTATTCAGGAGCAGTATCATACGTGCTTACCATGCTCTTATGTGCTCCTCTGCTTCTGCTTTTTGCCATAGTTAGTCCCTCAGTCTTCACCAGTACTGCTCTGAAGTGCAGTATTTGGTTGTGGTGCTTCTTTTTTGCCACACAGATTACTGCAGTATAATGGAAATTTCTGTTAGAAGTTAATACATGAAAATACTGGCTTTTGTTTACCTGACAGCTCTGCCTGATCCAAACCAAGCGGCAAAATTAATGTTAAATTTCATTGTCATGTTTTCATGGGTAGGGTCTAAGAAGGTGAGAAAATAAACAGTTGTATTGCCTTTTCTGTCCCTGTTTCATTTTATAAGCAGTAGGTTGTGCTTGTGTGTGTCCTCCTTCATTCTGCGCTACAGTGACCCATAGGGCAGGGAATTTTTCCTTGGTAGGAAGTGGTTGGATTTGGTACTGCTGGCTCTGATGGGCAATTTTCTTGTGACAGAGGACCATAAGAGCTTCATTTGGCATACATTGAAGGAACTTGCCTATCAGCTCATTGTCCCGGCCCTCTCATCTTTGAAACTCTTCTGTATCATAACAAGAATGCTATTATGGGTATCTTTCATCATCTCAGTTCACCATCGAATGGATTTTCCATTGCTTGGAATTGGTATTAGGCTCTGCATTGGCAGAGGGTAATGTAGTTGCAGAGTGAATTTATCTTAGTAACTAATCCTTGCCACCTCCCTGTGAGGTGATTTGCTAAGTATCTGACAGATGGGGAAGCACGTGAGGGAGAGATGGTTTCAGAGCTGGGATTAGAGCACTGATGTCTCGGGCTTCTGGTCCTGTGCCCTGCACAACCATGAGACCAGCCTTTCCTACCCATCTCCTCTTACTCTCCTGGGGCAAATGCCTATTGAGCATTATTAATTAAGACAACAGGGGAATAATCCTGTTGTCCTAGTCAGGAGTGAAACTCATCTTTTATTTCTGTGGTCTTGTATGCATTTTAATGCTAACGGTCAGGAGACCTTAAATAACCACATCAAACAGCCGATTCGGTGCCAGCCGTCCTTCTTATTTAGCTTAGTCTAAACTGACACCAAACTTTGAGACATTCCTCTCCTCCCACAGTGGAGAGCCGCTGGGATTTTTTTATACCACACATGGTTTCCCTCCTACATTTCCCTCCCATGTCAGATATTCATACCCCCTTTAATAACCAGCAGGGGGATCATTACATTGAGCTACTGCCAAATGCATAATGACTGCTGCCTTTGCCTTACACAGTCACTGCACTACTGATATCCAATTCAGCATTGTAAAGTGCTTAGGGCTACCTTGGGGATGTGCTATATTAAACCCAACTATTCTAAATCCTATTTAATACAAAGAGATTGGTGGTGGGGGAGGGGGGAGGGAGATTTAAAATTGTCATTAGCCACCTATTTTCAACAAGTAAAAACACCTGGTCATTTAGGGCCCAGTTCTGTCCCTCTGAAGTCGTAAATAGTCCCACTGGTTTTAGTCAGGGGTGCATGAAGGCGTGCACTCTGCTTACCACTGGGGCAGGCAGAATCGGGTCCTATAGAAGCTGCGGCTGAGATGGTAAGTTTGCAAGGAGCTGATGGGGGGGAGTGTGCCCATTTCTGAATTCCACTTACAAATGTTTTACAGTGAAAACAGAAAGAAGAAACATGCTTCATATCTGACTAAAAATAAAGGTACTGTTAAACTTGTAAAAGACAACATTTTTATTTGAATGATATGACAGAGCTGCCACAGGAGTGTTACCTGCTATAAAGAAAGCTTAAGAATTATTACCTTTATTAGACCAGTGACACTGAGCTTTAGCCATACATTTCTAACTTCTGTCCCTCTACAGAGACAATTTTCTTTTCTTAAATAAACTGTCATGCTAGTGTTAATATATTGTTGGCTCCCTCATACTCTGAGAATACTGCTGATATAAAACATGTATATGTTAGATTGGTAATAGTATCTTTAGTGTAGCTGACTAGAACAAATGTGTTTCCCTCATGGCTGTGCTAATGTGATAAAGGAAAATTGGCTGTTCATCAGCTTTTGGCTGGGTAAAGACAGTGGAGATGGAACCACATTCTTTTTTATGCATTAATACCACTGAGAACTTTTCACTAGTTATATTTCATGTGCGGGCATGTTGTGCAAAGATGTTGTAAAACATGAGATAATGCTACAAATAACAAAGTAGAAAAGCCTGTATCTTTTATGATGATAACAGTCAAACACCAAATGACAGTAACAGGCTGTAAAAAATGTGATGCAGAAAAAAAAATGCAATGTAACCACCATATACACATACACTTAGGCTCTTGCAAATAGGGCATCAGATGTTTAGAAGGCTTTGAATTAAAATTAAAAAACCTGTTGTATTTAGGTCATTGATGTGCCAACACAAAAGGTAATTTAAAATGGAGAGATGTATTTTGAGTGGTGAAACTCATATGCAATAACTTTTTGAACAAATCTCAAGGCTTAGCAATTATGATAATAGCCTTCAAATTTCCATCAGTGGAAGAGCAATAAATATTTCTGTCTAAATTTGGGAAATATTGACTGAATCTGGAAATGGCAATAAAGCTCAGCATGCACGTGTACGTTTGAAAGTGCAGTTTAAGGAGAAAAATTAATCTGTACAATTTTATGTGAAGCCTAAATAATTAAAAAAAAAAAAAAAAGCCAAACAAAAACCTCCATCTCATTTCATAGTTTCTTTCTTAAAATACTGATAGAGTCATGTTGCCTGAGGCACTGATGCTGATCATCTGAGCTCAGATTTATAGATAATTGTGTCCGTTTATCTTGGTCTGAAATTTGAAAGACTTTATTGGTGGAATAGTATTGTGAGTGCTTATATTGTGGTTTTCAAACTGATATTTTTTCAGGTCCTGGCTTCCCTCTTTGCAACAAATTATTCTGGCTTGTAAACCTTCTGTTTGTCCTCACATATATATTGGTCTTATGGAAGCAATTATTCCAGGTTTATTTTGTTTTCATTAGTGTGGGTATCAAGACAGGCTAAAGCACTCTAGTTTTATTTGGCCTCTGTAGACAGGATTCACCAGGCATCCATATCTGCAAAATGAAATAACGCTCTGTAAATTGGCAACAACAAAACGATGTTTCAAAATCTGAAGGCTACCAAGCTCTCATGTGAAATAAGCCTTATGCAAGCTAAATATTGCTAAAAATCAAGTTGCTTCAGATTTGCAGATAAATCCCTTTCTGAAATAAATGAGATTAAGTTTATTCTGTAAACAACTCAGAGTTCAAAAGTTTTTCAATAAGTTGGACTTAGTTTCTATCATTAGCTTCATTAATAGGAAGCTGACTATAGCCATGATGCCTCCAGTTTCCATTTTGTATTTGCCTATATTTTTTAAATTAGAATATTGAATTTCATAAAAAAGTGTGGCTGAAAGGCACTCCCATATTATTAAACCTTTTCTGATTTTATGTAACTTTAACATGAGGATTTTTCATCCAAAAGAATACTTTGTAAAAGCTCAGCATCTTGTGACTTTGTGGAGCTGGGAGAATGCCATAAAGTATTTCCATGAACGTTAGCTCAAATTTAAAATGAATAGGCAGGGAAGAGAATGCTTGGAGAAAACAGTACCCTGGGGTGCTGGCTGAGTGCATATTCCTAGCCAAGGGTTCCCTTGATGTAAGGGAATTACCCACTGGGTGTAAAGCAGATGTAGCCAGTTCCTGTACTGCTCCCCTCAGCCCTTGTAGAAAGAAACATGCTGGGGTTAGGGAGGCGGTTTGGAGGGGTGTTAGAGGCCTGGCTGAAACACGCTGCGTTTGGTTATCCTGAGTATGGTATATAGCCCCTTGAGACATATTTGAACTGATGTGTATGAGAAGAGCTCTGACAGCTATAAAATAAGCCCATGGCGCGAAGTGGTGATGTAGCTGTAACCAGTCTTGTACCTTGTGAAACAGACAGACCCACCCTTCTTTTCCTCTCCTCCCCCTCCCCGCCAGATTACTGCACCGTAGTTTCTTCTTTGATTTAACAACTGTAGAAATTTCATACTCTGCACATCTGATCTTATTAACTGGATTGCTGATGGATGGACAGAAAAGAGGTAAATACTTTCAGTAGGCACCAAAAATAAAGGCACACAGCAAGTAGGTTGAAGTAATGTTAGCAGTTAATCAGTGATACATACAATATGTAGAGGAATCAGAGTGACTGTATAACAATGTGTTTGCCCATCTACATTGATTCAATAGGTGCATCACAGCAGAATTAGTTTCTTCTTGAATGGCTGGGAAGATGACAACACACCTTTTGATTCAAGGATTCTTGTGGGAACAGTTGCAGATACAGACGCTGATGGTACTCTGAAAATTGGACAAAGCTTCACGGGTAAATCTTGTAGTATTTTAGTGGAATGATCTGGAATATTCAAAATAAGATGTGCACAATGTGATTAAAAAACGTGTGTGAGTCATTTTAAGTTATCTAGATGCTGAGAAATAATACCTTCCTGCAGGAGAAAATTCATATTGTACAATTAGCTTTCTCAAAAGATTGGCTGAAAAATAGATGTTTGGTAGATGATCCTGTGGGATCATACTTTATTCTATGTGTTACTGCATATAGGTAAGTTTTCCTGCATTCTCCAAAATGTAGGTATGTAAAGTGACGCATTCCATTAATTTACAATCATAGTTTTTCAGAGTAAGTATATGAAACTGTTTGAGAATGGGATTGTGCATGGCCACTTGACCACAATCCTCTCCAGAGTCAGGAATAGAGCTGAAGATTTTTGGCTGTTCATGTGCTTCAGTTCTATCAGTGGTCGCATAAACTACTAGCAGAATGAGAATCCCTCAGCCTCTAGTAATGCCTGATAGCATTACTCTTCATCTACATCTAGATTTTATATGTACTACAGCATGACATGATCACTGCAGAAGAGCTGGGGGATGTTTTGTTGCTTTTCACAAATTCTTGACTCTGCAGATGTAAGAACACCATGTATTGATTGATCTTTAGGAACATGCACAATTTGAAGTTAACTCCTAAATATTAATATAACTATATGTCACTTATACAACTTTATTGTGCTCTTGGGCAAGAAAGTAATTCTGTGCCCCATTTCTTAAAGCTTCTATTTGGAAATGTGTTTTATTTAACAACTTTAGAAATTTGGTAACTAATAGACATATAAAAGAAAGGAATATTTTAAAGTGCTTTTCATCTTTATTGTATAAATTGATAGGTACAGTTGTACCTACTGTATCTCTTCCCTAATTAGAGGTGGCACATGGACTGGCTCATTACTTCTGTCTAATGAGCCGATCCTTGTGCCACCTCTCTAATCAGAAAAGAGATAGGTACAAAATGTTCTTATAAAGTTATTATAAATCATTCTTTTTTATCAAAAAAATTAAGTCACTGCCCTCTATAGTTTTGTCCAGGTCCAAGATGGTTTCATTCAGGAGGGGTAATTGTGCAAGAGAGATCTCCAAGTGCTGAATTAAAGGTGCTCTCATGCAGTGCATAGCTGCCTTCTGCTCAATAGATTACTTATTTATAGTATATTTTCTTAGGTTTAGAGCAATTTGTTGGAAGAATGCAAGATTTTCGATTTTACCCAGTGGCACTTACAAACAGGTAAAGAATCTTTATTTTTGTAAAAAAGTAAAAGCATGATGAGAAGAAAGAATAGATAACTATTTTTATTTCTCAAAATATAGTGCTTTTCAGATGTCTCCTTTAGGTGATTGCTTATGATGATGTAGTTTACTGAACCTAATTTCAAAAATTGCTTTTAATCTAAAAATTTGAGTTAAAATAAATTCAACTACTTTATGCATTTGCTTTTGAACTGTTGCTGAAATATAGCTAGTATATGTAGTATATATGTAGTGAAACAGCACTCAGTAATCAATGTGTGATTTCCTTGCTATTGTTGTTCCTGTTACAACATGACTTAGGGTTCTTGCAGAGAGTAGATCCAGTTGCTAGATTTCAATGCTCCTAAACTGTCTAGGTGTTGTCAACTCATCATAATTCTGACATAATAGTGTGTGCTGAATAACTTAGTCCCGCTGGATTGGATTTGTCAAGCTTTCCCAAAGCTCCATGGAACCTGTAGAGCAGGGAAGGGAGCATAGTGGGCCAGTCCAGTTTAGACCCCTCAAATGCCAGTGATCCAAATGAAGAGAACGTTAGTCAGCATGCTGGCTTCGTGGCTGCGAACTTGGGTCCCGTGCTTAGCAGTTCCTTTCCTCTAGTTTCAGTTTATCCATGGCATCGGACATCCCAGTCAGGTATTTCCCCCACACCCCTGCCCCAAGGTGCTATTGTCTTAACTGTACATCGCTTTCTAGATTAGACTGTCATCATAAACCACCAGTGACTTCACTAGCTCAGCCCACATAGCCCTGGGCAATTGTTTTGACTTTCTCCATTCCCGAGGCCAAATCACGGTTGCCACTGCAATTTCTGTTGCCCTCCAGCCTCCCTTCCTAGCACATTACAAAGAAATGTTACCTTTGTTATCCGGCTCATGCTGGATTAATCTAGTCAATTCAAGCTGGTCAGAAGTAGTCAGGTCCTATTTGTCTGCTTGGTGCTTCTGGGTAGGCTACATGCAATGACACTCATGACTGCAGACCTTAAGGCTACTTAATGATAGTCTTTCAGTAAGATGTAGAGCAGTTTTGTAGGAGCTGAGCTGTCTGCAGGACATTATGATGAACTGACCTCCTGTGAATTTAAAGTATTAATATGAGGCTGAATTCCAAGTTATATGAAAATCATGTGGGTTGTACTCTTTCACAGCAATGCTTGTCAAATTCTTTGAACTACAGTTTAAGTCAGTGAAATGAATAAAGTTTGAATATTGAAAGATAAGGTGTTTTATAAAGTGTTGTGACCCAGTGATGCCTTTGTAGATGTAGTTTTATATCCACAAATAACTTAGTTCCAAATATTTATCTGGGATAAATTGTGAAGGAAAGTCTTGCCTGCATATCAATTAATTATAAGTCTATGCCTATCTAAAAGGGCCTGTACCTTTGGGTTCAGTAGAATTTGTAGTAGCAGCTAGCATTTATTTGCTTAATAAGTATATAAAAATTGCATTCTTACTGATAAAGTAGGAAAATGGGAAAAGTAAGAATTTTTAAATTAAAAAAATTAGTATCTTCTAGGCTCACAAAATCCTTCTTTTACGCCAGAGATGAGCAGATAAAAGTTTAGGTAACCTGCCCATGTCATTCATATATCTCTCCTTGCCTACCGACCTACCTATGTATGTATCTATTTCAGTTGCTGATGTCAGAGGGAACTAAAGTGACTAGTTGCTTCTTACAGTCCATATGAAAGCCACTGAGTGATCACAGACTGGGACAGCTGAGAAAGTGGACATTTCTATTAAAATTATTAACAGTGAAAATATCTATATCCAGGTTTTCTAAGGTGCAATGTGATATTGCTCAAGCCGGTCTTTTTGGACGATTTGAGTGCAAACATTAAACTCATCTGTGGTTACAGGCAGTATGCCAGCACTATGGTGTGCTTAAGAACAGTGTCCCGATCAGTGACTGGAGTCAGACATGATGCCATGGTAGTTTTTCTCCTTGTATCTAGGGAGCTAATTTCCCTTGGCTCCATATATGTCTGAAGCAATGCAAGCAACTCCAGAGTGCTTCTTCACAGACACCTTCTGAAGATGCCTGTTGCTTACCATTCATTGGCTGGTTGCTCCATTTATGTGAGACGAAACCAGGGCTTTAGGGCTTCTACAATAATCTGAACTGAATTTTGTTTAATCTATGAGCCTAGAGGCACAAGGTGGCACTTTTTAATCATGTATGTAATTACTTTTTTATATGCTGTGACAGAGATATTTTGGAAGTATTCTCTGGAAAATTTCCTCATCTGCATACCCAGTCTGAGTGCCGCTGTCCTGGAAGTCATCCCCGGGTACACCCATTGGTACAGAGGTACTGCATCCCTAATGGTGCAGATGATACCACTAATGACAGAGTGTTGAGGTTGAATGCAGAAGCCCATCCTCTGTATTACATCAATGATGATGACATTGGGACCACCTGGATTTCATCTGTGTTTGCTAATACTGCAGGTCTGGATCATGGTATTTCAATCACAATAGATTTACAAAATGGACAGTATCAGGTAATGTGAAGATTACATTTGCTGTTTATTAAATCAAAACTAGAAAAATATTTCTGTAAATGTTTCATTACCATTTTAATTTATCAACATGAAACAATGCAAAAGGCAGCAGAATGCATTATGGGGGTTTTTTAATTCTTTTTTGATGTGGCTTGTCTGTTGTAACAAGCAGCAATCTAGAACAGATATACCTGAATGAATATCCTGTGTGAAGACACCAATAGTTAGAAATTGGTTGCTCTCTTATAACTCTAGTTTTGTATATTTCAACTTGAGTTTTAACAGAAATTAAAATTAAAGGTGCTTGTTTCATACCTTCTGATATAAAATGGAATTTAACATGTCTGCAGCACGCTGACATATCAGAGGGGATTTCTGTTTTGTGGGTGTTTTGGAGATGGTAGCCTCCTGAGGAGTATGGAAGGAGAATACAATAAGCAGGCAAGGTTCTTAAAGAGGCCAGATTGCACCTGACCACTATGCTGTTGAACAATGGCAGGATGTCTTGGAAGGAGGGACATAGCGGTAGTGGGGCTGCATTCACAATCATAGCTCTACCAAATTTCTGTGTATTCTTGCTAGCTTATATTTTTTCTTTTTTGTCCTTAATGCTGGAAAGGGGAAAGAATACAATGACAGGTTTTGGCTACATAAGAATTAGTCCTTTAGTTAAAAGCGAGTTCAAATACCTGTGAAGTTCTGAAACTTGGCTTATTTGACACACACATTTCTACATAAGCAGTATGCTGGAGGAAGTGCTCTTTAATATGACATAGGGTATTTGATGAGATTCCAAGATACAAATAGTGGAGATTCCTTAAAAAAAAAAAAAAAAGTACCCGTTATCAAACAACTCATCAAATATTTGGCAACACAAAGCTATGCCCTTTATTTTTGCCAAAATAATATTACTGTAATAAATCATGGACTTGACTTTCTGGTGCATTTTCAAATGGTCTTCAAGAAAAAGTGGAGTTCTCATACAACAGTTCAGTTCTGTAAAATGTCTGAGAGATCAAAGTGCTTGTTTTACAAAAAAAGTTATCGTCTTTAATTGGGAATATGTGAACTGAAATAGTGGTTATTTTTCTGTCTGAGTGGTCAAGCAGTCTATATTGTCTCATTGAAAAAAAGTTTATTTTCTCATTGTTTAACAATTCAGTCATTAATATCAGTTTAAAAATTTGTGATCTTCATGTAGGTATTCTATATTATACTGCAGTTCTTTAGCCCACAGCCTGAAGCAATACGAATTGAAAGGAAAAAAAGAGATGATCTAAACTGGGAAGACTGGCAGTATTTTGCTAAAAATTGCAGTATTTTTGGGATGGATAACAATGGATCTCTGGAACAACCAGACTCTGTCAACTGTCTCCAGCTTCCTAGGTATGAGTGGGTATTATCTGCATAATACAAATGCTTTGAACAGGTAACACCCTGACACAGTTCTTTTCTATGTCCCAACGAGATAGAATCTTTTAATTTGGTATACTCATTTATTATGGGCTGCTGAGTATATAAGAGATCCCAAATCTGACCTTTCAATTGAAGATTGCCAAAGGTCATCTGTCGCTTTTATCAGATTTCAAACACCGAGGAATGTGACACAATTGATTCCTCTGTTATTTTTGAGCTAGACTTTCAAAGTTTTACATGCTTGAGTTTTGGGGGGCTACTGTCAGTACAGTTACGGAACATTGAGATGAAGAGTGGAGGAAGGTACTGGTATAACAGATTGTTTTAAACTATCTAGTGAATGTGAAAGTATATCTCTGAGAGTGCAGCTTTTTCTGAAGCTTAGAAAAGAGGCCAAGCTTAAGTACCAAAGCCAGTCATTCAGCCTTACTACTAATCATGCAAACCATGTAAGACATGGGTTGTAAATTGTATCTTGAAGCTTTCTAATCTTTCTAAGCAAGAACCAAAAGTAAACTGAGGGGAGGCGAGAAGGATCATTCCCTTTTAGAAACATGTTGCACGCCTTTTTACTAGACAGTTAGCATGTGCAAATTTAAAAATATGTAATATATACAGCATACATTTCATAAATATAACATGTAACACAATATATATGTTAATATATATTATGGTTTTACACACACGTGCATGTATGTACATAAATATATTTGATTCTATACCACTACATATATTCAAATGCACTATCTCTTACCTGAATTCAGATGCCAGTCAGTATTAGGTTTGTTTAGTACTTGGCTGGAAATCAGTGAGAAAATACAGTACCAGGTGCTGTAGGCATTTTGCTTTTTTTGTTGTTTCCCTTTTGCTACCTTCCTAAGACTTCTCAAGTGTCAGCATCTTTATTCTCCAGGAGTTCAGTATTTTGAGGAGAAGAGTGTAAGGTCATCTGAGTTACACCAATTTTCAGCAAAGGACTGAGCTTTATTGTTCATACTTGGTGCAGAGGGTAGAGGAGAAGGGAAATCTCTTGTGTAAGCCAAACATTTTTGGATAAATAACCCAAATGAGGTGTAATGCCCTTTTCAGCCCAGAAATATCTATTTGTATGTTTTCTAAAAAGAACTGAGGAGTTAAGTATGAACTGTTTCCATAAATGTTTTTTAAGTACCACTTTTTCTCCCCTTTGATTACAACGTAAATGATACTAGGAAGTAATATGAATGAATGATTTTGGGTACAGGTAGTGTACAGAAAGCTTTGTTTAAGAGATCAAAAATATACTTTGTAATGGTGAGTATTCTGTATACTCAAAGAGAAGATACTGTTGGAACAGTGCTCCAAATTTGTGTCAGTAGTAGCAGAACTCCCTGCTGAGACCTTTATAGAAGAAGATGATTTTATGGTAAAGCAAAACTTTTTCCTCTCTCTCACTCATACCCACATACTTGTAAGTGTCAAGACAAGTTCAAATTGTCTGTGCAGGATTTAGACACCAGTGTGTTTGTATCCTGGTGACCTAGCCAGGACTCCTTGGGATGATATGGAAGGCAAGTGGCCTTGGCTTTGAAATCCTTATCATGGCTTGGGGGTTCTTTGTTTGGTGACCACATGCTAGTACTGCATAGACTCTTTTGTGTCCTTTAGGAGATGAAAGTGATTAATGTTTTTGTTTCTACATCCTGTAACACTTCTGTAAGTTAGGAGTTGTTCACTGTCCTTTATTCCCCTGTCAGAGCCTTGAATCTTTGCTTGGTCTGAATATTTGCTGACCCTTGTTTTAGGATCTCCTTTGTTTTCCTGTTTTCCTGAGAATCTGTGTTTAGATGCCCTCAGATCTTGGTGACCTGCTTATCTAGGTGCCATCAGCCTTACAGTCCGTCTGCTGTTCCTTCTGGTGTTTCCGTACAAAGATGGTGTAATTTGTCTGCCATTTGTGCCTGTTTTAACATTTCTATTATAGCTCTATATGTCATGGAAGAAAATACTTTATTTAACTTTCTGTGGAGGGGAAGAAAGGACAGTATCCCCCAGAGAAACATACAGATAAATTCCACTGAGATTTTTGTGAAGTACTGACCTGGATAGGGGCACAGTAAATTCAAAGATCCGTCATGAAGGCAGAGGAGTATGACTCAGCAGACCTAGTCTAACTATGAATCTCATCTTTCAAAAGCTCAGAGATATTTTGAAGTGACGAGACATACAACATTTTTTGAATGTTGTATTCAGGTGCCAGGTGATACTGTGGGAATACCTATTTTTAATGCACTCATGTAGGTGGGCAGATAAGCAGGCATCCTTACTTTTTGCGGAGGCAAGTTCTACTCCTAGCTAAGCTCTGCCCAGCAAATATTCCAACATAAGATATGATTCATACCAAATTGTGCAAACGTGCAGTTTATATATACTGTTTACTCAGCCTCTGCTGAAATTCTCAGGACTGTTCTTCCCTGTCTTGGGCTTAAAGATACAGTTTTACTCTGTCGTGCTGTATTCCATTAAATTCTCTTGCACTTCACTCACTGGAAGGTGCCATGTGTTTCTAACTGTGCTTACTCATTGAATGAGTTGATATGGTTCAGTGGCTCTGGTATTCAAAATGTAGTTGTTTCTGTATGGTTTTTATAAGTGTTTAGCAGGTATATAATGAATGATATGGACATGATAATTTGTCATGTTAGTCATCTGAATGATTTCCTTACGTAATTCAAGCATAGATCATGTTTCTAAAAAACACTGTGTTAAACTTTTTGAAAACTTAGTGCAGATGACACTGTAACGGTCACACTTTATTCGTATTTTGAAGTTGCCCTTTAGAGTCTTTAATTTTAATTGGAAATTTAGGGTGTGGAGAAGAGCATGGCACTTTGGGGAAAAACACATATAGAGGACATTTCCCCTGCTTGAGTTCTGGTGACTGGGAATCCACTGGCATAAGAATTTTCCCCAGAAACCACAAAAATCCTATGTGCAGTTGAGACCTTCTCTGAGAAAAAGGATATTAGGAGATAGAATCTGTAAAATATGTAATGTTTTGATTTTGTTTTCCTCTCTATTTAAACAGCTTTACACCATATTCCCGTGGTAATCTAACTTTTAGTGTTCTTACCCCGGAACCAAATCACCGACCTGGTTACAATGATTTTTACAATACTCCATCTCTCCAAGAGTTTGTAAAAGCTACACAAGTGAGGATTCATCTCCGTGGCCAGTATCATACTAATGAGTCTTGGGTAAATTTTAGGCATAGATACTATGGAGTTAATGAAGTTACAGTCAGTGGAAGGTAGGTGTTATGGAACTCTTCCCGCACCCATTGCTGCCTCTGACTATTACAGCTGTGCAAAGTATATAATGACCTGCCTAAAATTTAATGAAGTTTTTCTGCTTTTACATTTATGAATGAGCAGGGAATTTGGTCTGAAGCAGTGTATCAAGTTGGAAATGATTAGTGTGCTGTTTTCTAAAACATTTGCTCATGTATTATTTTAAAATTAATTATACTTATTACACAAATCTGTCAAAAGCAGTCCTTGCCTTGGCATTACCAGTGCCTCTAAGCAAAGGCTTGTGATTGAAACCGTGACTTGTATTTTACTTCAGTAGCTCTTCCAAGTTTCACTACAGATTCCCAGACATGGCAATTCTAACAGTCTTAATGCAGAGCTCATTGTTTTAGCTTTAGTTTTCCTTTTAAAACTGGACAGCTGTCAGTAAAAGTGTTACATTATCTGTGACTGACAACTTTATTGTATATGATAAGTGTGCTGTCTTGTGAAAGGACTAGTTATCATTGTAAACAATATGCAAATTTGGCAATGAAATAGTTTCTAAGAAGCATATGGTGCAGATTTTTGTTAATAAGTATTATTCCTGAAATTATTTTGGTAGTTCTCATTTTGAGAGAAAGCACTCCATGAGAGGTCATATTTACCTTTAAAATTTTCTACTCTACTAATATGTTTTGATAACTGATTTAGAAGTGTTGTGATAATGCTTTTGCTAAAATAGCTACAATCTTGCTGTCTATGTAACTGCAAAATAATTTCAGCTGTAGTTTGCAAAGCTATGCCATGCCTCCAGAAGAGCAGCCCTTCAGGTAGAGTGGGATGGTTATTGCCTATTAACTAATACTCTATAAAGATTTTATTTTAGTAAGAAACGGACATTTTAACTGAGATCAAAATGGGATAAACTAGAAAATTATGCTTAATATGGTTAAGACTTCTTGAAAAACTACAGCTACAGTGTAAAGCTTAATATTGATGAATAATTGCCATTTAATAAAGTTTTACATATTAATGTTATATGCTGAAATATAGTTTTCATTACATATTATGTATAGGATAACAGTAGTTCTACTACATGCTGGCTTTTATTTTCTTGAAAAGCAATTGTTGATACTTAAAAATATGTTGAGTGAAGTAGTCTTTTTTAGGTTAACGCACTTAAGAACATTCTCTTTGGTGACGTTTATTTGTTCTTAATAAAGAACCAGACTATGTAATACACAAAATTGTCATTGTGACCATGTTATATATTGTTGGACAGATGTGTTACTATGTTTTAATTTTTTCTTCACTACTTATTGTTCTTTCAGGTGTAATTGCCATGGCCATGCTGATAATTGTGACACAGCTATGGAACCGTATAGGTGCCTGTGCCTCAAGGAAAGCTATACAGAAGGAAATAATGTTAGTCACTCCTTTGTCTATCTATGTCACCTATGACCAACCTCAAAAGTGGGATTTTAGTCCTGGGAAAGAGTGTGTGTATGCATATATGTGTTAGTGTTCTAGCTTTTATAGGGAAGCTTCCCATAGCATGGTTTGTATTATTAAATAAGGAAGCAAACACCCCACTGCTGCCAAAAGTCATTCCACCCTTGACCATTAGGAGTACTGAATTCAGGGATCTGATTTCTTCTTGGAGGTTTATGCCACTTTCAAACATTAGATTCAAACCTGAATTGAGACTGTCAGCATCTGATAAAGATTATGGCTCTACCTGATGTAACAACCAGCAAACGATCTGTAGAGTGAAAGGGTTATGAAGACTCAATTTTCAGAGTAGGGATTTTATTTTTTTAAACTCCACAGTAGTTTTAGTCTGGTCCTATGGACTCCAGACCCATTCAGTAGATGGAGTGCAGTAGGCACAGTCCTGCAGTTCAGCTTCCAGTTTGATTTCATTTGAAAGGGAACAGTTCAAGTGGTCCAAGACAGCTCCATGACGTGAAACAAAGCACAGTAAATGAGAAAATTTGGAAAGTTGCTTCAAAACTTCATGCTTAATCCAAGGCAAAACACTAAAATAGATTTACCTTCTGATACTCCGAACAGCTCTAGATACTTGAGACATCTGTAGGTTGCAGTCACTTCAGCTAAGAATGACATCTTTTATTGCGGTTGCTTTAGGAAATATGTTTGAGATAGGAAGAGTTAAAACATTTTGGTCTTGATTTTAAATGCCTCTACAGTTGAGCACAGTTAAGAAAACAATGAGATGTGCCTGTACATATGTATTTGGAAGTTATTTTCTTGGGGGTCTTATTCATTGTTTTGATCTAAACAGTGATTTGAGTAGTGGCTTTTTAAAATGTTGAATATTGAGCTTTGAACTTACTTATTTAAGGACAGCTTGTAAATGTCAATTTCCCATACTTTTTACAGTCATATGTGACATTTGGTTATCTTTAAAATAATCTGTAGTAGCAACATGATTGTCCTAATACAAGAACAAACTTAATATTGCTTTTTACTGCTCTGTGTTTTCAGATAATCTATATTAACCTATATTAAGGTTAAATTTCTTGGAATTAATTAAAAGTCCATATTAGAAAAATCTAGATACAATCTAGAAAATACATTCTTCTTATTTCTTTGCTTTGCTCTTAACAGCATTTCTCAATAAAGAAGGATTTTATGAAGTCTAGTGTGTAGTTGAAACTTACCAAGTTGCAAAATCATAATTTTCCTACTAGTTTTATAATTCTTGGCCATAGGAGAACCAGAATGGGGTTGTTTACTATAAATCATGGTCTTCTAGAGAAATATGTAGAGGAGAGTTTAGAATAATGGTGACAGTTTGCACTTATTTCATGCAACCTTTAGTTTTCTTGGATGCTGTTCACATACAATTTAGCAAAAGCAGAACCATGATGTATGAGTTAAGAAAACTTGCTCAAATAAAAGATTCTGTCTCTAGATTAATTATTTATCTCACACCCCCCCCTCAAAAAAACCCTTCATTTCCTTTTATTTTTTTCTTTTTAAGGTTAAGAAAGAATGAGCTATGTTAAAGGAATGAATCCCACAATCCCACTGAATGTTAGATTTATGTCATGAGTACATGTTGTATTCATTGCTATATTTATGCCTTTTGGAAATAGACTTTCTTAAGAAGGGGTTATGGAATAGCAACAGCAGTAGCAAAGGGGGAACTAATCTCACATCAAAAAACCCTCAAGCAGTCTGCTTGCTCGAACACAGCAAGAAGTTTTAACGTGAGAGCATTTGATACTGTGCTTAGGATCATGTGAAAGATCTTTGTAAAATTTCATAGAGGATCTAAGTTTTTTAGTTTTTTTAAGCAGAAGTGTAGACTCTACATTCTAAGTAGGATTTCAACAGAAATTTAAAGTTTTTAGATGGGTCAAATTAGAAAAAAAATTCAAACTGACAGTGTCCCTTTAATTAGAACACACATTGTGAAATGTTACTTTGTAGGGATTAATCATAAATATTTAATAAGATCTGGAAGTTCACCAAGCACTCTTGCAAGACTTATGCTACCTTGTGAAAACAAACCAAATGCATTTTAATGATGTATCTGCCTTATCAGATATTTTCTGTCAATATTAATGGGTTGTTCCAGTCAGTGTCACATTTTTGATTTGGCATACGTTCATTGTAGCTGTAATTGAAATGCTTGAATTAACTGTATTCATTCAGAGTACAATAAGGATGTTGTTTAATTATTTTCCTCATTCTTTAATGACCATGTCAGTATCTATTAAATATGAAATAGAATAAAATAATAATAAAATACAATTAATATTTGCAAATATATCACTAAGTCCTTTGAATTTTATCAAGGATTTGCATGGAGTACAAACTTGATTTTTTTTGTAAGACAAAAAACAAGATCAAAATTCATCCTGATTTTTAACTGTTATTGGCAGTGATAAAACTCTGTTTTACGGACTTAAACCTATGTTCCTCAGGCTCCTACCCCAGAAAATCAAGCATTTATTATTTTTTGTTATGTTTATCAAGGAAGTTCCCAAACATAAACTTTTTTGGCGGTGAAGGGGCAGATGTTTTTGAGAAGAAATTGTGCTGTCTGCAAACTGTCATTTTTTTGACTTCTCTCCTGTGCAGTGAGTCACCACAACTGAGGGCGGTTTTAAGAAGACTTGTGGTTTTGGGGGTTGTTTTTTTTTCTTGTTTGTTTGTTTGGTTTTTAGTATCTTGAACAAGAAATCAGAGATCCCTCTTAACATATGGCAGAGTATGTCCTTGTCACATTTACACTTAATACAACTAAAATTACCGTTTTAAATTTTTCCGGCATATACATCTGGATAGCTGTTGTACATCAAAGCAATACCAGAAACTAAAAATTTGCATAGTTCATTACAAATAGAAATCTTAGTTACTTGCATCACACTGTTATGAACTTTGACATATCAGATAGAATGTCTTTTTTTTTCTTTTTTCTGAGTTCTGTTTTGATGAAGAAACATGTTGCTATGAATTTTGAGATGATGGGAAGAAGTTAATGCTTAAGAATGTCTTGCAGATGTTGAGGAGACATCCTCACAGAGCTTATCTCCAATCTTATGAAAAAAGTGTTCAGCTTCTTAATTTACAAATTGTTCTGTAAGTGCCTTGTGTCCTGCTTTGGGAAATAGCTCTCTCTTTTACAAATGGAAACTGAGGCACCAAGAGTGGAGTCCCGCTTTTAGTAACATCTATATGCAAAGACTGAATTATAGACATGGATAGTAGTATGTTCAAAAACTTTCTATGATGTCACATGAAAACCTGGAAACAGCCTATGAAAAAATAAGGTAATGAAACAAGGTCAGCCTTACCTTAGAACCTCAGAGCCTCCTTTAAATCGGTCATACAGAACTTCATAAAGGTAATGGCAAAATATACAGGAATAATTGTAGAAATCATAATAGAAAATAAAATTGAAAATAAAGCTACTGATAAATGCTTGAGAAGGATATGAATGGAAGTGAAAGTGTGACTGGACACAATAAAGGCTTCAGGTCTTCAGAGTTTTCTATGCAAATAATTAATGGTCTTAAACATCTGCTGTCTGCAAACTGGATATGGCATTGCTGATTACCAAGAATTGGATAAATAAGGCTTTTTTGTTGTTGTTACAGAAGAATCTATTTAAACTTTTGTTAAGTCAATCTGTATCATCATGTTAGATGTTGAAAGTTACGATACATAGTACCCAAGGAACTGTAAATACTAACTATAGTAAGTGGTCACTCAGTAACAAAGACTTACAGCTTGCAGAAGCAAGTAAGCTAGCAAAAAGTGCACTTTTTGATTAGCTCTGTGCAATAATTTGTGTATCCAGAGGACAGACCTCGGAGGAAGCTGGTTATATCAGAATGAAAAGAAAGGAAATCAAGCAAGCAGATGGTTGACTGGAGTTTTAGGAAACAGCAAGCAAAAAGTCACCTAGTCCAATAGTCTTACCTGCCTGAAAATTTTAGATAACTTTTGACATGTCTTTGGAAGTTATGGGTTGTCCATGAATCCATCCCTGGAAAAATGGTGTAATTTCACAGTTCAGAGATCCAGGCTTCTAAAACAATTTGTGTACAAGCATTGCTGCAATACTGGAAGAACTTGTTGCAGTCTCAGATATCTTGTGATTTGTTGTACAGGTGATGACTTGCTGACGGAATTGTGAAGTGGTCATTATCTCTCATAGATTTTGATATGACATTTGTAAATTTTATTTCAGAGATGGGCAGATGGCAACTAGCATTATGATTGTCACTGTTAACCTCTCAGAAATTAAGAAGGCTGTTCCAGTCTGAAAATCATTTTTGGGGGCTTATCCACTGTGCAGGATATTTATTTCATTTAATGTGAAAGCAAACTGAGGCACGACTGGGCTGGTGCTTCATTGTTATTGGAAGTAGCTGTTTTAAATCATGGTGCCACATATATTTATTGAATTTCTATGATTTTTTACATATTCCATCTAAGTGCCCAAGTGATTAGCCAATCTGGTTTTTTTTTCTTCTTTTATCCCACTGAAACTATTATTAAGAAATAATAAATAATCCTATGCAATAGCTTCTTTAGAAGAGTAAAATTAACCCTAGAATACCTAGTAACTGTGACTGTAGCACTCTCTAATGCTACAGGAGAACGAAATTCAAAGGCATATTCCAAATGGACAAGGTAGAAAGAAGGAAAAATAAACACAAGATCTCTTATCATTTAATATACTGAGCAAGTCGGAACTTTGGTAAAACAGAATACATGCTGAACTCATCATCTGCAAAATGTAACTTCTCCCTGTCTTTTAATTTACATAAGTCCTACAGGGTTGGAGTCTAAATAAGAGTTAGATAGAATGGATGCCTGATTCGAAAATAGCTTTGAATTTTAATCCTGGAGAATTTAAGTGTGAATTATTTTACTGAGCAGCCTGATTGTCAGAATTAGTGTGGTTGCATACTCTTTGACTGAAGACACACGACTTCTTGTGGCTTCAAGTAACTTCACAAAAAAAAAAAAGCATAAATGAAAGATTAGTTGAGTAGAAGTATACCTTATGCTGCCTGACAACATCTGTGCCAGTGTTTGAGATCTCAGTCATGTACCATTACTGGAATCTGGCATCCGGAATGGTAGATCTTATGTTCTGTGCCAGTCAGGTTCTTTGTCAGTCACTTTGCCATTGTAAAACAGCAGCAGTATCTTTTCTTAGAATGCTATTTGGCATGTGGTATTTGTAAACCATCTGTTACGTCTCTGCTTAGTTTCTAAAATTATGTTGCATCCTTTTAAGGTATGGGGAGTGTTATGACAGAAGCCCGTAAGACACTCTTCTATTCTGTCTTCCTTATTTTTTTTTTTTTTTTTTTTTTTTCTTATAAAACCTGGCTTTTGAGTTTAAAAGCCCTTTGGTCTTTGGGGAGTTCACTAGAGACAGATATGCTTCAAAGCTCTGCTCACATGTGGTCTTGATAGATAGTCAAATGCTGTAGTGAGGGTGCTGAGGAAAAGCCATGGGGAAATTAAGACCATGGTCTTCAAAGCAGGGCTAAGCTATACTGGTGTAGATATTGTCTAGAAGCCATATTTATTTGAATAATGAAGCTAAATGGAGTGAAAGCATCCAGTCCATTTGGGTGCAGACTGGGCCAAAAAGGAAAAGATCGTGTATGGTTAACTATCGTATTATAGTTGATGCTTACAGGGCAACATAAATAAACATGGTCGGGTGATACACATCATGGAGTTTTTCAAAGACAAGTCAGCATTTTAAAATGCCTGAGAAGGTCGTGTTCTAATCTTTATATCACTTCAGATTTTTAAGTCTGTGTACCGTTAATAACATGTATATTGTAGAAGCATATGTATAAGTATTTTATGTGTGTATGTACTCTGGTTATTGCAACTGAACTTTGACTCACGGGTGTGAGATGGGTACTCCTATACAGGTTAGGAAAGAAAAAAAGGAATAAATTCTACATAACGTTAAAAAAAAAAAAAAAAAAAAAAAAAAAAAGGATGCCACCCAGAGGCAAGCAGTGGGATATTTTAGAGGTGTTGGAGTAGAAGGTTCTAGTTGATCACGATTTATTGCTAGTCTTAAAGCATTGTTATTGTTGCCTTCTGAAGTATTTCTTCGAATATTTGTTGACCATTTCTTCAGAGGCACTGTCCTCAGCATTCTTAGTGACTAATAAGGAACTTGGCACATAAAAGCTTAGGCTGAAGTCACTGGTGATCTTTCCATCAGTGTGGTGGATGCAGGAATTCTGAGGTAAGGTAAGTTTTTCATAATAATTTTAGTAAAAAAAATCTTGAATGCTTTATTGGAAATAAGTTTTAATCATAATTTTAAACTAATGAATTGGGCCAAGATAAGCCTAGATATTTTGACCATCTGGTTTCATGTAATGTTTTCTCAGAAAACTGTTTTTACTGAAGGTGAGTTGTTCAGAAACTATATATGAGGACATGTTTGTTATTGTCCATAGGGAAAGCCATATATTTAACATGTTTTCTGAAGGGCCTAGATGTAACTAAGAATAAAGACAAGTTTTTGGGTTTTACAGTTACGGAGAAAGGCTTCTTTTGTCAAGAATTAACATTCTTTGTAAATCTACTGGTAGACCTTGTTCAGATTTGTCAAAGGCTTTTTGTGAATTTACCTATCCATTTTACACATGGTAGCCAAGAATTGAAACCCAAATCTCTTGATACCTTTGAAAAGTCTCAACAGCTATGCTTTTGACAAATGCAGAGTTTGCATTTGGTGAATGAAAACCTGAAGATTGCCATGTGTACATCATCATGCTACCAAAAGCAAAAGTTAAACACAGCAGGTCTGAAAGTTAATTGCAATTCTTAACCTAATAAAGGTGTGACAAACTCATCAGGATGAGGTGGGGGTCCAGCACACATTTTTAATGCATACAGATGTGACAATCTAGAATGATGACTGTTTCATAGTCATTGCTATCTTTTGAATTACTACTTTTTTGCCAAGGCTCTTTAAAAGTTTTGTGAGTTTTAAAAGTCACAGAACAAGAGACACGATAGTTCCAAGAGTCTCTGTGCTGTGTAATCATATATCACATTTTTCTCTTACTCTTTAGTGCTTGTGTGTAATTTAACAATAGGTGTGCATACGTAACTGAGCCAAGATTAAATCTGAAATGAAATGACAAATGCTCTCAGCCACTATGTGGCTGGCCATGCACAAATGGAAATTCAGGGCTAGCAGGTTGGTAGGTATTCCAGTACTGTTTTCCTTTCAAGGAGGACTTATTTCCATAGACATGCTGCAAGAAGGAAGCTGCATGAGTGGGATGGTTTGGCTGGGAGCTTGGGTTTCTTTTTTGCACTTCCCAAGTTGTGTAATGCCTGAATGAACCTGTTGTCTCATGTTGCTCGTGCTGTGTAATTGCTGATTTTTCTCGAGACAAAGGGAGTGACTAAAGAGAGGAGAGGTGTATGTGAGTGAGGGAAAGACTTGAATAAGTTTAAGTTGTGTAACTTGTGTAACAGTTATGATCAAGGCATTCCCCTGGGTATGCTTAAACCAGGGTAATCACTATCAGGCAGTGATTCTTCTGATAAACAGAGTTCAAGGTCCCAAGTGAAGCTCTGCTAATTTTCATCCTAAAACCTCTTTGGTGATTTTTTTTTGTGGTTTTTTTTTTTTTTTTTCCTCACTGGGGTGATGTAGGTTTTGTTTGTTTGTTTCTTTTTAACAGATTGCAAAAAGGTGCAGTGGCTATTGTTATCTTACCTCTTACCGTAAATTTCATTTATTAAAACTAAATTTCAGCAGATAAATTCTTGTGCTTTCATTTTCTTTCCCAAGTTGCTTTTCGTATGAGTTGTGACTGCTCTGTTATCCTTGTACTATCTTAATCTTATGTTTTCCAATTCAGTTTCTCTTTTTACCACAGTTGATGCTTTACCAGCATCAGCTGTGAGTGAAACAGTTTAGAAACTTCAGTATAGTTTCCTAGTTGTCAGCATGATGTAGGCACACTGGGCTTGGAATAGCAGCCATGAAGAAAGATGAGCACACTTCTGGAATTTAAGAAGAAAGAAGATGCCCAAATACTTTACAGAAGTGCAACTTATTTTGAAGCATTTAAATTCCTTCTGGAAGATGGAAATTAAAATTGTAATACATTTTGTTTCCTAGATTCAGCAAGACACCAGTAGTTTGGGAATGGACTTTGAGTAATGCCAGTTAAATTAAAAAAATTATTCTTAACAAACAACTGTACGGTGTCAACATGTACCATTCTTCTGAGCCAGTTTCATAAAACTAGTTGGATCATTCCCCATAAAGACAATGTAAATATCCAAAATGCTATCCATTCATTCACTTTAAGAAATCCAATTTAATTTTAGTTCTTGATGAACCAGTAGGCACAGAAAATTTTCTCCTTGAAATTTTGTAGAGTTTATTATGAACTGAAGATTGCGAAGAATGTGAAGTTGAAATAAAGTTTTACTTAAAGATAACATTGTGAGTTTATCCAAATAAAAATAAGATTCTGAGATGCTCTGAACTACTTAAAAGCTTTTTTTACTGTTTTGGATTTAAGCTAATTAAGTACTTAAATATCATTAGGTTTTGTATCTAATAAATTTGAAAAGGATTGAAGAAAACAGGACTGTTTAGGTGTTTATTTAAACAATTTACCTGATATCCTACAATTCCATTGGTATAATTTAAAATATAACCTGAAAGAGCTGAATATATGTAGAGATTTATGTGTTTTGTTTAATATTTCTTTCTTGAAAATTTCATGCAGTAAATGCACATTAAGAAGTGCTGGTATTTCAGACACTCTGTACATCACATATTTTGCCATAGGAGGCCTTTTGTTTTATTCTTCTACTCACCTTCACTGATTTTACTCTGTTGTTAAAGTAACTTGAAAAGATTAAAAGATTATTTAAAAAAAAAAAAAAGATGGCTTTGTTATTTTCCGATATGCTTTCTGATGGTTTTGTTATTTCCCTATATGCTTTCTCATTTCTTGTCTAAACCCAGTATTTTTAACATTTAAATGGGGGAAAAAAACAGAATGAAACATGAACATATATAGTGTTCTTCTAAGGTAAAGAAATATCTTGGTTTTGTTTGTTTGTTTTTAATTTCAGTGTGATCGCTGTTTGCCATTGTACAATGACAAGCCTTTTCGTCCAGGTGACCAAGTTCATGCCTATAATTGCAAACCTTGTCAATGTTACAGTCATGCGGTAAGCTGCCACTACGATTTTGCAGTGGACCCTTTTCCTCAGGAGCACTACAGAGGCAGTGGTGGAGTGTGTGATAACTGTCAACACAACACAGCTGGTAAGTCATACAAAAGAGAATGGACTGTTTGTTTTACAGTTGCTTTTTGGATAAATCTTGTTTCAGCTGAAATTAGTAATGTTCAATGGCTGACATTCCAATAAATTCTCATGTATATGTATTTTTAAACTATCCAGATAGTGCAGTAATTGTGTCAATATTTAAGCTATTGGAAAATGCTGCTGAAATTTGTCCCAATCTTGTATAAAATCTTCAGTGCAAAACACATTCTAGTAAATAATTAGAACATGTAGTTTCAAAGCTGTTTCTATTACATATACTGGAGCATTTAACTCCAAAATATGATCTTTCTAACTGAACCAGTTTAACAGATAACATAATAAAAACTTTGTCAAATTTTGCTCTAATTTCTTGATGATTGAGTAAAAGTTTCTATTCTGTGTAAGTCATATATTTGAATGCCCTTTTTTTTTTTTTTTTTTGGTTTGACAGTTCTTTCAGTTTTCTTGGCTTTGTCTAGTAAAGAGAAAAAAGAAAAGTTTCAGGTTCAACGATAATTTTTCCAAAAAATGTATAGGCATTTGCATGGCACAGCTTTTATATAAGTGTGGTATTATATAACAGATGGAAGTTTAATGGAGTAAAACATAGTTTGTAACAGGTTCATTGTTTCATATGCTCTGGATCACTAAATTGGCAGGTAGAGATGAAAGGTGCATTAAAATGGACGTCCTGAAAATTATAGAATTCTCTCAAAGGAATAGAGTCTTTAATTTTGAATTATACAGCTAATTTTAATGAATTGGAAGCCATAATGCATAACCTTTCTCTCATGCAGGAAGGAACTGTGAGCTGTGCAAGGATTTCCATTACAGACAAGCAGGTGCAGATCTTTCAGCCGTTGATGTTTGCAAACCCTGTGACTGTTATGCAACAGGCACCAAAAATAAGAGCCTCCTGTGTGATAATGTAAGTAGCCTCAATGCAAAAAAATGACAAAACATTTTAATCAGCTGGGTATACAGCAGTATGATTTTACACAATATATTTAAATGGTAACTACTTATGCATTTTTTTATAAAATTCAGCCTTTTCAAAATGATAATTGACTTACATCAGCGACTGAAAGCTGAGAAACAAAGGAAGCAATTTGAGATGTACTATTGAAGAGTTCTTCATCTAGATCAGCAACAGACGTAGATGATACTGTATGAATTTTCAGAAGTGAATAGTAGTTTTGGGATACTATGAGGTACCTGTGTACTCAATAATGTTAAAACATGAAGGTTTTGAGGTTTTTTTGAAGGTCTTGATGCTGTCTTAAAATTAGTAACAGATTTTGAAAATTTAGGCAATGAGACGAGCCTGAAATTGAACTAAAATTAAGCTAAAATTTTCTCTGTAGTAAGACAAGGATTGATCTCCCTTTTAATTCATATAGTCCATTGAGAAAAAAAAATAAAAATCAAACCCCACAAAGTGATGCTGAAAAGAGAACACCATCAGCTATGCTTTTCAAGCCTGTGGACCGCACTGACATGTAAGACAGTAATCCAATAATAAATCTGTAACTTTCAAAACATGAATGTTGGAAAAAAAGCAGGAAAAGTGACTGAAGTCTTGAGCATATGTTAAAGATACATTGTGATTCATGTTCTGTTCACGTATGTCCTGTCCATTGCCCAAATCCAAATTTTGTTAGGAATAGGGTAGAAATAGCTTCTTTGTCTGAAATGTGTTTTAAAAACTTTTTAAAGTTTGAACTTGTTCTACAGGGAATTGAGATAGTACTTCAGCTTGTTGCCATGTTTCCTGTCTCTTCTTTTTCCAAACTTTTTTTCATAAAGCAATCTCTAGCATTTTCCACATGATGTTACTGGATTTAATTTAATGGTAAGCTCTTGTGGATCCTGTTGTATTTTCATCCTTGGTTCTGTAGTGGTACAAATGCATGCCCAGTTTGACTCAGTGCACCTTCACAGGACTTGTGCACTGGTACAGGTGTTGAGTGATGCGTGAATTTCACACAATATATTTTTTAAAATAATCCCCTATAGTACAAATAAAAATTAATACATAATTTTCCGTCTTCTGACGATGATACTTTTTGCCAGCATCACAGAAATGAAAAAAACCTTGAAAAATGCAGGTATCATATTAGGACTATTTTTTAGGGTATCAGAAAAATGAAAGCAAATGCTGATTTGTGTGTCTGTTGTTTGTGGTGAAATGTTAACCTAAACCAACTTTAGCTGTGATTAACAATCAGAGGAAGAGCAGTTTACAGAAATCACTGCTTTATAGTGAAATATACAGGAACATTGATGAAGCTTGTCTATGAGAGTATGAATGAAGAGATAAAATGGGAAAAATGGAGGAGTCTGTATTGCTCAATAAAGCATCAGTTGACTGCTGCAGTAGAAGCAGAGCAGGGAGAAATGATTAAGAGGCATTAAAGAATAGATTAATAAGGCTGGGGACTAAAGACTGAAATGAATTATGTGAAATAGGAAGGCATCATTGAAGGAAGTGTTTCCAAATTTGACCTGTGGAAGATGGAATCGTAAGGAATAAGGACCATACTCATGAAAATCGTCACGTCACAATGATAATTTTCAAGGAAATATGCCAGAATGGGGCAGAATACACATTTCATGCATAACTTACCATTTTATGCAGTTCATCACTATTTTTTTCTTGTCACAAACTGCCAGCTGTGTCACTAAGTTCCAAGAGGTACAGAGCTCCAGAATTAATCCATTGAATCACAAATTAATCTATTGAATCACACAGAAAGTATATTTACTCCTCCAATGAAGTATTATTAATGTAGATATTTTACAGGATTGGTAAGGATTTTACTGTAACATGTTTACTCCCATTTCAGTTCTTTGGACTGATCATGAAAACTTTATGCCTATTCTATTCACCTATTTCACTCTACCCTTGGTGAGAAGTGCATGTAGGTGTGTGGCATTTATCCCTTGCGTAGGTTCTCAGTTTTCATACATTTGTAGATCGTGCCCACTTACAGATCAGTTTGTAACTTCATTTGTATTTTAAAGTGCAAGCTAACATTAAAAACCATCAAAATTATAACTTTATGGCTTATAGAAGAGCAATGTAGCAGTGCATCTATGAGCAATTCATTAGACCTTTTTTGCACAGAAGTGTCCCTTGAGACTGGTGGGTACAAGAGAGAGGATTGCTACAGCCTGATAAAATTTGTCCACTTCTGTGTAGCTTATTGACATCTAATCAGTGTAGGAAAAGATACGCATTGGTTGCATCCTCTTTGTGAACATTTGTCACAAAATATTTCAATCAATCTGAAAGTCCAGATGAATCATTTGAGGTGCCTGAGTTTTATGAGAGTGAAAGAAGAATTGGCTGCCTTCTTCCCTTCTCCCTAACCATTCACACATGAGAAAATTCTGCCAGAATACTGCTGATGTGATCGTCCTTGCTCTGTGTGGAGAGCTGGAGATTAATTTCTTCTGGCCCTTATACTGCAATCCTTGACTCATTTTCCTGTGCTGCTTTTTACCCAGACTGCTCTACAAATGCTTACATATTCAATCAGGCACAGCAGTTTGTAGTTCTTTCATGATTCTATTATAATATGCCATATATAATGGCGTGGAAAAAAAGCACTCTTTTCCAGGGCATTTGTTTCTAGGCAAAGCTGAAACTGCTGCTATTGTTTTTACCTAGTCTTTGGAAGTACCATTCTGGTCTCAGTGAATTTAGGCATCTTTCTTTACTCAGCTTTTGCTGACTTTTAAAAATTTACTCTTAACATGCAAAGAAATACGTATCATATACTTATTGGTGCAAAGAAGCTGTACTTTACTGCAGAGGATATTGTTCAGAGTTGCAAAGACTCAATTGTCTTCTGTCAAGGTGGCAGCTGTATTGTCTTGTGTTGCAAGAAAACTCTTTCTGAGGCACGAAGATGAACAAAATGCTAGTTACTGTTCTTCTGAGGTCTCAAACGAAAACAATTCCAGTGCTACCAAGTAAGCTTTTGGACAGGCTTCAGATTTTACCTTTCTGTATACTCCTTAAATAATGATCTTTTGAGTTTCTTAATTTTTTTTTTCCTCAGAATTATAAATGTTTGATTTCAGGCTTTTATACTTAATGGAAAAGCTGGTTAACAGCTGTGTATGTATATGTATTTTAAAGTAGAATCTGATAATTTTACTTCTGAGTTGATAAATTCTTTGCTCTGAAATTAGAATGAGCATTCCCCTTTTCTCATTTTTCCACTTACAGAGTTTCAACCCATGTATTGTGATTGACAATAGATAAATAACTGGAATATGTGTTACAAGGAAAAGAACATAGGTAAAGCAGTTAATTAAGGGCATTTCAGTCAACAGATATATCAAATAGAATAAGGAGTATAAAGGATGCAAACATGTCAATTAAAATCTCATGTGCATAGTGGAGTCCATAAAAAATCAAGTTAGAAAACACTGTGTATATTCTGAATCCTGGATTTCCCTTCATGGAAAGCTTTTAATCTCATTGCTAAAGTGAAGGAAAATGAGCCTTTTATGTTAAATAATTCCATGGCTTCATATCTGCTGGGTTTTGTACTATGGAAATGCTGTTTTTCTGTGATAGTTTGTCAAGTTATTTTGGGGATTTGGTCCATTCCTACCCTTTGGAGTGTCATGGGAAAAGGGCAAACACCTCATTTTACATTTGGAGCAGAAGTAGTAGGAAGCTACTGACTTTTGAAAGTCATTGTATGTGATGACAAGAAGAGATAGCAGGGGAGTGAAAAGGAACTTCATTATTGCTGCTTATTCAATTTTTAGTTCCCAAGGCTGACATACTGAGAATACTCTCAGGTATTTGGTGGTCAGACCATTAACCTACGTGTGTGAGCCAGCAAACCTTACAGTTCTCATTTCCTAAACTGTAGAAAAGGAAAAGTCCTCAATCCCCTTGCTCCCCCTGTCCCACTTCCTGAGATTGCAGTCACCTGAATGCAGGGGTCCTTGCCAGATTTGCATCGAGTAAGAAGGTACTGAGAGGTATATGATTAGCATTTATATCAAAAAGGCAGAACATTGAGATCAGTACCAATCAGTTGCAAAGCTAGCAATGGCAGGATGGACAGAAGGAATATCATGCAGGAACTAAATATACCCATGGATCTTAAAATGTGAGTTTTAGGACATTGCCAGCTGGTCAAGGGAAGGTGCTTCTCTTCTGGCTCTTCCAGAAGTAAAATAATTGAAATTAAAGAAGTAAATAATTGAAATTAATCATGACTCAGCCAATTGCAAAAAGGTTTTTTTTCATGTCTTTTGGGCTTCAAAACTAGAAATTAATTTTGGTAAAAGAAATGTAGTGGCAACTTTTTTTTTTATTATTTTTTTTATTTAGTAGCATCAACACATATCTCATTTATTCTCGAGAACTGGACAGACTTTCTGATTATGTGTCTGCCAGTATGTTTCTTCTATCACAGACATGGAAGAATAGCTATTTGAAATTACAGGGATATCCAAGGAGAAAAAGGTGGTTAAAAACTTCAGAAAGACTTAGACCAGCTATTTTTTCAGCAAATTACATTTAATACTTTATGAATGCATATGGTCAACAAGATTTTAAGTAGTCAGAATATATATTTCTGAGACAATTATATGTACATGTTGATTATGTACTAGATAAGCACTATGGTTAAATAGTTTGCTGTACCCTAAACAGTAATTAAGACAATTCTTTGGAATATGTCACTGTCCTGTGTACTTAAATTCCCTGCTTAAACCCTTGTATCAGTTTAGTAACTGGACATTGGGAGGGTTTCTGAACAGGCTTCTGTCTGCATTTCTGATTCTAGATGTGTTGACTTAGTGTACCCCAGTTAAAGAGTGGTTGCCAATAGAGTCTAAAGGAACGTGAACTGCTAGGTATATCTAAAATTCAGAAATCTCAAGTAGTCTGCTTCTTGATTAGGAACAGTGATGCTGTAGCTGTGATTTCTGCAGGAGGAAATTGGTTGCATATTTCTGTAGCTGTTTACATTCAAGAATATGGGGCTAATGCGTATTTCGTACGTAAATTATAAATGACACAAGGGATATATGCTAACTCAGCATCAGTGATTTTCTGTATCAAATAACAATTGCAATTATGAAGTCCCAAGATACACCACCACTTGGTAGTAATGCTCGGCTAGACTCATTTTCATAGTGAACAATCTAGGCAGATATTTTCCATAAGTGATTTAGTAGCAAGATGGTTATGTTAATAGACAGGCTGTTTCTGTCTGCTTACTGTTTGGGTCAGAACCAGGCCTGTCAGGCATAAGCAACAGGAGAACAGATTGCTTTCAGCTCTTCTATAACCAGTATAATTAAAGGCTGTTTCTTTAAATGACAGATAGTATTTAGAATGGGGAGAAGAGAGGAAGGTTCAGTAATATCTCCAGTATGCAACTGGTGAAGTTCTGGTTAACAAAATCTTTAAATATTAATTGCTACCGGTATTCTCAATGATACCATTATTTTTAGAGTAAACTAGATTTACAGAAATAATAATAGTAATACCAACAACCACTTTGCCTCATAATCCACTTACTTAGATTTTTATGTAGTTACAGAAATGGTTATGGTCTGCCCATTTTGATGTCATTTCCATAATACAACCTGTGGTACACCTATTTCTGCAGCATTATAAACATTTGTCAGCTTGTACAACTTCTTTGTAACATTACCAAGAATTTCACAATGCTTCTGGATTATTTTGGTATATATCTGCCTGTACAGAGAAATTAAAGATATTATTTTTCTTTATTTCCCACTTTTAAAAGCCAGATTTCCCCCAAATTAAGCCTAATTATTAGCTTATTTCTTAAATTTGTGCAGTAACCAATTTTCATATGAAGTTGAGTGTCTTAAATTCACTTTTCTCTTTTAGCTAAAATTCCAGTTCTTTAAAATTATTTTAAATTGCTTTTTACTGTACTTTTTCTAATTTGTGTTGTACCATTCAACTATTTGAACTGAAGCCTTACCTTTCCTTCTCATGTTTTAAATATGAGATGTCTTTTCAGTACATTGCAGAATGACATTTACTTTTCCTGGTGTGGTATCATATTGTTCATAATTAATTTGTGGAGGCTCAGTATCACTTCCAGGTTATTTTCCACATTATTGTTTCTTCACAATTTTTCTTTATTTCACAGTGTCTCTTTTCTATGTATTGTGTTTTGAATTTCTGCATTTACTTCACCGGTACTGATTTTGGAATATTTGCTCAAAGAGTAAAAATGATGCTGAAAATCAACCTGCCGAGGGTGATCCCAGCACAGCAGTGCCCACCCAGACCAGGGCACAGTCCTGCAGCATCGAAACGTGGCCAAATGCTCATAGTAGCTCATAATGCTCAGGCCAAATGCTCATAACAGGTCTACTGACAGCCCAGGCAAGGCAAAGTGATGAATCAGGTCCAGTGTCCATCCAGGGAGTCCAGTCTGGAGGCAGCAGGAGATGAGGCTGAAGATATGGCTGCAGCCGATGTCCAAAGGATCCCTCTGGGAGGTAGGGGACAGGCACAGCTGCCCAGGCAAGGTTAGGATGCCCAGACTGGAGCTTATCTGGAGCTCTTGGGCTGTGGGCAGAGGGTGTGAGTGGAGGCCCCCTGTAAGGCTGATCGGGGCCATTAAGGCTGGTTGGTGCCCTCTGGGTCATGATGGTGCTGGCTCTACATCTGAGCTGGGGTGATCTGTGGGGCTTGTAATCATATTCTCTCATCTCTCTTCAGAGTCTGCTACTGAAAATATTAACAAGCTTAGCATCCAGGGCAGGCAAGCACAGAACCTTAAAAACATTCCCAGTTTTACAAATCCTTTTAACTACTTTTCCCCCCTCCGTCTACTATTTTTATCTGGAGCATATTCCTCAACTTTTAATCTAAAATTCTGCACAGCTACTTGAAGTGTATGTAGTGTATGAAAATCAAACCCTCTGTAATATGGGGTACATTACAGTGGCATATTTCCCTTAGCTGATATTTACTATAGAAGGCAGTGTTAAAGTGGAGCTATATAATTGAATTTGTTATTATGTATTTCAGAGGCTAAACTTCAATAGATATCTTTCATCTTGATACCCTATATTGACAGAAAATGGCTGAAGAAGCAGAATGGAAAGGTTTCTAGTCACTTACAACTAAGACAAAAGCAAAATAGTAATTTGTGAATATAATCAGAGGCTCCTTTTTGTCTTGCCTATAGAATTTTTTCTGCTTGACTTTTTTTTTTTTTTTTTTTTTCACAAAGCTTTGAAATCAGTGTTATGGAAGAATGTCAGTGGATTATTTATAGATCCTCTAATCTGGTACATAGAAACCTATTTTCCGATCTATTAAGAAGCAATCTGATAAGCCTCCCTATAACAAAAACTTTAGTTTCCTATACCTTCCTCTAACTGCCAGAAAACACTTTCACCCGTTTTAGAATCAGGAAACCAGTTGCCACTTGTATCGATTACAGATGGAAAACTCTTTTCTGCGTGACAGCTAGGTAGGAGGAAATTAATACAGGGAAATCTCCAAGAGGTTTCATTGGCTGGTTCCTGGAGAAAATTTGGATTGCATTCTTCAGTTGGCCAGATATTTCTTCCTCACTCTGAAGAGTTATATTTATTCTTCTGGCATAATTTTTTACCCTTTTAAGAGAAAGTTTGGGGACATATATTTTCTGCAACTGAATGGAAATTACTGCTTCTTGTAATAGCTTGACACTTAAAATTATGCTCTTTACTTCTCTTAGTATTCGGTATTCTACACATTTCACTTGTTGCATCAGGAAGTGGCTACCATCTGCTCACAGTTAGACTTGGGTTGCCATGTATTTATGGTAAGAACAGCCATACTGGATGAAATGAGACTTCGATCTAGCATCCTCTCTGATAGTTACCAGAAGCTGATATTAAGAAGCATGATGCTTCTGTGATACACTTTTTCTAGATTCCAGTTATTTATGGTTTTGGGACTACATGAGCCAAATTTAGGGGTTTCATCTGAGTTATCATGTTTGGTGTCCAAGTACAGAATTAATCTAACTGATTTTTAATGCACTTGAAAAAAAGTGTATTTTTCTGTACACTTCGAAGTGTATAGAAAACGTACTTTATAAATTCTTTTAAGTTTACTTTCTGATAATTTTCAGGGTGTTCTCTCCTTTTTATATTGTGAGAAATAATTTGTATTCATTCTGTAAGCCATTCATGATTTTATAGACATGCATTCCCTTCATCTTAGTCATCTCTTTCCAAAGTGAAACGTCTTTTTTTTGGTCTGTTTTCATTTGTATCTTTGCTTATTCTATTCACTCTGCAACCTCTTTTATTTTAGAGAGGGTAACCAGATATACAAATTGTGCAAAATATTGATACATAATAGATATTTATTACATTTTCTGTATAATTTTCAGTTATTTTCCTAATAATTCCAGTGTTCCCATTGCCTTTTTAACTGTCTCAGAGCTTTCAAATTATTTTTAGGTGGAATGGAGCTGCTTTAACAGCTCTTCTCGAGTGATAATAGCTAATTTTGGACTCATCACTGTCTACCTATAGTCAGCATTGGTTTTCCCCAGGCATTAAATTTGTACTTCTTGATGTAGAAATTAATTTGACTTTTTGATCATCCATTTGGTTCAGTATATGCAATGTTTCCAAATGCTGCTGGCTTAAAAAAAAAATGCAGTAGAATCACGAAGCATGATTTTTCTTTGCAAAAAAAAATACCAGTCTTTTCCGATATATCAAACTCATGTGTTCGTTTCTATTAATTTGTTCTGTACAGAAAAAGGCTGCTAGTGTGTGGATCCCAGAAGCTTCCTTACAGCCTTTTAGGGAGATTGATGTAACTTTTATAATTTTATTCTTCTTTTACTGAGGTTGTTTTAAGCAATTAATGACTGAGTTTTATATTAATAGCTGAGTTTTATATTTCCGTTCATCTAGAACTCTTGACTTGTGTAGTCACTTTTCAGCAGAAGAGATTTTGCTAAAATCTTTCCTTCTGACATTTTGGTTTGAAATCAGTCTTGAAAATCATTCCTAATATAGAATGGTAACACCTCTTTCATGGTGCACAGCTGTGAAATACTTTCTTTGCAATCTCTGTTGTGGTTTTCTTTCCTGAATGCTACACAGAATCACAGAAGTATTAGTTGGTCATCCGCTCTAGCTCAAATCATGCTTGTTGTCAATGCTAAATCCAGTCAGTCATGATTTTGTCTGGATGAGTCTTGATACCTCTGCGGTTGGAGATTCCACATTGCCTCTGGGCAACCTGTTACTGATGCTGCAGTTCCCTCTTAGTGAAAAGTTCTGATGTCCAATATGAGTTTCAGATAATAATCATACCACTTAAGTATTTACTGTCCTCACTGATTCTCTGGTAGTCTTCCTTTGTTTCCGACATTTGAAAAAAATATTTTTTTTCCCTTCATGCCTTAAGGACGTTGCTTTCTAAAAGCTGATTTTTGTGTTGCCTTATTCTGGTTTTACAATTTAGCGGTGGTTGTCGTCTCTTATTTAACTTCCTTATTTTGACTTTTTGCATGTAATGCTTTCCTTTATGTGATAGTTTTTGGACTAACTTTAAAGTCTTTTTGGGTATAAGCTATATGTTTTTTGAGTGCTAATGAGAGATCTTTATATAATACTTGCTATTGTGTAATCTGAGTATGCCATGATCACTAACACAAAATGTTTATTTTACAGTTATGTATTAAACTAGGTATTTTTCTTCATTTAGGATTAAACTCAGAGTTGCTTTTCACATGTGAGTTCTCTGATGAACAGCTGTGATGCATGACTGAGCCTCTTACAATAAACTAAATATCTAGATCAAATCCAGTCTAGAAGGGAATAACTTGAAAATCCTTGTTGCTGATTTTCCTGCTGTTCTGGTCTCTTAACTCTTACCTTTATGTACTTGCTGTTGTCATGCCTTTTGTTTATAAAATATTATTTTCTTGCCTTTTTAATATCTTCATTTCCTGAAAAATGTGACTGATGATACATCAGAAATAGATCACTATCATGAAAGTATATTGAAGAGGTTTTATTGGACTACAGAATCCTTTTATGAGGAAGGGGTAGGAGTACATGCTTCTCTAACTTTCAGTGTTTTCTGCACTGAGAATTTACTATTAGATGTTGAAATACTCTATTTTATCTTGTACTAATATAGCTTAGATCTTCATTATCGATTGAAGGGTATGATAATAACATTTATTTTAAGTGGAACTTCCAAGTAGCTTTGTCTCTAATGCCACAGGACTCTCCTTTTGTTTCAGCTTTGCTTGACTCATAGGCGTAAGATGAGAGAGACAGCTGTTAAGAGAAATTTTGTTCTGGTACCAAATTAAAAGTGAAGTACAATTGAACTACGGCTGTTGATGTTGTATTTGAATAACTAGTTTTGAATCACTGTACTTTTTCATGGTTGTAAATATTGCAATGGAAAAAATACACTGACCCAAAGAAAATTCCTTATAATGCAGAGTTTAATTGTTTTGTGTGATCTCTGCATTCCCCAGAATACTTGACATAGAAAAGGTAGTTTAAGTTCCTTGATTATGAATCCTAAACCTTTTGCCAATTCACATCTGCATCTCTGTGTTGCTTTGACTCCCTATTCCCATCTGTGTTGTGTATTGACTGATGTCTTCCATTTCTTTCCCTGTCCCTGTGCCATTGCCCTTTCCCTGTGGCCAGTTTTCCCACCATATAGGAAAATGATAAATATAGATATTGTGTTTTTTCTGGCTTTTAGAGGTTTGAAATTGAAATAGCTTTCAAGGAGTCCTTTAATCTTGCACAAGATGAGACGTACTCCCGGATCATGGCCCAGGCATAACAAAGGATGCCTCAGCTCCTTTCAAATAGCAATGCTGCTCATTTAGGGAGTAGGAGAGGACCTTTATATCCCACCACTGAAGTGGAACACTTGGAACCCAGCTGAACCAAGCAAAGAGGGAGAGCGTTTCAGATACTGATCTGTTAGGTGACATCCTTCTCTAAAGGAAGAGAAAATTTATCTTGGATGAGTGATCAGAAAGGAAATCTTTCAACTTTGCTTTGTTCCTGTTTAACATTTTCACTAAAATAAATAAGTATATGGTTGGAGAAAAATATGCAAAACTTGACCTTTGAAAAAGATAGTGGTTTGCAGTAACTGATCTGAAAAAGTACTGTTTGTTTTAATAGTCACCATTTATACAATGCAATTTTGTAATTATTCTTTGCAGTTTTCTCTGTCCAGATAGTAAATATTGCCACATTGTTTACTCAATTCTTTTTTCCTTCTGTTTTGAAAAAACAGATCTTTTAAACTCTATTTAAAAAATGAATAGTTGCGCTCTATTTAATATTTCTTTTCTCTCTCTCTCAACAAATTAAAAAAGTATGTGTTACATAGGCTTATTTTTTTTCTGTTCCATTTAAAGTTTTCTCCTCCCCGACTCATACTCCCATTCTTGTTGCTAATGAATGTATCATCTAAAAATAGGTATGTTCATCATTCTATAATATTTTGTATCTTTTTAGATTGGAGGCCAGTGTAATTGTAAGAGACATGTGTCTGGCAGACAATGCAATCAGTGCCAGGAAGGATTCTACAATCTACAACAGTCAAACCCTGATGGCTGCAGTCCCTGTAACTGTAATACCTCTGGGACAGTCAATGGAGATATTACCTGTCACCAAAATTCAGGCCAGTGCAAGTGCAAAGCAAATGTTATTGGTATGTGTAATGCAAGAGTTTGGAGCCATTTTTCTTGTTTTCACTGGAAATAAAACACACTTGGTTTCTAAATGAAAAGTATAGTAAACTTCTTTGCTGAAGGCAGATTATAAAAATGAATGAAATTAACTGTTGAAAAAGTATTAATTTAATAATTCTATCAATCTACAGCTTGAAGCTTAGTTTAATCAACCCTTTAGAAGTTTCTTTACGGCATAGCTACATTAGCTTACATAGCTCCATACTAATAAGTCACAGAAATAATGTAATTTGCTTACTGCATAGATGTTTCTTTTAGGAAATTAACACTTTTTCAAAATGTTTTATACTTAATGAGTTCTAAGAAAATCGTTTCCATGCTAGTTTTCTTAATAGACCAAAATAAATGGATTTTTTTCTCAAAATATTCTGTGCTACAGGGTCCTTTGTGATAAATCTATCCATTTTTTTCTATTATATTTCTTTGAACTGTTCCTATGAAATGCAAAATAAGTCAACATAATTCCACAGATCATGTACATAGCTAGGGTTAGTTATCAAGGGCCACATAATTTTAATTTTGTAATTCAATGCCAAGCTGATTATAATAAACTGCTACCTTCTGTGTTATTTATCATTTTTTTTACAAGACGTGCTTTTTTGTTTGTTACTCCCACAGGTATTTTTCAGAAATTAGATTTGATTATAGCAATTTATTACTTCCAGCATATTTGAGGGGAGCCACAGCCACATAAGGACAAAATTTATCAAGTGCCCAAAATACACAGTATATATAATACACTTTGAAATGTTGATGTATGACAATATTATGCAAGGAGAATTTCCTGATAAAGTGAGCCTTGCATGGTAACTGTACATGTCTCAGACTATCCATGTCTCAAAAAATGCCCCAACCACAAAACCTTTTCTGCTTTATTAACACAATTAGTAATCTATTTTTTACTTTACCTAACCATGTCTGTGAGTTGTACTAACAATGTTCAAGTAAATGTTAATTTATAACTCACTGACTTGTGAATATTGACTTATTTGTAATCTTGTGAGTCTGTTTCTTCTTCTAATTTCCAAAAGCAAATACAAAATAACAACAAATAATGAAAATAATGCTAAACAGACATAAGCCTGAACAGGTTCTGTCCTCTTTCCTGTGGAATGACAAGTACCTATGTTTTCCATATGATAAAAATAGTGCTAAGAGTAAAAAATAACCTGTGTGCATCTTAAGCCCACTCTCTACATCCGATAAAATGGACTTCAGAGCATTCTTAGTTATATATTCTTTGCCTACATTTCACGTTTGCATCTGTGAAAACATTTCTTAAGTCAGTGGGAGTTTGGTACACAAGAAATGCAGAGTCTGGTTCTGATGTATTTGATTGTCTGTATATTATTTTAAATGTTTTCTCCCTTTGATGAAAACAATAAGAATTATTTTCATTTCCACTGAAATAGTAATGCAAAAAATGTGTAACTCTATGGTTTCTGCAGATTTATCTGTAACTATGGTGGGGGGCTGTACTTATGCAAGTGGTTGTTTGCAGGATAAAGACATAATTCTTTCCAGACAGGATTCTTTTTTTTGTTGTTGTTTTCCAAACCAATTGTAAATAAGCTTCTGTATATTGGAACGTGTGCAGCAAACTTTAACAAAGAGCTTTCCTCTTTGGATTTCTAAATTGGTTTTTAGAGCAATCTGTCTATTGCCATTTTATCTATTTAAACAAACACGATAACAGAAAAATGCAACTATAGACTGCAGTGTTATGAAACATGAACTGTTAGAGTTAACACAACTGTTAAATCTTACTAATGATTCTATCACCAGTAAAATACATTAGCACCAATAATTTTATTAAAGTAGGTCATTCATCTAGAATAAAAAGGTAGAAGAATGTGAATTAAATGCCAAGCGTGCTAACTCCCCTGTACTTGTTAACATTGAATGTGATGCCCTGTAGGCCTTCCTCAGTATCGTTAGGAATAGATTACCTGTCAGGAATATGTATGGCATATTCAAATAAGCACTGCGCATATTTTTAAAACTGATATGATATGAATCCATGTAGACCAATTTTAATAGTTCAAAATGAGTCATAATTCTTGTTAACAATACAGTTATTTTTAAAATTTGCAGCAATAGTAGTCCTTTTTTATTTTCCTTATTGAAATTAAATGATATGCCTTAGGTGAGTCATTCATCACTGTTAAGGAACTTGCCTTCTGTTGGAGTTTTTGAGTTTTTATCCATATGTATAATGCATTTCCTACCATTTTTAGTTTTATTTTTCTACGTGTAAGTTGCTAGATGTATTTTTGTATAGTTTTGTATTTTTTAAAATGATGACAATATTTTGCTAGAACACTGTATTTATATTATTCTATATGCAATAATTAAGTGATGGCTTCGTAGTGAAGGATTTTCCCATTGCAAGGGAAAATACATAACAATGAATTTGCATTTTTCATACAATAATCTAGTTTGCTTTCTTGTAATGTACATTTTATAAACTAAAATACAAATGCCATCCCTTAGGGCAGGGATAACGCAAGTGATGACTTTGAAAACAAAGCTAATAAAACTACAGGATAAAGAAAACAGTTTGGATTTTAATGTACTGGAGGAGTTAACTAAATCATATATTTAGATAAAAATAATTCATTTGGGGTTATGGAAAACATTTTCTGCTTTTAGTAAGGGCTAATGATAAACACTAACATAAATGTAATCAATGTTAAAACTGACGTACAGTGTTAAGTAACTCATTCATTGTAATTAGTCTAACTTGTGTTGTCCTAGAGTATATTTAATGCTTTTAATACAATATATAAATCTGTTATCAGAACAGATTGAGAGCCCTGTATATTGTGTTTTTGCGATACAAGGTGAAGAGTTCACCTGAGCATTGATTGTGCAACAGGTCCTATTCTGGGGCACAGAGAGATTAATTCTGGTTTGTCTTAGAAATGTTACAAAGAATCACTTGCAGAAGTATCTTAAATTGTACTGAGAAGCCAGCAGAAATGCGTTGCTTCTGAAACAAATTGGAAAAGTAAACAGATTTTTGGGATGCCACTGTTATTCAATTGATTTGTGCAGCCCTGTCATTCCTGTTAATTATGCTAGCGGAGAATATTGGTTCTTTCCTTTCTCTCTTTATTTTTTTTTCCCAAGTGTAGTGTACTTATCCTTTTTTAAAATTAAAATGAATAGCTTTTCAGCTTTTCTTATTAATACCTTTTCTCTTTCCAGGTCTTAGGTGTGATAGTTGCAATTTTGGTTTTAAAGCTCTCAGATATTCTAATGAAGATGGATGCGAGCCTTGTTGGTGCAACAGCCACGGCTCAGTGAACCAGTTCTGCAACCCTCTCTCTGGGCAGTGCAGTTGTAAAGAACGAGTGAAAGGGCTTCACTGTGACACGTGCATGGACAACTTTTATGGGCTGGATGTAACTGGTTGTAAGGCTTGTGAATGTAACATTGCGGGGTCATTTTCTGGAACTGTGTGTGATGCGAAGACAGGGCAATGTGCGTGTAAACCAAACATTGGAGGAAGACAATGCAACCAGTGCCTAGATGGCTACCACAAAGTACAGGAAAATCTTTCCTTTGTTTGTCTGCCATGTAACTGTGATAAGGCAGGTACAGTAGATGGCTCTCTGCTTTGTGACAAATCAACAGGACAGTGTCCTTGCAAAGCTGGTGTAACTGGCCTTCAGTGCAGTCGGTGCATGCTTCATATGTACAACCTCAGCATGAGCAACCTCCTCGGCTGCCAGCGTTGTGACTGTGATGCTCTGGGCACATTGGCAGGAACAGTTTGTGACCACATTTCTGGACAGTGTGTATGTTTGCCTCAGCGTCAGGGAAGAAGGTGTAATGAGTGTAAACCAGGTAAGGAAATTGGAAGACAATCTATTTGGTGTAGTAAGTTTTGCTTTGTTGGATGTCATCATAGCTTCTACGCTTTTTAATATGTGCTTAGACACCTTCATGTCTGACATGTCTCTGACATATTATTAACTATTTTTCCATTTTGTCGTAACTGTGTGAACGAGAAGAAAGTATCAATGTCCTGATGGCCATCAAATATTTATTCCATTGCCAGAGATTGTATAATTTGTGTTATTACTGCAGCTTTGAACAAAATAAGGTTAAAACGAGTTCCTCCAGATACTGAGAAAATACACAAATTGTCATGGCCCATTCACCAAATAAGATGTAAAACTAGCATAGTTTGATGAACAGCAGCTATCCTTGTAATAAAAATGTGGATTTGGAAGTCAGATTGCAAACTCTTCAGGAAGGGTGCTTCATGCACAGAAGTGAGCATGACAGGAGGCACAGAGATGGTTGCTTAAACTTTGCTGGGGCTGGCAATCATGCCACTTAAAAAGCATTCACCTGCCTTGGTGTGTTGAGGATGTGCTGGCTTTCTCAAGGACTGCTTACAGTTCGGTCCTACAAGTAGGTGATACCGCAGTTGCTACGTATCAGTTCAAGATTTTGTACCATATTACTGTAAACAGACTTTAAATGTGCATTGTAAGTGGGAAGCTCTGTGGTTATATTTTAATGTTTTTGTTTTAAAAAGTAGGTGGGTAAAGTGAAACTGTAGGTAATATTAACCTACCCTTAGTAATAATATTAAACAGATAGATTTAGTTCAAGTTAAATACATATGCAATTTATTAAAGTAGCAGGTCACATTAAAAGGTACATTATAGCTCCATTGGTTTTAATATGCCATTCAATAATTTGAACAGAGGTTAAAAAAGCTGCTTAACCTCCATTAAGTATTTTTAAAAATACTTTCATTTAAATTATTTTAGGTACATATACTAATAAATAAGGCAGCGTTCTGTTTTTCTTAGTTCCTCCTCCAGTGCTATTTGACCTGCTAACCCTCTACAGCAGCCACTTTATCAGAGATCGGCAGAGGAGTGATGTCAAGGCTTCCCGAGTCAGTGACCGCCCTTGTCCTTGAAAAAGAAAGGCCAGGGTTTATGCAGAACTAAATGGTTTAAAAAGGTTTAATTGATAGTATGAACAGACTGGTTTGTAGAAAAGCTTACATGGCACTCAAAGGAATACTTCCACAATAGTTCCTGTTAAAAAAAAAAAGTAAAAATTAAAAAATCTTGCTGTAAGAATTATTTTTAAATTTTCTAAGTAAGTATGAGCATGTATGTGCTGAACACTGAGCTCTCTTCTGCAGGGGAAAGTGTAAATCCTTATCACTGTAAAAGCATTGTAGTCCTACAGTATTTTCACCGACATTTTCATGTTGATTGCAGTGTGAGCTCATTTAGACATTTAGTATATCTAACTTTTATATAAATATTCTTTGTTAGTGTGTTCCAAAGGAGAGTGAGTATAACCTGCTAGTAATACTGCTGTTAAGGTGAATGGTTTCAAGTACTCTGAACATGTCCTATGGCTTTGCCTTGGGACAAAGGTACGAAAGTATACTCCAAGTGTGTATGTAGCAAACACAGCCTAATTAAAAGCATACCATTAATTAAAACTGGCACTCCTAAAAACATACTGAGGACTTCCTAGGCTGTTGGGATATTTCAACTCTGTGGTCCAAGTTGCCTTAGTCAAAATACAGGTCATACATTTTTCTGTGTTTGGGTTTTTTTTGACTTTTTTCTGTGTGATTTTAAGTTTGTTATAGTTAGTGGTATTTAAAATAATGCCCCCTTGTGGCATATATTCTGTGTGTTTTGATAAAATTTGAGAGGTTTCCAAAAGTTACCAAAATCTTAATGCAGGAAGAGTTGCCAATGGAGAAAAATTCAAACTGGGTGTAACGTCGGGAAATTATTTCATCATGAGATTTTTCTGGAGCATTCAGCTATGTGTTAATTTATTAGGCTGTATCCATGACCTGCTGTCTTCCAGTTTGTTCTCATACAAGTAACATTTTTGGTAGAATTCTGTATATTTACATTTTTTTTAAAGTAATGGCATATGCAAAGAGAAGAACACTTGGTTCTAACATGAAACCAAATGGAAGAGCAGTTTTACCTTGTATATAAAATTGCTTTTGAGATGTCCTAGGTTGCAGTGGTAGAAAATTGGTCTTTTCAGCTACCAAATGGTTGTGAACAGTTTGTCTCTGTCTCATTCCAGGACTGTGTTGCCACACCAATTGGGATTTGTGCCATACAAATCCTGTTCAACATAGGTCTCGGATCCTGTTATGAGAGCAGCAAAGCTGTTTAAAAAAAAATAATTAAAAAAAAATTTCTGTACTCGGTGACCCCAGCTTTTCATGGAGCAGTATGTAGTATGGCAAAGATGTAAACCAGCATGTAGGATGTGTGGCTGGGCACCAATACTGAGGTTTTGTGTATGTATTACCTCTCTTCTTGGCCAGAAAAATGGAATTATGTTGTGACAACGTTGTCAGTGTTGTTAACTGTGCATTTTGAAGCACAGACTGTGGTTAAGAAATGAGCATTACTGCCATAGTTGGTAAGCATGTAAAAGTGTTAAGGAATTGTTTGGCTGTTCCTTTTCCATGAACTACACAGAGGGAGAAATAGTAAGTAATATAGTAAATAAGTAATAAGTAATAATAGTAAGTAGTAGTAAAAAAGGAAGCTGAATACTTTGCTCTGACTCTCATTCTTCCTTTTGAAGACTATGTTTGATTGAGAAATGTGATCAGTTATGGTTGAATTGGAAAAAAAAAACTGAAAAAGAATATGCATAATACTAAATATGTAGATCTTGTAGAGATTTGCAATATCTGTCTTAAAATTGGAAATTGGCTCTATTACACAACAGTGGATCCTTCATAAAGCAGCTTTTATGAGCCCTTCTAACCTTGCTGTAAATTAAGCTTGCATTAAGTTGTTTATTACTCTTTCCTGCCAAAGTCTAGGTGTTGGAACTAAATAATAGTGGTTATGACAAACAGTATGAATTTGTAATCCAGTATCTGTTCTCTTTTTGTCTAGTCATGTTAATTTACTTCTACATTAGTTGGGGGAAGGACTTTCTCCCATTTTCCTATCCTTCAATTTTACTTAAAAGAATACTTTATCTTGCTACTTTTGAAGAAAAATAATAATAGTGATAGTATCCAGAAACTTAAACTTTTAGAGCATTTCTAAAAGATTCTCAAAAAATATCATATCAGATCCTTCACTGCTCTACAGAGGTTTAGACAGTATGACATTAGGAGAGCCAGGATGTTTAACATTAAGGTATAGACTCTTAATAATGATGAATTTCACTGCTAGGACAAAAATAAGATATGCTATAGTGATTAATCCTACTTAGATAAAATGAATTTATTTTCTAGATATGTGCTTATTTACCCACTATATTATTTTCTTAGACATTAATTCAATACAAACTTTCAGATGGACAAGGATCTGTTTTAGCCTGAGTGCTTATCATTTACTGCAACTATAAACTGGGTCCTGAAGAAGTGCTTTGACCTTCTGCAGGAGTCCAGGCTTAAACTTGTTTCCTATCTTCCTGTTACGTTCTTTGAGTGGAGTCATTCATTGTGCTCAAGAGTGACATTGCTGGGAAATGGTCTCCTCTATTTATGCACAGGATGGGCACTGTACTGCGCAGACAACTGCAGTATGAGATAATACATGCTGCCTCACTAATAACTTCAAGCTATTCAGTCTCTGTGGTGGCTCAGTTCGGGGCCTCTCTGGAATAAAGTGCCAACAGCATGGTTTTTTATGATGCGAATGTATGTTAACTGGAGACTGATATCACTTCACTGTCCACTTGAGATTTATCTCACTGAGGACCAGAGGCTAAACTTGAACAAAGATTTGAGCAGTAAAATTCTAATGTTTTCAATTTGTTTAGTTCCTTTGCTATTTGGATATGAGCTCACAGTGCAACTGTGCTGCAAAGACAGAGAATACCACCCTAGGGGTGTATATATAAAGCTATCTCTTGTAGACAAAATAAATAATAAGGTCTTGGGTGATATGACATGTTACAATACAATTTTGGGCTCTTTATTATAAAGCGGGACATCAGGAAGTTATTGGACAGCAAAAAAGATTCAGTAACTGAGAACATGACTGAGAAGAAACTGATTGAACTTTATCTGGAGAGAGAAGTCTGAGAAGTCTGTGCAAATACTGTGTATCTGAGTAACGGTTGAAATTCTCCTATTGAAGTTGTGCAATAAAAATTAATAGTAACCAGCTGAGATAGAAATTCCTGTCAATGGCCCTATTTTAGGATTAATGTTCAAAGACAGGTACTTGCAGTTGACTAGAAACAGTTAATACTGTCACCATCATCATTTGCAGAACTCTTATATATTGCTACATTTTTAATCAACTGTACTAAAAAAAAAAAAAAAAAAAAAAAAAAAGTCAAGCAGAGCAATCTGTGTGAAAATCTGTTAAACATCCATTAATAATCAGGTAAAAATAGAAAATAATTTTGGAAAACTATGTAATTGTATTTCTTACTGGCTTGCTGCTACTTGAATTGTCTTTTGATCAGACATACAGAAAAGAAATTAGCAAGAATGGAATAAATCCATATATAGCAAAATGGATTATGTAAGTGGTAAGGCATCATTAAAAAGTGTGTAAAAGCTCTTCTGTTTGGAATTTCAGGTGAGGCTGTGAATAACAGGCAAGTTCTTCAATGACCAACTTAGAGGTGTAAAAACTCTAACTACATTTATCAGTAATGTGTTAGAGATTTGCATAGGTAACAATTGCTTGGAGGGCAAAGGATGAAAGACAGTATAGCAGAAGCTTACCAGATATACTGTGGGGAAGGTGACGTGAATGCCCCAAATCATAACTGAAAATAATATAGGAAGGGAAGGATAGGGTTCAGAATGAAAGATTTTTAATAGTGGATTAGCTTTTTTTTTCATCAGTTTATTAGTTTCTGTAAATGTATTTTTGTAGGATACAAGCTCTCTGTTGAGGAGGTGTAAGATATAAATTTTACATAGACCTGAGAATGCTCATCAAATGTAGTTTTTCCTAAGAAACATCATCATGTTTCAAGGATTAAACCAACTACTGGTTGGGAAAGATTAAGAGAAGTGTATTTCTTGTGTTTTGCAGCTGGCCATTGTCAGAGATGAGATCCCAGACTAGAACGGACAAATGTCTGTTCTTGTATGTTAATTTTTTTGTTTCTACTGCTGTGGTGCATTCATTAATACCTCTTATGTCCCTGGGTCTTTACTTTCCCCACAGACACATTAATGTACTCCCCCTATTTTGCATTTTCTCCATTTAATATAAAGTCTGAAGAGACAGAATAAAAAACTGGAGTTGGCAACTGGAGGATGAGTAGTAGCTTTACAAAGGGCCAATGAGAAGATTTAGAAGCTCATCTCTGCAGAAGAGCTATATTGCTTTATTTGAGTTGATGCTGTGTGTTGCCTACACTTTGGTTCTGTTGTTTCATCCCTGATTATATACAAGTTAATAATAATCTTACTGTGTTCACTTTTTGCATATTGTCTGTTCTCAAAATCCCTTTCTTTTCCAGGTTTTTATTTTTCTCCATCCAGTGTCACTGGCTGTCTGCCATGCCTGTGCCACATAGCTGGTTCAGTGAATCAGATCTGTGATAAACTAACTGGCCAATGTATTTGCCAAGATGCCTCTGTAACGGGACAGACATGTGAACGTTGCAAAGAACTTTATTTTGGATTTGACTCTGTCACAGGGAGGTGAGTGTTTCTTTTGTACAGGTCACTTATAACCTCCTTGTCACATTTTCCTCATAGCACCTCATTCAAAGGTTTAGTGACAATGGAAAGATGGTCTCCAGTTACATTAATCCTTTGAATTCAGGTGTGCACCCTGATTTATGTGTGGTATGTTATACAACCCTCTGTGCTCTCATCAGCTGAAGGAAATAGAAGTTTTGCCACAGATTTAAGTAGAAACGACATGAAAGCTGTGTAATACTAATGCTATCTAATGTTATAACTATTTGGTAATTGTTTCTGTATGTTTCCTCTGCATCTTCAGTAAGATGTGTTGGTTCCTGAGGTGTTAATCACTGACTATTAATATGCAGGTAATGTGCATTCTTATAACCAGTGAATGCTTTTGAAGATCTCAGGAAGATATTTTAATGGAAAAAAAAATGTAAATATATACAGATATACCTGTCTTTCCAAATTTCTTGCAGCAGCAGCAGTAGAAATATTCACAGCACCTTTCCTCTTAAAAAAAATGTTTTTTCTGAAGTAGTGTATTCTTTTTCAGCATTTAGGTATATGCCACAGGGTACATTGTTTATCTAATGTAGCCTGGGGCCTCTAGGTACACTGAAATTACGTGGATATATTCCCTGGAATGTAAGAGGAAAAATCTATCTATAAGTAGTGCATTGCTATTTCAACTCTTGCTCTATCTTTCTTTTCCAGGATCATATTTCTTGCTTAATCCCCACAATCCCAATTTTCTTTTAAATATTGTTCAGAAAGATTGCACAACTCTAATGCTATCATATTTTCATGCAGACTGACGGTATTAAAATGTTTTGTTATATTTAGTAATTTTGCCTTTAAAAAAAAAAAAAAACCAAACACAGGCAGAAGCAAAATCTGTACAACATTCTCCTCCCCGTGTTCCTTTCCCCCAGCTACTGTGGGGTAGACATGCTTTTAGGCAGTGATTATCAGTGTCATCTTGCATATATTTGACATTATTCTGCAGATTTTTCACTTTAATTTTTATGCTGCTGTCACTCATTAGGAGATTTTAAAAATTATTTTTTAGTGTGGCGGGTCACAGAGGACTCTGCTAATGGCCATAAAGTAATCTGTAGGAGTAAGGACTTCCTATTTTCACTTCCTGTCATTTCTAATGGTAAGGAATAAAATCGGTGTAATATTAAAGTTCCCTTTTAAATACAATTTCCTTACTATTAAAGATTTTTTTTTTTGTTACTTGTAATAGATTTCTTTTTCCCCTCAGTTTTAGCAGGTAACGGAGAGGTTTGTGTCTGCGTTAAACAATAGGTTTCCTGAGCTAGATATTGGCCTTCAATTACCTGCATTTTGAGCTGCCTTCCGAAATTCAAAATACGGAAATACCTAGAATTCTCTAGATCCAGATCCTGATGTAAAGATGGAAAGTTTTTACAATTCTGGAATTTAGAGAGCTGGTTTTAATGCCTTAATACTGCTTAATCCTCATGACAGTATTGAAGGCTGCTCTGGTAGTACATTAACATGATTAACTTGTGTTATATATGCTTGGTTTCCTTTTGGTTATCATCCACTTGGGCAATGTACCTCTGTTCCTCAGGCAGAAATATTTATTCACTGAAAATGATAATCCAAGTCTTTATTTGTTAATCTACTTTAATCCATTTCTTTAACTGTTAATATCTTCTTAAAAAGAGTAATAGGGGTTTTTTCTTCCTCTATAAAGTTGCAAAGTCATTTAAACCATGGTTGCTTCAAGTGTCTTTTAAGGACTCTGTGGTTACAGAATGAAAAGGGTTTGAGCTATGTGTAGTGGCAAAGACATGTCTGTCTTGGCACAATACCAGAAGAGAAGCAAAAATCGTGACATGTAGAGACTGTGAGGCTTTAAAATTCTCCCAGTCTTAGGAATGCATATGTGAGCTGATTTATTATGTGAGGGGTTTGAGATAAAAGAGGAACTCCATGTTTTTTAATGTATTTTGGCTTATGAAGCAGGAAAATTTCCTTGGCAAAGAATTAGAAATACTGGGTGTTTGCAGCGATCTGAACAGATCTCTAATGGTTGTGGGCATTGGTACACATTTGAAATGCTTTACCTCTGTATTGTTTACTATAATGAACTAGTCAATGAACATCACAAATTGTTTATCTATATATATATATATATCTTGACAGATTACTGTTTATGAAATCCATTTAGCAAGTGAGGTTTTCCCATAAGGATGAAAAATGAAGATTTTAAACAGATTGCTGGAGAGGCTCTAACTGCACCTAGAGAGTCAATGTAATAAAGGTTTCTCTATATTAATATTACAAAACCCATTTATCCTCACAAAATCAATATTGCAATTCATCTTGGCCTGACATTTCTCTTTCCATGTTTTAAAAGTCTGTTTTCCTTGATATATACAATTCTGTTTTAATAAAACTCACATGTATTTGACTCAGAGTATCTTGAAGAAGTAACATTTAACAAGAACACTGAATATATTTTTTACATGATTAAAAGTTTCAAACTATTAGTTATTTTCTAAAAAATCCTTAATGGAATGAATTCTTAATCCTGACTGAATAGCATGAACTATGCATAACAACAAAGGCAGTTCTAGTGTTCTGCAGTTTAGGGAAACAATGCATATGATTACACAAATATATGTGTAATGCTGTGGAACAGAATATGATGACATGTATGCTGTTGTCTGCAGGATCTGGAGCCTAATTCAGTATAGGTGGAGGTAGGGAGCCTACACTTTTTCTAGAGGAAAATGCAACAAGCAGGAAGAAGCATCCCCACCCTGCCAGGCACTGAAAACTATTATTGAGATTGTATGTATATGAGTTTGATTGTCTCATGTGTGAATGATAATGAAAACTGGAATACTCAGGAGACACTTATTCGTAAGAGGTGCAGTAATATACAGGAGTGGTAAGAGAAGTTTGTCTTTTACTGTTTATCCATTGAGACACTTTTGTTAGCACCTCTCCCCTCAACTAAATATGTACTAAATATTATCATGTAATTAAATTATGAAATAACAGAGTACTGTCTTACTGAGCAAATAATTCTGTCTTGGTTGTTTTGTTTTTTGTTTTTTTTTCCTCTAACTAAATTGTTTTTTTTAGTCATGATATTTAAGTAGTCTAAACAAAACCTCTATCTGAAGGGGGATTTGGATGCACTGTCTACAGATGAAAAGACTTAATACAGTTTGAAAAAATTGCCCTTTTCTCTTGACTATAAAAGAGAGCAAACTACAGTATAGTGGTTTCCAAGAGAGAATGTATTTTATTTATTCCCAAAAGGATATTAGTCCATAAAACAAATTTGCAGCTTATTTTGCAGCTTTAGCTTTTATCAGCCTTTTTAAGGGTGTTGAATGATTACCCAGGAGATCACACAGCATGAGCTGCTGTGGAGGAAAGGAACTGTAATACAGTAGAGCTCTGTAATGGGTAGCAAATGTATGTGAAGAGTTTTCTTAAACTTTTTTAAAAATCTGTCACATTTAATGTCTATTTCACTGATTATTGACCTGAATTTTAGTGTCCTAATGTGAAAACAGTTTCCACCCTCCCCTCCTCTCTCCCTTGCCTTAAAAAAACAATACCTAAAACATAACTGAACTCACTTTTATTTCTGCCTTCATATAGATAGAAAGAGATAGACCAAGGTGATGGTGATGCCTGGGAAAATGGCCAAGTAACTTGTGTAAAGTCACCACCACCTATTTATTGGATCTGGTGAAACTGGACAAGGAAAGATCAGCAAAATATAAATCAACAACTCTTGTCTAATCTTAGGGTTACCAGAGCAAAGGGGACATGGCATTACTGTCTCTCCCTTGGAATTCTTCAAGGTCTTTTTGCTGCTTAATCATCTTGGGACCTAGCATCTGGAGTAATTTAAGATACCCTCAAGGCTGATGTTGCTTATGCCTTATAATCGGACTTTTCCAGCTGAAGGCAAGAGGAGTGAAGTGTAGATTGCCCAGTATGTTTTAGCTGCACTGTATAGTCCCACATTTCTCCTGGTCCAGGTTTCTTCAAAAATCTTCTAGTCTGAAGCAATTAAAATATAGTGAAATTACAATCTAAAGTACAAAGTTTAATTTGCCACTGTTGACTTTCTGTTAGGACTAATAATGGCATCCTGTATTGCAGTAGGTAGCATAACAGTATTTACAGTAAGGAAAAAATTTAAAAATTGCTTTGCTTAACTTCTAAAATGTTCCAAGTCTTTGAATATTTGCATAATCTGACATTGGTGTCCCTGCTGTAAATGAATGTCAGTGGGGAAATACTATATCAAGTGAAAAACAAGTAGATCATGAGAGGTTTCACATGCAAAAGCCAAAGCATAAACTAATCCTGAAAGTACTCTATTTACAGAATTGAAATGTGTCATTTGTGTGATACCAATGCTTTTAAATTTTTTGTTCTTTTAAATTCGAATTTAATTCACACATTTAAATAAATATTCTTATTAGTTATTTCATTTTTGTCCATCACCCTGCAAAGGGAATGTGCTTTCTGTTATAATAATTATATCTCTTGCTATTTTGTTTCCTTTCACTGTTTTAATCTGAGATTTTCTTCCTCACGGTTTTCGTCTTCATTCATTCTCCTTTATTTGCAGTGTGTTATTTTTTTTCAACTTCAAATTGCCTTCGTGGACAAGAAATTATTAATTGATTTATTTTTCAACAAAAGCCTTAGCTTCCTCTAAGTTTGAAGGTTGCACATTTTGTGCAGAAACCTATGAAAGTTACACATGTATCACTGAACTCTACAGTTCCGCAAGAAAGGTTGCAGGACTGAGTGCATAATGTGGTCATTACCAAACATTATTATCCAGTTTGTGTATTGATCAGTGTATATAAAAGCTATTTAGTTCTAAGGAGTTTTTGTCGAAATTAGAATATTATTCTAGCATTGAGATGTTTATTATTATAATAGGAACCTTTTTTGTAATTTTATTTTTTTGATCAGGCTAATAGATTTTTTTTTTTTTACCGTGTCTCACGCTACTGAACTGTTTATGATTTTTTTAATTATGTTACCAAGAATCTTTTAAACATAACCCTACTGTGCTTAACTGAAGTGTTAATGTGTTTTGATCACTTCCTTGATTTGTTTTTGTTTATAGATGTCAGCACTGTAATTGTCATCCTGCAGGAGCCATTAGTGGAACTTGTCATCTTGTTACTGGACAGTGTGTTTGTAAACAATTTGTAACTGGCTTGAAATGTGACAACTGTGTTCCCGATGCTAGTAATTTGGATGTCCACAACCTGTTTGGCTGCAGTAAAAGTAAGTGGATGTTGGGTCTTAAAAGCATGTCTTTCAAATTAACGTTTTTTTATTGATTTAGTAAGTATTAGGTCAGCAGTACTAAAACTGGGTTTGACTAAACACCCCCCCACACACA
>NW_020799097.1:102109177-102120239 GCF_003259725.1 Athene cunicularia | reverse complement strand
TTTTTTAGTTGATTTGGGAAAATATGTGATGTGGTGTAATAGAGTGTCATAAATTGACATGTGTGAGGTGGGGCTAATACCATGTTGTGGGTCAGATCATGAATTGTAATGAAACGCATTGCAATGGGTCATCTGCACTTCTGTCCTTGCAGTGAGTCTGGATACGAAGAGATGGCACAGTTTCAGCCTTTGTGTCATAATTAGTCAAAATTAAGTGTTCAAATTTGCTCACTGGTGCAAAGTCTCTAAGCTGGCAGGAATTTTAAAGAAGGAGGAAAAAATATATGTAATAAGAAAATTAAATTTTTAAGTTGTCTTCAAGTCAATGTTCAGCAAAGGTCTTTGGGGACATCATACCCTGCAATGCCAAACTGTGTGGACCTCAGCTAATTCTGAAAGAGTTGTGTTACATTTTTGTGACACACCTTACTACCATACACGGTTAACAGTCCGGTCTTGGAAGTCATGTAACCAGTAAATGAGGTACTCTGTGGATGCTAATTGGTTATTTCTGTCAGCAGGCCTAATTATTAGTGGCCACACTTGTCCTACTGTGAGGGTTAGCTCAGGTAGCCATGTGTAATGCAACGACAGGGTTAGACATTCCCATTCTGGATCCTCTGTCAACATGTGTATTCTGCATAGGTATTTATATGATATTTATCATTGTGATATATGCACACTATAGATTTGCAAGCAGAGATATAAATGCACAGAGTTTGTTTACAAGGACAGACAGCTCTCACTTTGATTCCAGTTTGCATTTCATTGTAAACCAGTTTAAATTTCAAATAATATGCATTGCAGAATGCACAGGGCTATAAATGGGATAGAACAAAGAGGCTGATTTGTTTCCAAAGATGATTATTTTTCTCCTCAAAGTCTGGAAGTGTTTAGATACCGTTTAGTTTTGGTTTTCCCCATACTCTTCTGTAGAAGGCATAGTGTCTGTTCATCGTGTAGATAGTTGATTGGCTTGTTGTTTCTTAAAAAATGCAGGATGTTTCAACTGAATGCATAATAATATATGGCATTTTTATGATGCTGTTCATCTTCAAAGTGCTTTACAAACATAAACCAACCTACTTATTTATGTTGGGATATACATTGGATAAAGGTCAATGGCAATTCAACTATAAAATTGATTAATAATAATATGACATAGATAAATAATATCATAGATTTTAGTTAGAAAAAATACACCAGGCAGTATTCTAAATGACAAGTGGAGTCCTCTTCTGGACATAAGTGATATAGCAATTACAGTCTTTTGGTTTTTCATACCAAAATATTTTAAGTTGTTGCACAGATATGGAGCTGTGTCTAGCTTGATATTTGTGGTTATTTTCAGTGCAGAACTGTATCTTGTTGACACATACCATTACTAGTTGTAAGTGTTTTTCCAGGGAAGCAAACCTAAGTTGCTGTCACTGTCCAGCTAACGTTCTTTAGGGAAAAGACCTGTTTTCAATTCTTGTGCCCAACGATATCTTAGATGCTCCATAACAAATCTGAAATGCAATACTTTGCTGCTTTGCATTTTGAATGTGTAAGCAAACGTGTGGAAGCAGTATGTAATAGTGTGAGACTGAGAATGGAGAACGAAAAGTTGTGCTGGTAATTTTCTATGATTGCTCAGGTCTTGTAAGCATGTATTACATAAAGAGAAACTTTCAAAAATGCCGAAGGGATTTAGGAACACCTATTTCCTTTGATTCTCAAACTTTACTCCTGTAGACACTTTAGCATACATTCACTTCTTAACTCAGCTGAACTCAAAACCTCTAGATTGGCAGCAAAACAATCTATGCTTTCTAATCGGAGATGATTATGTGTTCTGTTCAATCCAATGAATCCTACAGATATTTTCTGCTGTTTCTTGGCTGAGAGACTGCAGTAGAAGCAAAGCTTTTCATTAGCTTACTCAAAGAGCTCCACTCACGTTTTAGATTTGTGTTAAAAACCTGCATATAATGTGACCCACTGATGTTGGTGTAAGTCTCTAGGCCTATCACTTGTGTGGCTTGAGGTCCTCATGCCGTTTTCTCTCTGCAACCTCACTCTTTGCTTCTTGTCTCCTGTTAACTTGGCTGAACGGATTCTGATAATTAACTTTTGGTGAGTTGTATATATTAAGCAAGTATCCACATAATGACAATGATTATGGTTTATAAACAGAAGGAGAAAAAAATAATGAAAAACCACATGTTTCAAATTATATTTTTCTATAATGCTTAATTCAAAAGAAAAAAAAAACTTACTGAGTGCTTCTGGATCCAGCTTCTGGTAGCCTACTCCATATGCTGATTTCTGTACTGCCCTCAGCTATTCTCACTCCTGGAGCAAAATGTTTTCCTCTAGATCCACAATTGTTTGTTTTTCCCTCCCTTGGTAAAGAGGGTAGAGAAATGGCACAGTCTGCTTTTGAGTCAAGCTAAAGCTATTGCAATTACTAGCTGCCAAACCAGACCAGTTGTCTTCTGTGTGAATGCACAGTGTACTAAGGGACAGAGGGTAGTGCTTTCCTTAGTGTAACAGGCTGGTGGGAGATCTCCTAACAGGATATGGACTCATGCTCTGACTTGAATAATAACATAAATACAGAATCATAGAATCATTTATGTTGGAAAAGACCTTTAAGATCATAGAATGGGTTGGGTTGGGAGGGACTTTAAAAATCATTCAGTTCCAAGCCCCTGCCATGGGCAGCGACACCTTCCACTAGACCCGGTTGCTCAAAGCCTCGTCCAACCTGGCCTTGAACACTGCCAGGGAGGGGGCAGCCACCACTGCTCTGGGCAACCTGTGCCAGTGTCTCACCACCCTCACAGTGAAGAATTTCTTCCTTATACCTAATCTAAATCTGCCCTCTTTCAGTTTAAAACCATTACTCCTCATCCTATCTCTACACTCCCTGATAAGAAGTCCCCCCGCATCTTTCCTGTCACCCCCTTTAAGTACTGGAAGGCCACTATAAGGTCTTCCCAGAGCCTTCTCTTCTCCAGGCTGAACAACCCAAACTCTCTCACCCTGTCCTCACAAGGGAGGTGCTTCAGCCCCCTCATCATCTTCATGTCCCTTCCCTGGACCCGCTTGAGCAGGTCTGTGTCCTTCTCATGTTGGAGCCCCAGAGCTGGACACAGCACTGCAGGGGGGGTCTCACAAGATCAGAGTAGAGGGGGAGAATCCCCTCCCTCAACCTAAAGCCCAGGATACAGTTGGCTTTCTGGGCTGTGAGTGCACACTGCTGACACATTGTCAGTTTTCCATCCACTGCTACTCCCAAGTCTTTCTCTGCAGGGCTGCTCTCAATCCACTCCTCGCCCAGCCTGTATTTGTGCTTGGGATTGCCCTGACCCATGTGCAGGACCTTGCACTTGGCCTTGCTGAACTTCATGAGGTTTGCAGGGTCCCACCTCTCCAGCCTGTCCAGGTCCCTCTGGATGGCACATCCCTTCCCTCCAGCCTGTTGACCAAACCACACAGCTTGGTGTCGTCAGCAAACTTGCTGAGGGTGCGCTCAATCCCACTGTCCATGTCACCAACGAAGATGTTAAACAGCGCCGGTCCCAACACTGACCCCTGAGGAACACCACTAGTCCCTGCTTAACTCTTGGACATCGAGCTGTTGACCACAATTGAGTGCGACCATCCAGCCAATTAATTGTCCACCGAGTGGTCCATCTGTCAAATCCATGTCTCTTCAATTTAGAGATAAGGGTGTCAGGTGGCACAGTGTCACATTCTTTGCACAAGTCCAAGTGTCCATATTGTCAAGTTGAACCATAAAAATGTATGTTTATGTGCATGTGTGTGTTTATGTATACGTGTATATGCATATAAAGTTTAATTTCTGAGTATTGGCCGTTATCTTAGGACCATGGTCATACAGTTGAATTACAAAAGAGACATAGGAGGGACTTTGAGTCTCTTTCTGAAAATGTGAGACTCTGGCTTGTGAACTTCAGGTTTGTTTTTCTATTTACTGATACTGGTGGAATTAAGTAGCTCATTTCCCAAAGTTAATGGAGGTGATAGCAGAGTAGTGTTTTGGTAAATAAGAATCTCAAGCTGATTTTTTTTAAATGTTAGACACCTCGCTCTCATTGATTTAAATTTCATTGGAAACAAATGGAAGTGAATTGCCTAAATAACCTTCAAAATTTGCCCCTTTATGTTTTTTGTCATTTGATTAAGTAGGCTTGTTGTAACACTTCGGTAAAATTTGTAGTTAGTTGGACTTCGCATTTCTATTCTATTAGAGGAAGTTATGTCTGGCCTATGCTAAAATGGAATGAATCCTCTGAAAAAATAAATTATAATTGAACTATAGACTTCAATAATGTGACCAGATAAACATGTTCCCATTTTATATGTATTTATATTAATATTTATATTGAACTGCAGTGTACTTGCTTTAATTTAGAGGGGAAAGGAGGATTAAATTTATTTGTCATTTGTTTAAATGTATAAATTTGTTTCATGTACTTGAATAAAAAACTTTGTTGGAGAGCATTTGGATGGATTAGTTTAGTCTGTTAATGTCTTGTGTGGGTGACTGTATGTTTACTCAACAGTTTTTCTCTGAAGAAAGCAGTTTCTTTGCATTTTTAAATTTGTGTGATTATTGATTACCTTCTATTTTACATCCTCTGTTTTTCTGTATGTTTTAGCTCCATTCCAGCAACCTCCTCCTACAGGAGAAGTTGTCAATTCCTCTGTTATCAGTCTTTCATGGAGTTCCCCTGACTCTCCAAATTCTAACAGGCTTACTTACCAACTGTATAGGGATGAGATTGAAATTTATACAACTGAAGACTACCACCCTTATAGTAAGTATTTATAGTAAGATGACATCAAAGATTTTGTGTGTTTGTGTACATATCTATATGCATTTTTCCTTAATTATTTCTTGTTTCTGTCATTATCATTCTCTGGTTTTGAATACATCATTCTGTTTAGTGAGTTACTGTTCTGTGTTATTAATTCTGCTTGAAAGAAATGAATACCCCAGTCTAACATCTGGCAGACTGAGTCACCCAAAATGGCTGATAATTTTTTACTTTTTAACCTGAAAAACTTTAAAATTGACTCAGCAAAAGCATTCCCTGTGAATATACACAGGCTCCAAAATCTAGAAGAGGCAAAGTCTCAGATAAAGAATTAGGGTGAGTGGAATAGACCATAATGTGCTTAAACTCCTTTTTTCATCCTCCTGGTTTTAAACTGTTAACAGATTAGGAAAGCTTTTTGTGGCTTCTAACTTTTAGCACCTTCTGTTAAGCTCTCAGTGTAGCTCCTGATTTGCCTTTAACAGCACCACTTCTCTCATGTTGAGGCTTGCAAAGGGATCCTCAGAAGGCAGTCCTCAAGGATTCGACACCGTCCTAGCTGGAAAGACCATTTTGTGCTACTATCGATCCTCTTATCAAAGCAAAGGAGATGGATTTGGATACTATTTTTATGTATATATGACACACAAACGGGTTTTTTTTAGGTCCGGTGTGGTTTAATGCCACTAAAGTTTACTTTCTGTTCTAGCAGCTTGTTTAGTTTATTGTATTTTCATACCAATAAAACATTAATATTTTGCAGCAGTTGAGTCTTTCTAATTATTGACATGTACCCTGGAAGAAAAATACTCAAACACTATTAATCAGCGGAAGCACAAATCCTTTGAAATGCACATAAGTTTTGTGTTCCGGTGCATGCTGCTGTCTTATAGTTGACTATTCTGTGACTTATGTTCTGAATTTAGATACTCCGCAGTACATACCATGAGGAAAGGTATGCAAACATGGGGTTAAGTGATGGATCAGAGAGAAAAAAACATTACGAAAAGGTTTAGAGAGCTAATAGCAAATATTCCAATTCCTTAATTTGGTTTTAAAGCCTAACTTAAGTAATAATATGAATTAATTTTAAAGGAACAGCTCTTAGACTTTGTTGTCATAAATTTTTTGTTAATAATGTACTTGAAACAATGCATTGTTGGGGATTTTGTTTCATGACCGTACCTACCTACTTTGTAGAAAGTGAAAAATTCTGAATGTGTTTAGCTGGATAATAAGACATTGGCATGTTTCTATTTAACAAAACATTAATTTGTAAAAACATAAATTTGGTTTCAAAAGACGTTTTTGACATTTCCTGTCAATCTCCCTAATTAATGATGTGAAGTCATCTGCTTGTGTTTAAATATCATGAATATGTTGTTAATGCTCTCAGAACTTTTGATAATGTTACTTTTTTTCTGAGTATAGTGTGGAATTTATAATGCTTATGAAATGCCCCAAGAGTGCAACTGGATGAACATTAACTTACAACTAAATGAGAGTTTTATAGAAACATTGAACTTCCTAAGGAAAACTAAGAATAATTTTCTAAATCGGCCTGGTGATCTGGCTGATAGTATTGCAGAATGCCCAATTAAAACAATGTTTTTCTAACTGCTTTGGGAAACCAGAGGCTCATGAGATACCAATCCTTGTCTTGAGGATAAAATGAAATACTTGCCCTAAAATCTGAAAAAAACCCCAAAGTTACTTACAATTCCACCTCCAATTCATGTTGATTCTAATTATTTATAAATGTAGCTAAATCTATGGTGGAGTTGTTCACCTGAGGATTGTAGAACCTTCTGCCTTTTGGCTTTATCCAATTTTATCTAGCGTATATTTCTATTAAAATAAAGTTACCATCTGATTATCGGGTATTCCATCAATACCGAATGAACTTTCTTGTAATGTTGAGATGGTGCTGATTACTTTTCTGGCAGACAATATCAGCGTTCTGGGTGATCATCCTCTTCTGATCCCTGTACTCGAAAAGAGGAAAGTAATGTGCTTGCTGTCAATATTAGACCTGGGTCCCTAGAGTCTGGGTTGGCCCTAGAGTCTGGGTCTGTTCTAAAGGCTGGGTTTTGGGGTTGGTTGGTTGTAGAGCTACGGTGGTGTTGGTGCAGTCGTTTCAGAGCAGGCATGAATTCTGGAGTTGGCAGTTTGGTAGGGGGCAGTTTGAGATCATGTTCTAGCTTGCTTGTTGCTTCTAGATTGTGTTCTAGTTTGCTTGCTTGTTCCAGAGCAGGATCATGGTTTAGCTCACTTGTTGGTTCGGGACCATGCTCTAACTCTAGCTTGCTTGTTGTTTCAGGACTTTTTCTTGGTTCTTGAGCATGTTCTATCTCACCTCATCGTTCCAGATCATGTTCTAGCTTGCTTATTGGTTCTAAATTTGTTCCATTTTCATGGCTGGTACCAGAGCAGGATCATGGTTTAGCTAGCTTGTTGGTTCAGGACTATGGTCTAACTCCAGCTTATTTGTTGGTTCAGGACCTTTTCTTGGTTCTTGAGTATGTTCTATCTTGCCTCACAGTTCCAGATAACTGGTTGATCTAGATAATGTTCTAGTTTGCTTGTTGGGTCTAGATTGGGTTCCAGGTCAGCATATGGTTCTAGAGCAGGGTTGGGTTCGGAGGAGAGAGGTCTCAGAATCTAGTTCAGGGGGTACTGCTGTTTTGTCATCTCATGAGGATTTGTGGTACTTGCTGATACTAGCAGTCTTGGTGTTTGGTTTTTTTTTTTCTTTCTTATTTTCTTTTTTCTTCTTGTGTGCTTTTTTCTTCTTGGTGTCTCTTGATTTGAAGGCCCATAGGATGAGGGTCCTATCATCCCATTAAACACAGCTCTCCCAGGTTTTTAGCACACTGACTCACACTGCCTCTGTCGCCATTGAAGAATGGTGACAAAATTGGAAACTGGACACATGGCAAGCTCCTACTTGCTGGTGTCCTTCACAGAAACTAGTTTTCAGGCTCCTGCTCAAAGGATTCTTGCCAGCCTGTCCAAGAATCTTGTCTAACACTTGTCGAATTGGCTTTGGTACCCACTCTTGCGCCTAGAAGCGCTTCAGCCAGGGCAGCTGAAAAAGGGCTCAACAATTCTACAGTACACTCGAATTCTTGCACTCGCAATTACAAACAGCACGCTAACCCAAAAGCTGAGGAAACAGCTGAATCTTGCCAGAAAAACTGACATTTGCTGCATCGCTTGCCTGCTGGGTACCAATTCACAAGGATGTCACGATAACTATTTCTGACACTGGCAGAGCTGTTCCCTAACCTTGCCTGAAGTGCCAGGGTTTGAGAGGCATGAAGGTGAGATTACCCGGTCTCTGTATTGCTGGACTCCAGCAATAAGTTTGCAGTTGCCATAGGTAGTTGAAGTGCTGTAAGCAATTATTATGCTGACACTGCTGCTTTTGTACTACAATGTCAAGTGTTAAATGTCTAGCAATGCTCATAATTTTGTGGTCCTCTTCTTGAAGTTGTGCTTAGGGCTGGCTTGCCAGTAGAGATATACAGAGGGGACTTAGAAATGTCTGTTCTCTCTCCATTTGCTTTGTGCTCTAGCATGTAATATATTACTCACTGTTCACTACTTTTTTAAGGCAAAACAATGTATGGTGGTATGATTGTACATAAATTCATATTGTGCTCTAATGACTAACTGCTGCTGGAATATACCCAGGAGCTATTCATGCTCATCGCTACTAAAAAGCTGCTAAAAAGCTCTCTAGACTAATGGAAGGTAAGGGGCGAGGAAGGTAAATACAGACTTTGGACATACTTTTTAATAATTATTTGCACTTCTGTTTCACTTTTCATCCACGATTGAGTGCTTTACAAATGAACTATTAAGCACTATTTTAGAAAAGAGGAAGCGAAAGCACAGAAAGATGAAATTTTTGTTTTTACGCTATGAAATGAAGCAAAAACAAAGGTGTGAAAATTTACAGAATGTTGTGGAGTGTTTTCCTAAATCAGATCCACTAATATTGATGCTGATTTACATTTGAAGTAATTTCTAAGCAAAGGAGGAATATGAAGATAATTGTATTAATCTTGTTCATGATTAAAGCAAGAACCTGTGAGAAATCCAGTGGGAAAACGATTTTTCTAGTGATGCCAGTGTGCAGTGGAAGATGATAAAGGGGAAAGGGGAGGGTTTTTTTCCCTGTTTAAAAAAAAAAAAAAAAAAGTTGAGGAGTTACGATGTTCTTAATGATCTCCAGAAGAGCATGCAAAAATGAATATATTATGCCTTGGATTAGAACTAGAAAGACTTTAAGTATGCAAATTAAGATAATTTTTAATGTGTTAGACTGATACAATTTTCTTCTCACCTCTTTGTTTTAGGTGTTCAGACCTTTACTGATACCATGTTATCTCCGTATACCTTCTATTCCTATTACATCCAAGCCAGCAATGTTCATGGTTTTACAAAAAGTGCATCAGTGACATACAGAACACCGTCTGGGATGCCTACAGGAAGCTTGCACTTAAATCCTGTATTTCCTGTTAGTCACCACTCTGTTTTACTTTATTGGACAAGCCTCTCCAATGACTCTGGGCCCATAGAGAAATACATTTTGACATGTACTCGCTTGGTTGATCTTCAGCCTTGTGGTCAGTATGAAGGCTTAAAAACTTCAGCCATTATTTGGAATCTCATTCCGTTTACAAAGTATGTTTTTTCTGTGCAAGCTTGTACTAGTGGAGGCTGTTTAAAGAGCCAGCCAGTAACAGTAATTACTGCACAAGCTCCTCCAGAAGGGCTACAGCCACCGGTAATAGAAACCATCAGCTCTACAGAACTGGCTGTGGAATGGTCACCACCTGAGAATCCAAATGGTAGGACATTGTATTTACTTTTGTAAGTGAAGATTTTGCAAAGGAATAGCAACATTTTCTCAAAGCTGGTTAGAATATCCTTATCCATGTGACAAACTGAGAATGAAGGCACTGTCTTAATTTGCCTGTCTGCCATTAAACATATCCTCAGTTTTATTTTTTTGGAGTTCAGAATTCCAAGTGAATATATTTGGCCCAGGATTTAGCCCATAGTGGCATCTGCTGCAGCAAAAATCACATTTATAATTAAGCATTTACAGTAAAATTAATTTTTTCCTAATTTGCCAGATCGCTTAGTTCAGACAGATGTGGTGATATTGCCAGACAAAGAATAAATAAGCAGGTAACAGTTACGGAAAAAAAAAAAATCTAAGAATTAACAGAGAAGTCTGTTTTTAAAACCATCCGTCATGTGTAGTAACTAATTCTATTACCCGTATAACTTTATTAGGGATTAGGCGATTGCCAAGAGTTGCTGGTCTAACTTGTGTAATAATATTTTAGGTTTTTGAAACTGAGAACGCAGCTGTTGTAGGATACTTTTGTAATGCCACAGATTTTACTGGTAAACATTTTATCTTTTAATATATGCACAATGGAGTTTTGTGAACTTGCACTTACATGCATCTGTGCATGTGAAAACAAGCGTTTTGATCTGTTCACAAAATGGGCATCTGTGTACTGGGGGCTCAGCTTTCTCTCTGAACATCTTATTTGCCAGTTATTACCAGATTAGACAGGAAGAATGCCCACACAAGAATGACTGTATGTATTTAGAGGGGCAGTTCCTACAATGCAGACCATGTCATTTGCTGTTAGGGACACCTCAACCTCTAGCATATACTCTTCACAGTTTACTCTGTAGCCATTATATGCATGTAATGGCCAGCACAGGCAGATTTAAGCAATACTCATGTTTCTTTTGATGTCTGGTCAGTTTTCCTGGTCTTACCAAAAACAAAGAGAGAAGAAACTGTTTCTCCCAAGCAACCTCTCCAGCTGTGTGCATGAACATAGCCCCAAATATATACATTATGTGATAATTAACCATCTCCTGGTTTTGCCAAGTCTCTCATCTTTTCTATCTGGGAAATCTCCAGTCAGCTTTCTTGCAGTCTATTCTTACAGTTAAACTGCTTCCATGATCCAACCTAGATCATGTATCACTGCAGTACTGAAGCTTGTTTTTTTTCCAAAGTGTTGAGATCTTCCTACGTACATGACAGATTTATGTTGGTAGAAAACAGAAACACACACCCACACACACACCCACCCCTCCTATCCCATAGTATGTTCTAAAAGGTTAGTGTTAAACAGTCACTCAAAAATTCCCTACCCATTCTGTAAAAAAAAAATAAAAAAAAAAAAAAA
>NW_020799097.1:102083188-102109127 GCF_003259725.1 Athene cunicularia | reverse complement strand
TTTTTTTCCCCCCCCCCCCCCCCAAGAAAATGTGTCTAGTGATGATTCAAAGAGGGACAGATTCTCATTTTTTAACTAATTAAAGATAGGACAGATTATCTCAGCATGTCAGGCAAAAACTTTCTTCACCATGAAATCATATTGTTGAAAATAATCCCTGTCAATTAAATAAAAATTTCAAAACTACAAGGTTGCAAAAACTCCCAAGCAGTGTTTGAATTCTCTACTGTTTCCCCAGTTGTTATTTATATGTTCTTTAAAGGGAGAAAACATGGGGAAAAAAAAAAAAAAGGTTTTGTCACAAATGTATTAATGGTGTGAATCAGGATTGTTGTCCAAGAAGGTACATATAATCAGAAAGGTTCTAATGAGTTTTCCTGAACTGAGGCTTTGATTGTTTAGCAAGCATTTTATTTTAAAGAATTTGAGAGGGTTACCTTTTCCAGAGTATAGTGCTTGAAACTTTTCATACTCTTTTATGAAGGCCAAGTGTCATAACATGGACTATTGTTTTCAGAAGTTTAACCAGTTCACAATGGCTCTTATTATGACTCTTCAGATTTTCAAAAGGGCTTGCCACTTGACGTAATAGTTGAAATAACAGCTATGTATTTCAACGCTTTTATGAGAAATCTATTTTTTTCAGGCTGATAGAGCCTATGTTTTACAATTAAACATTGCTGTTACATCACTGATGCTTTTGTTTGCTGTTAGCTTGAAAATCACAGTCATTTGCTCCTGCAAAACAACAGGCTAAACTAATTCCCCTTCCAAAATGAGTCTTTGTGCTTATCTGTTCTTAAATACTATATGTTATAAAAGTGTTAAATTGTATTTGGGAAGAGGTCCATTAGTGTGGTTGCTGGTACATAGCAGAAGTGCTATGAGTTGGTATCCTATTATTACAGAGTAATCAGGTGGGGATTTAGCTGCAGTGCAAACAATCCTTTTACAGATTTACTACTGAAGACAGGGGAACTGTTTTATAAGAAGTGAGAGACATGTTAATTTCAAACTGGCCTAGCAAACAAAATTGCTTTTAAGATGCTGAAGTATTGAACACTTTTTGCTTTTATCAGTTTTTTCCCAGGTTGCATGAAGTTTTTCTTCAAGACCTTTTCATTTGTATGTACTTTCCTACCTGCTACAGGGATTAGGACTTAGTGTTGATTAGTATTTGAAGACAGTCAAAGTTTTATTCTGAGTTCATGGCCAGAGTAGAAAACAGGAGACTGATGGGTGTCGTACTTTTTATGTACTATCAAAATAATATGAAAATTCCAGTTAGACTTGTAAATAATGTTAAAATAAAGTGAAAAAAGAAAACAAAAAAGATTGTCTGAAATGTGTTACAAATACAATGAGAAAGCTTGCATTACACACATTGCTCACTTATGAATGTTATTATATTAATTTTATTTCAGCCCCACTGTTCATGCCGTCTCCACTGGTAGTCCCTCTTTCACCATATTCCCTCAATGTGTCATGGGAAAAACCTGAAGATAATTTAGCAAGAGGAGAAGTGATGGGATACAGCATCAGTTTGGTGACTGAGCAAAGTTTCTTGCCACCATTTTCCCAGGTATTGTTAGTTACATTAAGTTTTTCCTAACTGAAAATAGTAAAATTGATAAAGCCTGATGTCCTTCTTGATGTTGTGATAAATTTTTACCCTGATCTGCTGTATATTCTCTGATCTAACTTTTTCACCTATCAGTTTGTCTTGAGTGCTCTGTAATGTTATAGACTACTTTTAGGTTTAACGTTGTATTCCTGAACTCACTTGTTTTCAGTAGTGGTTGAGATTCAAAATTAGGAGGAGTCAGAATGAGCAACAACATTTAAATTACCTTGAACTTTGCATGTTCTGATTCGGTATTATTGCTATATTTGCTGATATGCTTAAAGCCACGTTGTGTTGTAGGAATCTACATTTTCATTAAGAAGGTACCTGTCTGGCTTCCTTGGATAATGGACAAATCTTTGAAGTGGGGAAACCTAAAATAGCAGAAAACCATCTTTATGAAGTCTAAACATGTGATTTGAAAATAGTGTTGTAATTTTTGAGTGACTGGGTTTGGCAAACAAATACCATGGCAGTAGTAGTAGGCTAAAAGCTTAGGAATGAACAAAGAAATGTGATAGGTAATCAGAATATGGGAGTGGATCTAGTGCTGTGACATTGTGTTTCTCATTTCAGAGCTGATTTTGTCTTTCAGTGGTACCACAGATGGGCCTCAGTTTATTTGTCTATGAAGTGGGGATACTATTGCTCCTGGGGCTGTTGTAACAACACACGAATGAAAATTGCTTCTGGTCACAGACTTGCAAGATTTTTCATCTAAATAAACATCTGATAAAGAAGCTATCTAAAATACAAGAGTTCATTCATTTCCATTCTCTCTGATAGCTTAAAGAACTGTTAAAGTAAAGCAGACTCAAATGTCTGTAGGTATTAGTTATTCCCCTCCCTCCTAATGCCTGTTAATAATGTCACTCATTCAATGGTGGTCAGATTTCACCACTTAATAGTGTCATCTTCGTCATCTGGGTTGTAGCTGCGCTGTTTGTAGTGATAACTGCACCACCACACAGTTTTATGAGGCAATAACTTTGTTTCCTCATTTATCCACTCAGGAACTGGCTTATTACCTCATAAAACAGTGTGATGGGAAGTATTATCACCTAAATCCTAACTTGTTCAGCTTCTCCAAAATAATTCTCTCCCTCACTTGGTCTTTGCAGACTTTTCCACGTCTAAATCTGCAAATTCAGAGACAAGCTGCTTCTTAGTGAACATGTCATCAATTAATAGGAATGAAATTATTATTAACCAACTGTCATCTTCCAATCTGTTTGCTTTGCAGGTTTTGCATATAGCTGAGGCTCATGAGCTATCCTATGTAGCGACGGGATTAAAACCTTACAGGACGTACAACTTTACTGTTACTCTCTGCAATCAGATTGGTTGTGTAACCAGTGAGCCAGGCATGGGGCAAACCTTGGCAGCTGGTAAGGAAACAATCTGCATTGAAGTTCAAAGCTGACACACAGTTTACTAATGAATACTATTAAGATGATCATACTTTGATGCACAGTGACAGGGATAGGTGTTATATTAATACAAAGTGACTTGCTTAATTATTATTTGTTTATCTTGACAGATTAAAACCAAAATGTTTTCAATGAATGTTTAAGGTATGCTCTTATGACAATAGGATTTGTGTACTGCTCTCTCAATTGCAAGTTATGGATATGGTTATTTTTGTTCCTGTTTATTTAAACAGTAAATGTACATAAATGTGGCTGAACCCATTAATTCATTTATGATGCTAAGAAGTTGTTAATTTGTTGTTGGGTTTTTTTAGTGTGTGTGTGTCATGTTTCCATGACAGGGCATATAAAATGCACATGCTGAGCCAATGCCTGGCTTAACCCATGAAGGAGGAGTTTCATGGTTTTTGTGTTAAACTCTAACATATGTACATAGTGTATTTATGTGTCTAAGTGGGAAGAGAAATACATGCTTTAGGTCTACTCTTTTGAAAATGCTTTTTATTTAGCCCCTGAGATTTATGAGATTTTGCTTTGTAGATATGTATACTCACACTTTCCTAGAGAAATTAGTGCTTAAGAAACTGCATATATGTGCCTGTGCACCTTAATAAATTTTCAGTCTTTGAGTTCATTTTAACCATGGATTTCAAAGGTGCTAACTGTCTACAAATTTAGGGGAAAATAAACATCAGTACAGAACAAAGGTGGAGAAAGCCTGTATGTACTTTGAAGAAAAAGCTGTTATGAACTCACTTCTTAGACATCAGAGGATCAAGAGGGTTTTAAGATAGAAATTGTTAGGAAAATCAACTTCACAACTCTCTTTATTCATGGAAGAAGATAGTCAGTACCGCTCTTTAATACTATAAATGTAGGCTCAAAATCCATACTATGTGACATGCTGGTGGTCACCAGCAGAGAGCTGACTGCTCAACACTGTAGTTTCCTTTTGTATAGGCATTTAAAACATATTAATTACTTTCACAATATTAGCATTTTTAGTTAAGCAATTAGTGGTGTTGTCATATGGATGTTGTGATGATGATCTTTGAAATTGCCTCTTTTATGTAATTTGGTCTCCCATAGGAAAAAAATCTGAAAATATCTGCTGTGCAGAATGTGTTTCTAGGCTCCCTGGGCTGTATTTCAGTTGACTGAATTCCATCAAAGCTCCTCTGTGTAATCAGTGAAGAGATATAGGAGCTTCCAGCCAGGGAATGAAGAGTTGCCCAAAGCCAGTAAATAGGAAGCTTTATATACATGAACTGAAGTTGAATTTAAGCTTTTGGGATATTACCTCTAGTCTGCTCTCTGTTCTTCATCTGTCTGTTTATTTAATTGCCTTTCCATTTGTTCTCAAGTGGAAGGTTATTTGTTCCTTGATTCACCATATCATCTTTGGTTTCCATTGGACAAAGATTGTTCTGTCAGTCTTCTCTTGCTAAATTGCTGATTTCAAAATGTATTTTGTTTCCTCATACTACTACCTCTTAAAGTTTCAAGCTGGACATCTACAGAGCCTGCTACTTGTATGAGTTTATCCCATACCAAACAGCTGTGCAAGGAACAGCGTTCCAGTCTTGCTGATAACCATGGAAACAAATGTGGCCTAAACACACACGCTATTACTACAAATGATCCAACTTTGCATTTATACATTTATTAAAAGATTCAGGAACAAGAGTTTAGTTATGCTTGACAGCTTGTTTATGACCATCTCCTCCCTGGTTGTGTTAATACTTAGAGACCTATCACATTAGAGAAGACAGGAGAATACAAAATAGAATAACAGACATGTCCCCATTTATTAGCTGCTTTGCAGTGTAGCCTTTTCCTGCTTATTGTAATCCTTGAAAGCAAAGAATCAGTTCTGTATTGGATTCCTTTTATGTTTTTAAAGACCGTTAATGCAGTGTCTTAAATTATAACAAACTAAAGAGTAAAATACTTAATTTTTGCACACAATTTTATCTTCCCAGGTTTTTTGTTGTTGTTTTTTTTTTTTTTTGTGTATGTGTGTGTGTGTGCATGTTCTGTTTTGTGAAGTTCTGTAAAACCGTTTCCAAAGAAAATTTAAAGAAAACATTAATTATGTGATGAATTTTAGATCAAAGTGAGTTCAAACTTGGAACAAAGTTAGGAGAAACCAGTCCTCATCATTTGTAAAAATAAATTATCAAGTCTTAGTCCATTAATATCTTTTTGTGTCATTGAACAGTGCAAAATTAAATTTAAATTGCCTTTCTAGGACTGTTGAGGAGTTCTGTTTCATGAGGGAATGTCTCCCTGGCACACAGACAGCCTTCCTGGCTGGATGCCAGTCTCCCCCTCCATGCCCTGGCAAAGAGAGCTTTTTGGAGGAAGTCTTGACTGAAATGTGCTCCAGCATGATGGTCCCATTGCATCGTAACACAATCCAGGAGCTTTGAGTTGTGTTCCAAGATGGGCTAGAGGTTATTCTAAATTAGACTAATTCTTCTCCTCTGATCCTGAGGAGGATAATGGAAAACGATCTCTACTCCTTCCATGTGTGGAGTATACTGATTTATCACGTGGAGCATTTAAATCAATGGGTACTTTGATGACTGATTTTGGCATGTCCAGCTGATGTATATTAGCAAGGGCCTTGCTTTTGGAATTTCTAATGCTGTCTAAAATTTGCCACTAGAAGTCTTAAGCAATTTTTAGGTGTTGTTCATATCCATTACAGAAGATTAGATATAAAAAAAGGTACTCTTCATAATCTAACATTCTTCTTTTTCTCTGGCAACGTTTTTTTTATAAGGCCTAACACAGCAACTAAAAACAAAGGCAGAAACAAGGGCATGAAATCATAAGAAACAAAAATGCTGATGAAGAAAATTAAGAGGTGATAAAAGAGAATTTAAAAGACAAAGAAAAGAGACCTGCAGTCAGGGACAGAATTTAGGGGTAAGACCTAAGGGAGCAGAAACATCAGGAACAGTCTGCTTATCTTTCAGTGAGAAGTCTTTTGGAGTATAGCTGAGAAATAATCCAGAAGCAAACGTAACAAGTAGACCCTCTAACCTGGTTCAGTATAGGCATCCGTAATGGGGATATCTCATGAGTAGCTTTGCAGTAGGAGAATGAAAGAAAACTAAAATCAGCCGTATGTCCTTGAGTCTTGTCAGACTGGCAAAAAATCTCCTCTTCACCAATATATACACCTATGATATTTGTAATTGGTAATAAAAGAAGACAAGCCAGAAGAATGTGAGGAGAGAGAATGAGGAAGCAAACAAAATGAGATTATTAAGACTTGAATTATTGTATAAAAAAGCTGAGTGGAGACTGTCACAAATGCATATGAAGCCAGGAAGAATAGGTGTGATAAATAAAAGAATTTGCACAGGTATGCCTGATCCATGACCAGCTCCGAGAATGGTAAAACGTGTTGGAAGATCAACGTTACGTGGTAATGCAGTATTGGGATGAAAGATCAAAGCAAGCATGCCAAGGTAATGGAGGAAAAGAATTAATCCATCTCTGCTACTCAGAGATCATGACGGGACAGGAGGAGAACCTCAGTTTGGTATGTTCAGATACAAATACATGAATAGTTGGTTTTTAAAGACTCAAATAATTAGAAAGTGTTTCATACTTTTTTTGATCAGTCTTTTAAACATTGAATTAAGAGGATGCACATTCCACAATCCTTGTGGTATTTTAAATACTCTTTATGCACTGCAATATTGTGCACATACTATTGAAAACCCTGGCTGATAGATGAGGAAAAAGTTCATTTTTAATACTTTGAAAATTTGGAATCCAATTTGAGCTTTGTTTTTGTCTTTGCTACCCCAAGATCATCAAGTGGAACTGCATGTACATGACTGAAAGCAATACTGGACAGGAATTACACATTTTTCAGCTCAACACTTAGACCCACATTTTACTTTATTCCTTTCTCCAAGTTCTGCTGAATTCAAATTCCTGTTTATTTTTGAGAATGGCATTCAGCCTGTTACCAGGTCTTTGGCTGTTTTTTTTTTTTTTATTTTCAAAAGTGCTTTTTGCTCTGTGGTTTTATCTCGTGTAGGATTCTGAGCTGGTACCTTGGAATCTATAGACCTATACTAGCTGGTACTAGTGAAAGACCTGGTCCCTTAAAAGTGATATTTTTGAACAATGTATTTGCATGAAATTATGATTTACTTGCATTATTCTTTTCAGCGTCTACCACTAAAAAACATGCATGTTTTCCAAATTTTTCAGTTAGGCAGAGAAACACTTTTATTCCAAGCAATTTCTGACATTTCAACCGGATGGAATTAGCCGTGTGAGTGCTTGGACTAGTACAATTGCTTATGCTACTCCTCTCAAATCAGGTAGTCAAAGGGTGCCTTAAACAATCTATACAGCTATGTTTCATTAACTACTGTGTGACTGAGCTTATTTCTTGTAATTAAGTTTGTCTTTCTTTTGCCTTTCTTATTTTTTTTCTAAACTTCATTTAAAAAACACTTTTTAATGAACACCAAAGTATGGCTTTGTGATTGCTGCCATTTACCCCAGCACATTGTATTCCTGATCCTTTGCTTTTGATGGCAATTACAGGGTTCAGAAGCTAATTTGTAGAAGATATTCTTCCAGCACCAGCTGCATCTGGCTTCTTGGCAGACTTCTCAAGCAGTTGTATTGGTGGCTTTGGAGTTGCCTCTGGGTTTGCTGGGATAATGATGCTGATGGGCTTTCTGGGCTGTCTTACACTCCTTGATGTCGTTTTCTTTTTGATTACCCTTTTAATCTGAGTAATTTGTCCATTTTTTCCATTCATAAGGTCCGGTGTAAGCCCTTTTCAAAAGCCTCAACCCATTTGTCAAGGCAACACAACATTTGTTTATGCCTGTCATAGACTGCTTTTCTACAAAATTCTATGCCTCAATTTTAAAATCCCAAATACCCATTAAACAGGTAATAAGGAATGTATATTTTCTTTTGTTACAGAAGAGAAATACGAGGGCCATGTGCTGCTGGCCTGAAAACACAGGTTGTTTTGCATGCATGTACATAAGTCTCTTCATTGTGAATAGGACCCAAAGTGATTAAACAAGCACTTTTAATATGTTAATTTATAATTTTAATTACAACAATCTTGTATATATAGTCATTAGTGAATACTAATATAAATATTTTTCTACCTTTTTATTCATAATGCATAAACCAATCATCCAGTTACTTCTCGGCAGTTGCCTGTTTCCGTTTCATAATACAATCTTTGTTCTTAGTTATGAATGCATTTTGTTCATTCCTGTCTTGAATAATCCCTCATTAAGCTAGTCACTTTCTGCTCCATGCTAAAAAGGAAAAATTATCATGCAAATGTGGCATGCCATATTAAAAAGCACATTACCAAACACTTTTGTTGCTGTCCTTCAATTAGTTTCCCTTCTTTGAATTTAATTTCATTTGTTGTTAAACTACTGACTTGATGTATGGACTCATGAATTTGAGGCTGCTGCCAAGAATGTAGCAGGAAAAAAATCAAAGCCTCTTCATAAAGCTGCAGAGGCAAAGCTGAAATGAATTTGCTTCACCTTTGACAAGAACACTTGAGCAGCATTGGAATCCTCTGATGATTCAGCTTGGCTAATTATCCAATTATTTATTTCAAGAATAAAGACAGTGTTTTACAATTAGAAAAGTGTAAAGTAATCTGAGAAATTTCATAATGACAGATGACTTAAGTAACTTCTGAGATAAATAGTATCTGCTCAAACTTGTCTTGCCAAGTGTTCAAGCTGTAGTTAAACTGCTATTTGAGTTTCAGAAAATTAGCAGGGAGTCAAGTTATTTGTTTCTTCTCCCCTGCCAACCATATAGTATACTTCAGAAAATAGCTCAGTTTGTTCTTTTTCCTCAGTGTCAAATTTGCAAGGTTTTTAAGCCATGTTTAAGTTGCATTCCTCTTGATTAAAAGCTTTTGGTTCAAAGCAATACTTTTTAATTGCCTAATAATATAAGTCAGTTCTTAGGAAAGAACCGTGCATTTAGGAGTTCATTTGCAATATAACTGAAAAATTCATTGCATGGCAGTAAAACAATTTACTGTTAATTACAAGGAGAAGAATTTGCTGTACCATGCTCACAGATTGCCATGAATCATGCAGCACTCCTAGAGATTTATAACAGATGTGTAAGTGGGATGAATTAGCAGGGTTTAATAACAGAGACACAAATCATGCAGACTTCAAGGAGCTTTAATTGATATACTAGAATGTGACGGGCATGAATCACTCAGCCATTCAACAGCACTGTAACATATGGTCAGCTCAATATGCTGCATCTTAAATCGGTTGGTGAGTCGTTGGTTGTCCCATATGGTGGATGCAATATATTTTTCACGATTTTTAAAAAATACTGTGTATTACACCTATTTTTAAAGAAATATGATTGTAACATATATGTGTTATTAAATTTTCTTTTGATGTCTGTTGTGGGTGGGTTTTATTCTGTTCTGGGTAAGAGTCCAAAATGGACCCTAAAGAATCTTCTAAAAAATCAAAATATTGTCTTGACTTATTGACTTAAATATTATTTCTTGACTCATTTACCATTGAAATGACTGATACTGAAGCACAGAGAAAGAAGAGATCATACCAGAAATACTATGGCAATCTTGGGGTCCTCTGGAATAATAACTTGTAGCAGAAATGAAATGGATAACCAGTAGTGAGGCATGTAATTTTACTGGCAAGGTAAACTCCCAAGATGAAAAAAAAAAAAATTCTTTAAGTTTTTGTCCTCAAATTTGCTGAATATTTCTGTTCTAATTTGTATGTATGCATTTTGAATTCAACTGAAGGATAATTAAAAGCTGTATCCTTTTTGTTACTAGTGCCTTCCCAAACTGTTGAGAGTGGCTAATTGTGAGAGACGAAAGCTTCTGTGGAAGGGTACACAAATACCTACCTACAGTATGCTGAGCAGTAGCTGTTCAAACATATGTAAGCCTGTTAAATTTAGCCGCAGTGTAAATATGTTATTCCTGGGACAAGAATCTGGCAGAGTATGGAAAAGCTTTAACAGTTGTATTAGTAAACCTGACAGACTTGAGAAAGGAGTATTGTATCCTTAGAACAGTGGCTGCCAGAATTTAATGTCAACAATTAAAATTTATTTTGATCCTTACCTAGTGTTTATTACTGTTTGTATACACAACAGACCTTACTAATACAGAGATGCACTATTAGATGGAATTACCATCTGTTCAGAGTGAAATGCTGGCATCTGTCTTCAGGTCTAAAACTAAAATGATATTATTTCAAACAAAACAAAATTAACTGCTCTTTACTTACCAACTTCATTTTTGTGTACATGTGTGTGCATAAACACATGGGAAGGGCGTATTTGTAATGACCTGTGTAGCAACATCTATATTTAGATATATGACTTCAACATAAGCTGTATAGACCATCTGTCTTTATTGGTCTTTTTTGTGCCCTCTGCTACACAATGGCATGCAGCAATCATGGGCTTTTAAATACTGTTTTAGCTTTATAATATATTAAATATGTATTATATAGCAAGACATTAAAACTACATAATTAAAATACACAAAATGTGACTTTGAATCCACTAAAATGTAGTATGCTCATTATTTTGACAGATGTGTCTTAACAGAACGTGACTAAAAAAAATTAAATAGGTAAAATTATAGTCGATTCATCTTTCAGAAAGTAGCTACAGGTACCACAGTGACACCTTTAGGAAAATATATACTGTATCTTTTTAGTCTTGAAAATTTTTAATTTCAGCATTTAGTACCCTGCTGGGCTAGTGCTACAGATTTATTTTCAGTCCTGTCTATTCCTGTGCAGAGTTTGTTTTTCTGTTTTGATTTCTTTTTTAACTTATGTAACCTATTATGTACAGTCTTCCACTGTCCTGATGCATAAGAATTCTCAAGCATCAATGAGACTGTAGTTTAAATACTAATGTTATAGAAAGGATGTTACTTTCTGAAAGGGTAAGCTTCTGTTTCATATATCACAAAATAATAAATTGTGTCATGCCAGTGTTTAATGCATGTACACAGTGCATTAACTGTAACTGTAGTACATTTATTTGTGCTAGAGGAGACTTGAAAATGATTAAAAAATCAATACTTCCCTGTCAGAGAAGCAAGTGTTACGATGCATTTAAGTAGTTAATTGCATAAGCCCCATAAAAGCTTCAGGTTTGGGTATCAGAGATGCCATAATTATGGTCCAAGTAACTGCTGTTTTTTAATACTAGACTTTAAAGGAAGATATAGTTATTGTCATGAGTGTTAGTTAGCTGTATGCATTTTACAAATAATTTTAGTATTTCTGTTTTACCGTCAGTAAGCTGAACTGAAAAGCTCAACCTCTTATGTTCGCACTTAAAATGCTGACGTACACTAGTTCCTCAGAGGTGAAGTTTTGATTGTTAAGTCATGTTTTCTATTTAAACTTGTGCATTAATACCACAATTCATTAGTGCTGTGCCCTACTTATGCAGAAAAGCTTATGACCTCACGCTGCATTACTTCAATTTTGACATTGTAAATTTCTACCATAGTGTGAGATACTAATTAGATTGTGAAGTCATAAATGATGCCTAAGCAGGAATTTACAGCACATAGTGCCATTGGCAGTCTCCCAGTTCCCCCACTCCATACCTTCTTCAAGAAGAATATTTATCAAGTTAGAGGGGAAGCAAAAGAAAGAAAGAAAGAAAGAAGCAAGCAAGCAACATGCTACAGGCAAATAGGAAAAATGAAAAATATGTTAATGATCTTGGAAATGCACAAATGTTTAAAAGGATGTTATTAATTCATTCTAAATGAAGAGATCTCTCTTTTTCTAAAGAACTCACGCTATGTACAAAGCTGTGCTATGAAGTAATATGTCAGATTTTGAAGGCCCATATTTTAATTCAGGTTTTATTGTTCTTGAAAGGCGTTTTTTGCTCTTTACTATGTCATTATGGGAACAAGTAGTTTCTACAAGTTGTCATTGTATTTCACTTCCTGGGTACAAATGAAGTTTCTGTTAAATCCTTTTCTTTATCAGGGAAAGAAGGGGAAAAAAAAAGGCAAGATATGAAGGATATAAATTCTGTAGGTAGTAGAATGTTCTTGTACTCTTCAGATGATGTCTTCTGTTGTTTCAATGATGGTCCATTTCTTTCCCACCTGTATGGCCATCATGCCATTATCCAAACAGGTCATGCTGCCCTCCAGTGGCTTATTGTACAGGATTTAAAAAAAATTTTTTTGGATGTTCATAACAGCTATAGAGTGAGCAATGCTATCAGAATGTTTAAAAGAATATCAGAATATTGTTTTTAATGGTAGGAGGATCACTGTAATAACATAAAATTATCTTATGCTGATGCCTTTTTTGGAAACAACCTTGTATGGAGTCTTACTGGGCCACCAGTGTGGTGGAGAAGTTAGAGAGGGCCATTTTCTTGCGCTGAATAATTGTCTGAACATATGCTGAATGTCTTGTGTGCACACCATGAGGAAAACAACCTGATCGGTATTCAGTAGGGTGGACAGATAGGTGTTCCGCTCCTGTTGACAGGGATAAATTCAGTGATGAAAGATTAGTGTTGTCATGTACCATACTGCTGAGATGTAACAAGAGTTAATTAACTGTTCGGATTCTCCTCTGGTATTTCACTGAAATCCAATGCTAAAAGTCATACAGATACATGCTCACAGTGAGCATGGCATGAGAGGCTAATCAAGGAAGGAATACAAATATACTTTTTATGAAGATGTTGATTCAGATTCGTAAAGATTATGAAAAAAAACAGTATTTTTGATATAATATAGAGACATTAATCCAAAGCCGGAATAAACACATAAGGTAGTTCTTGTGGAATTGAAAGTAAGTTCTTATAAGAATGTTTTGGGTTTTTTTTCTTCTAATTAGGCTTCTATGCATATCTGTGTTCATTAAGATGATCAGAAACTGAAGCAGGATGTTTTGCAAAAAATGTTATCTGCAATAAATATTTTCCTGAGTATTATAGAAAATGATACCTAGATATTTATTTTTTTTATGCACAGCTCCAAGAAAACTTAGAGCCCCTCGTGTTGAAGGAATAAACAGCACAATGGTAAAGATAAATTGGAACGAACCTGAAGAACTTAATGGGCCTTCTCCCATCTACCAGGTGGAAAGGATGGATTCATCTTTAGCTACATTTAATACGGAAGTAATGAAAGGGATCCGTTTCCCAGGAAATGGATATTACAGATTCACTAGTTCCACTCTCCCTGCCAATACTTACTTTACAGGTAAATGAGTTTAAATGACTTAGAAAATGTACCAATTGTACTCTACATTTGTTTTACTATTTATGATCATCTTCTGTATAATTTTCTTGGTAAAATCTGTCGTTTTTAATTTATGAGCATAGTACGATTGTTAGTGATGTATGGGCTGTTTTGATTTTCACAAAAAAAACCCTGTGGAAAATGTTATTGGACATGTGGGATTTGTATTCTCTTGCTTTTGGACATAGAGATGTACATGATGGTGAATGTTGCTCCATATTTGGCTGATATCCTAGTGCTAAATGTGAGAGATTTTATTTATTCTTCTGGGGAAAAAAAACCTTTTAAATTAATTTGCTGTGAATACTAAGGCATGTTTTCTTTGCTATCTTTTTGAGGATTCCTGAGGTTGCATAAGCACTCAAAAAGTGTTCTCTTCCATGTTCAGAACATTTGTGTTGTGGTCCTGTTTGTTTTGTCAAGGAAAGAAAAAAGCCTGCCTATCTGACAGAAGTCTGCTGTTTCAGGGCCTTTGGCTATTATCTCCTCTCCTTTTTGATTAGTTATTTATTTTGGAACTGGGATTTTTTCAGATTGAAGCAGACCAATTATCCTGTATTCTGTGATTCTCATCATTGGCTGATGTTTTCACTTCTGGGATAAAGCAAAGATATAGACAGTATGGTTTTTGGGAAAATGAACCTGGTTGGATGTTTGAGATGATGTAGAGGTCTGTAAGTGAAATATTGCATTGATGTGCATCAAGTATGAATGTTTAAAAGAAGAAATGGCAGAACTGAAAGTTTTAAAAAAAGGTATATATGAAAGGGGTGTGTCTCTGTGTGTGTGTATGTGTGTGTGTATATATATATATATATATATATGAAGTTGTGAGACTGACAGCATCAAGGGGAAATCCAAAAGGGATCTGGGAAATAGTGAGAGCAAGCATTAGATGGCATGCTGATGGTGCGAAGGCCGCACCACAGCGTGATACAACTTAACCTGGTTCTAAGCTTTGCTTGTTAAGACAGATAAGGACTGCAAAAACCACTCAGCATTGTTGACATACAAAAGAATGCTTAAGATTTGAAGAGCACTGAGCTGACATCCCTTGTCTTCAGGGTCACCACAGGTAATTCTGGCAAGAATATGTGAGCACAGCTATCCTGGTACTTGCAAGTATGTGTGTGGAAATTCAGTTTTTGTTTAAAACAAAAATCACCTTCTTGATCCATGATTGCTCAGTGAATCTGATTTTTTTTAAAGAAGTTGAAGATCACTTCCATTTTCTTTCTTGCTAGGTGCTTACTTGACTGATACTCAAATAATAACAAGTGATAATGTGTTAGTTAAATATTGACACCATGTTGACTGGCAAAACCTGTTTCTGTGCGGGAATCTGTAGGAACAGCTGTTGGGCTCCTGTCCTCATCCAAATTGCCCAATGGTTTTACTGACATCAGAGTTTGCACCCTTTACTGTATATTTAGTAAAAAAAATATTTGATGTGTTTCTTCTGTTGTCAGTTGTGCTGATCTAAACACCAAAGGGATTGTGAGCTGCAGTTTTTCTCACTGGAGCTTCAATCAGCTCCATCACTGTGGTATAGTTACATAGTTTAATCAGGCAGGTGAAGAATTGTGGGTATCTCTGAATTTCCTACTTCTCATCAGAAGTCTCTGAGAGTGTTGGGGAAGAGGGTGTTGCACTACTGGGTTTATTAACATATCTGTCTATTTGTAACCAAGCAAGCATGACACTAATCTACCCAAGTGCTCATTCAGTCTGGGGTTCAGTTTTGCTCCATAAAATGAGACTGAGGCCTTGAATAGAGAAAGTTTGGACAGACTGATTGGGAGATGATGTTAAAATAAAGCTCCCTTTGTACCGGCACCTGATTTCTGATAATGCAGTGTGGATAAATATAATTTATTATTACTTTGAGTTGTGTTTTTGACCAGCTATTAGACTGTGCATTTGGAGACGACCTAGAACCAAAACACACTAGGCAATTTGTCCAGACATCTGCTGGTAATGATTGACAATCAGGTTAAATCAGCATGTTTTGGTACCTAAAAATGTGTTAATTCAGATACTTGGCAACTCAGTAACGTTTTTGATAAATACAGATCTGGGTTTTTCTAAATAGATTGACAGTCCTTCTAAAACATGATGGAGGGAATATTATAGCAAATCCAGGAGAGTTTAGAAAGACAAGGGAATAAATATTTTTAAAGGAATAAAAGATATTCTTTAATTGTACTCTGCACTTGTTTTCTTGTTCAGACCCTCTCTTATTACCCATATCTGAAGACAAGTAGTTGGCAATTGTGCTTTATAGATGGAAGCTTTAGTGTGTGTGTGCAGCTGTGTACATTTTTGACACAAAAGTGTGCCAGCTTGTATATGTCAGTCAGCAAACAGATACTTCTTAGTGCGTCTGGGATCTCCCACTGCTAATCCAGAAAAAGATAGATCAGTGTATTCACTGCTAATAAATGCAGTTGTCCTCACTACCTCCCTGGCTGGTCTTCACTCTGAGGTGCAAGTACTAGGGGCAGATGTATTATCTGGGAAATTTTCCAAATTCATCTTTAAAAAAGAAAAAAAAAAAGTTAGGCAATAAACACTGGCTACACTAAGCAGCGTCCTTCTGTCTGTAACAAAGCCTCCAGCTGCACAGGAAGATGTGCTCTGAGTACACATTAGATGAGAGGAAGTCAGGTAAAGAAAAGGGTTGCTTCTGCCAGCACCATCCACATGCAACTTCCCAGCTCTTCAAACTGTGAAGTGTTTTAGACATCTGTAATAGCATGTCCCAAAAGATGCAGACTTGATTTTTAATATTTATTTGTATCCCTTGAAATTCTTAGATACAACAACATTCCTTATATCTACAAAACACCACCAGGCAAAAGAACTGTTAGTGTTCTTGTTTTAGCTAAGGAACTCATCTGTCTCCCTTCACTCTGAAGATTGGGGTATTGAGGTGTTTATCTTCATATCTTCCCCATGAGACAGCAAAGTGCTATCATTCTGATTTAATAGATGGGGAGCTGAAGTTCAGATTCTACTTAACGCAGGAGTTTATACTTAAAAGGCCCTCTAGAAATGACTTAGAAGCTTTTACAAATTAGTTATTTCGTGTGGTTTGCTTTATCAGTACAGCTTGTGTGATGTGGCTGTTGGTCTGGATTCAGAATGCTGCAGTAACACTGTTGTGTTTGTCTTTCTGGTTGTCTAGTAGTCAAGAGAGATACTGTCTATTTTATACAAGATGTAGGCAGGTGAGCTTGAACTTCAAAGAATTGCAAATAGTCGAGTGTGTGAGTATCTTTTAAACTCAAATTATACTTGTATTATCTCTTTAATGACTGAGTCTAATGCCTAGGTCCAAAAAAAGCCTAAGGATGAAGGTAATGAACATGATGTCATGTTAACCTGGCTTTCACCACTAACAAATGGCCGAGAATAGTTAGCTCTGTAGGGAAGTTAGGGTCTTCATGTACTTTCTAGCAGAATGTACCAAGGCTTACCAATAAGAACCTTTGAGATCATTGAATAAAATCCGTGGAAAATAGTGTGCTGAACTGCTGAAGTGTGTGTTTGTGTGAATATCAGCAACAACCCAGCAAATTTATTTATGAAAGAGTTTTTCCTCAATTCCTTTTCATTCCTTGGTTGAGGGTTAGGACTTGAGGTGCCTGAATGGATGATATAAAAATCGATCTATGAATTTTGACCTGTGTAAATGAGCCCTGCTTAGGATCAAGTTTGGTTCTAATTTGAGACACAACCCTTCTGTTCAGGATTCATAATTTATAAATATCTCCTGAGGGTTAGGCAGCTTTAATTTTTTTGTTTTACAGAGAGTAGGGGATCACATTTTTATTTGAAAGCATGACTCCCTGAGAAAGCACATGTGCACCCCATTGGGTATGTTGGTGGATACTACACCTTCAGATAGAAATAATGCCACTGTTTAAACTTTGTAGAAGATCCTATAAGAAAACTATGCAATAGTTTTTTGTCTAGAACAAGTATACTGGATAAAGTTCCTAAGGACAGATAAAAAAAAAAGTTTAGTTTTCAGGTTTTATTGGTTAAATAGATGTCAAACTACTGAGTTGTTTCCAAAAGGGCCTTCTGGGCCCAAAGAGCAACTGGTTGAAAATTGAACCCTGAATGTCTCTGGGGTACAACGACGTCTGAGCTAGGAGTTTCAGGACTGAAATTTAGTTGTCTGAAGTACAGTCATGGATTACATAAATCGCTTTTTAAAGCTTTCTTCTGATCGATCCCTTGCCAGACAGAGAGTCTGTGGCAGAGCTGGTGGGATGGGGCCTGTTATAGTTAGAAAGGATAGAAATTGCAGTCAGTTGGACATGTGAATGAATGAGAAAGCTCCTTGACTCCATGCTATGAAGATATAGTTGGGCTCCATGAAGAGAAACTCAGTAGGAGTATGTAAGAGAAGCTCTGTAGGGGTATGTAAGAACTTCTCACTGTGTAGAGAGTGACTCATTTGCTATGAAAGAAAGAAATCGCAGAGTAGCAAGATGGTTGTGTGGAAGGTTATAGTCCTCCTGACCTCTCAAAATAAGACTACTTTTCAAATATAACATTGAACATAAATTGACAATTCTGTGGCATTGTACTGGGTTTTCTAAATAATACACATATTCTTTCTATGAAATGGAGCAAAACAAATCCTCCAAGCATGCTTTTTGCATTGCTTAAAATGCAACTTGAGCTTGATGGCAGGAGTTATAGTAACACATCAATGTGAGAAGGGAGGCCTTTACTTAGTGATGAAATAATTCATTTTTTTCAGGTGAATGAAAGATTCTTTGCAATATTTCAAAAACAGAATTAGCTACTACTGTTTAAATGTGATTCCTCTTGGATGCTACTTGTTTCAAAAGAAAATTATTCATGTAATACTGATCAAAATGAAGTCCACTCTGAAGAAAGTTTTTTGTTTGGCCTTGCTTTGAATCCAAGCTTTCTGAAATAGGATACCACACTTAAAAAGAAGTGGGTCTTGACTGGAATATGTACTCTTTGCCAACCTTTGCATGATGCAAATTCAGCTCTGTAATAATTAGGAAATAACTGCATGAGGTAAGATGTTCATATATTCAGCATTATAATTAGAGCTTTTTTACAATGACGTTTTTAGTGTCATGGTCTTAAAAAAGTGTATTTAAAAGAAAATTTTCTGTGCTAGTGTTTTTACTGCCAAATTCTGACTCAGAAACACACACATTTCTCAGAGTGGAGAATCTTTCCAGTAACAGTGTTTCTTAATGAGTTTGCCATGGAACACTGCACAAGAATCATTTACATTTGTTCTGAGCAGAAGTGCTGAGAAGGGCTGTGGTCATTCAGTGTTGGATCTCTCCGCGGTTCTTCATCTCAGTGAACTCACTTTGCTGTAATTCAAAACAGATTCCACTCCATATAATCTTGATCAAACATTTTATAGTTAGTAGAAGGCACAAATATTTTCATTATTGTATGGAGGCAAATAAACAGGCCGTTTCCAGCATCCTAGCAGAAATCTATGGAATGCATTGCAACTGAATACTAAGAAAATGGACGTGATTGGAGGTCTGAAAATGTGAGAGGAAAAGTCTGAAGAAAATGGTGTAGTTTAGAAAAATGAAGACTAAAAGGAGACATAATAGTGGTGTTACAGCGTATGAAAATGTGTAGTTTAAAAGAAGAGAATGAACTTTTGTCCATGTCTACTATGAGTAAAGCAGCAATGCACTCATAATAAGCTGAAAATATAGCAAGGTAGATTGTCTTCTCGCAATATTTTTTTTTTTTTTTAAAAAAGATTCAGGTTAGTTGACCAAAGGAATACATTGCTGTAAGGAAGAGAGGAAGGTTAGCTCTGACACTGCAGGTTTTAAAGAATAGTTGAATGAGCATTTGTCAGGAATAACCTGGGTAAAATTGATTCTGCTTTGGCGTAAACTTTGGAGTAAGTAGATTGATTCTGTGACCTCTAAGAATGTTTTCCAAATATATATCCTATTACAAACTCAGATTAACCCAATGAAACTAGGAAAGATGTTTGTTTCACCAAATAACTTTTAGAGGGGAAGAGCTGCTGCTTTTTTGTTTTTGTTGGGAACTTTGCATAGAGTTCTGATTTGACAATTTTCTATAAAGAGGGAAGGCTGCATGAGTTGGACAAGTTTTGTTTCTGTTTTATTTTTTCTCTTCTAGATATTTTCTAGTATTTCTTTTCATGACTAATGATAAGGTTTGAGGTAGTTAGAAATGAGTTTTAATCACTATATTAAAATAATAAAATAATTTCAGCTGGAAGAGAAGTCATCTGGTTCAACCTCCTTCTCATAGTGAGTTCAGCTAGACCTTTTTAGGCCTTTGTCTAGTTGAGTTTTTGGTAATCTTTTCCCCCTGATGTCTATACAGAATTTTCTGTATTTGAACTTGTGTCCGTTGCCTTTTGTTCTGTCACTATATAGCTCCAAGAAAGTGTGGCTTCATCTTCTTTAGATCCTTCTGTGAGGTCGTTGGAGAAGGCAATATCATCTCCAGCCTTCCGTGCTTAAGAGTAAACAAACCCTGTTCTCTTGGCCTCTTCTCATGTCATGTATTTTGGCCCTCTGACTACCTTCATGCCTCTACAGTAGATTCGTTCCAATGTGCCAGTATCTTTTTTTTTTTTTTTTTTATGTCAGAGTACCCAAAATTGCATTTCAGGACTTGCATTTGCCTTTTTTGAATTTTACAAGGTTTCTGTCAGCCCGTTTGTCTGAATATGGCCTCCTACATAGTGTCTCTGGAGACAAAGGTTAGGCTGACCATCCTGCTGTAGTTTCCCTAATCTATAGACACAACTTTCCAGCAAATACCATTAAATTTGTTTGCTTCAGACTTACCCTAAAAAAGATGAAGAGTATTGAAACAGGAGAGAAATCTGACCTTTTGCTTAGTTTGGCTTTATGTATTATGTCTCTACTGGGATTTTTTCCATATATAGTTTTTTAAGAATCATCATTACAAAATATTTACATCAAGCTTTCTAATACTGAGATAGAAAGGAAGAGAGCACATTTGTTTAGCTGACAAGAAGAATTTCTGATAGTGCCATTCATTTTTCAGACTTCTATATTAAATCATACAATAAAGAGCTCTCTGAGACACATTTTTTTGGTGTCATTTCTGGCTAGGTTGTTGCCACAGGACTTCTTAGCAACTCTTTTTAATTTTTCTGCCAACTTCTTACATGTTCTCCTCTTGTCTTTGCAAAAGAATGGTTTGAACCCACATCTTCATCTTCTGTGAAAGAAAGATAAAGATCTTGTATATCACCGTCAAGTGGCTGGTTTCAATAAGAAGGGGAACCATCCTTTTTTCTGCCTGAGAACTGTTTGCACAGACATTTTAGGTAGAATTTTTTCCTAGTATTTAAAATGAATTCAGAGTTTCATTTTGAAAAACACATTCCTTTCTTCCATCCTTCTGAATCCCAAGAAGCCTAAAGATAGGGAGTGAGAGAGGAGCTGTGTATAGAGAAAAAGGAGTGATCCAGCACAACAAAGTGAACTGTGCTGCTTTATGAACAAAACCACTTAAAACATTTTCGAACATGTACAACAGGGACTTAGGCAGCAAATAAGCCAAGCTGATGCTGACCTTGCCAAGTGCTACAGGGGTAAAATTTTCACTAAGATGAGCTGGTTTTTGTTAGGCACAGACACTTTCTATCAGTATCAAGTATCTGCTTTTCCCATTTTTTTATTGTAGAAAAGATTTATTGTAGACACTACAGGGGAGGGGAAAAAAAAAAAAAAAAAAAAAAAAAGATTCTCCCCTTCTTTATTATTTCTCTATTTACCTCTTGCGCTTTGCTCTTCAACAGATCAACTATGCAACACAAGCTTTGGCATGCAACTACAACATTTTTTTTTCATCATCTTGGTTTTAGTGCCAAAGTACTTTTTTTGCCAGTGTTGTGTGGCATTCTGGAATGTGTGGTTAAAAACAATTTTTTCTGTCTGAGCATGAAAACTTTCAGAGCATGTAGTAGTCCCAGCTGTGAAAGTTGTAAAAGCAGTAGCTTTCCTACTGTTATATAAAGCTGCCAGTGGAAAAGCCCTTTCCCAGACTAGAACACAGTTTCAGCTGTTTGCTTGTGCAAAACTAGTTACAGAACTGGGTCTTTTGATTACCACAAATATCCCACATGACCTGTACTCTGTAAACCAGAAATTCTTTCTGCTTTCTCACAACTCTAGTTGTGCTTCTGTTAATTTTGTGCAAGCATGATTCACAATTTTGAAATGTTTTGGGCATTCTCTCTGTAGGGACAAACCTAAGAATTAGCAGAAGAAAAGGGTTTTACCAATTATTGTTTAGTCAAGAGTAATGAAAGTAGTTACTCTCTACCAAGTTTTTATTTTTTATAAACTAATCTGAAAGTATAACCACTTAGGTACTAAGATATTTTATACAAGATTTAATTTCCACCAGTAAAGCATACCTATATATTTGGTGCTTCTTTTTCTTGCTCATCTCCAAACAAAATGCTGATAGGATTTAATGTAGAAACTTTGTATGGAAGTCTGCACAAATACTCATTGAATTTAATGAGAATTACTGTGGAATAAAATATTTTTTGTTTTAATATCTAGTTTGGTTTTTCATCGGTAAGAATGGAGTTCTCATGTATTTGTTCAGCTTACTGGAGAAGCCAAAAATGGGATTATATTGTGTGTTTACAATGGCAAAGAAGGGAAGGAGAGAGTTCAAGGAGATTTTCTGTACTCTGTGCCTCTTCTGTGTGCAGCAAAGATAGTGGGTACCCTCATATATGTCTCTGAAAATAAACAGTTATGGAAGCGCTGTGTTTTGCTTCAGGCATGACATCTTCTGAGATTCCTTTTGTGCTTGTGCACTGCTCAGTAAAGGTGCAAGATGGAGGGACTTGTTAGGAGAGAGATTTAGGGAAATAAAAGTTGCTGAAATTAACTAACAAAGAAACCACACAAATGCATGGAGTTTAATTAAAAAAATAGTAAAAGATGGTGGGGAAAGGTGCTAAGCATCTCAGAAGTTTTTCATGCGAGAGATCCATGTACTGTGCTAAATGGACGCTCATTTCATTTTAGTTAAAACAAGGGCTGAAATGATATAGAGCAAGGAAAGTACTTGAAGGAGGTTTCAGCATAGAAAACAGAAGTTCAATGGATCTTCATCTTTTAGAGTGAAGTAACTTCAACTAAAAGTAACTTGTACCTATTACCCCTTGACTTTTCCATGTGACTCCTTGTAAAAAGAGTCTCCACCTTCTTTGTAGCCACCCTTTAAATACTGGAACATGGTGATAAGGTCTTCCCTAAGACTATTCTCAAGGCTGAGCAAACCCAGTTCTCCCAGCCTTTCCTCACATGGCAGGCTTCCCAGTCTTTGATTATCTTTGTGGCCTTTCTCTGGTCCCTCTCCAGCCTGTCCACATCTTTTTTATATAGCTGGGACCAAAACTGAACACAGTATTCCAGTTGTGACCTGACAAGCACTGAGTGGGATAATGACTTCATCTCTGCTGGTGATGCCCTTGTTGATGCAACCCAACATCCTGTTGTCTTTCATTGCTGCAAGAGCACATTGTTCACTCATATTGAGCTGGTTGTCCACCCAGGCCCCCAGGTCCTTTTCTGCAAAGTTGCGCCCCAGCCAGGTAGATCCCAGCCTGTGCTGTACTCCTGAATTATGTTTTCCCAGGTGCAGGACCTTACATTTTACTTTCCTGAACTTCATAAGGTTCTTGTTAGCCCACTCTTCCAACCTATCCGGGTTTTCCTGCAGAGTGGCTCTCCCTTCTGAAGTGTCCACTTCTCCATTCAATTTTGTATCATTGGCGAATTTCATCAGAGTACACTTGATCCCATCATCCACGTCACTTAGGAAGATATTAAACAACGTTGAGCCCAACATCGATGCCCAGGGGGACACCACTTGTGACAGGTTGCCAGTTTGAAAAGGAACTGTTTACCACCACCCTCTGGGTGCAGCCCGTCAGCCAGTTCCCCACTCATTTCACAGACCACTTGTCTAGACCATAACACATCAGTTTTCTCTAGGAGGAGGCTCTGGGGAACCATATCAAAAGCCTTGGAGAAATCCAAGTAGACAATGTCTACCACTTGCCCCACATCAACTGAGCAGGCTACTTTGTTGTAGAAGGCAATCAGGTTTGTCAGGCATGATTTGCCCTTGGTAAATCCATGCTGACTTTTCCCAGTCATGTACTTCCTTTGGCTTGTGATAGTCCCCAGGAGTATTCATTCCATAACCTTGCCAGTGACTGAAGTAAAACTGATGGGCTTATTTCCTGGATCCTCCTTTAAGCCCTTCTTGTAGATGACATTAGCCTTCGTCCACTCTTCTGGGATGTCCCCCGATCTCTGTGACTAGGACCATGTCAGCCAGATCTCTTAACACCCTCGGGTGCGTAATGTCAAGACCCATTGTTTTGTAGGGGTCAAGCTCCTGTAATAGTTCACACACGAATTCCTTCACTGATGGTGGGTCTGTATTTGCATCACCATGGATTTTTGTTCTCAAAGCCTGGGGCCTAACAGTGCTGGTGAAGAAAGTGTTGAGAACCTCTGCCTTTTCAGCATTGCTGGTGACTAATCCACCTCTCCTGTTTAACAGTGGGACAATATTTTCCTTTTGATGCTATGGACAGTTTTCAACAAGGGTGCAGCAGAGAATTACCACTATATTGGCTGGTGAGATACTTCAAGTGAAATGAATGCTTTATGGTGCATGCTTATTTAGATTATTTCTATAAAGGATTATTTAGTCTGATGATTTGAGACACTGTATCTGACTAATACCAAACCTTTAAATTCCTGCTTTTAAGATACAGATTGCTTCCCATATTGTTTTTAAATTATGAAGATGTAACTACTGAATTATGTATTGACTAAAAGTGTGTGAGGAGTCATGCATTGATTATGACTGCATTGTGAATTTGATCAGAAAATTTTCATAATAATAATATAAGGAAGCTTTTCACCTTCTAATTGATTTTCAGGGCGATTAAATTAAGACCTTGTCTAAGTACGACTGTCCTTATCAATTACTGGCAGAATAGAGAAATTAAAGGATTAAAAATTTACGTGTGTTAAGATTCAGTATTTAAGGTCTAAAATCAATCAGATCACAGACTGAATAATTCCATTATGACAAAAATATCATTCAGGATTAGACAGTGGTAATTTGGAGAAAAAAAAAAAAAAAAAAAAAAAGGCTGTCTGCACTAGTACATATGGGAAAAATTAAGTTGCAAAATTAAGCACCTAGATTTAGGAAATGGAGTTAAAATAAGCAGTATGAACTTGAACTTTTTTATTTTTATGTGTTATGATGTCATGTAATCAGTTGTTTAAAAAGTAGCTTCTCTGTAGGTTCTCTGTATGGTGTGGACCAGCTGTTGCCTTTTAAAAGTTCTTACAGTTCTGTATATGGCTTGATATATGTCTCACTGTATATATCTATTTCTTAGGTAAATACAGATTTTAATTTTTTGTTTCCCTGTGCTATTTTCATTGGTGTATCTGAGTATTTTGTAATCATTGATAGTCACTTTTACAACACTTACTAGTTTTGTTTTATGAATAGGCACTTGGGAAAAGAAAAAAAAGAAGTGAATACTGATTTTGAGTGCTCAGCTTCACATAGGTAGGACCAGAGTTTTCAGAGTAGTTCATGTGCTTAGAGTTTCCACCGACCCCTGTTCAATGAGGAACACTTAACACTTCTGCAGATCTCTGCGGGCTGTTTAAATGCAACCACTCAAGAAAATGAAGAGCACATAACAAGTGAATAAATCTGAAAAGTTTGACTTAAGCAGTTTGCCTCGCATTTCATAAGAACTTTGTGGCAGAGGTAGGGACAGATTTCTCCAGAGTGACATTGAACTGCACTAGCTATGAAACTGTCCGTTCACTTTTCATACTCCCCTTCCTCTTTCATTAAACATCTGCAGAGCACTACATCAAATAAGACAGGCTTCTGTGCACAAAATCCTTATTTGCTACATGAATTCTCTTTTAGTTGCTGAACATCATAAAATCCTTGAGGCAGGTATCTTATGGGAAATGTGTGTTTGTATAATTGTAGACTATATCATTATTCATCCTCTATTTGTGTATGCATTAATTGGTTGCAGACAATTTTGGTTTTGCATTTCCTAAATTTTGAGAGTCTACTTTTGCAAACCCATTGTGGTCTAAATATTTATTATGAATAATAATTTAAAAAAATTCCAATGTCATAGGAGAATCCCAGACATATCCATCATGTGGAACACTGCTGACTAATACAGATGTCAATGGGTAAAAATTTTAATATTAATGAAATCTCTTTCTGATCTGAACTATTAGAGACACTGACTGTTGGACTAGATGATCATCTGTATGTGAAGGATAAAGTGTATGCTTTTCCCATATATTCCATGTTGACTAACAACATGTATATTCAATTGGATTTGTAAGAATTTTTACTAGTAGTTATAGATTCTTCTGGTTTTCTATTTAATTCCTCCCCCCC
>NW_020799097.1:102030653-102083138 GCF_003259725.1 Athene cunicularia | reverse complement strand
GTGCTGACCCAGCATTGATTTCTCTGTGGGTGATATGGCTAAGGAGGGCCCAAGAAGGGATTTGATGGAGATGAAGAAGTGCTGTGGAGAGACTTACAGGGTGCTTCTCCCCTGGGTGTGGAGAAAGTGTGACAGTGATGGTTTGCAGTTTGACTGCAAAAGTTGTGGAAGTGCAAATTCTATGCTATGCTATGCTATGCTATTCTATTCTATATCATGGGTTAGATGGAGGTGGATTAAGATGTAGCTCATCATAAAATGTTCCTGGCCTCTTGAATAAGCAGCAAGATATTCAGTGAACTTAGAGCATTTCCTGAGGGAGGTACATGGATCAGCTTCTGACTCCTTTCCCTGTTACGTAAGAATATTGTGTTGGTTAATTGCTTTAGTGACACCCTGGCCCTTAAGAAATGGCACAAATTTGATTTCAGCAATTTTAGTGGCTAGACCAGAAGGTGCAGAAGGGCTGTCAGCCTCTTGCCATAAGACCCAGTGATGCTTGTAGGAAAGTGTGTTGGTTTGACCATGGCTAAATGCCAGGTACCCACCAAGTCACTCTATCACTTCTCCCCCCTTCCCCCCCCTTTTTTTTTTTTGACTCCTGATTTAACCATTGTAATGTCCTTGATTGTCTTCCTTCTGTGTTCTTCAAGGTGTTGTCACCTTTTTCTTCATTCGGCCAGGCACCGAGTGGTGGAGAATTAAGAGACCAAGAGAAAGACTCTTTGCCTTCCTTTCTAGTCTCTAGCACACCGTCAGAATCTGGTGGCCAGGACCAGTTTAGTGAAAGAGCCTTCTTAGCCCATACGTTTCTAAAATGAAAAGTCTCCACGCAAATGTAATTTTTCTTTGAGAATTTCACTACCATCCTCTAACTAACAATCCTGCAAAGAGCTATTTCCTGGCATTGATGAAGTTAGACATCCATCTTTTTCACCTCACGATAACCACACTAACAAATTCATAACTCTGACCCACAGAAAGAAGGAACCAAAACCCTTAAAAACTTTTATTATTTGAGATCATAAAAGTGATTTAAAATAATTATTCAAAGCTGTAATGAAGAAGTATTTTGCATGAAGCAAATATGGTTATAAAAGATTTACTTAAGAGAGAATATTTTAGAAAAATACGAATGTGCTGCTGTCATTCAAATTCGCAGACCTTGGGGAGAGAGTACCATCTACTTCTGAGTGTTAGTGATTTGTTTAATAAACGCACTGCCTTAAGAAGTACGTTGAAGTTGCAACGTGTTAAAGATTTTCAAAGATTATAATAAGCTTTGTCATAGGATAGGATCCTCAGGAAAAAGCACACAGTGCTTTTGGCTCTAGTATGACATGTTTTCTCACATGTTGCTTGCTAGGGTTTTTCTTCAGTAAGTGCATATTTTTAAAAAATTGAACTAAAGAGTATAATGTGTATTTGATTAGATACTGGCTATACATAGCTTATTATTTTGACATGTAAAGTGTAATCCCCTTCCTTGTTTTTTTGGGGCTGTACAGCACTTTTTCCACTATGAAAACAAATACATCTGAATTGAATTGTTTTTCAAGATATTTCTCCAGAATAGGATGGGATTACACATTTCTTTTCCAGAGTCCCTATCTTTTCCTCAATATATTCATACTTACCATGAAATGCACTGGACTTGATCCTTAAAGCAGATGTAGATGGATAAAATTGTAATCTTACATAACAGTGCAGTGTAGCAACTGAGAATTCAGAGCAACTGTTAGCATAACAATTAGAATGAAAATGCAAACCTGCCAAATAATGTTGTTCTGGTATAAGGACCATTTAATATGGTGACAGAAATGTCATATACTAAATTACTGGAAGCTTCATTGAGCTTGATAGGGAATTGTTTCATGACTTTTTTTTTTTTTAATAGTTTAAAGACATTTTAGAGAATTATATACTGTATTGCAGAAAATCTCAAAAATTAACTATACTTTATCTCTGTATATACCCAAAATGAGATTTGATCGAAAGTAGTTAGATCTGTGCTTACTGACTTAAGATCTATAATACCTTAAGATTAATTGGGAGCATAAATGGAGAAGCTGACAACCTGGAACCTTGACTTCTTAAAATTGCTGACCCAATTACTGCTAAGCCCTTTACTGACATGTTAATATGTCTCTTTAAACTGGTAAATCACCACCATTTCTGTGTGTGCTAGAGTTGGTCCATTGGATGAAGGAAGATGTAAGTTTAATTTAAATAATTATTGACCTATTATGACCTTTTCATTTCACTTGTACTGCTCCTCTCAAGGTAAGCAATTATATTTTTATAGTCTTGGATGGTAATCAATGTACAGGAGCTATCTTTATTGATTTAAGTAAGGCCTTTGATCTGGTAATCACCAACTATTGCTATCTAGGCTGGCCTTAACTATATTGGATATTTCTTAAGTTATTTAGTTTTAAAATATGCAGAATTTAAAATTGTATTAAGATGTTGCAAGAAAAGTAAAAAAATTTTTTGGAAATCCATAAGATTCCACTTCAAAATCTTCCTTAGAAATTGGAAACAGATTATTTTATACAATACATGCCATTTTTTAACTTGTAACTAGTTTTAGGTTGGCAACTTGATTTTTTTTATTTTATATTGAGCAGATGGTCCTTTTATCATCAGTTTTTCTTAGTGGGGAAAGCCTGGCTTTTCTTCATTTTTATTTAATTTGCTACCCATATTGGACACTTCTGGTAGGAAGATTTAGTTCATTGGTTGTTTTTTTGTCTGTCTTACACTGTGAATTCAGAGTTGCAAACTTCTACTCTTCCATTTGGAGGTGGAAACTGTTCTGAAATTTTTTTTTTTTTTAACCAGTGTTCACATTTTGCACATGCATTTTGTACAATTTTTTTTAACCAATATTTGTCTTTGGTAATGTGCTAGTTTGAAAACAAACTAGTGGGAGATACCAAATCAGAATAACAATTTAATAAGAAAAAAAAAATATTATAAAGGCAGATGGCACTGGGTTAAACTAACAGAGTCAGGATACAACCTGACACCCTGTTAATCAGAGTGGTGGTAGCAGTCTGGTAGAGTGGTGGCTGCAGTTCCCCCAAAGCAGTGATCCCATAGAGGAAAAAAAGATCTGCTTTTTCTCAGAAAAGTCCAGTGGTGGCTAAGCAGCTCCTGTCCTCTGGAAATTCAGTGGAAAAGAGAGGCCTCTTGTATTCAGAATCTCAGGTTATATCCAGGATGGAATGCTGGGTTTCTCCCTCTGGGTGGAGCATCTCACAATGGGATAATGAGTCATGCTGCATGGCATTGATGGGCCATTAACAGAAAGATAGTCTGGAGGTGGGGGAGGCAAGGAAACACTGCCCCACCTGATTTCCACAGCTCATGAGGATGGTAATAGAATACACTGCAACCCAGGACAGGTAAGAATAGTAATTGAAATACTTGACCTTTATCATAGTTTGTAGGTGGTACCTGAGTATCTTCCAAAGCATAATCATACACAACTAACTTGTTCTCATCTTTTTCCTCACTCCTCATGTACCTGCTTCCTTTTTTACCTCTTCCCTAACATTCTTCTCTGAACATGTTTTTCTTTTATTTCCCCCCACCCCTCTTCTCTTGTTTTAATGTATGACTTTGGAAAGTCCGAGTAAATATTAATTTAAACTTGTCTTTAGAAAGCTGTGAAATTTGTGATCATTTGATCTGCTCCTCTAATGAGTTCCAGGGCCTCTATCTTTCTTGAGAAGGGAGTTCAGTCTTGCTCTGGTGAGCCCTGAAACTAACAGCAGTTGTTCAGAGAGGTCACCAACGTAATGAGAAGGGCACTCGAGATATCTTGAACCACTTCCATGGATGGCCATGAAGATTAATACCAGGACCTTACATTTGACCTAATATTCTATAGAGAGTCCATGTAGTGAGCAGAGCAAATGGGATGATGTGCTTGTGGCAGAGTGTAAATAAAGCTACTGCATTCTGGTTTATTTTTATTTTCTGATATGTGAGCTAAGATATGGCATCTCATTCTTGCTTAAGGTCATGAAGGTGTGAATTGTTATGACTAGGTGCATTCCTGAGAAGCAGTGTCATAATCTCCTTGCTAGTCATAGGTGGAAGAAGGCAGAGTTTTGTATGCTGCTGTCTCTGCCAGCCTCTGCTGAAATGACTGGAACTTAGTGTTTTGAATTGTGTTCATGAAGAAGTTGATGATACAGTAGAACTGATAATTAAGCACAGCAATGTTCTTTCCAATCTCCACATTTTGTGATGTCATTACCTGTAAGACCTCTAGAACTGTTATTTTGAAATAATTTTTTCTTCGTCTATTGAAAAGGCATTTTATTCTTTCATTTAATATTTGCTCTATTTTGTGATTACAACCCTTTCTTTGTAATTTCAGAATTCTTCTGTCAACATTCTATGTTTTTATCTTGTTTCATATTGCTAATAGGTTTAATTGTGCAAGCATGCAGTACTAGAGTTAGTCTAATCTTAGCCCTGTTCAGTCATGCACACTAGTTTTTTTCAGTCTGTTGGTCAAAGGCTAAATGAGATGGTAAGTAAAGGCTGGGACTCATCAGCAGGCTTGAAAGTTTTACCTTAAGCCCTACCATGTTCATATTTTAGAACTGCATGAGTTCATAGTGGAGTGAAAGATATATGCATATGTGAGTCTTTCTATCTATAAATACCTATAGTAGAAGCATATTCCAGTATAGCATTTGATTTTAAAATGTAGGTGCTAAAGTAAATAGAATCCCTTTCTGCCAACATGTCTAAGAAATAAAAATGACTCAACACTGGGACAGGTAATCTTATATTGGATAAAATTACAGTTTTGGTTTTTTTTCTCCTCTTTGGGAACAACAAAAAAAAAAGGTTAAATTCCTTGGAACTCTGATAAGTCATAAAGGACATTTACTTGTCTTTTGCACTGCTACTAAGGGCTTTTTTTTTTTCCTCTGTCTGGGGAACCTGCCAGACAGAGGTCTCTTTCCCCAGCAGGTGGATATTTTTCTCCCGCTCAACATCTTCCTCTATACTATTCCACCTTCTTTGGGAGTACTCTGCTGTAGCTAAAAGACAATATAAAAGCTTTAAATTTTTTCCTTATACCAATAACTTAACACTGGTGTTTCACACAGCTGTATATCTTTTATCAGATGCTTTCTTAAAACTTTTTGTATTAGCTATATGGACAAAATATTAATTCATTTTACCCAATTATGCTATAAATATATACCAATATGAAGCAGCATGTTCTCCTGAACAACCTTAACCCTAAATGTGCTCCCTTGGCCCTCATTGTACCACACAGTGTTTTCAGATTGGAGATGGGGGTTGAGATAAAAGCTATGTCATCTGTTTTTGATACAGCACTGGGTATATGATAGGTATGTAATACTGATGATAAGAAAAACAGACTGCCATGTTTCAAATTAAAGCTATTGAACAGGTCATATCCTGGATACATATCCTCTTAGGACTAATTTGATAATCTGAATTTCTGTCTTCCCACCAGAGTTCATCCAGCTCTCATAGGGTACCGATTTAGTAACCATTCCCTAATAGACATTGTAGATGTCAGGTGCTAGAGTCTTTGTCATTGTGCTCCAAATGTAAGGCACTCTGCCTGAAGATATTAGAGCAGCCAATTTTATCTGTGTTTATAAAACTGGCATTTCTATTTTCTCAAGTCTTCCAGGTAGCCAGAGTGAGCTCTGTAACTGACTGGTTGGTTTGTTTGTTTGTTTGTTTTTCCAGAGACTCATGGGATATTAATCATATGAAGTTATTCTAGATGTTTATATTATGCTGCAAATAGGGAGAAAGGGTAAGCATAAGCAAGAAAAAAAAAAAAATCTCTTGGTCCAACGGGTAAATTTTCAGTACAATATACGAGCATTTAGCCACACAAGTCCCATTAATGTTAATGGTCCTAAGCTTTCTTTTATTCATCACAGCGCTGATTGCACTTGGTCAGCTCTTTATCAGTTTGAAATATTGACAGTAGGAGAAGGCGTTCCCTTAGCCAGGCCTGACTGTTGCAGTGCTCTTTTAACTGTCATCCTGCAAGTGCTCCTATAAATGGATTTATTTCAGCAGATCCAAAATACATCAACCGGATCATCCTACCCCGGTGCTAGCTCCTTTGCATTGGCTCCAATTTGCAAGAGCATTGATTTTAAACATTGATCATTACTTATAAAGCGCTCTATGGTTTTGCACTATCTTATGTATTAAACTAACTTGTTACCTGTGCTGCTGCTAAAGTCCTATCTTTATCTTGTGAAGAAGTGATTATTTGCTTTCTGTGGTTATGATTATGATTTAGATTATTAAACAAGGCTATTCCCTGAAAATATGTTGGCCACAATAACTCAAGATTTCTAAAATTTCTGCCACGCAGCCTTGCTTTTCCTTTAGTGTTCTATAAGTCTACTTCAAAATTGTTTCCATGCTTTCTGCAAATGATACTATATGCTTACTATAGTTATTGCAGAAGAAATTTTTCTTTTTGGGTCATACTATTATGGAGCACTTTATTTGTTGGAAAAACAGGCTTTACTTCGTTTTAATAGGGGGAAAACCAGACTTTTTCGGGTCATGCCTTCTGGTTTCTGAATATTTTTTTAAGTTGTCTTTATTTGCTGTCGTATAAAATCTATGCAGAGTTGTACAAGCAAGTAGTGGTAGTATAAAATATTTCCCTGTACTAACCAAGGTGAGGAACTACAGAAATATATTGCAGTTCTTGAATTCAGAGAGTAATTTTTACTTACACTGATGACACTCTTTGGAGCTGCATAGAACGTTATTCTTAGGGAGTTCAGAAAGAAAAACACTGTCTACTTCAGGGAGGGGAAAAAGAAAAAGAGGAAATGATCCAAATTTGACCTGATACATTGTATTTAAGCCTGTCTGTTTAAAAGTTTTTGTTCATGCTGACATGGATGTAAATTGGGATTTGTGTTGTTATTCTAGGGTAGAGTTATAACAACTGATAGAGTAGAGTGTGTCCTCATATTTTCTCCTAAGCAAAGAAAAAAATTAGTCAAATAGTAAATAATGTCACATTTTTATACAGACCACTTTTTCAGGCTTGGCAGTTAATAGTGCTATTTTATTCTCGTTTATGTTAAAAGTTTCTTGATTTACTAAAAATGAAACTTTGCCAGCAGTCGTGCCACTGCTAACAGAATGCATTCTCTTTCTTCTATAGTAAATAGTGGGAATTTTGGTGTAGTGGAGTTTTAGCCCTTGGGGGATTTTATTTTATGCATTTTCAAGTCGTTCAGTGGCTTGCTGCAGAGACAAGAAGGAAGGAGGGGGAATCTATTTACACAAATTACAGTCTTTGTTCCCATCAACCTTAATAATTGGATGAACAATAGGAATGCTAGACTGGCAGGTACAACTATCACAGGTAATATCTTTTCAGCCAGAAACAAATTATTAAGTGAATTGTGGAATCAGGGTGAAACCTTGTTGGGAGGATTCAAGGAGGGGGTGGGGATAACTTGTTTTTAAGAATGTCTACCATTGGGAAGATTTCCTGCATTGTAGAAGGAAAAGCAAGTTTTATCCTGGGATGAAAGTTGTCTCTTCCATGAAAGTGTTGGCACTTTTCAGAGTGGCTTCCTTTACAAACAATCTGCACATTTAATTATTATGTTTTGGAGGTTTTATTTAGTGTTTTTAAAAGATTAAATGTATTATAACTGATTTAGGTGGCTCTCCCATTTATTTTCCTCCTTTAGGATTCTTTAATCTTTCTTCCATCTGTTTTATACTTTTCCTCTCCCAAATTGTTCCAATTCAGTGATTGAAATACGTCAATTCGAGCTACTTACTCCAAACCTGTGTTAGATTGTCACATTAGCATCATTAATTTTAAAAAAATGAGGATATTCCTGTGTAAACTTGATTATGCTACTGAGCTGCACGCACTAAGGGGGAAAAATGAGCTGAATGGGAATCCTGGGTGAAGCAAAGACTGCATAATTGGTTTTATGCCAGACCTTCTGCCTTTCACATAAGCAGGAAAGGGCCAGGGAAATGTCAGAGGTGGAAATCAGGGCAAGGCAGTACTCCTGCAGAATTGCAAAGTGACCACCAACTGCAGCTAGCCTGAGAAATGGCCAGTGCTCAAGGTTGCTTTAAGACAAAAATGCCCAGTTGTCCTGGCTTTATAAACCACCAACTGAAATCTCCCTACACATAAGAGCCCCAGGATCCCTACTGCATATTATGTTAATAGTCCACAGGCAGTCCCTCCCCAGAGGTCTTCCTGTGGGACAGGGCTGAACTGGGTATAAGGTTTCGGGGTACTCTGGAGCCAGTCTTGATAGTTCAATACTTCATTTTTACAGCAATTTGGGACCCGGATTGAGGGGCAGTCCCTGTGCCTGAAAGCCCTGCGCTCAGCTGCTCGATGCAGCGGCAGCGTTTCCGCACCGGCATGGTCAAAGGCCACATGCTGTTCAAGAGCCGTTGGCCAGCTTTCCTCTTGGGCGATGCCATTTTACACTAGACATGCTTTGCTGCTACAATTACACGGTTCACCCCTTTAGTAACAAAACACAGTTTAGATTGAATTTTTTGTAAGGGCTTTTTTTGTTTAGTGTTTTAAGTGCATCTATAAATAAGGGGTTTGCATTGTTAAGGGTGAGGTGAGTAATTTTTTCCCCTTTTGCTTATACTGCCCTAGCATCGCAAGCAAAACTTTAAAATAATCAGTGGGAGTTAAATAAACTGGCTGAATCCTCAGGCAACAAGAGACAGAAAAGAACAAAACACGACTTGGAGCCATTGTTGCAGCGCATGGGCAAGGATTGTTGCTTTTTTTTGTTTGTTTTGAATATGGGTGTCTTTCTATGAGGCATTACAATTGGTAAAGATACAAAAATGGTCACACTAGAAACAAAAGAATATAAAGTCTCGTACTTAGTAATGTTGTATGTCCAATCACCCACTGTTTGATTTAATCTATTACAATATTGTATCAATCATGATTTTCTGTGTTGCAGAAAGTCTCATACTTTGAGAGAAAGTGAGAGGGAGAAGAAAGGAAAAATTATCAGTGAATTTTGCAGAAGAAGAGGAGAAATTTCCTTATTACCATCATTCAGAATTAGTCAGTCATGTATTCTGTAATCACTCATGTTTTAAGCAATAATGTAAAAATCAACAAAAAAGGCAGGCTCCAGCAAAGTGGTCTTTAATTCAGGAATCCCACAAGGAATTAAAATTCTGAAAAGATGACATAAGATCAATCAATAGCTGCCTGAAAATATCACAATATATGGAGGCTAAATGACATCATACTATGTGAAAGAAGTTGTTAAGGAAAGTATTTTCAGTATTGTCCTTATCTCTTTTTGTTTATATTAATAAAATTGGTTGAATTTTAAATCTTTACATGCCTCCTTTGTATTAGTCAAACAAAAAGCTGACACCATCTGCTCTAAAGAATTTACAGTAAGACAGGATTGAGTACATATACATAGAAGGCAATGAAGGAAATTTTATGGAAGTTATTTTTTTAATCCTGGTGCCATGGCAGTCTAATTTATTCCTTGTTTAGTGTTGCAATTTAACTTACATTGGGCAAACAGAATTATGACAGTATTTACTAAATGTTATGTGCTATATCAATTTCCTATCATTATAGTTTTCTCTATTCCTCACTTTCTCATTTGCTTCAAGTTGAATCTTGTGGAAATTGTGCCTTTTATTTAAGCCCTTACAGCTTGGGTTACATGGCTATTCATACCACTGAAATGTCTTTATACATGCTTATTTCTGGATCAGCTTTTGTACTGATTTTCCTAACAGTAGTTCAGAATTTAGAGGTATACTGGGTTTCCTCCAAGTATTGATTAGAGACATGAGAAGATCATGAACTCCTTACATACATGGAAATGCAATGAAATGCCAACAGATATCACTGCTGGTGATGCTTTGTGTATCAGTTGGCTTGTTACTTTTTCATTTGCATCCTGACACACATTGAAAAATCTCAGCTCAAGTCCTCAGCTGAGGAGCAGCCAGCCCAACTCGGTAGGAGTAAGATGTTATCTCTGTCTTCCTCTACTGCCAGCATTAATATGTACCATCTTGGTTGCCCAGGTAGGTGATTGCACACAGGACTTAGCATAATATCTGGTTTTATCTATCCCCAGTGAGGTATATTTGTCAATCAGCTTTATTACTGGATGTAGTACAGGAGTTTTTCCATGTCCACTGCATACCACTCTACTGCTTTTCTAAAAACCACAGGAGACGAAGGGTTTGAGTTGTATTTATCACTCTGAAACTATTTTATAGTGTATGATTATTCAGCTGATAGATAAATGATATTTCATTACAATGATAGTTTTGTTTTATGCTTCTGTATATGCTTAACTCTTACAAATGAGTGCAGGGGGTTGATTCTTGGGAATATGCCAGACTACAAATTGGTAATGAAACCTCCACGGCTGGTTTACTGCACTGGGTCATGTTTTCTGTGGCACATTCTTTACAGAAGATGGGCAGAGCAGAGAAGGTTGGTGAATTTGGTGTATATGACCTTTATGTATGACAAATAACATGAAATCTCCAGTTTATTGGGCCATATACTTATGGTGACATACTGTGAAAGGAAAAGGAAATGATAACAGCACCTGATGCTGAACAACTACTACAGGTGTTTCTTCCCTGTCTTCCCAGTTCTGTTTTCTAAATCAGTCCAGGGACTGTGACCTCTGTGTGCATGATAAATTCTTCCTTTTGTTCATCTGGAAACATCAGTGAGAGTAAGCAGGAGTCATACATATGCTAAAGTAATTTCTAAGAGAAAATCACTAGATTTCTTAGATTCCTATGCAACGCTTGCCTCTGTTTTCTGCACATTGTAGTTTGCAGTAAGAGAGCCAACATATTAGCTTTATCCTGATGATTTTCATGCCCTTAATCATATGATTATTTCAAGACAGCAGGGTCAAGGCAATCTTTCAGGATTACAGCTAACCCTACGTGTCTAGTGTAAGAGAGGTTGGACAGCACTCTTCTGTTTCCATTCTGTCCTGATCTGTAAGGGCAATGCTTTCACTGAAGCTGAACTTGAGGTGTTGAAGACAGTGTTTTGGTAGCTGTGGATCATATTCTGGGTAAAATATTCTGTGTAAATGCTGCAAAGTGTTTGGATATGTTTTCAGTGAACACTTCATGCCAAACCCAGTAAAGTACTTAATTTACAGAATGTGCATTTCCTATGTAGAGGCATATGGATAACACAACAAAGTGTAATGGAATATTATTAACCCAGTCAAAGCACGATCTGCTGCACTTTCAAGTTGTAGTTCCATGAGGTGGCAAATATTTTGGAAGGCAATGAGTGAGCCTTTACAATTACCCACACTGATGGCGGTTGAGGAAATAAGGGTTCACTATACACAGGTATGTCATGGTATCTTTAGAACATTCCCTTGTAAATAAAAGTGAGTTTTCTATCTGTATATAAATCCTGCACCTGATCATTCCATTGAAATCCTTCTGTAAACTTAGTTCCTGCAAATAAAATCAGTTTTAGGCTTGCTCTGGAAAAGGTCATTATGTCAATAATAGTCAGGTGAAATACTGCCACAAATACTACTAGAGAAAAATATTTTATATACCTTTTGGTTAATTCTTAGTTTGGCAGTTTCATTGCAGTTTTTTGGTCTACCTTAAAACTCTGCATTAACTTGGATATGCTGTCAGCTTTTTTTGCAGCTCTACCATGAGTAGCATTTGTTGCTGAGTTTGTAACTTGAAACTATGGTTTTTGCTTAGTGTTTGCTCTGTGGTGTTGTATTTCTGTCTAAAAGGTTGTGGTTTTTTTCCCTCCTTGTAACATTTCCATTTTTGTCCTGTAGTATTCCTCAAGACACTCATTAGCTTATTTTAGTGATTCTTCTGTTCTGTATGTACACTGTCTAATCAATAATCTTCTTGCTGCAGGATTTCCACCTTATTGTGCTTTCAGGTTCTGTGATGTTGTGTGATGGGATTCTGCCTTGTCTAGTGCACTGTTGTCTGAATTTGCTGTGTTTCAGATCATTACACTGACTTTAAATTTGATGTATTTGCATTTTACCCATTTCTAGTTTTACTCTTTTCCCTTGATCAGTTAATTTACTCTGTGCAGTGTTACATTTGTACTATGCTGGAGATACTAACTAAAGGCTTATAATTGAAGTACTATTTACAACTGCTGACCTCCATCTCGTTTCTGATTTCACTGTGATGTTGACCTTTTATAGATTGCACCGTTGTAAATCTTTGAAGTGATTCTTCTTGTCATCATATTTCTAGTAATTATGATTTGCATTGCATTAACACCTAGAAGCCTCTTCCACCTTACCCTTGTTGCATAAGATGACCTTTTTTATGCACTAATTCACATATGGGTAACAGAATACAGTTCTTTCTCTAAAGAATTTATCCTGAAATGAAGATGAATGCTTGCCTCTATTTCCATACTTTAAATATCATAGTTTGAATTAATGAAATTGCTCATAAAGTATTCTTAGTCTTAGAAACTATTTTCTTCATTTTCTAACATTGAACTTCTTTCTAGCCTATGTAAAGAGAAATAAATAAAAATAAAGATTACAGGTATTACCTGAGAGAGACCATATATGAATAAAATTTTTCTCAAATTTTGTTCAAGTTGGACAATAACATAAAAGAAAACATCAGCTGATTATTGGACTGATGGTTTCCTCTTTGTTTCTATTTCACTTCAGTAATAAGAGCAACACAGAAACAAACTTGCAGCTGATCCTTACCCTAAGCAAAACTCAACTCCTGGAGTTGCAAGATTACTGTTATTATTTTTAATAAACTACTCATCTAAATATCTACTCTGGTAGCTCTGCTCTGAAAAAATAATGCTGGTTGGACGTGTGCTTATTATATACTGTCCCAGTGCACACATGTGGAAGAGTTATGAATTCTGTTCCTAGACTTGCTTAATGAATTTGAGTCAGGACACTAGTTTCTTTAATGGTTGTATGGCTTTAAACATCTGTGTAAACAACTGGGAATGTTTGGATGGACTCTAATGACAAGGGAGTGCTAACAGATTATGGTATCATCTGCATCTCCATATCAGGTTTCACCCTGATCTCTCCATGTTTTTCTGAGGCCTTAATTTATTTGTTTAGATAAATCTAAGCAGTGAGACTGTCCAGTTCCTTTTGGGTCTGGCTAAGGTCTCAGATATTTCTTGTGTCAGTATTTTGTAGATTGTCCTAATTACTTCTCACTAAGAAGTTGTAAAGTATGTGTGAAAAGGTATGTCTTTGCTTTGAGCTTCTTCCCTTTTACTTCCCTTGAATGCTGTCTTGTTTGTGTGTTGAGCGTGCCTTGGGAAGCTTCTCTGCTCCCTATCTGCCTTTCCTAGACAAACATATTCTTGTATTATGTCCTCTTCCTTGTGCAGTAAGTGCAGCAATCCAGATTTTTTCACTTTATCTTCATATGGGAGTATTCTCATGCCATGATCAATCTTACTCTGAGCAAGTTTTTTTTAAAAAACTACTTTGTATAAATATAAAATCTTTAATGTGTAAAGCATGGTTTATTTATTTTTTTTCCATGGTATAAAGAACTGATTGAACGGTCTGGAAATTGCCCACTTAATTCTAAACTGCAACTATTGATGTGCAGAGTAATAAATACAGACTGAGAATCTGCTCTTTAGGGAAGTCTTGTGATGTTCTGCATAATATGCAGTATTTGGAGAAGGCTAAACTAATACCCTTTTTTGGATATATTAGTGTTTCTTAAATGTCAGTAAATACCTAGTGTCTAGGTAATTTTTCTGAATACCTGTGGGCATTTTGCTGAAATTATATATATATTTTTAAGGCTATGGAGAACAAAACAGTAATGGCTTTTTCAGACATTACAGAACCTTACACAAGTGATATTGGTCACCATTCTCAGGAAGGAATATGGCAGGGGTTTTAAATGATGGCTCTTGGGTGACATACCCCAGTCATTGGCCGAGCAGACTCAAGGTCTCCTAATTTTTGATCTCTTGATTTAACCACTAGGTATTACACTATTCCTGAAAAAAACATCACGCTGTAAGTGAGGGGATAAAGTGCTACTAATACATCAAATCTTATCAAACGACTTTAAACTTATCTTAGCTTTCTTTTCACCAAGGTTTGCTGTAAATCTTTCTTACTAGGGAGTAGCAGGACTTGTGTCCTTGCTAAAAGGGGAAGATTGATTTACTATATTCATATGGAACCAGCAGCTTCCTATGACTATGCAATAATGAATTGGAATATCCTATAGGTCTTACCCCTGTGCAACACTTTGGGAGACCTGAAAGACTGGAATATGTTACAGAAGTCCATTTGATAGAAGCTTATAAATGTGTGTCTTCTGCATAGAATAACAGCATAACAAATCTTTTAGTATGTGCAATATTCTTATTCTTCAAATACTCTAATTGATTGTTCATTGGGCTCAGTCAGCCAAAAGTGGAGAGAAACTTTGTACAGACATCATTAGTTTTTCTCCATTTAAAGATTAATCATGAAGAGCTCTGGCTCTTTAATTCTGTAATTTGTATATTTAATGGGCTGCTGCAGAATCTATGACAGTAATTAGCATAGCCTGAAAACTCATTAATACGCAACAACATGATTAATGCAGCATTAATGCAAACATGACTGAAGTTATTTGGGTTATGTAGTAAGAAGATTAAAGCTAAAATGTCCTGTTTGTTTTACCAGTAGTGGGTATAATGGGGTAGCAAGCAAAATAAGAAAAAACAGGTATCAAATTAGTCATTTTAGTGTAAAAGAAATACTCAGTTCTCAAGAGGATTTGCAGTTTTGCCTGATAGTTGGTTTCCACAAGAGGTGTTTACATATTTCCCCCTTCCATTCACTCATCGTATTCTGTGTTTACGCTTGTTCAACCTTTCCGTTTGACTTAATTGTTTGGCAGTTTGAGGTATTAAGAGTATATAAAAAAAAGTCTTTGAATTGTGTAATTCTGAAAAAAGTTAGGCTTTTTCAATATATGGGGATTTTGTATAGGCTAGTTTTAAAAACAATGGATTTTTAGCTCCTTGTGGTTTAGCTATCATCACAAAAGAAAAGGGACTTCTGACCTGCAATTGGACACTCCAGTTACTGTTTGGAAAAGATTTGGCAAAATTTTTTTGTGTGTTTGTGTGTACAAATATATGCATGTGTACATATGTATATGGGCATATATATATGATGCCTAAGTATATATTTTAAATTTATACTAAAAAAGCTAAAACAACTTAAAAATGAGCAGCATTTAAATCATCAATGGAATTAATAACTCAGTGTAATGTTTGCGATGATGAACTTTGAAAATATTTTCACACTCATGAAGATAACAGTAAAAGATGGAGCCTGTTCCTATACCAAAGACAACAAATGACATTGGGCAGATTTGGGAAGAATACTTCCCAGATTCTTCTCTCAATAAAATGCAGAAAGGTATAGGCCATCACAAAGTGTGAAAAACTTCTTGTATTCAGCAGAGGATCTTCATGAGTATGTGCAGAAAACTGTCCTCTGATTTCCCTCTTTTTCTCTCCATTGTTTTTTTATGTAAAACTGCTTTAAATACCGATCCATTGTTGTGAAAGGTGAATTTTCTTATAAAAAATATTTTTTTAATGTTTTAGCTATTGTAATGACATGTAGCATGCGGAATGGCTCACTGAGAGAATAATGACGAAATAGTAATTCAGTGGAAATGTATAGTAAACTGAGAGTTCTCCCCATCTATGCTCTCCCCAGTTAAAAACAAATTTTGTTTTGTAATTTCTGTGGGAAAATGTACTTTTATTAGGAAAAAGCATTTCTGAACAGTCTTACTATTAAGTAAGTGCTTAACGTTTGTCATCCTGAAAAGACTGCTGAGAGTCTAATGATGTAGTCAAAATTTTATATACAATTTCTATTCATTTTACTTGGTGTTATGCACAGGGCTTTAGTAAGCATAAAAAGATCACTTTCCTTGCCAACAATTTTCTGTTCGTTTGATCGGAATGTACAATTATATAATTATTTACACCATTTTATATAACTATATAAGTAGAATGGAAGTGCAAATTGTGTTTGTAGAATTGTACAGTTTTGGGAGAAATTGCACTGAGAATGGATGTGCTTCACAGATTATGCAAAAATTCATTTCTAATAAGGCTTTCTGATTTTCCAGATATTGGGCCAGTTTGGGTTTTTTTCTAATTTTTCCCATCATAGTGTACACTCTTTTCCTTTTATAATTTCTTAAGTCCACATAATATGCTAGGGTATTTAATTATTATTCTTATCTTGGACATATGGGTTGGGATTTCATGTGTTTATGAAAATTAAACTATTCTGATTGACCACATTCAGGTTGGAAATACATTTATGTGGCTGTCTTGACTCTTCTGGACAAATTTGTTCATGTGGTTATATATAGGTTTTGGTGAAGGTGCATGGGAATTCTGAGATTTGTAGCAACTTCTATGTATTTAATGAGTCTAATAACTTATATTTGTTGGCTATTTTGATCTGAACTCTGAACATTCAGTTGTAAAGGTACTTTACAGATGTTTTAGCTGAGCTCATGGATCAAAGAGATTAACCTGGTCTAGTGGAAGGTGTCCCTGCCCATGATAGGGGGGGTTGGAACTAGATGATCTTTAAAGTCCCTTCCAACCCAAAACGTTCTATGATTAATTCTAAGTAGGCCACTTTGATGAAATCTTTCAACTGTTATTGTAAATGATGTCTTCAATTACTTTGCCCCTCTGCCTACATTCTCCCCTCAACTCCTCCAGAATTTCAAAAAGTCAAACCACTTTTTTTGACTCTAGTGAATGCTTTTGTATTTTGAAATGCTGATTTTTTTTTTTATTTTTTTTTTTTTAATGAAATTCTGTCCAGTTGAATTGGAAAGATGTTTCACAGGAAGCAAAACCTCTTTAGTCTGGGTGAATAGCTTCTTGGTCAAACAAAACCTATTTTAATTTTTTTATTTTTCAAGAAAAAATGGTTAGCACTAGTCAGAAGTGAATTTTATTGCTGTAATAATTATAAATTATTAGTATATGTTATGCTAATCTGAGAGCTGCTATAATTTATTAATATTTTCCCCCTGACTACCAACTGCCTCTTCTAAACTCAAAATAATCCCATGTGCTCTGTAAACTTGCTTTAAGCAAGAACCACAGCCAGCCTCTCAAGAGCACGTTCTCACCTGTTAAATCTTCTGTGCAGATCTTCCAAGCCATATTGAATTGTGCCAGAAGAATCTGAGTTCAGGTGTGAATCTGATTCTGAAACTGAAATGTTGCTGAAGTTCTGATTTGCTATTGAGATTCTGACTTTACATAAGGGTGGTAAAGAGGTGGTGTAAAAATCGCTCCGTATGCATTTTCTGCATTAGCCAAAAGACTGGGTTCTGACTCATCTGACATTATAGTAATAGTATATCTTTTTACTTTTAATATCAGCCTGTTACTAAAAGGAACTCTCAAAACTGTGTACTCTCAGGGTAGCATGCTGATATTGCTTCTCAGTTGAACGCCTCTAAAATGCCTGCATTGGTCACTCACATCCCCATTCCTCTACTAACCTCAATGTGCCGTCTTTGAAACTAGGATAAAAATCTAATCACAATCCACTATTGCAGAATTGTTCCTGACAGAAGGTTAGTCTGCCCTAACACACTTTGGGATACTTAATACATAATAACAGTAATTTGTTTTACTTGCCCTTTTGTTACTTTTTGTCTTTTATGTTGACTGTATACAATACTTGCATTATGTTTTTTACAATGCCATTATAATTAAAGAAATTCAATTACAGAAATTGAAGAAATTTATTTATAATGAAAGGAATTCTGACAGCTTCTCCAATTGCAGCTATAATTTGAAATGGAATTAAATATTTTATTTGAATGACATACATTAATGTTTAATTTATAGTAGAATTTCCTGTTGTTTTTTACCCCAGAAATGATAACAACTCCTTGAGGACCGATCATTTTTTTTCACATAAACAGGCCTATTAGGTGAATTCTTGAGTTGCAATTCAACATTCAGTTGATTAAAAAGTACATTCCTACTATGCCCCACAGATGGTCATGTTTTCCATCCAAGATCTGGTAGCCTCAGTAGTGTGTCTGAGATGCAGTTTCTGTATATGACAAATTACAGAAGTGATTGTAATGTCACTGTTTTATTTATGTTTCTATTTATCTGATATATTTAACATTGAAATTAAGGTTTTAGACATGCATACTGAAATAGCAAACAAGTCTTTGAGAAACTTTCTTGCAAAATTGTGTGTCGCGTCACCCCCCTAAAACAAAGGAAAGTTTTTCTGGTCATTCAATGTGGTTTTCGAGTTCTTTGAAAGTTTTCAGATTTTCAAAGTAAAGTTTTCTGTGTTCAGGTTAACTAAGTTCTGTTTCCAGTGCTCAGTGTCAATAAGGCAGAAAAATGCTGTACTGTTGTATGTACAAATGCAGCTGTTACAAGTCTGAATGGGATTTCTGGTTATGTTTTGTTCTGACCATGAGGTCCAACCTGGACTTGAGAAATCTTTTCCCATTTTTTCTTCTATTAGTATGTTTCTGTAAAAAACCCTAATTTGACAAGTTTTTATCTTCCAATGAAAATATCATCTATGGGGCAGAAGTTTGCTTGATATTTGGTTTCTCCATTGCACTCACTTCTAGGAATACAAGAAAGTACTGAGTTATGAAAGTACTTATTTAGAACTAGCTTTTATGAACTTCCTTATCTCATGAGAAACTCCAAAGATACCTGGACTTAAAGGGACCAAGTTCTTTTCTGAATTATGCAATAGGTGACAAATGAATTTAGAAGAATTTGCTGTGTGCGCTATGACTGAAAATGATGCTTCCTGACTCATCAATACTTTTAATGAAGCTATGGCATCTCTACAGGCAGGAATTAAAATTTATAAGGCTCTTCAATATCCAAAGAAGAAAGAAAGCTCCTGCATAACATTTGAAAACTTTTAAAATTACTGCAATATTAATGTTATGAAACATTTAATTTATATTTTCTAACACAACATTATAAAATACCTGTGTTTTTGGAGAAACTCAATTATTTTGTTTGTATTTGTCCTTCTGAATTAGGTGTGAGGAGGAATCCTCTGGTCTTCCAAAATGTCTTTTGGCAGCTCGATAAAAATGATGGCAGCTTGTTAAATTAACTGTGCTCTCCAGTGCTGTGATTAGAGGCCATCAGTCTCAACCTTTCCAGCAGATACTGCAGCTGGAAATACCTGGAACCTCAAAGTACAGCAGTAGTGGTTATTTCTGAGCCAGGCAAAGCTATGCTTTTCCTTAAGAATGGACACTGTTGATTTTTTTATTTGCTGGGGTTTACTTATGTACAACTGCTTTTTGCAGGTATTTTAACAGCATGACTGATTTTCATTGCCTAGAGACTATGTTTCATATCTGTGAGTGCAACATGTGATTTGCATGAAAACATATGATTAGGAAATGAGGTCAAAGGATATTTCTTATGGGTATAGGTAATTAACAAACATGATCTAGTATGAACATACATCAGAAATATATATATCTATATATATTTATATATATATTTTTTTAAATATAGAAGCTGTCTCCAAAAAAAACGTTTGTCACTTCCTGTTTTCTGCCTGACATAAGTCAGTGAAAATGCATGTGAAAAGACTGAATAATCTGATGGAGTTTGGTAAAACCCAATAAATTATCCTGTTCTGTAAAAAACATTTTATGCAGAAATGTCATGAAGTGTATAGTATAGGTAGATGTTGCTATTGCTGCCTTTTCATTTCCCTTTTCAAAGAAGTTAGTACAGTAAAGACATGGTTCCACTATAGACAGCCTGTGATATCTGGAGTTGCACATTAGAAAAGTTGGGCCGAATTTGGTGTATAGTTTTTTTTAATTTTCTCATTTTTTTCTCTGTAAGATGATGTTCCAGGAGATAGCTTAAAAGAAAGGCATTATAGTCACAAAAGGTTTGTAGTTATCCAAAACTTGTTTATTCATAATTATGCTTCTTGAAACTGGATACATAATTTATGAATTGTTTTGGTAATGTGTCCTTAGTTACTGAGTAAGTTTTTACCATGGACAACAATATTCCAATATTTACAAGCTGTTTGTTTAGCTTGTTGTTTTGATATTTTATTTGTGGTAAAATAATGTAAAAAACCCCTATGTTTTATTTTCTTATATGTCATTAGAGTAACATTTCATGAGCTGAGACAATGTTTTATCAGAAACTAAATAGAGGACTCTTGATAATGATCTGGAAGGTTCTTGATTAAGCTTAGTTAATCAATTATTCCTTGGGGTATTTCCAGTTTTTGTTAAAACTAGTTCTTAGGTGTTCTTTGTGCACTGATAGATGTACTTATAAAAGAATATATACGAATATACATATAAATACGTGTGTTTGTATACATATATCTTTTGGAATCAACCCCCCAACTATTCTTCACAGAAATCCTTCCATGCAGGAACCTCATTACTACTTTACCAATAGAAATGTTAAGTTACATGTGAAATACCACATGTAAAACATCAACTATTAGAAGCGTATGCTAATATTTGAATTACATTTTTTAAGAGTTTACTGAACAACATAAGTCACAATTGCACATCTTTTTTTACAGATGAGTAAGAGCTCTGAAATGACAGAAATTTCTCTCAAAGTCTTATTCAATCTGGATTAGTAAAATTTCTCCTGCAGTGACTGGCAGGTCTTTTAGGTGAAGTAAACTTCCATGATTTTGGTTTTCTATTTTACTGCTGTTTGTAAAACAACATTTTGTTTGTAATTACACTGTTTGAATGCATAAGAATAATTTTTGGTATTAACCATCTGCTTTTTTTATTTTCTAATCAGGTATTAAAGTGAAATTTAGAACCCAGGAACCTGATGGTTTGATTTTTTTCTCTGCATCACCTGGGAATCAGGAGGAATACATTGCTCTTCAACTGAGGAGTGGGCGTCCTTACTTTCTTTTTGATCCACAGGTACAACAAAAGACAGGATCCTATAAAAATAGCGTATATTATTTCTTTCAGTACTTCTTTAAATACCTTTTTTTTAAAAAAAAATATTGATACAAGTTAACTGACTCTTCAGAACCCTTATGTAACTGCAAATTATTTGGAGAGAAACATTGAAACACTAAAGCTTTCCTCATTTTTTGTGTGCCACAATTAATGACTTTTTAATGAGTTTTTATGAGTTGGGGTTTTTGTCAGTACCACCAAACACCACTATAGTTTAAAGTACCAAGATTTCAAAGGTGGGTGGAACTAGTTTTTGAATTAGTAAATAAAGGTTATTTATATTTCTAGTCAATTATTTTTAAGCTTCCCATCTTGAGACTTTGTCTTTTCCAACTGAAATCCAAGTGCTGCCATTAATGACAATGAAAGTAGTCTCTCACTTCCAGTAATAATGACCATAGCAAAGACATAAATAATGGGGGAAATATTATCAAATAAATTCCACAAAATTAAAAACAAGACCACATTCTTTGCATTTCTGTTTGGGTAGTTCCCGTTTTTTCTGCACCCCAAAATTGGATGTCCTCATGGAATAAAAAGCATTACAGACTCACTTTTATTTCATAAATATGTAAGAAACTGTAAGTAATTATTTGCTCTACTAAAGATATTGGCAGAATGTGGTATCATACGTAACCATACATGTGCATCCTTTTTGTAAGGTTACCGCTGCCTCAGTTGCTCGAAGGTCTGGTCACTATATCTTTTGTCACTCCTCAGTGTCTAATTACATGATTGGTGTTGTGTCTACTGCTCCGCCAGGGTTGAACTGAAATGCTTAATGGTATAAAATGGTGGGGATTTAGAGATTTGATGATCCACTGTTAACCTTTGCTTCCTGAGCTCTGCCATGGTCCAGGCACTGGTGCTCCATGACCACACAGAGGTATTCTGCAGCAGTGAAGATGCTCTTCAGCTTTGGAGGAGCTGTAGAGAAGGCATGGTGCTGCATAGAGGCTAGTGTGTATGTGATCCCCGTGCTAGAAAGCAGTAAATCTGCTTCTGACCCAAGATACAAATTTCTATTGTTTCCACTGCATTTGCACACAGGCTTTATCTTTTCCTTGTTGCAAACTGAATCAGTGTGTGCTTCAATTTTTGGGACTACACTTAACATTGTTAATGCTGCCCTCATCCACATTTTAATAGGTACTAGTTCTGTTTATCTATTTTCCACTTATACCCTCACTTAATTGAAAAGGAATTTTTCTTTCTTTTGCAAGATCTTTCCAGGTGTTATAGTTTGATATTTTTTTTTGTTGATGTTTGTTTTAATGGGAGTGGATATCCTTCAACTAGCATTTTAGTGCTTCAAAAAGTATTCTTAGTCCTCCTTGCAGATTTGCTCCTTCTGAAGTAGCTTTATGTCAGCTAGGTTGGACTGATTCCCTAGAAGTTGTTGTATTTGTTTGGATTCCAGTATTTGGGGGACAGAGAGAAATGGGGGCAGATAGGGGAGGAGCTCATTTGGGGCTTTTTTTTTCCTTCCTCCTTCTCTCTTTTTTTCCTTTTTTTTCTCTGTCTTTTAACTGTAAAAACACAGGTCTCATCCATATTCAGCCCCTAGAGCTTCTCAGTTCAGCTAATATTTTCAATAGTTACTATCTTGAATTTTAACACATTACTTGTTTATGAATATATCTTTATTTATCTTTCTGTTTCATTTGAATCAGACAAGCATCTCATGCTGATTTCTAGGTTCATCACTTCCATATTCCCTCTTCTTCTAAAGTCCAAAATAGCCTATTGCTGCTTCAGTGACTGTTTATAGAAAAAAAAAAAAAAAATCTGTCATTCAAGGCATTCAGGAATAGTGTAGGTCTTAACATTTCAATTTACTATCTTGAAAGCTAATGCTTTCTACTTTCTCATTAATAATGTGGAAGAGATTCCTGCGCATTCTCAGATTCAGAAATAGGGTACTGTGGCCTACATCAATATATTTCTTGTAGTGTCTTTTTCAAAAACTTTTACCTGTGAAAATTCAGTTATCAAAATTTTTGTCTTTTGTATCTTTAATATGCTGTGCTACCTTACTACCTTTACCTTTGTTTCTATGTTTACCACATAGTCTGTTTCTTTTTTCTTTCTGCCATTATTTGCTATTTCTATCCTATATCATCAGGTATCATGTTCTACATTTCTTACTCCTTATTTGTACATCACAGTTTGCATTAGCATGCAAATGCTTTGATTAATTCTTATGGACATCAAGTGGTTTCTTAACCAGGTTACAAGCACTGATTTCTCTAATTATGGTTGTGGCATATATGATAAGCATTTATGGCCCTGCCTTTGTACTCTTCTATTGAAAATTGCAAAAATTCGTTCTGATGACAGTTGTCTGCTTCTTTCTATCTATAGCAGTGTGGTGTAATATTCTGTGCTCCCTTTCAGCTGTGTCCTCTCACAGGTTAATTATTTTTACCCTTACTCCCTTTCAGGATTTCTGGTATGTATCTTTGTTTATGATCAGCAGCATGTTTTCTCTTTTGTGTATCTGCTCTGGAATAGTCCTGTCAAGTCTTCTTAGTGGGGAGTCTTCAGCAGCCTATCTTCTTCCTTCCCTAAGTGTTAATTTCAAATCATTTTCTTCCTGTCCATTCATATGTCTCAACTTTATGTACACCACCATTCATATAGCTGTTTTCTGACGATCTCTTTTGTCTCCCTTTTGTGTTGTCTAGCAGCACATTTTGCCTTCCTTATTGTTTCACTGTCATTCTTTGCAGATTTCTACTCATGGTCCATGAAGCATGAGTTTTTTGCTAGCAGATATCTTCCTCAGTCTTGTCTGCATAATCAAATTGTCCCATAGACCTTCCTCCAGACTCTGTGTGCCTGCAAACCTTCCACTGTCTGTGGAGTTTCTTCTCACCATAACATCTTTAAATCCACCCCTGAACTACACAATTGACTCCAGCTAAATTTACAGTTATCTGTCAGTGGCTATAGGTCATTTGTTCTATCTTTTTCCCAGGGAAGCACTGAATATTTTATACAAAGTGAAATCACTATTGGTGAAAATTTTAGGCCAAACTGGAGCACCTTTTGCCTTAGTGATTAGGACAGAGTATTGGGATTCTTCTCACAGTACGGAGGGAATTGAATCCAGCTCTTCCATTTTAGAAGATGATTCATTTACTAAACTACATCAAAAAGGAGAAATACCAGATACTTTTCTTGTTGCCTGTGGTTTGTGCAGAGGCTGAAGTAGTAGACACAGTCTGAGGGTGAGCTGTTACTCCCCAGAAAAAAAGAAGATGGAGAACACCTAGCTATGATTCTCAACTATACCTTGCTGCTTGGCACTTGCAAAGCTTCAGTACTTCTTCACCTTTTCAGTGGTGGGCATTCAAAGAACTTGACTGGGAGAAGCATAGTTATATTCAGACTTTGTCATCTAAACTGTATCTGTGAGGATCCATATTTGTGATGTTTCTCTGCATTTTCATGAAAGCAAATGTCAGCATGAAGAGCCACAGAGATTCACATTTGCTTACTTATTACTGGGAGCTATTAAAAATTAAGACTTATTATATGGCTCAGCAAACTAATCCAGATTTGGTTTGCTATGTATGATTTCCAAAATGCATAACAAGCCATTTCACAACAGGATATTTGAATGGGATCACAGAATCACTTGGGTAGTTCTGGATAAAATGTCATACAGAGGCCTCCAATGAAGTGAATGCTGAACCCATCTCTCTTTTTTTTTTTTTTTTTTTTTTCCCCCTGAAATTAAGCAAAGATTAGCACATATGGCTGTGTGGTCCCAGATTGAATTGGTTACAAATAAATGTGGTTTCTGATGTATAAAACTGTTAATGCTCTAGACTGTTGCCAAACATAATACGAAGAACCACTTATTCAGGCACCTGATCTTTAGAATGCAGCATCGTTTGTAACAATTTTAACGCTAACTAAGTACACTTTGATGAGACAGCATTTAATAAAATGCTCATTAATTTCATCATTAGCAAGGGTATGCTAAGAAGTAAGCCAGTTTCTTATGTCACGCCCAATTAGCATCCCATGCTAGTAATCCCATTAGTATTGTTGAATTCACTAATGGAAAAACTAATGGGCATGCTACCAGGGCACATTAATTGGGCATGACACCAGTTCTAGTTTTAATTATTAAACTACGATAATGAAATGTGTGTTTGTAAAATATTAAAATGTTGAAATAGGAGAGAAGACAATAAAAAATAGTATATGAAAAAGTGCACATTAGTATGTAAGGATATAGCGTTGTATTCTTACCATGGGACAGAGGACTGCGGTACAAACTGTCTCAGTACCAAGATGTTGGCTAAATGGAGTAGGAAACATGCTGTAAATATTCACAGGGAATTATTTTTTCTGTAATCGTGTACATATGTACACATCATGTATATTTTCATACATAGGATACATACACAGTGAAAGTCCCCAATTCAAAATGTACTTTAAAATGTAGAGTGTTCATAACTCTGTATGCTGACAAGCAATTTCTATATAGATGTACATCACTAAAGGCAGAATACTAAATTTTAACAGGAGGCTTTTAGTATTAATCACAATAGGTGTTTTTTATCAACAGGGTTTCATCATATCCATAACTCTAAGGTCCTTGAGCCAGAAAGAGTACTAGAAGATCTGGAAAAAAAAAAATTTCGGAACTGTCCGGTTTGCTACTGCAAAGTAACAAACTAGACCCCAAATTACAAGGAACCTTTTACATATTTTTTGGAAATTGTTTTTTTGAAGCCTGTCTTAAGCCATAAAGTAACTGCAGAGGTGGTGTTTCTTTAATAGTATGTAACTCTGCATGCAACATAGGACAATTCTGTTTTGTGAATTCAACAGAATAATTTCAACTTCCGAGATGGTTCAAGTAAATTATAAAGTCCTGAGACAATATTACAGGAATTACTGGGAAGTTAGAAGATTATTTGGGTATAAATCTCGGGAAAATTATTGAAAGACAGTAATTTTATTTTTATTGCATCATTATATGAATTTGTGTGGTATTAATTTTGGTTGATAACAGTCTTGAGATTTGGTTTGGCAACCACATCTGTTATATTCCATGTTACTCAGCAATTCAGAAAAGATTTTTCTGCATTTTGTCATGGATTCTCTAAATTCACCCCATTATATAATTATATTTTTTGTTTTAATAAAACCAGGTAAAAACTGTAGTTAAATTTAAAAACATTTTTAAAAGCATCCTTTGTACCCTTGTGTGGTAAAAACATTCTCTGTAATTTTTTTTTTTTTTTTTTTTCTTCTGAATCTCTTGGTATAACCTTTTCCTTCATAAATATATTATACTCTCTCACCTAAAAATTCAAGTCCTTTTGATACCAGGTTACAGGAACAGAACATGAATCTTCATACTGTCCTAAAAATACATCTCTTTTTTTGGGTTCCTTCTTGTAGTCAGGTGCTGCAGTCAACAATCCTGTTGGATTTCTGTGGATGGCACATTGAATCCTTGCCTTCAAACTTCACAACCATGGCAATCCATAAAGTAATTAGAGACTTCATTAAAAAAATAGATAAAAAACAGGGATGACATGAACCTCAATAATTTGTGCCTCATCCTTGTCTTTTTAGGGGAACTACACAGGGTTTTCTATTTTTAATAGAAACTGAACTGGATCCTTGATCCCTCATTTATTATTTGAGAAGGTTAATTTAGTGGGGAAATCAGTCCTAAACATCATTCAGTATCCTGAAAGAAGTTAAACAGAAGACTTTTATCTTTATTTTTTAGATGTTACATACCACAGTGTTATAAAGAGTAAGGTATAATTCTAAATCTTACCTTCGTAATATTCTAAATCAGATTCTTCTGTTAATAAAAAGGGATCTGCAGTAGCAGTCACTCCAACTAATGATGGTGGAAAAGAGTACAATGATAACAGTTGGCACCAAATAATTGCTACAAGAATTCAAGCACTAGGAAACATCACAGTGGATGGGCAGTACACAGGTAATCAGTTCAGTTCCATTTTGCTTTACTATTTTGGTCTTACTCAGGTGTGGTGCACTTGCTTACATTTCTACTGCTTGTCTTCATCCATACAGCAAAAAATTCACTCAATTTTCTGACAAAATCGCTATGGTTTTGTCTGTGCATCTAAGGTATCTGTCCGCTGTGAATCTTTGGTAATTTAATACCATGTGTGAGGAGTTTATCTTTTTGTGCTCATGATTCTATGATTGTGTTAATATTCTTTTGTAAAACAAAATTGTAAATATTTCCAGAATATGTATGGGAAAGTATTAGGATATTGTGTTACATTAGTCTCTTTTCTCAAATGTCAGTATTCTGCTATTGAGTTGAAAATCTGTTGGAAAGCATTGGACACAAGAATAATGACCTGTTTTTTTCAGGTTCTTCCTTAGCAACTAGTGGCAGTACCATTATTGGTGAGAACACAGGAGTATTTGTTGGAGGACTTCCACAGGATTATACTGTTGTAAGAAAGGATGTAGGTGAGTATGACTGTGGTCTATATAATATCAGAAATCCTATACAGTGGCACTGACTTCACTGCCTTAGCAGTACTGTAGGCTGTATTGACATTGTGACAGGAACATGAGGACAGTGCTTAATTTGCATAATTATTTACATAATTGTTTTAATAAAAATATCTGTACAGTTTCTTGAATTTTATCTTTTGGAATAGCTTGAAATATCTGTATAGCTGATTTCATCATCAGGAAAGCAGTGTATAGATCTGTGTACATTTTAATGAATTCTCTGCACAGAACTGTAAACGTGAAGCAAGCTGGTATGTATGAGAAACTTCTGGGTATGCTTTACATTCTGGATTCTCAAATTCTTCTTCAAAATACACATACAAATTGGTTTTATTATCTTAAGCACAGGGTTATGCACACCACTGGGATTCAGGGTTAGAACATACTGGGCTCTTTTGGTGTAAGTTTGGATCTTTAGGGATTGTTGCATTGAACTCAGTGGTATATGAATATATCTTTATTCTACAGGTGTATTTATGTGGAGCTGGATTGTAGCTGGCTTCTGCAGAATCAATAAACATACATCTTCGTACATAAACTTGGTCTATATGGCATTCCACCAGCACATAACAGAGGTGACTGCATACAAAACCAGTATACAATCAGCTGCTGTCAGTGGATTCATATCCAGGCTTGTGCTGTTTTTTATATAAAACTGACAGCCAAATTGTATTTTAAGTTTGTGTTCTCACAACTGTTAAGAATGTGAAATGTAGCTGATGATTTGAGGTGAGGTACACTAGAATACGACTTCCTCTATCCTTCCTTATTTCAGTTTAGTAAACCCAGAAATACGGGCATGCGGTGTTCTAAAGCTTTGGTTCATAAAGTAATCCAGGATGCTTCCATCAAAAACCTCAAATGAAATAATCAAAATGAGATCAACTATAAATACTATTCAAGAGAAGGCCATCTATAAAACCTGCTTTATATTTTTGTCCCCAGTAAAGAAAAAGAGATAGCAGCCATGAACTGCTACTTTTTTAATCCTAACAAGGAAAGAAAATCTTCCTGGTGGAAATTCTAGAAGTACATTCATCTGTTAAGCTTTTACAACACAGTTCCTTCCTATTCAGCAGATGCATGCCATTCTTCACAATTAACGTTTTGTTTAAAGAGGATAAAACGTGAGAACATTCCTTGGAATCTTCATGGAGTAAATTTATACTGTTGAAGACATCTGTATGCAAAATCTCAAAAAGTTTAATATTTTCTAGCTACATAACAGTAGCTGCTGTCCTTAGTGACTAGACCCGTTCAGAAATGTGGATTTAGCTTGTAGACCAAATTTATGAAATGATTGATGGCTGGTTATCAATGCACACATGCACATATACTATAGGGTGGGTATGTATAAAACATATAAAATAATTCCTATGTTTAGTTGCAGGTGATTGGCTTAAGAAAATTATTTTCTATTTATGCAGGGATGAAGATGATAGTCCAGAAGGGATTTGTGGGATGTCTCAGTGACATATTTTTGAAAAAAACACACACTCCCTTTGAAAACTGGGAGTATTTGAACTGGCAGGATGCTGAAGAGCAAAACAACGTCTATCACGTTTGGGAAGGATGCCCCATTGTCCTCTCCAAAGGAGCACATTTTCTTGGCAAAGGTAATTTGCTGTACTATTGCACTAGCCCAGTGTGCTTTTGAGGTATAAAAGGTGATCATATCAAAAGTATTGCAGTGGTCTGCTTTCTGTAGCAGTTCTAGTTATACAGGATTATTTTTGAATGGTTTAAAATTTGGTTTCTGGGTTTACAGAACACTGCTACATGGAAGAGGAATTGCATTCACAGACAGGTGCTGCTGTAAGTGAATACAGAGTTGATAGACATGTAAAATGTGAAGTTTCACTTTTGAAGAGACAGAGATGCTTATAACATACCAAAAAATGCCAGGTAGCAGAATTTAGGACATTGCACCAATCTGCTGTACATCGTCCTTTAAAAAGCCGAGGGATAAGGGTACAAACCTTAATCTTGAAATCTCTGAGGTTTTCATATCAAAGTAGAAAGTAGCACCTAGATTTTTAGTTTTGGTTTCTTGAGCCTATTTATCTATGTATTTGATTTAACTTTTACGTGTGTTCACTTTCTTTTCAAGGCTTCCTGGAACTGCATTCAGGTGTTTTTAGTGGTGGACTGGAATTTGAGATCTCATTCAAATTTAGAACAGATCAACTGAATGGATTGCTTTTGTTTGTTTACAATAAAGATGGCCCAGATTATCTTGCAGTAAGTTCAGAAATACAAATATAACTATATTCAAATATGACCTGTTAGTTTTGTCTACTAAGATATGTCCAGCATTTAAAGAGATTTCAAACCATAAGTTATTTTTGTATTTTACTTATTTTGAAATGCTGTACACAGCAAAGTGTGAGGGGAGTAAAAGGACTTCAGCAAATGCTCTGAATAAATTACTTCTGTTATTTATAACATAAATAAGAAAACTATAAATATATGAAAAGCAGAATTTTTCTCTTTGTAGGATTGGAAGTGATTAGAAAAGAAAATAAAAGACTTGTATTAAAAGCCTTCAGTTCATTCCTGGGAAAGTCTAGAGTTACCCAATTTCCCAGTTTTCATACTAGAACTATCAGTTAAATTGTAAATCAAAAAGTTCATGATGGAAATTGCCCAGTATACTAAAAAGCTTTCTCTTTAAGGTATATGAGTGTTTTATAATCAGTATGATTTCTTCATTTTGATTTGAAACATAAGTATTGTCATATAAACAGAAATTGGTGGTCCAGCTTAATCCCATCTCATCCCTATCAGTTTTCCCAACAATGTAACGGAAGCAACAGAATTCCTGCATTACACAAATTAGTGAGATGTGCCTATCAACTTTCTTTTTGGTGTCTGTTAAATAAGACTTTTATGCTCAGAAGTACACATGGTTCCATTTTTTCCAGGATTTTGTTTAAAGTCGAATGTGTTTGTTGCAGTTTTTCAGATTTTTTTATTACTTACATGGCTCTGGATTTTCATATTTTTCTTCCCCCAAGGATTTTGAATGTAATTAGACTGTGGTCAACATTGCTTAGTGGGTCAACTATAGTTACTACTTGCACCAACTAGTAGGTATTACAAAGGATTACATTGAAAGCAATATCTCTTTTCAGTTGGTCCAAGAAGTAATCATTTACATTTAGAGATTTTTTAAGGGTATTGTTCTTTATGACCTAATCTGCCCTTTCTACATTTTTATTGACTTTCATTTATTTATTTATTTATTATAATGCAGCTGTTTTGCTAATGGCTGTCATGTCACAGCCTGTTTTATTGCATGGCATTATATCTAATGTGCCTTTTCTTTTAAACTTCTGACCTAAAACATATAAATATATTTTTCTTCTTTTCAGGTCAAATATAACTTACCCTACATTTACTTTCTATTACTGACTTTTCCAGCAGTTCATTTTTCCCTGGGTTTTAAATTCTGCTACACCAAGTTCCAGTAACAAGTCTTGCTAATTACATGTTATTACTTTAGTTTTGCCTTCAAGTAATGACCAAGATCATGAGCTAATAGCATAAAATGCTATTCACAGTACAGAGGCACTATTTATATGAACAGTATTTACAGGGACAAACATGGGGTTTGGGTTCTTTTGGAGATTCTCATGGTATGTGACCCTTGTTTCCTTTCTCTTGCTCTGTGAAAGGCTAACAGAAATATGAGAAAATAGCTTCTGACTATAAAGAAAAAGGGGATTTACTGAACTGAAAGGCAAAAGCACGAAGTAGTTAGGCAAAACACTCCTCTACTCATAGTTCCAGATTTCTCGCAGTTTTATATTTATATTACTTTTAGCACTGAAAACTGTGATTAGATAATTTTCTCAGCATTTGTCCTAAATCAAGTAAAATTTTTTTAATCTCCTCTTAAGGTGAAGTATTTTAGAGAAGATGAGTATACACATGCTTTTCCAATCCTTGCAGCTTTGTGTTCTGCACATACATAATGATGACAGAAGGTTTTTCTGTACACTTGAGCTCACAAAAAAAGGTTAATAGAAAGTGAAAATGAGGTGTGTAGCATTGTTGCGCATGAGCTACGATGTCTTTGTTAAGAGCTTTGGTCAGGTGACACTTGCACTGCAAAACAGATTAGAAGCTATACCACTTATCCCAGGTGCCAGTGTAAAATGGTATTTCCTGACCCTTCCCTTTACATAGGTCAAAGCTCTCTTATTAGCTTTATACTTTTGGAATGACTACAGCTAGACACACGACTGGCCTGCTACCAAACAGCCAAAGACTCAGTCTTGTCTTCTGCCCAAGACAAAATTGTATCCTAGAAAGGTGCTGTGTCTAAAGGTCACTTCTTCCATGACTCCCATGCCCTGAGAACTCAAGCCAGAGAGATCAAGCTGATTCTCTTTGAATCCAGACATAATAATTATGAGCAAACTGTGACCAGATAAACCAGTATGAATTACTAGCTCTCATTCTGGCATGTGTTTCCTTATGAGTTTGTGTGATTGAAAGAAAGTACTGTGACTATTACTGATTTTTGATCACTTCAACATCAGCGAAAGCCTAAGCACTGCCAATCTTCTGTGCGACAGTGGCACCAATTTCCAAGACATTGTAGCTGATGATTTGCTACTGCAAAGCTACTAGTAGGAAAAAAGTCCTGCAGGAACTTTTTCGAAAGAATTGTACTTTTAAATAGCTGCATGAAGTAAAACAACCAGTGTCCAAGACAAAAAGTGTTACCTGTGATGGAACTAAGAAAGGGTGTGAAATAAGCGTTTTGAGAACATAAAGTGGAAAGCTTTTTATTAGCAAAGAAGTGACTGGTGCTCATGTGGGACTTGTGAAGGTGATATTCCTATTGATCACCAGTGATTTCTCTCTGCCTGGTGTTAGGAAGAGATTCCGGTTCCCTTTCCATTAAAGACTGCCTGATTCTGAGAAGGCTGTTGAGGGGTCTGTGTTTGGGCCTCTGCTCTCTCACTGGCAGGTCTGAACAGGGCTAGTACCAGTACAGGACATCTCTTTAACCTTGTTGATTTTGAACTGGAAAGACTGGTTCAACATCAACCTCAGTACTGTGTACTTTTTCTTTCAAAGGGCTCAAAGACTGATTGTCATTGCCAAGTTCTTTCAAGTCTATTGCTTGTCTCTTCTGATACCTCTGAATCTCAGGATGACTTCCCAGCTCAAAGGAGATGAAGGCATAATCAGTCTGTAGCTCAACATTGGCTGAGACCGTTTTGGATGACAGGTTTAACAAAGTGTCATTCAGCCTCCAATGCAGCCTCTACCCTATCTGAGTTTTGTTTCTCAGAGCTATGGCTGGATATTCCTTTCTTCTTCAAAATCAGGTGTTTATAAGCAGATTGAGTGAGGTAAGGGTTGGTCCCTGCAGAGAAAAAAATACAGAAGCATGAAATAATTCAGGTTGAAGGGACCTTTTGAAGTAATTTATTCCAAATCTCCACTAAAAACAGGGCCAATTCAGTTAGATAAGGTTGCTCTAAACATTTTATGTTTGAGTATTTTGCATTTCTCTACAGATGGACAGTCCACAGCTTCTCAAATTCTGTAGCGTGCTCCAATCTTTAACCATCCTGAATATGGAAAAAAAACCCCAAACTTGATATCTAACTGTGATTTCTCTTGTTACAATTTCTATTTTTACCTCTCATTCTTTTGCTGTAAACCTCTGAGAAGAGTCTGAGTCTGTCTTCTCTATAACCTCTCATAAGGTAGTTGAACAGTTAAGTTCTCTTCCTGCTTGCTCCTAAGACTGAACAAACCCCATTCTCTCAGAATCAACTCATACGTCAGGTATTCCACCCCTGACCAACTTGGTGCCTCTCCAATGAATTCACTCCAGGGTGCCAGTATCTTACATATACTGGAGTGTCCACAACTGGATTACTGTAGTTCAGATGTAGTCTTATGTGTGATGAATAGAGGGGAAGGATCATCTCCTTGGACCCACTGCCTACCTTATTTCTAATACAGGCCAGACCATTTTGGTCTTCATCACTTCAGGGATACATTGCTGACCAGTGCTCAATTTGTAATTCATCTTGACCCTTGGTCCTTTTTTTCAAAGCTGCTTTCTATGTCTCAAACACCAGTGGCCGCCCCCTTTGCTAACAACTGCAAACTTGCTGAGAGTACACTGCATCCTATTGTTCAGGTCATTAATAAAATTATTAATCAGAATCAGTCACTGTATCAATCTCAGAAAGATGTCACAACTTGCCAGTGGGCCTGTAGAAGTTTTTCTTGCCCCTCATGTCCTCTTCCAGATTCAGGCTAAGCTTTGGCTTTCCTAATTCAAATCTTCCATGCTCAGATATATCAACATAAGAATTGTGTGCATAGAGAACAGTATTAATAAAATGTTGTAGTTGTGCTTAATATTTGTACCCCAAATTCTGAAAAGCAAGTATGCTTTTAAGCATTAAGCTGAGAATGTGTTTAGGTTTGGAGCTGTGATATAATGCTCTTGATTTTTTGAGAGATGACAACTAAGATGTTTGGCAGCAGAATAAGATGATCTTCATACATTTTTGGTTGAAAGTAATAATATGTCTTCCAAGGACAGATCAACAATCAAGCATTTTTTTTAAAGTGGTCCCAGAATTTTATCCAAAGCAAACACTTAATCTGTTGTTTTTCTGAACCTATGCTTAGTACCAGAGAGAATGCTAGATGTATGCAGGACTCCACTTTTTTTTATCTTCAACATGCAGAACAGTTCAAAGTGAACACTGGTCCTCTGTCTTTAGCTGCACTTGGGCATTCTAAATGTCAGTCCATGTCATCACAAAAAGCACAAGCATCATTCTCTGCCTGCTTTAAGACTAAGCCAAGAAGAGTAAATTGGAAGAGGGATGTACTGAGTAGTGACCCTATGTCAAACACCATGTCCTCTCTCTAGCTTCCAGGTCTGGCAGACTGGCTGGCATACTACTGTAGTCAGGCAGCTGAAGTGCTTGCTTCACACCAGCATGGTGTGCTTCGTATTAATTCTCATCAGTGAAGAAAAATGGTGACTTGTCCAACAGACTGTTTTTTCAAGATATACTTATCAGCATTGATGTCATGATCTGTCCTTCACTAGTATTGTAGAGTCCTTGGCTACAAGGGGCTCTGAACTTATGGAAACAGGAAAAGTTGTGATCCCAAAGAAACAAATAAACAAAATTCCTCTGTCTTATGATCAAGCAGTCAGTGTGCACTTTGCAACAGGACCTATATTGCCCATGATATCTCAAGTGCTAAGTTCTTTCTTCAGTTGGGGTCTCTGTTAAGGAAATAATCTAATTACAAATACTTCAATATTAGTATTATCAGCAACCTAAATATGTCGGCTTGTCAATACTGATGATAAATATTTGTATTAAATCTGTAGTTTTTATTTCACTTAATAAGATTTTGGCATGGAAACAGTAATGCTTTTTTGTGAACATATTCATATTTTTCAACCACCAGTTCATCACTTAAGTGTTTAGTGCTTTATACCTGCCAGTTTACAGTCTCAGCCCACTTATGTTCCATTCAGCCAGGACAAAGAGTCTTGCAGTAAAGCATCTGGAAACTTCTGCTCTGAAAATTTAAGCAAAATGTATTTCTATTAGAGAATTGGCATATTAATCTCAAAAAGCACATACAAAACCAATTATTTTCTTACAAGGTTTAGAAGAATAGGATGAAATACAGGATCAATGTATGCTGGAAAAATTTGAAATTCAGTTCACCAGCCAATTAAAAAGACCTTAATCAGGTCTGACATTTCATTTCCTTATTATCTTTTTACTTTCTTCTAAAAAATGAATTGATAGATAAAATACTGTTTTCTCATTCTCAAAAAAAGCAAAACAGTCCTGGTTCATTGTCTTTTCTTTTTACTAAGTTATGTTAATTCCAAAGTCAGTTGTCAAAAAATCAGAATATATTTTCCTATATTCTGAATTAAGTGATACACTGTATTTAGCATGTTTTGTGTAAACAATTTTTTTGAAATTTCTGCTATCCTGAAGAGATTTTGTTCATTGATCTTGTTGATTGGCTGTCTTGGTTATTTTTTTAAAATAACTGTCTGTTGTTGCTGTGTATATAATACCTCTTTCAAAATCTTTCTTCATTTTAAAATATATAGATTGAACTGAAAAGTGGAATATTAAACATCTTTTTAAAAACTGGCATTATCTTTACACAAGTGGATCTCTGGTTAGGACTGTCGTATTGTGATGGAAAGTGGAACAAAGTCACAGTGAACAAGGAGGGCTCCGTAGTTTCAGCAAGTATGAATGAACTGAGAGAGCAGACGCTGGAACCCCGTGTTCAGCAGTTGAAAGTAAACTCACCTGTCTACGTAGGAGGAATTCCACCTGAGATTCAGAATTTTTTTAAAGAACTGGGATTAGAACAAGGTAAGATGACACCAAGAAGAACACATGGTTTTCAAAAACTGGCGTCATATACAAGGTGAACATTCTGCTGCTGGTAGTGTAAATTCATAAATATGTAACATGCATTTTTCCTCCCACCCATTGTTGCTTTAACTACCAGTTATCCCTACCCGTCTGGATTTACTTATCCTGATCAATTTGTAATGCTGTAAAAATTCTTCCAACCCAGTGGTATCTGAAGCATTCTAACTCATAGGAGAGGAATTGGCCAGTAGCAAATGGTAATCTGAGATGCCTAACCAGATCTCAAATCTTCATCAGAGAAAGCCAGTTAAGATAATTTTTTCACTTGGTCAAGTTGTGTCACTTGCAGATCTGGAATACAAAACCAGTGGAAGAGAGTAAATATAGCTTAAATCACTGTAATGAGGCTGGATGCTGCCACATGGAAGAATTGTTGAGAGTTTATTAGTCCTTTCTTAGGTGATACTGATTCTGGTCTAAAAAATTGAGTATAAAAGCCTGAATTTGGATTTTGGCTGCATTACCATGATATTTTCCATGTCGTCAGGAGCAGGGAGGACAGTCATGTTCTGGGCCATCATTGTGACCCTTCTGCTGTGGAACAGGACAAACTTCTAGGGAAAAGGGGAAAACAATAATTACAGCCTGATGCTAATGGCATCCACAAAAGGATCTGCTGCATGAAATGTAGTAAAAAAAAAAGTGTCTATTAAACTAGCTCTGTTTACAGTTTGGACGTGGTTTTTCATTACTTATGAAACTATTCATCAGTCAGGGTGTATTTTTCAGACACTGTTGGCAAATAAGTAGCAGTCAGTATGTGATCAGTGGGGGAATCTAGTAAGCTCTGCAGAGCTCCTATGAAGCCGTGTGATTTCACAGCTATAGAAGAGTTTGAATCAAATCCATGCAATGGCATTCACAGATAGCTCAAAAATATTGTTTTAAGTACTCTTCCAGCTGTAGGCATCACATATATTATAATCTTCATCCAGGTTCTGTGTGCATAATATTTATGGCCCAAAAGAGCTAGCCCGTCATACCCTGTCAGTGTTGCCTCATAGCAGATGGTATAGCCTTGTGAGGGATGCATTTGCAACTCCTGCAGCAAAAAGATCTGTGAACAAAGAATCTAGGGCAAAATAACATCTGAAGTGAATGTCTGAAGTGCATATTGAGGCACATCAATAAACATTACTTTTTTTACCAAGCCTCCTCAGAATGCTGTAAAATAAGATGGTGGCTGTGCTTCAGAGTGGCTGAAGATAAAAACATTCTTGTGTGTTCCTAAATGTAGACTTCGATGAGCAATGTTACGTATTACAGCTTTGAAACATACTTTTATTTAGGACTATAATGATGTAATGGTATGATAATAGAATATGGATACCTTCCCAGTTAAACAAATATTTACAAAAGGTTTTCTCAATTAATGGCTGCTTGGTAGTTATTTTGAATAAAGGAGTATTGTTTTGCTCACAGTAAATAAGCGATAAATATCCTTCTTCTCCCACCCCACCTCCATGTCACTTAAAATTTTAAGAAATTTCAGCTAGAGTCTGTGGGCCTTTGCATGACCATCACATGCTGTCCTGAGGGGTCAAGATGGAGGAGAGTTGACAGAAATGTTTGTGAGAATTTGTAGTCATTACCTACTCTGCAGCTACCTGACAGCAAATAAGATTACTTGACTGACGTCAGACAGAAATCTTTAAATAGTGATAAATGCAGCTAAAACGAAACTCAAAATAATGTATTAAAATAGGTTATGCAGTATGCAAGTCAAACAACTGTTTATTTTGTCTAATAATTAAGATGCCTGTGCAGACTGGGACTAGTTCTCTCCTCTACCACAAACTGCCCAAGAAACTGAGCTGATTGCTGTGAAGTAGGAGTTGAGTTTAAATTAGGTTGTATTTATTTTAAGGAGAAGTTTTTCTAAAGTCCTAGTGTTGTGGAGAGAGAAAGTGTTTTAGAGTATGATTCAAAATGGGTGTCTACTTTCAGCATCCCTTTCTTTTTGCATGAACTATGTATGGATATTATATTCTCCCATCAGGTGGCTAAGTACAATTACTACTCTGATCTGCTATTTTGCAATAATAAAAGTACATAAGGTATAAATATGGTACTTTCACAAAGCTAAAAAAGAGCACTGAATTGTGAGAGGCTGTTTTTTAATTTATAAAGTTAATTCTTCAATGAATTGAAATATTTGGTTTGGTTACTTTGGTTTACTTTGATTTTGCCTTGAACACCAATCACTGTACATTACTCAGATTTGAGAACTATTTTGTATCAATTTATTAATTTATTTGTAAATTAAATCATAGAAGTATATAGGAATTTTAACAACTGTATCCTGAATTTTGTAGTGCTATTTTTACTGCAGGTAACTAATTTAATATATTAATGTTAGGAATGTAACACGCAGACAGAGAAATTCTGTATATGCATATATATGAACCAGTGTAAAATGAAGTTACTTTCTTTCTTATAAATGAACAGTTTGGGGTTACGTTTCTAGAGTATGTTTGTAAACATCATACCAGTTATATCCCCATTAGAATAAACTGATATACCTCTGTGATCTCCCAAAGTTAATTATATTTTTAATCTGGCTTTATGTGTATATATTAACAAAATATTAACAATCAGCAGAAAGCTGATTTTCAAATTCAGAATCACTTTTATGGTAGTAATTTTAGAGAGAAGTGACAGAAGAGAAAACAGAAAGCTATTTCCTCATGGGATGGAGTTGATAACAATGAAAGCACAATTTAGTAAGGCAGGACCTCAACACTAGAATACCAGGAATTTTTACAAGCTTAGTATCTTGAAAGAGGGAACAGAACATCATGTTAGAAGTCAACATACTCACATTACAGTCTTTAATACTGAAAATACAGAATTGAAGCAAACAAAAGTGAATCTAAATTAATGACTGAAGCTCTTTACGTGATACTAATCCCTTATTGTTTGCTAGGTTTCGGTGGTTGCTTGAAGGATGTTAAATTTACACGAGGTGCTGTCGTTAACTTGGCATCTGTGTCCAGCAGTGCTGTCAGAGTCAATCTGGATGGATGCCTATCAACTGACAGTGCTGTTAACTGCAGGGGAAATGACTCCATCCTTGTATACCGAGGAAAAGAGCAGAGTGTTTATGAGAGCGGTCTACAACCATTTACAGGTAACACGTTAGTTCCTTAAATGAAATACATCATTTTTATTTTGTTCTGTATTAATGTATTACTGTGTTCAGTGTTTTTTTGTTTTGTTTTGTTTTTTCTCCTCTATGCTTTGTGTTCTTTGAAGAATACCTTTATAGAGTGGTTGCCTCAAATGAAGGAGGATCAGTATCTAGTGTATGGACCCATGTTCGTACAAGAGAATCAGGTAAATATAATTTTAAGGCTTACTTATTCCTATTTTTTCATCAGCTATAGAATGTATCCCATCACAACAATTTTGAGTACTGTAAGTTGCATAGTGTTAAAAATGCTTAATGCTTTGATGAAGTACCCGATTACTATCTTCTGTTATAAAGCATTCAGGCAGGTATTTTCCACGCATAATTCAAGGTCTTTTCCAAATATATATTGGAGTATGTAATTATGTGAGAGCAAAGAATATGAAAGGATTGAACTGCATTAACTGAGTAAGAGCAGCCGTGCGTCTAGGTGTGTTCACACGTGCACATCAAACTTCATGGTATACGAGTCTGCTGGAGTAAGTAAATCTATATTTTCCTATGTATAACTTCATGATACAAAATCAAGTGTAGCAAAAGGAGATACTGCAATAGCAGGCACAAGCTGTGGAAGATAAGAGGCCATGTAGTTGCTAGGGAGAAAAGGGTTTTCTTTCTTACCTGCACAAGGGTATATTGCTCAGTGCTGTTGAATGGGGATACTTTTAACAAGTAACTTTTAACAAGTTGTGTCTGAAAATGTGGCAATATTTACTAGAAAAACAGTGTGTGTCTTGTGGAGAAGGTTTCAAAGTAGGAACACTGTACTTGCTGAGGCCTAAAGATAAAATTTTCCCTGTATTTTATGAAGAAGGTGTAAAGGACCTTTTCTTTTCTGGTCAGTGTTTTTGCACACTTTATTGAGCCAGCAAGATTTTTTAAGAATTACAGTTTTGCATATTTTATTTAATCAACTTTTCTTCTTCTGTAAATTGAAGCCTAATTGCATTCTATCAATGTAGAAAATTCTCTGATGCAAGTTATTTAATGTATGATCTTAAAAAATGTTACCATACCTGTGTAAATATTGGACTTGCAAATGCATTCTTATACAACTTACTGTCATTATTTTGTGTACCACCCAGAAGAGAGAAAATACATGGATATTTTCACATCAGCTGTCTGGCAACTGTAAGGTTTACCACAAATTTATATTTTCAAGCTGACCACAGCATTGAGAAGTCCATGTTCCCCAGGGTTGGAGAATAATTGCGCTATTTAATTATTTTTGAGTTGGTTTTGTTATGTCCCTTATGAGAAGACCATCTGCTATGCAGTACCTTACCTTGCCCTGTGATACACTTCAGAACTAATAAAATCAATATATTACTGTAGTAACTGAGGCTTTCCTAAAGTATCACATTCTTACTTTACATAAGAATCACAACTTCCAGGTGTTTTTACACTTTCCATTCGCTACCCTTATAAAAAACAACACTTCATTCATATTTAATGAAACTAAAAAATAAAATTACAAAAAAAAAAAAAAAAAGGTTATTTGATGGTAAGAAAAGCAAATGATCATCAGTAGGGCTAGGGAGTCCACATGCATTTACAGCAAACTCATCATCCATCATCCTGCCATAGTGTTCCTTGGGCCTTTCCTCTGCATCCCTTGTGCAGTCATCTGTGATGAAGTTGTTACTGGCCAGACCTTTACTTGGTATAGTAATATCTAATAAATAGCTAAAGGTTATGGGAAATGGGATGATTATTTTTTTTTATTATTAGCAACTGTATGCATATATGAGTTTGGCTTTACAGTTCTTTTGAACATCTTCATTTAACTCTTTTAAATTTTTTTTTTTCTTTTTCATAATGTGGAATGATCAGAAGCAAAGGATTTTTCATAAAGACCTTACAAATCTCTGCTTTGCCCTGAGACAGTGGTATGGCATTGTGGAAATATGAAAATAAATGGAAAAGCTTAAATACTTTTGAAGTACTTTCCTGAAAATGTGCATTCTCATTTACAAATGTTTCATAGTTATGGCATTCTGTGGCTTAGATATCCAACAGATAAATAATCAATCTCTTCTCTTGCAATAGTGTCTTGATTCATTCAGTTGTATGATTATAATGCCTGAACTTGTTAGCTACATACAATCCACCTCCTCTCTTTGTGAGCGATGCTTAAATATGTTTGATACGTTAAATGTTTTTGGAAAATCACAACAAGACAAGAAGGAATGTTATGTAGATGGGGTTTTGATGGTTCTGAAATATAGCTTAAACTGAATAGCTCAAGATGTGCAGTCATATTAAATCAATGCTGAAAAGTTACAACTCTAATAAATTGTATTTATGCTAATGGTTGAGTCTGATTTACTGCAGCCATTAAAAGTGAAGAATAGGGGCAATAGTCTCCTTAGAACTGCCATTTTCTCTATTTTCTATTTTATCCTTCTACAGTTCCACAAAATGTGCCAACTCCCTCAAGAGTTCACAGTATAAATGGTTACAGCATTGAGGTCACCTGGGACAAACCTGCTGGGGTCATAGGTGTAATTGAGAAGTACATTTTGAAAGCATATGAAGAGGATGGTCCCAGTGTACCCATCGCTAGTGCTGAGCTTGCTGACACTAGTATGCTCACAGGTAAATGTTGTTAAGTACCATTTTTTGAGGCACATCTACTAATATGCGATGCTTATACTGCCTTTTGTTGAGCTATAAAGTGTTGCTTACCTATTTTTGTGTATACATAGCACAGATAAAGTTTGGAAGGGTGGTATTTGTGTCTGTATCCACATACATAGCAATGTGCGGACTTAAGAGAACAATAGAAATTAAGATACAACACAAATACTAAAAAGCAATTTTATTTAAGATATGCCTTCCCATCCTACTGATGATTATGGGGGAAATGCTTTTCTTGTTTGTTTGGTTTTGCCTGGTATATGTGATTTTTTTTTTTCCTTCCCTGTTACATCTAGTTCACCTAAATTAACTCTAAATATGGGTCCCATAAGATACTATTTGACCTGAGGTGTGAAAGCACTTGATATACTTGCCTAGTTTTGATCATATAAACCTAACTGATTTCAGTGGGAACTAGGATGCATTTATGTTAATCAGATGCTTTAGTTGATACCAGTGGGTTATGGAGGTGGGTTATTACAGAATGAAGGAATCTGGGGCCTTGGGTTTATGTGGTTTGTCACTGTTGAGCTGTGGATCATGGACAGGAGCTATCGGAACCCTTGCACATGAGATGTTTCCTGGAATCTAGGTCTTTTTACCCATAGGAGGCAGTTCTAGGAAGAAACACGGGATTCTCTACTACACGGAGAACATTTTGGGACCTCCCTTCTTGTCAGGATAGTTTGAAGCTGACTTTAACTTCTCTAACAGTCTGTCTGCTGACTGCTACAAAGTTGCCTGGGAAGGAGCACATAATCTGGATTACGATATATGATGACTAAATGATGCAATAGTACAAAATCTTACTTTCATTGTTACAAACCGTAACCAAGAGATTTGTTTATACACACTCTAAGCTTAATTATATAACAATATAAAAAATGCTGATGACATCATGCTCAAAGCTGGTGCTTTCAAATTTCAGTTTGAAATCTTTTTACTATTTCTGAGCAATATGCTTTATGTTTACAATATGAAAACTGCATGGGCTTTCTATTCTTACTGTGATTTCTTTGATGAACTTGGTGATTTGACACTCTTTATGCTGTAAAGCAATACAAATTATATTAGTAGGAATTAAAAGCCATAGTAGAAGCATGTGGATTAGATAGTTTATTCACAGTTGATTTGTCAGAAGCAAAGTTTTGTTTAAATTTGTTGGCATTGTGGCATGATTCTGTGTCAGGGGTATGAGAAAGTAAAAGGTTATCTGCATGCAGCTTTCAAGGCAGAAGAAGATGACATTCCTTTATATTAAATAGAGATAGTAAATGGATCCTGGTTCTTTAGTCTATTATAGCAGATAGCTGTTGCATACTGCAAAATAAAATGCCCCTAAGAACTTAAGAATTGCTGTATTGAATCACTGACCTCTCTGACAACATCAGATTCTAGATGCTTAGGAAGAAAATGTAAGAAATGTGCTAAGCACAGAGTGAGGCTTCCTGTTAATATGAATTCAACTGGTAGTTTGTAGAATTCCTGAGCTGAAAGTTGCATCTGGCCCATCTTGCTTAATGATGTGTGGTAGAACTGTCTTTCTTTTTTTAATACATTTATGCTTTCTGTTTCTGTAACTTGCTATGGCAGTAAGTTTTTCAATTCAGTTTTGTGTGTGGAAGGAGTGCTTTCTTTTGTTATTTATAACTGCTGCCCAATAGTTTAGTTATGTATTTTTTAGTTTTGGCATTGTATGAAATATGTCATTCATGTCCTCATGGTAAGGTCAGAGCTGAGCAAGTGAAAAATTCTATCACTGATCTTGCAATTATTTTACTTTCAGCCTGTTGATTTCAACAAAGCCTACACAGATGGGCTAGTCTGTGGATATTGAGAAATGGTTACCCACAACTGTGAGACTCCCAAGAAAAAGTGTGTCTTTCCTTGCTGAATTATCTTTCCTCATTAATCAAAAGTTAACGTAAACACAGAACCCCACCAGAAGATGCTGGTTTTGTTCACTTTTCCTTTGAGTTTGCTGAGAAGGGAAATTGTGCTTATTTGCTCCCTAATTTCAATGAAATTTCTTTAGAAATTATTTTGCTGAATTCCATGAGAAGATGCTACAGTAAGTCCAACAGCTAGACTTGCTGATGCAACAGAAGAGAGGAAAGCACCACAGCTCTCAGTGGGATTGCTGATGAAGCAACTCTGGTATTTTTCCACTCCCTCCTTCAAATTTTCATTCACTGTTAAGGTACCACTTAATCTGCTGCTTGCAAATGTATCTGAGAGCACTGGCAACCCCTTTCTCTTATTTTTTTCCTTTCACCTTTTTATACCCATCTGTTGTGTTTTATTTTATACTTAGACTAAATTCTTGTGAACAATTACCATGATGTGCAGGAGGGTCCTGAGTCATAACTGGAGCACAGTAACAAAAAATTATTAATAGCATTACCCATTTCCCAGAAGGCTGTCCTGTGTCTGTCAAATTCAGAAGAACCTGTCAAGAATAAGAAGGGCTGAGCTAAATATTAAAGGTAAAGTAGGTCTTTAAATGAGCGTAATCCCACAGTCTGAAATGCCTATTTCTGACTCCTCAGAAACCAAAATCTTTCAAACTCTGACCCTTGTAATCTTCAAAATGTCAAACTGTTTTTTCACTTTCATCCAAGAAAGGAGTATTTAGCAGATTTAAATTCTTAAAATGAGTTTCTGTTGAACCAGTTTATTATTGGATAAGGTAGCATATTTCAACATGATTTTTGGGGTCTGTTTCCTAGGATGAGAGTATAAAGCTAAAGTGTAAATTTTGTGGGTTCAAGGCATACTGTGCTAGCCCATCTTTCCTTCAGAGAAGACGTAATAACATTGATACACTTTGGATACAGCCAGTCACACTCAGTAGAGTAATAAAGGCAGTACAGAGTCATCACACTGAATATTTTTTTTTTCCTAAAGTCTGGGTTGCTTTACTCTGCATTCCAGTGCATTCCACATGCTGGCATCAAAATTTGGAATATAGATTAGAATCAGTATTTAAACAAATGACAGAAGCTTTAGAACGCTGCTTCAGTGTGATTTGTGAGCAGCTTTACTTCTACTTTCCTTTGGAATCCAGAATATCATAGAATCATGGGACTGTCAGGGTTGGAAGGAACTTCTTGAGATCATCTAGTCTATTCCCCCAGCTCAAGCAAGGTCAGCTGGAGCAGATTTCCCAGGACCATGTCCAGTCGAGTTTTGAATATCTCCACAGATAGCAATATTCCTCTGTGGGATGCCTGTTCCAGTGTTGGACCACCCTCACTGTAAAAAAGGTAGTTTCTTATGTTCAGGTGGAATTTTATGTATCTCAATTTGGGCCCACTGACTCTTGTCCTATCACTGGGCTCTACTGAGAAGCCTCTGGCTGCTGTTTCTTTGTTCTCTCCCATCAGATATTTATACACATTGATAGATCATCCTGAGCCTTCTCTTTTCTGAGCTGATCAGTCCCAGATCTCTCAAACTCTCCTCATAAGAGACATGCTCCAGCCCCTTTATGATCTTAGTGGTCCTTTTGTGTCATCCACAGACTTGCTGAGGGTGCACACTTCCCTCATCATCAAGGTCATTAATGAAGATGTTGAACAGTATTGGCCCTCGTACCAGGGGGACCCACACCTGTCTTGCCTCTAACTGGATTTTGTGCCACTGATCACAATCCTCTGATGCTTCTCTTCTCAAGCACATGCAAGAAAAATATTTTATAATTCAGATTACTCTCATTGTAGAATACATGAGATCGAAAAGCCTCTAAATTTTACCAGCCCCCTATTATGGGCAGTGAAGAACACTAGTGAAACCTGCAGATAATACTTGAATAAAATATTTTGCAACAGAATTATCAAACATTTGGGATTTCTTTTTCAGATTTCCCTTTCAATTTTGTGTGGTTTTTGCAGTTTATCCTGCCTGTGTTATTGTTGCGATAGCCAAGTGCTGAAGTTGTGGCTGCACACGTGATAACAAGAAAATTGTTGTTGATAGCTTCCCCTCTGAACGCCCACAGTCACCATTCCCTCCTTCCCTTGACACGTGTTTATAATTACTTTTCACCTTCTAGTCTTTTATGCTCGGCAGATGAATATCTCAGGAAAAGTTAATTTAATGATTTAATATGGTTAATCAAAGTGGTTCGACTGCGCCTTGGCTTTGAAAGCGCTCTAGCTAGGGAGTCTGTCAGAAGAGATGGGGCCTCCTGCCAGTGACTGATAGGCCCGGGCTCACCGGCGGGGCCACAGGGCCGGGGGATGCTCACTGCCAGATTGGCAGACGCCCATGTTCAGAGCACTGTTGCCGGCTGAGAGGTTCTCCCTGTCGGGGAGGGCTCTGTCGGGCCCAAGCAGGCGCTGCCAAAGCAGCCCGTGGCTCTGCGCCCCTCCAGGGTTATGGGAGTCACAGGGCCTGCCGGGCAGCCCCAGGGCCAGGCCCCACCCTGCTGCTTGGGCCTGCAAGGCCTGGGACAACACCTGGGGGCAGCGGGCCGGCCACTGCCCACAGGCCAGGAGCCGGGGATGGCCACATCACACACCAGGGAATGCCTGCGCTGGCAGGGTGACCCTAAAATCCGAGCTTGCTGTCTGTGGTGGCTCTTAGAAAATGTTTTCTTTGGGGTACTCCGATCTACATGGGGCCTGTAGGCAATTACCACAGCCAGGTAGTTTGCCACGTGAAACTATTAATGAATTACTTGGATATTAATTTCATGCTCATGAAATTACCTGAAAGCTCTTGGTTTGCAGAAATAGTTTGCACTCAACACATTCTTATGTTGCATTTAATTAGGTTTTATAAATTTATAGAGAAGAATCGCAAACCAACTAATGTAAATATATGTACAGCCAGAGCACTAGGAGGACTCCCAAATCCTTACTCCCAAGTTGGGACAAATGTTCTAAAACTTTTTATGCAAAGAGTTGCAATGTACTAACCAAGTTTGGTATATTTAGCTTTTATCTACTTGCAACTAGGATCAAACAGAAGGTTTAAAGTAATAAAAGGTGAAACTTTGTATTGAAAATACAATTTTCAAGAGCTGCTTCATCAAGTGCTTGAACCACGCTTAAATACAAGAATGATTGTCTTTCAGGTAAAGTATTTTTCTTTATCATCATTTTGCAGAAGTAACCTTTGGTTGGAAGCACAGATAGATGGCAGAACTAAATATTTCCCGTAGCCATAAGAATGGTGGTGTGCACTTTACAGTGCCAGGCCACAGTGTGTGAGATGTGGAAGGCGGAATCCATCCTTCTCACATGAATGGGTATCATGTACTGAGACCTGTGTAATGATTAGGGCTGCAATGCTTATTGTTGGCCTGTTTTGTCCCTGTGGGGGTGTCTTATGGAGATTTTGTCTCTCCATCTCTCTCATCCATCTGTACGTATATCTCTCTCAGTGGGAGGAGATGGAGGAGTATACCAGAAGTTGCATCTCAGACCCTGTTCAGATCGCTGTTTGACTGCGGCAGATAATACAGCATAGAGTAGCCAATAGATCTGTCTGTGCCCCTTAGGTTTCTGTGAGTTTCCAGGTGGTGCTTGAGCTAATTACTCTAAATCAGTACAGAATGGAGGTTTGTATCTCCATTGCTTTAGCAGACTAACAGCATATATTTTAATATATGCATTAAAAATATAAATTATATTAATATTCTGCAATATTAAGGTTCTAACTTGATTGAGTTTAGACCTAAATGAATCTTGTTTACAGTCCAATGCTGTTATATAAATTTATTCATATGAAATGTAAATTGTCTGATTAAATAAACCTGAACATTTTATCAAAATTACATCAGCTCTTGGCTACATACCAATACTTTCATTAATAAAGAGAAATCAACCTCTCAATGTTTGTGAGGATGGGAAGGATTATTAATATGTTTTTTAAAGATATACTTTAAAAAGTTTGCAAAAAAGTTGTCTTTCTTTCACTCTTGCAGACTTTAAAAATTAATCCTCCTGCAGAAAATGAACAATAACAAAGTTATCTGGAAGGATCAAGAGTAACGTAGTGTTAAATTATTACAGAACCAATACTCTCTGTGGTTAATTACCTCTTGGTGCAAAATTGGACTGTTGGGTTAAGGTTTTCTGCAAATTCAAGCAATGAGAGAGTTGTCTTGTATCATGGGGAATGTAACAGGCTTCCTTGAACCACTGTAACCTTAATTGTTTCTTCAAGACCAGTGGAGCTTGTGTACTGTTGATTATGAAATTTTTCTGTTGGGGAAAAAAGGGATCTTTCAAGCCACAGAAATCCAATAACTAAAACAAACCTTTTTTTCCTTTTTTTTTTTTTTTTTTCCTTGTAAGCCAAAGAGTTGGAACAGGTGACCTCTTGTTCAATAATTCTTCAAAATTTTATGACTCATACTATACTTATGGTAGAAGATGCTTTAAAAATGCAGATGTATGCGACAGATTGATGTGCACAGGCTTTCAGTCCAGAAATGCATATGTAGAAGACGCATGTACTTAAACAGTTTTTGCTACAATCTGTCAAAAACACAAAGTCAGTTGAGGACTTCCTTTTCTGGTCAGTGGACTGTGATTAAGTGCACTGTGGCAATGATGCATCTCGACACACAAGTGACTTTGTTGGACAGATGCTGTACAACCTCAGGCATTCAAGTTGGTTAAATAGTCTTTAGGTTTGGGGAAGGGGAGGATTTGGTAATTTTTTTTTTTTTTTTTCGTTTTTAGAGCTTAAACAAGAACTAAAGTAAATCTATAAGGTCAAGTGTTGTTTCAATTGCACTATGTGTATTTCAAAATAGGTCCTTACGAAGTAGAGTGTTAGGGAGGAAACCATGAAAAAAATCTGGCAAGGAAAAATCCCTTTGGCAAAAAATATACTCAGCTTGTGAAACAAATGGATTTTGTGTGGGTAAGCTCTGTGGTTGACTTCCGGAATCTTGATATTCAGTAGCAGATCTGAGCTTTCAGGCTGCATATGAACATAATGCCTGGTTATGATTAAAATTAGCTAAATTTACCTGTAAGAAAAAATTGAACTGGCTTTGCAAAATTGTCTTATTTTAACTGAGTACATTTTTTTGTGGAAGTGAGGAAAAGAACTTTAATATTTGTGTTACATCTGTTTGATTAAATAGCTTTTTTGTGTGAGTTATGTGTTTAGGCAAGTGGATTTAATAGTTTTGTTTTTATGGGAAGGCTCCTTCAATAAATGTAAAAAACTCATCTCAGTTTATATTTGTTTAATCAATTCATCGTTAAGAGTAAAAGTTCCATAAGTTACCATAAGCAAGGGTGTCTTTTCATCTCTGAAGACCTGGTGGTGTTTTGAAGTGACTTTCTGAAAAAGCAGAATGACAGATTGGAACAGTGAAGCAGGTGCTTTCATAAAAGTCTTTTAACTGGATGAAGAAACTGCTAAAATACTATAATTGACTTTGAATCTATTTTTCAGTGTTTGTGAACAGAACATTAGTCCTCATACTTTAGTGGTAAACCAGGTTTTTTCCTTGATGAGAAGTACCACTTTTCCACTCAAAATCATTCAGAATCTTGTGGAATCTGCCTGAGCTACCTAAATATATGAGACCTCCTTTTTAGATGTACTGAACAAAATAAATTGTCTGTTTTATGGAGAAGTGAAGGAAGCTGGATATTTAATCTTCTTATATACTGTATGTATTAGAATGATGTATGGACTGGATATAAAGATGCAACTAACTCTGACTAGTCCACATGTCCATTTTACCGTAAATTCATTGTTGACCCTCTTCTACTGTCCATGTCAATGTTTTTATCCCTTATCTGCAAGAATGAACCTAGCGTTTTCTCTCTGACACAACTCTAAACCTCAACTTTAAAATTGCAAATAATTAAAGAACATTTAAATAAAAGTATAGAAAATTAAATACTAGTTTTGCATATAAAGTGGGCTTAATGTTCTAGGTGTGATTCCAGATCACTCTTTTAGACTGTTAACTTTACATTCATATTTAACAAATGACATTATTCAGTTTCATGGGGTCACTGTGTCAAAATGTCTGTGTTAGAACTTTAATTTATTTCCACAGGTTCTTTGAGTGGGCAGATAGGAGTGGTGTGTTAGAATGATTTACTGTCCCTGATTCCCCATGTGGATTTTAAGGCTTGGAACACAGTCTATGATGTAAATTTTAAGTCTAGATGGATTCAGCTGCTCTGTAGTGGCAGGCTGAATGAAGGGTACTCATATCCCAAATGTGGGAGGCTGACCCTCTTCTTAAATATTGATGATGCCTCTAATTCTATCTCCTGATCAAAGTGACAATTTATCTACTTCTCTCCTGTTAACATTAATAGAATATATGCGAGTGTGGCTGTGGCCAAATTTGTTAGCACTCTGTCTTGGAAAGCCTGGTGCACTCTTATCAGATCAACAATTATTTGGTATAGACAAGAGATGCCCGTCTGAGAATGTGATAACTGGAGTAAGGGAAAGTTTCTTAAAGCTGTCAGCCAACTTCATTGGATTGTAGGCTATTTTTAATTGCAAAATTTATTTTGCTGTGTTATAAAAATTAATTCACGTGTATCAGCGATGATCTTTGCTATGGGACTGCTGACTTTGTACTCTAAGATAGTCAGGCACCAAGTGTAAATTTCACTGACTGACTAAAAGTGCAGAGGAAATGAGTGGGTAATGAGAGCAGAGCAGCCAGTTCTTTAATTGAATTAAAAGCCGGGTGACACCAATGCAGACACCTGTCCAATTACAGACAGGCCAAGGTGTTTACCATTGCTGTACAAGCGATTTGAAGATGACAGAAATCTTTCCGCCCACAGATTAACATAATGAAGGAGAACAGATTACAGTGGATGCTGGCCAACAGATAGGTTGGCAGCTGAGAAAAAAGTAGTTTGCTGAAGTATGTAAATAAAATCTGTGCACTTTCTATTGCCTACCTATGCAGCACATCTGTTTCTTTGTTGAAAGAAAAGAGTACAAGTGTGGATGAGAAGGAAAACCATTAATTAGGAAATGAACAAATTATTTTTTAAGTTGTTGCCTTTGCTGAATAATTATTTTTTTTTTTTTTAACATAAACCTCCTGTTGCAGAAAGGTTTATTTGGTTCTGTTTGTTTTTGGTTTTTTTTCCCAAATGCTCTGTGCCCTCCAGAAATCTACCTGTGCAATGTACACTCTGCTATGCTGTAGGTGCTTTATATAAAACCTTTCTACTTTGTCAAAGGTAAACCAAACAGCCCAATCCAAACCTTCTACAGCTATGGGCATCTTTCTGAATATGTGCTACTGCAGCTCTCAGTGCCTGAAGCCATTGGTGACCCCACAGAATGTCTTCCATCAGGAAATGCAAGGAGCATTAATTCACTGCTTCATAAGAGAAGAATGCTACAAGTGCTAAACGTACAAATAAAACTAAATTGCTTCTTAAAGCACAGAAGAGTGAATAGAGAGATGGCATATACACTATACCATGCTCCTCTTGACCGAGAACTTGCAAATGTCACAGTTAGAGGATTTGGTTTCTGCATGTATTTATTTGCAGAAGGTAATTCCAACAGTACCTTTTATACTTTCTTGTGTTTAACCATCTATGATCTGGAAATAAGTGCTTTGTACTAAGTCTTATGCAAAAAAGAAGGGTTTTTGAGTGATGAAATTTCTGTGCTGAAGAATTTACTGTAGATTCCAATAGTCCTGCTTTACAGGGATATTAATGCTTTAAAACATCATTATTTCAATTTTCTGCTTTTTTGAACACTTTTAAAAATATTTGTCTTCCATCACAGGGAGATTACAGGCATATTTGCTTAGGTGGTGGCTGACACAACGTTCTTTTCCTTTCCTGTCACATCTACCTTAGATAGTAAGATGGCACAGCACAGCTCTCCACTGTTAACTGGGGATTTGCAAAATCAAAACTATAACCAGAAAGACCAGATTCTGATCAACTGGTTTTAGTTAAACACTACTCTGAAGTAAATGTGATTACTTCTGAATATCTCTGGACCTCAGAGAACTCAAATAGAAAGATGATTACAATGACAACCTTTGAATTTTTTTGGATTAGTCACAAGAAAAGACACAAACATTACTAATTCAGTGAAATCTAGTTTTCCATGTGAAAACATCTGTTAATAACCACAAATAAACAGTCATGAACTTTGATTGTCCCACTCAGAAAATAATATATTTATGCTGTAACTGTTAACGTCCAGCATCAAAATCTTCAGGCCCTTTTTGTGAGTGTAAGGGGTTCATGGGGGGGGGGAAGACATCTTTTAGTGAAACCCAAAGGTATGTTGCATTTCATGTAGTAACTTGATGAAGAACAATAATAAGGACTAATTTCTTCTACTTGTTTGTGCACATGTAATGCTGAGAGGATTTGCAGTCTTATTGTACTATGGGACATTTGACCAAAAATTGTGGTTCTCTAAGGTACTGTTGTTTTTAAAGCTACTTTGTAAAATCCCAGTTTCAGGCAGTTTCAAAACAACATAGTTTGCTTTTTTTTTTTTTTTTTTTTTAATTTTTTT
>NW_020799097.1:101987506-102030603 GCF_003259725.1 Athene cunicularia | reverse complement strand
TTTTTTTTTTTTTTTTTTTTTTTAATGAAACACCCCATTGATATTACTAAAAGCAGTGAGATTCAAGGTGAGAACATGATTTGAAATAAAACTTGACATGAATTGGCCTTAATTTAATTACTATTGCATTTTTATTCCACATTACTTTATTGTCAAACCTACTTTGAAATGGGAACTACTGATGTTTCTGAAAATGACTGTAAACCACTTTTTTTTTTTTTTTTTCCCCATGTAGTCCTTTTGTATATTGCAGTTCAAAATACTGTGTAACTTCCTGAAGTGGTAAGCAGTGATTTGTTGCATTCACTACAACAAAGAGCTGATTGATTTGTGGGAATCTATAGCAACTTCTCTTCGCTAACATAAGTGGGACCTGGAAAAGCATAAGATCTTTTTTTCTTATAAACCGTTGGGTATTGTGTCACCTGAATTATCTTACTGTAGTAGTATAGCAAATATATGATCTATGTGCTGCCACTGAAGTAATGGAACACAAGTGGGATGTTTCATATAAAAAAGAGATTTCAATTTATGGATGAATAGGAGCAACATCAGAGAAGAAGCACTGAAAAAATTTGCACTGGGAGACAGTGAAAATTCCTTGGAAAAACAAAATGTGAATAACTGAAAAAACTTTGTGAGGCAAGGATTAAGAAAAAACCTCTTTTGTTGTCATTGTTATGTTAAAATATACACCTCAGTCTTGAAGTAATGTCTTTTATAGTAAGCATAACTAAAGAAACTTAGCTGCATCATTAATATTTAGAATGGAATAAAATAACATTTAATTTATTTTGCAAAATTTAAGTCACGGCATAACAGGAATGAAATCTTAAAATAATTTTTCTTTTTTGCCTGTTAACAGTGGAATCCTGTAACAGAAAACTTTATCTTTTTACTTCTGTCTCTGTATGTATGTAATCAGTCTGTACACTGTACATGCATAACACCTTGCTTTCTTCTGTTGCAGGCATATTGACAGGCTTACATCCCTTCACAAACTATGCTGTAACCCTAACTGCTTGCACTTTGGCTGGCTGTACTGAGAGCTTGCATGCATTGAACATCTCCACTCCACAAGAAGGTAAAGTAATTTCAAAGGTCTTGACTTCCACATTTCAGTCATGAATAATAAAACAGGAGAAGAGCTAAATGCTGCAAAGCCATTTGCTGGAAAACCCCAACCTAATTTGATGACAAAGTGCATTGCCAGACCATAATTGCTCCATTTTTTGGGGGGGTGCGAAAATGAATCAAACTCCATACCCTTTAATGACATGCATCTTTAATAGCTGTAATGCAGATTAATGGGCTTTTTAATTGCTGTTACATTGTTCATGCAAGAGCCTTGTCATTAATATGAAGCATCTGAAAGATTAATGAAAGCTTCCTCATTTTACTATGGCTCAGAAGTAAATCTAGAGACAGTCTGACTAAAAAGAATTGATTGTATGGCACAGTATGAAATTGAGAATCAAACGGTTGATTTCCATGGTTTCTTTTAACTGCTAAACACCAGCAATAGGCAACAATTATTTCAGTGTGATGAAACCTCCAAATGCCGATTGAGTTATTTATTAATCACTGTTCAGATTTTCCCTTTTTTTTCTAAACACTTTTACGTGTTGTTGTGCTCAAACTTAAAGGTTGAGAGCGTAAATTAATGTTTTCTGTGCTTACATTAAGAACTAGTGTGGGAATAAAGAGAAAATACATTACAATGCTGACTTTAGAGACTAGGCTGATAAGTAAGACACACCAATTATTGGAGCAAATGCTCCCAAAATATCTGTGACACATCTAACTCCATTCTCAATTAAACATAAAGTTCACATCTTCTGTTTCTATCATCCTAAAACCATGTTAATCCAGTTACTCCAAATTTGTACCAGTTAAATAATGAAGACTTTGACATGTATTTATAGGATAGTGGCTAATCTTCCATAATGTGGAGTGTTTTTCAAATTTCCCTCCCTCCCACAGATCTTTGGTTTATCTTCTCATGTAAACTGGGTAGTAATACAGTACCAATAAAACAAATAAAATTTTAGCACAAAGTTATGGGAATTACAACCACAATGATTAAAAGAATGCTGGGGTGTTGAGCTGCTGCCAAAGCAGGTAGTCATGCAAGGCATTGTCCTGATGGGACAGTCCTGAAAATTTCCATCTAACATTGCTAGGACAGTGTTTTGATGTGGACTTTCTAGCAACTGCCAGCATCATCAATCAAATCAAAATCCAATTATCTCCCCTTGGAAGTTCTAAATAAACTGAGTTTGTTGGCATTGTCCATGAAAGGGTGTAGCCTCTGACAGCCAAATAGTTAATGGGCCCTGTGATGTAAACATGAAATGCAGTATTGTATATTTCTTTCTGGTGTAATATAGTAATTAAAAAGTAAATTGGTTATGTCTTATTTTCTCATTTTAGTGAATAAAGCAGGAATTCTTACATGTGTTTTAAAAAAAAAACATCCACTGTTTTCAGATGTGTTGTCATACTGGGAAGGTTTCAGCAAGAGTAGATTTATTTATTTATTTTTCCCCCAGAGATCAAATAAAGCCATGGGGAACATGTGTGTCATCCCTCAGAAGAATTGAACAAAAAGTCAATGTGTGGAGTTTCTATTTTTGGACGCTCTTGTTGCATGCTCTTAGTAACAATAAATTGATGATACAGAAGACAGACACCATATCACACCCTCCAGCTATCCCTGTTTCCCTATTGAAACATTCATTACTTTATATTGTTTTCACATTGCCAGCCACTGCTAGTTATTGTTTTAAATTGCTAGCACAGAGCTTGTAAATTACAAGATATTCCTCCCAGACTAAGGCCCAAGTTCTGCTCCCCTTGCGATATTCAGTGGGATTGCTTGTGCTTCTAGCATATAACTCACTGGAACAGTGAGAGAACTCGGGTTTTAAATTATTATCCATTGCCAACTTCCACTATATTGTATACATAAAATCTACACTAAACAAACATTACTAAGTGTATTGAATTATGAAAAGTCTGAAATAAGGGTAGTACCTAATAATACAGAATCTGCATTTGTGATTAGAAAGAATGATCACTTTGTAGTTAGGAATGAAAGCAGAAAGGCAGAGAAAATAATTTGTATTAGAAAACTGACTGTACTAACATCGTGTAGCCCTCCCGTTGCTCAGTGTTTACCACACCGAAAATATAAAGTTATATAAGCATAATTACTCTCCTAAAAAGCAAAGAGTTTATCCTTGTCTTTCATAGAAGTGTTTCTGTTTGGCTAGGAAGCCTCACATGTAATAGGAGAGTTCTCAAAATGCTGTTATGTTGCAAGTATAAAATATTCTCCGAAATTTCAACTTTAACAAAAATAATTCTGGTAGTAGCTGCTCACTGCCATTATTTATCATATATTATTATATGCAATATATAATTATATATTATAATATTTGTGGAAATATAATTGTTATACATTTTTTTCACCAGCCCCTGAAGATGTGCAACCACCCACAGCAACATCCTTTCCCACATTCCTGATGATGAATTGGAGTCCACCCAAAAAACCAAATGGTATTATTACACAATATACTTTGTATATGAATGGAGTACCAATTTACTCTGGAAATGGAACTAAGTATGTTGTAAAAGGTGAGTTTTCTGCTAGGTAGCATGTTAGATGAGTATTGCGTAGTTACTATGGATAATTATATGACTGACCCCTTCTTATTTCAGAGGAAAAGAAATATAATTTTAAAATGGACCAGATGCACTTTAAACCCTGATGTGTTCCATTTTTTTAAAGAATCCTTCATAGAACTATCTGTTGGGAGTCTCAGAAATTAATGTCTCCATGGTGTAGCTAAACCTTGTGCTGTGTTATCCTCCTTCACAGGACCTGAGCCATCTTTTTAATAATTTTATAACTTTTTGATCTCATACCATCTAGCTCTCAAAACTGGTAAACTGTAAGCTGTTGGAGACAAGATATTACATACAGGTTTAATAGTTTTTCCTACTGTCTTCATTAAATATGATTAGAGAGACACAGTGTTGCATTTCTGAATAGCCCATGTTTAATTCATTTGTTAAAAGCATGAACTAATAATCTGTTTTCTTCAGATGCAATGTGTCAATAACCAAGTTATATCAGTACTCTTAAACTATTATATAGAAGCTAAATGACTGATATTTGACAGTATGGTGTGAAGCATGGTAATCTGAATTCCTAATTTAATGTAACTGGTGTAGTTTATTAAATGAGGCAAGTTATTTGTTCAGACATCAGTCAAACAACAAAAAACAAAATACAAAACAAAATATTGAACTAGAAGTATCATAGCATAGCATAATTCTGGACCCATCAGAATTTATGTGTGGTAGTAGGTACAAGTAAAAATAAAGCATTTCATATCAGAAAACTCAGGGAAAAAGGGTACCAAGACCCTACTTTCTTTTTAATGGAAGGGCTTAAAATTCAAAGCCAATTCCGCATCTTGAGTTAGTATAAAACATATTTAAAAATTCATATAGTTCAAATTTCTTTGCCTTGCACAGGCCATAAGCTACTGGTGTGGTGGGTCAGTTTTGACACTGAAAAATGAATCCAGTTAGAGAACCTCCTGAAGGCTGTTGATGATCGCTATAATAAATAGTGCACACTTTAAGTCAAACTTTTTCATTCTGTATTCAAAGGTAATGGATTTTTCGTAACCATAGTAACCTTAGTGTATTTCTGGATAAATACATGAGGTATATACATTCTGGTTTTATTTTTGAATATAAACTACCACATTATGTATTACTAATAATATGAAAAATAGGATATAGGTTAGCATAATGACAGCTCAAACTAGTGTGCATTTTTCTTCTGCAAAAAATAAATATTTATCAAAAATATAGGTTCAATTAATTTCTCCCCCCCCCAGTTCTCTGGTATTCATGTAGTGCCATTTATCTTTTTTGCAAGATTGCCATTAATCTCTTATTGCCATACCATAACACAATTCTTAAGAATTTTGAAGTGCAAATAGTTGTGTTTCCAATCTGATTAAAATCATTACTGATAGTGCATCACAGGTAGTTTTACTGATGTGTTTATCTGTGACCTAGTTATAAATTGACAAGCAATGTAAAATGTTTGGGGAAATATTCACCATAGTATATTTTGTTTGGTTTTAGATTCATGTCTGATTCTATTCTGACTCATAGCCAAAATGAATGCTTATTGATAGAAATTGTGGTCAAATAATTTTTGTGATTGTTCTTTGAAAAGATAGAAAAAGGATAAATTAAAAAGGGTCAGGACGATTCCTTATGTTCTACCTCTAAATCTTGAATGATACTTCAGAATACATTGAGATAAACTAGTCTAAGGAAAAGTCATCTGGTTCATAAGCTTCCTAGAGGACCTCTTGTTGCTTTTATTTAGAAATTATTTCTTCTAGAATTTTTGATACTATTCTTCTTATTGATCATTTCATAACTTTGTTTTCAATTAATTTTTTAGGCAGACATAAGATACAAAAAGAGCAGAGAATCTTGCTTATTCACAAGAGAAGGCTAGCGAAGGCTAGCGAATCAGACTGTGTTGCTCTGTGCGGTACAGCACAAGAGTCATTCTTGCCTACCATTCTGAACATGGCATGGAGATCAGTCTGTTTACTTTGGATCCATTTTATTTAGCTGCCAGTTTCTCACTCTGCCTGAGGGGGAAGAGGCAATGTGAGCCAGCAGGCTGGGATTTGGGTCACTAGAAATCCCAGTCAGTCTGAATCAGGTTTATTCAAGATCTTGCTTGGATCTGCATATATCTTTAATTTGACCTTGGCTTTGCTTCCTTTCAGAGCTCAAGATACTCTTCTTTGCAGGTTAGAAGTAGCAGAGGTATAACATAATCTCTTTCTTTTTTTTTTTTTTTTCCCCCAGGGGTTATGGTTTTGCAGTGAAAAGCTGCAGCTTTTGACTTTCCAGTGTTATACATCACTTTCCTACCTTTTTGGCTTTTCCCATATAATTATCCTTTTCCTTTCAGCATTTATGCTAGTGATGTTGGTTACTTATTGCCTCAACGTAGTATGTTATTGACCCTAAACATAGTGGCAAAGTTCATTGTCTCAAATGTTTCCTATTCATTCACCAAAATGATTTTCCTAATTTAATAACTGTAAAACTGTGTTCCTGACCAGCAGCCTATACCATAAAGTCATAGATTCTTTCTGTGTTTTCTGAAATGCTATATCTATTGAAATGTTTTATAAAACCTTTATTTTTTAGGAAGGCATCAATTCTATCTAAAAACTAATACTTCACTGATTTTCACTTCAGAGCATGGAAAATGCAGTCGGTTTAGGCCCACACTAATTAATCCATAACTTGAGGAGGGGTATGTTTTTTCAACACCATAATTGTGAATATATTGTTAACTTAGTTCCTGACTTTGGCAGTTGTTGAGGGCTTGAAATACTCATTGATTTTCATGGAAATTCAAGTGTTTGTTTCCTCTAGGGGTTGAGCTGTAATTAAAAAGGAAACCTTTTAAAAGCACATATGGCAAATGTACACTTTACCGCATTGAAAAGGGGGACCCATTAGGCATCCATCATCCATTAGTGCCTTTAAATATTTTCCCCATACTGACGACTTTGGTTTCTGTGCTGTGAGTAATAAAGCACCAAAATTAAGCCAGCCCCTGTACCACAACAGTCTTGTTAACTGTCTGTCTGCAATTTTTCTGCTTTCAACCTTTACGCATTTGTCGTACTACTCTTCCTCATGCAGTTTGAGTGTTATTTCACATCCTGAATTCCATTGAAAGCATAATGGCTCCAACAGGTAGGGAGGGACAAGTCAAGAGGAGATACTCAGTCCAGGATCCCAGGTGGAATTTATGCTGTGTGAATCTATGTTCCTCCATATGAGAGTGCAGAAGCCTCTGTAACCAAGACCGACTGCTGCAGCTCAGGAAAGCAGTTGCAATAGGGTTCTGCTCCAAACCTGCATACCTTGCTGTTCTCTAGAGATGACCAGCAGCTGTGAGGAGATGGAGAAGCTTTTAGAACTACTCCAAAACTCTTAACATATACACACTGGTTTTATGAAGGCTTTTGATTTTAGGAAAATTTGAGATGATTTTTCCTGTAGAGAGGAAAATATGCTTCTCTCACCCACTCACAGGCACATCCAAGCACAGACAAAATTGAAGCTTCTACTTTGAAACATGGAGGTATCTTAATGTCTGGGTTTGCGGTTTTTTTGTATTTTAAAATTTAAGCAAGGTATTCATTCTTGTTTTCTCTTTTCTTTAAATTAGTCTCAAAAAATTTCCCACCTGCCTTAGATGAAAGAGAAAACAGGGTAGGTTTTATACTGAAAAGTATTAGATTGTAGTGACCTGAGCTGGTGGTGCCAATACCACCGGCGGAAAGGTGTTCTAATAAGTGCAGAAAGGTGTTGTATAAGCAGAGACAGTGATGATCAGATATGACCCAAATGTCAAGTTTTGTTCTGGTTGAAACCTTATTGTTGTGAAGAAACTTCAGAAAAAAGATTAGAGCAAAATATTTCTCTATTTTTAATTGCTGAGCATTTGATGGACTAAGCAAAGGTATTTGTTATCTAACATTTGCAAAGGGAAATGACTGTGTAGGTATCTTTAGCAAACAAAAAATATATAAATCTATTTTTGCACTCGGCACTGAGAATGTTATGTCTGCATTTTCTGTAACACTAGATACTTGACAATGTTAACAAATTGTGTTCTTATCATTTTCCTAGCAGAATCTAATGGTTCTCATCATGAATCTTTAAAAGGAAGATATTCTTATTAAGACTCAGCTGTATGAAACTTATTTTTCTCTGCCAAGCTGAAAGAAGTGTTTCCAGTTTTTCAGGAAAGAGATCCTGTCAACTGTGTTACAAGGGCAGATCCTCAACTGAGTTAAACGAGTATAGAGTTATCCTAAATTACATGCCCAAGAGTTTAAAAAACTGTGACAGACTGCTTTGTACCAGATTTCTGGGCAAAATATTAAGGAGAACCTTGGAAAATGTGAGAAAGAGCTGTCTTCACAATTTTGTCGAAGAGCGTGAACTGAGCTTTGGCTTATTCAAATTGTTATTTGACCTGCGTGTGGAAAGGCTGATCCTACAAAACCAGGATAAAATAGGACCCTTGATTTTCTGTGAAGAAGAGGCAGATGTCTGACATCTGTGAAAAGAGGGCTTAGCATATCTGAACTCAAAAAACGTGAGAACCTCAAATTAGTACCTGTTTTGGTTTTTTTTTTTTTTTTGCGTTGCTCTAAACCACTAGTAATTATGGTATACACTATGCCCAACCATGCACAATTATTACATTTTAGTGAAAAATTGGCAAGATTTTTTATCCCTATGACTATTACTGCTTGTTTTAAATGATAGATAATGATAAAAGCAAAATCTATCATAATATCAATATTGTACAAATTGCCAAGTGAAATGATTTGAACAAGAAAATCCACAGACCTATATGTAGAGGATAATTGCAATAAGATATGTCACTGCAAGAAGCTGAATCGCTGAGAAGAAAATACCTATTATGTTAGGTTTAGGATTTAGTTCTCATGGTTACTTTTTGTACTGTTTTTAGCTGTAGCCATGTTTAAAAACACCAATTTCCAACCCTAAGGATTTGCATTCCTTTGTTTTAGGTCCTGCTCAAAGATGACAGGCAGCTTTTGCCTTAAAGGACAAACAATAGAAAAATTCTGTAGTCCTCTGGTATAAGTTTATTTCCCATCTTCCAGATTGCAGTGAAATATATATAAATACCAAATGAACCCAGTCTGCTCTTTCACTAGAGTGTTTTGAAAAGAGCAGTTTACTATCCAATACAATGTTAACGCTAGATTTATGTATATTGTAACTCTGAATGTCACAATTCCTCAATTTTTTGTGAAGCATAGACTTATTTCACACTGTTGTGAGCAACGAAAATTTAGTCATCACCTCTTCACACTTAGAACTGGTTATCTGAAATGTCTTGCATGGGATCCAGTGGGGTATGCCCTAGTGTCTCTTTCTTATTTTAGGGCCTTGCAGTACCATGCTACAGTTCCAGACCCATCTCGTATATTTGGTTTTGCAACATATCCGGCTGATAAGGTGTACAGGAAATAACATGTGTTTCCAGGATGACATATAAAGAACGCCTGCTGCTTCAGGCTTTATTCTGGTCTGAGCATGCATTTAAGTAAACATATATTGGTGCACCTAGCACTAGAGGGCAGAGTACACCAGTTTTACAGGAGAAGCTGCCTTCGTCTAAAAGTTGTAGGCATATAAGAAAACACATTTGATACACCTGAATTGGCAACACTGACATTGCCAGTGACCGGTACTATCGTAATTAATTCCGCAGACCCAGAATGCAGATTCAGCAGGCACAAAACCAAAGGGCAAACGGGCTGTCTGAGTCTGGCATTCCTGTATTTCAGCTTCAGACAGAAAGATCTGGTACACTCACTGGACTTAATAATACAGATCTGGGGAATTTAGGAGGGGGGTGGGGGGGTAAGGGTAAAAGCATTATGTTTATTTGTAGCAGCTCTGTTGTATCATTTTCTATTGCAGTGCATTAGTGCAGTGTTAAATAAAATCTGCTTATTTAAAATCCTTTTAAATAGTGTTTAAATATTTCCTGCTGATACAATCTGCTAAAGTAGTTATCCTTGCTGCAGATTTCAGTTAACCTTGTCGCAGATATTAAGCCTGAAGCTATACAGACTTTTAGGGACCTTGATTATAGAGCAAAACCTAATGGTGTCATTATAAAACCACAGCTGGACAAGCTTCTGGAGTCCTTGTCCTTTGATCAGATTTGGGTAACACAGCAAGCCAGGAGAGAACTCACGCTAACCCTGCTGGAATTGCTGAGCGCTCAGGTTGCTTGAGTACAGCTTTCTAAAAATTAAAATGCAACACAAATTGTAAAATGAAAGTGATCGGTACCTCCCAATCTTCTGCATGTACCAACACAAACTGGAGCAAATAGCTTCTCCAGAGTTAATAGCTGTAGAACAGAAAGTCCTTTTTTATTCCTTTTCTTTCTGGCAGCATAGGAAATATTTTGGCTTTGGGCTCTGTTTTTTAAACAAAGAGAAGAAAAGCATTGATTTCCAGGCTTGTCTAAATTCCATGACATGAATTAAAACCACTAAAAAACATATAACTGCCAGATTATTTTGTCCTGTGATCTTACTTCAGAATTAGCTGCCAGAATTAGACATATATAGTCTTCTATTACTTTCACGGATATCTAGATTGGTCAACAGACTTAAAGATGCTAAGATCTCTTCAAAAGACATTGTGCACTGAGGAGAACTGATTTAAATCAAGTGTTCATTGAGTTCTTTTTTTTTTTTTTTTTTTTTTTTTTTCTCCAAGCAGCAGAGTTTACTGTCTGCACATTATCATCTTGGAAGTGTTCTGCACTGTCATGTGGATTTGCCAACTTTCTGAGATCAGTTTGTTGTAAACTGATGTGAACCTCTCTTGGGCAAACTGTCCCAGTCTTTTACACCCTGTCTACCTTCCTCTAGTATTTCTGAAGGGCGTAATCTGTTTCTCTGCATTTTGACTTTCATCAGTGAGAACTTCATATATGGCCCTATCAAGTGATAGAGTTTCTCTTTGTGAGCAATTGTCACATGGTGACCACTGTTTGCTATTAAACACTGAGAGATCTCCTTAGATTTGTAAGAACTAGAAAATGCATTCTTGACCATGCTCTGCTCATAGCCTGAAATACTTTTTGTGGGATCTTAATTTCAGCAGTATGTCTGGTAGTATTGGCTTGCCTGAAGCTAGTAAGGCAAAGTAGTAGGTTCTGTTGTGGTTTTAATTTTGCTGATAAAACAGATACATGACTTTATAGTTTAAGCCAAGATTTCATTCAGTCAAACTTCTGTTAAGTGCTTTAGAAAACATCAGAAACTGTGCAAGGTTTTGTGTTCAACTTATAAAACCTATGTTTATAAATAAAGAAAAGCATCTCCACTTTCCTGAGAGATTTTATTTGTCAGGATCATTTTGAAATGCTTGGTAAATGATTTATACTTAGTTTCAGATAATGCTGGACTCATGTAAATAAAGATATGAAACCTCTTGCACGGATGGACTAATGCCAAACCTGCTGCTTCTGTTTGGATCTTCTGATATCCATTCATAAGGATATGCTTCACTTAGAGCTAACTTAATAGGCTTGGCAAGAGTGGGGCAGCCTTCTTGATACTGCAAGCTGCATAATGAAGTTTCTCTCTGACATTTTCCTTATGCCCTCATAAGGAGTAAACACACTCATATTTCTCCTTACTCATTTAGGTTCATTTATTCTTCAGAACTGCCAAACACTTGATGTATATTTAATTTAAGATAGATATTTTCTTCCATGCTGCTCTTACAAATTGTGTTAGTTTATCAGCTGTGATAATTATTTTGACTGAGCAGTACATGCATTCCTGTTTGTTTTGCACTGGAGACAAAGCCTTCTCTCTATACCCAATAGGTCCCAACCTTCCTTTAACACTAGTGGAATATTAATAAATGGTGACAATGTACAGGCAGGTAACACCACAGTAATACTTCTGGAGGGTTCCCAACTGGCAGTTCCCCTTTTCCTTCATTTTACTAAATGCATGGCCACTAGGATGTTGAGTCATTAACCATTACTTAAATATTTTCAGCATTTTATATATTGAAAAATTGAAAGCCATAATGCAACAAATTTCTGAAAAGGAGAATCTTTGATGTTTCAATATGTTTCAGACTTGTTATTTCAAAAAATCTGGGTAATTTCCTTAAAACTCGCATTTCTAAAATGCTTCACCAATTAACATCTTTTTCTGTTACTGTAAATCCAGACCTTCCCAAATATTTTTCATTCTTTACAAGTCTTGTCTTGTGTGTGAACAGTACAAGTCTGAGTGTTACAAAGCCGTGAAATAGTTGGATATAAGTTCAATTTAAAAAATATTTTGTATTTTGTATGAGTGGAGAAGAATTAATGTATTTTCAGAATCTGTTTCCCTATACTCATCAGTTAAAAAAAAAAAAAAAAAAAAAAAAAAAAAGCAGGAAGGGCATTCTAGGATACTTCCTTTCCTGTTAAATAACTGCCAGAAATCTAACCTAGGTTTCTACACCGATTGTCTAAATTGTTTACATAAAGTTTAATAGCCATTAGTCGGTACCAAACTCCATCATGCTTTCCACTAGTCTTCCATGAAATATTATATGTTTATGACAATCTGATTGAAGCATTTTACATAAATCGTAGTTGGCCTTTGAAAGCTGCTCAGGGCTTTATCATTTTTTCTTTCTTTCTTTTCCATAGTTTTTATTGTATAAATAGTGTGACACGTTAAAGTGACATCTATTGGGAAGTTTAGCTCATGGGAAACATATTTAAGTGACACGTTAAATGAAATATGTGAAAAGAGCATCAGGTCAGTGTGCTTGAAGTAAGGCTTAGACTTATGGTCTTAAGGTGAATGGAAAGGTGGATGACAAACATCACTATTGTTTCTGTGATAGCTGCTTTGGATATACTGTGTTCCTTTATTACAGAGGCACATTTGAGTCACATTTACGGTATCCATATCTTAGTTCCTTTTTCTGCATGTCTGGGTGTGTTTATAGCTACATGTAAATAAGCATCTGAATTTCTAATTTAAGAATAGTGCTGTTTAATCATTTTGGTGTGAAGTGGTGCTGCACAGGGTCTGCACATGTAAGAGAATAGGTAATCAGGTAGCAAGGAGTGATTTTTTACACTAGTGGTAATATACTGCCTGTGTTCTGTATCTGAAAATATATAATTAGTAATTTCTAATTTGTGATTTAATCAATCAGTAAGTTTCATGTTCTTTCTGTGAGCATACATGGTTTCCATCAACAGAGGTACATAAATATATAAAATTTTATAAAAATATCTTGAGGGTGACTAATGATATTTTTATTTTAAAATTTTTCTATTTGGTACAAATTAGAATTGGAATCAATGCTGAATAGACAGTAAGGGCAGCTAAAAGCATTCTTCCAAGAGTTGAAAGCTTTCTAATTAGGACAGTGGGTGAACAGCTTTGCAACCCCCCTGTTAGTCACTGGAGGTGGTTATTCAGAGGTGACTAGAGAATCTGGCTTATTAAAAGCTTCTGGGTCCTCATTGCTTATCTTTCCAGGATTGTTGACGAGACTGGATGAGTTCATACGAAGGATGCATAAGTGGTAAAAATTTCCACAGTCTATTCTAGGAGAAATGTAGAAAATGAAGTAAAGTATGAATAGTGGAGAGTAACCCATGTTGGTACAGTATGTCAATAGCTTCCTTGTGAAAGTTGAATTTCATACTGACTTCAACTTTGTAGTTATATATGATCACTTAATATTGTTAGTAATTTGTTTTCTGATCAAGGAAAGTAGTTTAATCCAATTGACAAGAATGTTCACATGTTCTCATGTGTTGCTAGCCTTCTCATCAGCTCAAGGATAAGAATGCTCTCCTACATATCAGAATAATTGTGGTGCCTTCTGTTATTCTTAAAAGTTAGGGTAAAAGTGTTATGTTCATTTCAACTAATGTGTTTTGGACTTTTGAGATATAGCTCTTGGGATTTAATAGCATTGTTGCAATGTCACATGACAATTTTTAAGGTTTTAAATTGTACTGGGAATTAAAATCATGTATAACTGAAGTCTTTCTCCTAACTTTATGGGCAGAGATAGTGTACCTCGAAAACTAGTCGAGGAAAACTCAAAGTGAAGTGAGGTACACTGAAGAAATTATAAGATTAAACAGATAAATGTTACCAGAAAAAGGGAGGTACAAGTCTATGAGAAGAAGTTGCATGACAGAGGTTGAGGCAGAATAAAGAAATAGTAGTTAGAACTAGAACATAATTTAAAATATTTGCACACAGGACAAAGGAAAATCCAGGGAACTAAATAGATTAAGTTCAAAACAGTTGAGAAAAATTACAAGATGACTTCCTCCACCAAAGAGCCTGTCCCTAGTGGTGCTTCTTTGGGAGGTACATTAATCAACACTGCAGTGGTCCAGCCAAAGAACAAAAAATATTAAAGCAACTAGACTAAAATAATTCCTTGTTCCTACACCTTATCACCAGGTAAGAGAGTGTTGCTTAGAGGTAGAACTGCTATGGGGGAAAGCCACAGGTTCTGCAAAATCTGTGGCCTTCATGTGCTGTCATATAAATTGTGGTCAGAACAGGTGTTAGTTTACAGGCTTCAGCAGAGAAGCTGAGGACATGAATGAGCATAGAGATTAGTCTATTCCTTCAGGAGATCCAACTAGAGGAGCAGTATGTCACCTTAACTATGAAGCATAAGAAAGTTTCAGTTGCAATTTCTGCATTCTCTTCGTAAGTTAGGTGGAGGACCTCACTTTACTCTGGCACCTTCTGAAAGTGCTTCCATTTAACATCTGCCTCTTACAGTTGTGTCCCTGAGTATCACAAGAAAATTCAGGACGGTGACACCAATAGTGTAACATAAAGCAGATACGTTCCCAACAATGACTACTAGCATATAGTGTCTCTTTTCTGCAAGAAAGAAAAAGTAGTGATTATAAAATCTAGATCCAGCTGGAAAAAAAAAAAAAAAATTGTGAAGCAGTGGGCCTGAAAAATACACTGTGATCTACATACATAAGATTGAAAGGGGGAGAGATTTGGGGTAAAATACAAAAGCCTCTTAAGGGTTCACCAGTTGTGAATTATGCATCTTACTCTCACTAGTAGGTGTAAATGCGTAATTCTAATCTGTTCTTATTACTTATTTATAACATGCAGTAGAATGTAAATTCTGTGCCTCCTTTTTAGAAGCTTAGCATGCCAGTTAAGGTATGCAGATATTTCAGGGAGCCTACGTAGACAACTTTCTTGGTATAGCACACTGTTGCCAATTAAAGGGCATAAACTTCAAACAATAAATTAAACTAGCTCTCGCCCCCCACTTACAGGAGCAATATAGACAGGATGTAAGAAATAAGGGAGAGGATCAACAGATAATAAGAAGAGCATTCATCTTGAAATAAACTACTCTGCATTATTATTATTTATGATAGTTACTGTTATTAATAAAGTACATGTGGCATAGAGAAAAAGCCTGCAACAACCACTGAATTTATGAGACTAGGGACAGATGCATGCTCTTTCTTTTATATCGCTGGCACTGATCGATTTGTATTTTTCCCTGATGATGGTTTATGCTATTATAACTGTTTGGTGGCTCCTTACTATTGAGTTATGGTTGCAAAGCACTTCACAAACGAGAACAAGCCTCTGAGCATTATATCCTAATCTGCACATCCTATAGATACGCCATAATACAGAGCAGCTGACTGCACCACCTGTGATCTGTGTACCCACAAACATGATTTATTCTGGTAATCCCAGTTTAATGCATCACATCAGATTGTGGCAGTTATGTTATCTGATGACATTACTGACACTACATGACATAACCGGGTAGTGCAACGTCAAGTTGAAAAAAACTTGGGGCTTTTCAAGGGTTTGGGTTTTGATTTTTTCATGTATGTGTGTTTTGAAAACAAATATAAAGCAAGTAAACTTTTTTTAAAAAAAAGGGGGGAAAAGAACTCCCAATAATTTTCCCCATTCACATATTGACCGTATTAATGACTCAACGGCTGCGGTGGATTGCTCCAGTAAGGACAGAGGAGAGCAGGTAGAAGTACAGTCTATTTTACTATACTGCTAATTCTGTGGCCAGCTGAAAACTAGCTCAGCTTTTGTAGTCTTGCAACAGAACTAACTTGCTATAAATTGTCTTGTTTAGAATTGGTGCTCAGAAGCTGAGTCCTCCCACTATTCTTGTTCCAGCACTGCAGTAATGTTTTAGCAAACCCCTTTATTCTCTGACTATAATTCAGATATACAGAGCTGTTCTGGTCCTGGGAAGGTGATAGTATCTCTTCTACAGAAACTCTTAAATCACGTGATGCCTTGTCTGGATGGTGAGAGTTGTTCTCTAGTCATCTTGCATGCCTAGTACTGTACAAAATGGTGGAACAAGTTACCCATGATGGGTGTAAAAGGCATATATAACTAAATGAAGCTCATAATCTATAAATGACTAATCTATAACCTCTAGCTGATAGCTGTTCAAACAACCATTGTCATATTTTTCTTGTTTAGATTCCAATTTCTAGTCTGAGTGTGCTGTCTCAAGTTTCTGCTTGCTTGTTGATTTTTTTGGGGTTTTTTAAGTATTTTGTCGATTAAAACAATTGTTTTGGATTTAAAATGGTATTTTGTAATTCAGTATGCACATTCAGTTTTAAGAAGTAAAAATATACTAGTAAAATTGTTTTCTTTTTTTCAAAGCAAATATTTATTTTGGAAATTAATTTCCTTCCTCCCATCCCTCTTTCTCTTCACTTAGGTGGGAAAACTTAAAAAATAAAATACAGTGTTGGAGAATTCTAAGTAGTCTTAGATACAGAGAGAGAAATGTAGGAATCTTGTAGGATGCTTCTACAGATTTTCCAATTACAGTGATGTTTATAAGAATGATTTAAAAATAATGATGTTGATATTTAATATCTTTCCCCCAGAATTTGATTTGTAAAGATAAACCCGAATCTTCTTGTCTGCAGTAGATGTTCCATGATTTTGGGTGGGCTGAGTTTCTCTGAAAATTCCACTTTCTAAATTTATTGGATGTCCTTTTTTTACCCCTGTATTATTGAAAGGGAGTTCATGGGAACACAGGGTCCTAATTGCTTTTCTATGTAGCACTTACTACCTTATATACCTGTATGGTATGTCATCACTGTTTCCTTTTCTCAGGTTGTTATTTCAGTCTCTCTTCCTAGGAGAGTGTTTGTAAGCCAGACCATTTGTTTGTAATCCTGTGCTCACTGCCATTTTCCAGACAGACTTTATTTCTGCACTCTATAATATATGCTATTCCAGTTGAGACTACACTATTGATTTGTATAAAATGGATAGTAATAGCTGCTGTATTACTTACCATATATTCTTATATAACTTAATATCTTACTGGCTTCTCTTACTGCAGCTACACATTCATATGTGTTTTTCAGTGGGTTGTAAAAGTGGCAGTCAGGCACTTCTCTTGACCTGATACAACTAACTTGGCACCAAATGTAAGGTGGATCTGAATTTTGTTTCTCCCACTGCGGCAAGATCAGAATTACTTGGGAATACAGGATGTACTTCTGTTAGTGAGCCAAGGGGTTCTTGGTCATGCTAATGTAAATCCAAAGTAGTTTCAGTTTTATAGCAGCAAGTATTTGAGATTCAAATTTGCAACGTAGTTGCCTAGTGAAAATATGTTTTCCAGTTGTGAACATAAAGCTGAAGTCTTTTTTTTTTTTTTTTTTTTTCCTTTTTCACTTTTTTGGGGCTCAACGCTGACTGAGAGATCATGGTTCTTATGATGTATACTAACAACTCCACTCTATTTAAGCTGATAGCAATACAGTGACTGGGTTGGAAGCATTTGTGAATGGCAATTTTGATTTAAATCTTAAAACAGGGCTGCGTCATGCCATATGATGTGCAAAGAAATGACAAAGAAAGAAATAAACTAACATAGTGATATTGGTATGACCACAATTACTTCTCTTCATGTGCCTGGTAAAAATTAATGTTCTCTGTCCTCTTTCTACTTTCTCCCCCTCTGACATTTCAAACTCACCTTATTTGTCCAGCAGTTATAACTGCAGTAAACTAGGGAGATAGTGCATGGTTTTAATTCGAGTAAGCAAAGATGTAACTTGGAAGTTCATTAGGTTCATTTGATGCTGAATGTTTGCACTGACTGGCTATGTGGTTTTTTGGTAGCAAGCAAAACCTTTAAAAAACCCTCCCCAAATGCCTCTATATTTTCCTGAGTGTCTAATGATGATGGGCCAGGGGAACACTTTAGGGATGTTAGGAGAAGGAAGGTTCCAAGGAGCTTGATGCATGCACCGTGGTCAGTGACATGAGATGTCTTTAGAGTCACATGAGGAATCAGGTAGATTAATTGGTGGTAAAGTATTAAGAGAAGTTTAAATGTCCTTCTCTGATGTTTCCCTTCAACTTTTTCTAAACAGTGTGGTATGTGCACTCCCCATGATTTGAGTTTTCAGCTGAGCACCTTTAGGATTTCAAGCTAGTATGTCCTACTTGGAGGGCAAGAAAAGCCTGGGAAATATACACATCATAGCTATCTCAGGGACATGACTTCAAAATAAAAGACTGCAATCCTTGTATTTCAACTTCTTCAGTGGGAAAAAAATAATATGCATGTTTAGTTAAAAAGATGTGTATCTTGCTAGGTAAGGTTAAAAATAGTAGTTTTACAAAAAAAAAAAAAAAAAAAAAGGGAAACATGAAACAAAATCATCAGGAGTGGATGCTAATGTGGCCTTGTGAATAGGCCAGAATAAAGATAACATTTGAGGGATGGCTTTATGCTCTAAGTAATACAAGAGTTTGGACTGATAAATGGCAAAAAGGTTTTTCTGTGCAACAGTTAAGAGTTGTAAGAGCATAACCAAGAGACACTGTTATTAAATATGAAAACAAATAGATTTTATAATCTATGCTCTTGAAACATATTTAAAAGAAATAAGTACTTTGGAGATGCCACTTCTTCAGAAGCAGAACTGTAGTTCTGCCACATACATGTAATACCTTCATTAATTGTTTGAAATCATTGCAAACTGAAACGATTAGAGATCTTTTTGTTTCACATTTGTGCCAAAGGGTTTTTCTTCTTGTATATAACTTTTTACTCGATCCAACATGACTGTCATGTTTTTGGTGCTCCCATATGACAATACATGCTTTTGTGCTATGCTCTTTACTTCCTCAGATGGGGCCTGGAAGCTTTACGTTTCCTGAACTCTTCTAAAGAATATAAATCTCAAACGGAATGAGGATTTACTCCTTTATCAGTAGTTTTTACTTCTGAGCTTCTAAAACACATCAACATTTGTTGGCCAGCTAGAAGCAAAGTTGTTTCATCCATATGCCATTGTGTCAAAGTCTTCACTGGTTAGAGAGCAGAACAATAGCTTATGGTGCTTCCTGAAAATAATTATTTGTGACCCTGAGTTTATTTGTGTCTCTTTATTTCTTGCCCTTGTTTTTAGTGGCTTCACAAAATTCTTTTAATTCTCACTCTGGAATATTATTTGTTATTAATTAATATCTGTTAGAATTTGCTGCTGTCTTGGAAGATAGCTGTTTTCTTCAATAATGGGCCAGTTCCACAGTGAAAGGCCATTCATTGCTAGGTTATACAATTAGGTACATGAGTACGTTGTTTCCTTGGGCTTGATTGAGTTGCCTGAAGTAGGCAAGTGTTGTCATTTGTGGCACTCCGGTTTTTCTGAAATATTTTCAAGGGAGTGATGACTATGGCATGGGGTTCACAGGAGATCTGTGAAAAAGATGCATCAATAGTGTAATACCTTCCCAGAGAAGGTTGCATATTAGTGATGCTTCTTCAATAGTCTATATAAGTGATTGGTCCTTTATAAATACAGAAAACAGGATATAGTATACGAAAAGTTATATATGAGTTGTTGCTTGCTTTCAGAAAATGTTGGAAGGGAAAAAACTGCTAATGATGTCTGATGGAGCAAGCCTGATAATACAATCTTGGCACTTTATGAATTTGGGTGGGGTTTTTTTTGGTAGTGCATAAAAGTCAGGTGGTGACATCATTGTATTGGTGATGCAGATTTATAGTCCCAAAGAGTTTACCTTCTAATTAAATATTAAGTTACTGTGAGTTAACTTAACAAACTATGAGAAAGAAGATGAGAGAACAGAATAAGGCTGTGAGTAATGAGCTGAAGTAGTCATCCAGCCTACCTACATAAACAACGTGGTGATTGGAATTCTTTGGAAGTTTTTCATCTTCATACTCTCTCAGCAGGTTTTCTTTGTTATTCTGCTAACAATCCTTTGCTACTGTGCTGCTGTGTTATTTTCCTTTGAATATAGCAATGGGATAGCTATTGTCTCAATTATTTTCCTGGAAGAAAGCTGTGTGGGGTTCCTTACACAAGTCACGTTTCAACTGAGTGCTCACCAAGACAGGACGTTGCCATTTCACGTCCTTACAATAGCTGCCTGAAACCAGGCAGCATGGGGGAATAGGGTAGAAAAGGGGAGGAAAGAAGATTATGTATCTCTTGCTGTAAACCTGAATACAGAGTGCTGTATGTTACAAAGAAATTAAAACACTGTAGACATCACTACTCTGTCATTTTTGAACTGTGATGTACTCTTGGCAGTAAAGCTCATTTTTTGAGTCAAGTTCTTAAATCTATAATTTCAGTGTTGGTTTTTGGTTTTTGTTTTTTTTTTTAACTCTACTGTTTTTCTTCTCCATCTTAGTAACATCTCTCAAATTCCATGCTAAAAGTAGCACTCTAGTGTTGCATATTATCTTTCAATGACTACCCATTAAATTTGATCAAAGCAAAGTGAGTGTTCTTATTGACCATGCAAACAGGGTCATTCTTTATTCTTTCTGTCTCATGCATTGATTGTTCTATCAGGACTTATGCTGGTGGTTATTAGAAATTGGATATATACCAACCACTATAGTTAGATTTACCATGATATTTAAGATAGTTGCCTTGATTAGTGTGGGAAGTTCCATGTATACCACATATATAATAAATGTAGTGGTATGCAAATGTCGATTTTAATGATAGCCACTATAGTTAGCAATTCTCTTGCTGACATATGAGTTCAAAAAGAATTTAGTTTGTTTGTATTGCCTCTGAGGTCAAAGAGATGAAAAGGCAGGTTGATCCCTTATCTCCCTGCCCTTCCCCTTTCTCTTCCCCCCTTTTTCTTTGCTTTTGGGAAAGTAAGTTATGGTTTTAAAACAGGTATGTGGGGTTTTATTTTAGTGTTCTTCTTTTGTTCTGTTTTTGGTGTAAAAAAATGCAAAATTATTGTTCTGTCTACCTTCTACCTTACTAGTATGTTTTGAGGGAATCCTGTACCCCCAAGGAGGTCTGTTTTTTCTTTGCCCTGTGGTACTTTTTGCCCAAGTCCAGAACTGACTAAAAGACCAAATCCTGAATTTAGTTTTTTCTAAATAAAACATTCTAATTTTCAAGTTTAGCTTTGTTTTGGTAAGAAATATGTCATTTAAGACAGTAGTTATTGGAAAATTGCAATAAGAAACATTTGATATTATTTTAAAGTAACACAGGATACTGGAATTGTGGAGCACACAGGAATATAATCTGATCAAGCAAGTGTGTAGGAAAAACATTCCATTTTTTTGCTGTGAGTTAAAAAGAAAATAGTTGCCTGCTTATTGGGTTCATTTTGTAAATTGAGATCAATGAAATTCTTCCAGCAACAGCATGAAATCAATTGTAAAATAACATATAATTCATGCCCTATATTGTAAATTATAGTTTGTTTGACATTAATCACTGAGTTTTCCATGCACTGGGGTGCATTTTCTTTTAACGCATTTCTAGATAATGCTTGTGGATCCATTTTTAATGTGTTTGAGTGTGATCTGTTTTTCATGTCTACAATTGCCTACATTTGATCTTATGCAAATCATGCAATCAAGCAAATGGAAAACAAGACATTGTTGCTAGAGGACCTTGACAAACAGTGGCTTTGTAGTTTTCAGAACCTCTTCCCTCCTCATTCAGATTCATGTTTGTATCTGTAGTTGTTTGAATCCAGTGATCCATTATGAAACACTTTGAACTCTACATAAGAAAATATCTGCCAGATCAGATTGTGACAAATAATTGCATCAGTTATGATGTAATGTGATTTTTATTGTTCAATTTGTCAGTTTCTAGTTCTAACCTTTTAGAAACACTACCTGTACTATCTTTGTGAGCTCATCCAAACCTTGATGAAGGTGATTTGCATTGGCTGCGAAGCTCATGCTTTGAGTGACATTCTGAAGACTCTAATTTCTGTATTATCTTCTTCTGCTCCCTCTAAAGTAATTTTTCTTTTGAGTCTTTATCCCACTTAAATCTCTCAGATTCCACTGAAACTTCCTATTCAGCATTTATTATTCAAAATACATTGGCATTATTAAATCAAGATGAGGAATAAAAATTTCCTTTGATCTTGGAGATATGTTGCTTTTTCCATATTTTATTTTTCTACTTTTTTTTTAACTTCCTGCCTGCCTGCCTGCCTGCCTGCCTGCCTTCTTCCCCTCTCAGTATACTTATCAGTTGATCCTAAAGGATCTTGCTGCTCATATGTTCTGTGTTTCTGTTCCTTGTTATTCCTGTTCTTTTAAACTTTGCATGTTTCCCTGTCTTCTCTTTTTGCTTTTTCCATTCCAGGCACTGAGACACACATAGTAACTTATAGTCGCTTTTTTTTGAGGGAGGGAAATAAAACATTTTTTTTCATCTTTCATTCTCTTGGTCCTTGACAAAGATTTTCTCTCTTCAAATTTAACAAGTCTTACCAGGAACTCTTATGCATGCAAGTAGTCTTATCAGCTACAGTGAGCATCAAATCAGGGTTTTAGTACAAGCTACCTTTAAAAAAAAACAGCAGTTCCTTGATGAGGAATTTTTCTTAAAGGAGAGGAAGATACCTCTCCCCAACCCCCATCCCAAATCTGTGTACAAGGAAGACAGTGATCCACCATAAACAAGTGGAAAAGGAGAAATCCACTTTTTATCTTCTACTTCCCCTTGTGTTATGTTCACTCTGCTAACTGAAGCCCCACAATACAGTTTCAACTTAGAGAGAAGAATCTGTATTCACTGTTTACAATGACATGAATTAAATAGGTGCCATGGATTGCTTTCAACTGTTCATTTTTGCATTGATAAAAGTAAAACCCTTCTGGTCACTTGTTTACCCACCCAGAACATGGAGTATCTGATACTTGTCTCAGGAGTATCTGATACTCGTCTCACAGACTTCCATCTCCATCTGTACTTTTTGTGGCTTCTCTGATGGCAATACAGTCGATGCAGTATGTGGAGTTTACTTTCTCTGCTTGCTGAGCCAGCTTGAGCACCTGCTCTAGAGTGTGCTTTCCCCCTCTCACCCACATAAGCACTGCTTAACCCTGGTAAAGTCACCCCCATTATGTTGATTAAACATGTCACTGTGATACAGGCATTCACTTGATGATTTTTTTTTTTTTTAGTTACTGCATATTTTTTAACTCACACTTTGCCATGTGCTCCATGGCAGAATGGAGAATGGTAGAACAATAATACTGAGTGATATTGTGTTTTCGATAAAAATGCATGAGTTCATTTGCTCCTCACATAGGGTGGAGTAAATCAGAAGGAATTCCATTCCAGCAGGGACTGGAAACATTATATGAGGGGAAAACTAATGAGAAAGAAGTTGGATCTACAACATTTCTGCTTTGGTGATGTCTTTGTCACACAGTTGCAATTTTTGAATTTGTGCTCAGAAATATTTTTGTACAAAATTATAATAGTATTTGGCTCTGAAAACACTAGCATTTGTTATGTCTTTCAAAAATCCAGAACTTTTCTGGCGTACTAAAAATGTGTATCTATATTATATGCATTTTGCTTGTATACCTTATACTGTTGCCAAAACCTCAACTGTAAATTCCTTCTTAAAGGATTTGCTTATTAAAATCTATGATTTGTATTTTAATAAAAGAAGAAAAAGATTAGAAGACTATGTCTGCATTACTTTCCTGCTATAATTTTTTCTGACAGCCATTCCTTTATTAGTATAGGGAAGAATATATGAAGTTAAAGATCTTTTAGAAAATTTATTCAACAAAAATGCTACATTTTATTCACCATTTTCTGCAGTAATTGAAACCCAAGATAGCTTCATATTAAATAACCATTTAAGAGTTGCTTTGTTATACTATTAGACATGTTGTGTTTACTGAAATATATTTTACAAATATTTGGCATTCATGCAGCTGAAAACAAACAGGCAAAGAGAGAACAGGCCAGTAGGAGTGATGACAACAATGAGCTTCCTTTGTGTTCATGCTTATAGTGAAATCTGCATGGAGTGAATCATTGTATGTATTGATGCTTGATATTTATGTAGCATACAGTACATTTAAAAAAAAATATATAACCTGGCTGTGTTAATGAACCTGTACTTATTTTTCCATTAATTTGATTTGATTTAATCATTTTAAAGGTGTTCATTTGCCACTGTAGCAAATTGATATATTATGTAGCACCTAAGAGGCTAACATCTTTGTTTTGTTTGGGTGGTGTACATTTGAGTGTAAATGTGCGTACAATGGGGTCATCTCAACTAAACTGTGCCCCATAGACCTATTAGTAGTCAGAATTTGCAGTTATTTGCTGTTAAACAGCCAGCACCTATTCATGCCTCCGGGACAAATCTAAAACATTTAAGAGATATGGGTCCCTATTACTCTTGATTTTCTGAATTTACTACCTTCTTAAAGTTACAGAAAAACAAGGTAAAATTAATATACTAAGTAAATTTATATTCCTTTTTTTTTTCCCCTAGATTTAGCAGTTTTTACGCCACACCAGTTTCTGCTCACTGCGTGCACGCTTGCTGGCTGTACAAACAGTTCCCAGGTCACCTTGTTTACAGCACAGCTGCCACCATCTCATGTAGATGCCCCGCTCCTGATGGTTTTGGATTCTAGAACAATATATGTACAGTAAGTAAGGATTTCTTCTTTTCTAACAACACAATAGTGTATCAGTTTATTCAAGAATTCCAGTGAGTTCAATCAGGGGAAGGGTTTGTGACATAAAATTAAATTTATTATGATTAAATGCATAGAAGTGATTAGTTTAGTGGTTCTGTGAACCTTCTGATTATCACTTGCCAACTTAATTTCCATTTTGTCTTTACGCAATCAGTATAACCTACATATGGGCATAGCCTCTGCAAACTTCAGTTCAGGAAATGTTCTGGTGATATGCCCATTTTGTAGCCTCTGCTTTGTGTGTTACTGTAATCATTTATCTACTGAGTACAAATACTGCATTAGAAGTATGCCTTAGATTTATTTTTATGGTGACACAACTATGGTTTCATATTGTTAAAATAAACCCCACAAAGTCTGCCTTATATTTTTCAGTATGGCCTGAATCTTTGCTGGTCTTAATCATATTTTGCATTTATTTGCAGATGGAAAGAACCAGCAGAAGTAAATGGAATCCTAGATCGTTACATAATTTATATTGCCAACAATGAGCAGAATTTTACAAAGTGGAATGTAATCTATAACAGCACAGAACTTTTTCTGGATTTTACTATTCAGCAGCTTTTCCCGGGTACTGAATACCTCATAAAACTAGCTGTAAGTTTTAAAGATGTGTAGTAGAGGTGTAAAATGGTGAAAATTATTCCGATATTGTTAACATCTTAAATACTTAATGGTTCATGTGTCCACTTTGTTTAACCTCTTCTTTCTGAAACTAAGGGGAATGTGCTATCCTGAACAACGGTAGGTATTTTGTTTCAGAATAGGCCCTCAAAAAAATGTATATGTAATTTAAATACAGATATTTTTCAAGGATAAGTTGGATCATAACTAACAGAGGATTGACCAGAAATACATGAAAGACTTAAAAAATGTCTCCTGCCCCCAATTTACAAGAAAATATTTATCTGAAAATTTAAGCCTTCCACATTTTGTACCATGATAATTTGCTTTTTCTTCATGAAATCTGGATGTAGAAGGAAATAGTAGAGAGTTTGTTGTAAAGTAGCAGTTTGTTTATTCAAAACATTTTTTAAAAGATCTTGGTGTTTTCACTGCATTTCTTTATTATTGGTTTTATTTTGTGATGAAATAGAACAGCTTCAGCTCACTAACAAACCTGAAAATATGTGCATAAAAGCATGGGATTGTCCCTTGTTTTAAGCACACTGCTCATTTTATAACAATACCTATATAAGGATATTTGCTTTGATAAATGCCACAGAAAAATATTCTGCTCTTGATTATGAATAAATTTACATTTATGTAGACTGGGTATGCATTCATTTTTTCTTAACATGCTCTTGAATGTTCTAAATATTATACCACAAAAAATAAACTACCTTCAGGTAATGATAAGGACCTGACTTGAACTTGAAAAAGCAAGGATATTCAGTCTAATTAAAGCTTAGATTCATGTTGAAATTAATTCATTTGTGCCTAGATATTTCAGCATAGTAAATTATATAGCATATAAAGTAGCACCATGTCCAAAACTAAGGCAATACTTTAAACAAGCATTTTATGCCTTTATAAGCAAGCGGCACTATCAAAAGAGTTTGTGCTGTCCTTCATTGTGCCGTATCTCTTCTTTACTCGGGGTCAGCTCCTGTGCATGGGGGCACAAGGAGGGAGCATCAGGGCAGAACTAACAGCCAGAATCTGGTGAGCAACCAGAACAGCTTCTTTTGATGGCTCTTCCTTGGGATGTGGTTAAAACAAAGAAGTGTTGCGTGGACTTTGTGTTCACTTCATCAACATGTACAGCTTTTTTTAGAAGTTACTGAATACGTTTATAGGAACCTTTGATCTTTATATTTTATTGTTCATTTTCTTGTTTGGTTGGTTTGGTGTTGTTTTTTGGTTTTTTTTTTTTTTATATTTCATTGCATCTGTGGTAACCAGAAAGTAAGAAAAGATCATTTCTTCTGGTGATGAAGATAACCAGATTTACCTGAATAAATTGCAATGGTCTGTGATAGGCAGATCTAACGATCTAAAAGTTCTTGCAGTTTTGAAAATGTCAAGTCCAAAAGTGCATGAAATGCCCAATATATTTGAGATGTGAGAGCTTTCTTAAAACATTTGGATCCATTGTATTTAGAACTTGTCAGACTAGTCTGAGAAGAATGTAATATTGGAGATTTACAAGTTATGAAGCTTAAACATGGCCATATGTTACACTTGATGAAAGAAAAACCAACAACTCCTCCAACCCCTCCCCCCCCCCAAAAAAAAAACCCAAACAAAAAAACAACCAAAAAAAAAACCGAAACAAAAACCCACAACAAACCAACAAATCAAACACACACTTGGAAAGAAATTGAAATATTTAGTGTTTCACATTTAATTTAATCTGAATTTTAATAAAACTTTTAAAGTAAAACCAACAATATAATATGTTTAACACTGGAAACTTAACTAAATGCTTCCTTTTATTTTGATTAGAATGAAATATTTCTATCATCTAGAACATTTTTGTTTTACTTGCTTCACAGGTAATATTAATTTTGGTTTTTATCCATGCAAAAAATGATTTTGCTTTATGTGGGAAACTGGAAGTTGAGTTATCAAAAGTTGCAGCTTTGAACACAAGAATCAGGACCTCATCAACAGAACTTTCAGCACCTCACAGGCTGCTGTCTTAAACTTTTGTATGACAGGTTAATATAAGCACATTAAATAAAGTTTAAAAAATGTTATCTTTGTATGCTGTTAACAATTTTCACAATATATTACTGCCATTTAATATGTAAAAAATTATTTCATAAATGAGTATGACGGGTTTTATAAGCAAATCTAATTCTTCTTTCCAAAAGTCAGCTGAGAAGTCTTAAGGTCATGTCTCCATGGGTTAGTGCAAAGGAAATTGCTTTTTGTCAGTTCATGCTCTAAACTGGATGGGGGTGAGCCAGGCCAATCTGGAACCAAATGAAAACCAGAAAGGCTGCATTTAGTACCTGGGGTGGAACACCCATGTATATGACTTGTGTGCTTTTGTGATTTAACTCTTAAGCTAATATCTCCTCAGGGCTGTGTTGTGTGGGTAAGCTAGCTCGGGTGCTAGCTGGAGGATTGCTGTGTAGTGTCTTGTTATGTGATTTGTATCTGTGCCTTGGCTCTCCAGATGCTTTGGTTTTTTGCACATCTTGCCTCAAATCTGTTACTCAGTGAAGTTCAGAATGGCACAATGGGGCTTGATCTAGGTGTAGGTTTCCATGGCTTTGAGCAACACTGGATATGATTGCCAGAGTCCCAGCAGTGTCCAGTCCACTTGGATACATTAATGTGAAATCCTACTATTTAAAATGTAGATAAGCTTTCTTTTACTGTTTGTTTGGGTTGGGTTGGGTTTTTTTAGAAGAATCAGAAACTTCATACTCGAGCAAGTTTCAGAGATATAAAAACTGAGCTACATTAAATTCAAGAAATAAATTAATAGGAAAGCTGCTGTTACTAGGCCCTTCAGTGAAAATGCCCTCTACTGCTGAGGAGGTCTTAGTGGAACTTGTTTATCAAGCCAGTAAGGAATGAATGAGGAAGAGGTCTTCCAGAGCTGGTCTTTTTGGCTTCTTCATGAAGTCAGTAGAATTGAAATGATTTGAAGAATAGCCTGCCTTTGCTGGAAGAATGATGTTCTTAAATATTTTCCCTATCAAAATGCCAACAGTTATCTGAGCATCTGTCTAAGATTACTTTTTTTTTTTTTCTTTTTGAAACTATCATGTTTAAAGTAAATGCCACTTTTGGATGTTCCCAAAACTGAGGTTGCTTGATTTCATCTTTATTTGATAGAGCAAACTGAACACAGGGAGTAGTTTTGTAGTTATGTTGGGAGTGTAATTTCCAGTGAATCCAAAACAATCTTGATGTATAAAATAACCTCTCCTGTACAAACAGTTCTTATTTTTACCCGTGGGGCTAGTATACACTTTTGGAGTGGGGTAGGAAATACACTGACTGCTCTCTGATTGAGAGAAACATTTTATTCCTGGAGATCTGGACAGCAAGATAATTTTACCTTTGTGTGCTGATGATCCAGAGTGGGCTACTTGTCCGCTTCAGCACGTGGGCAACTCCTAAAAACACAGGTGGTCCCATAAGTTTTAATTAAGAGTATGTCTAAATCTGAATCTTTGTTGAATTCAGGATTTGATTTATTTTATTGCTAAACAATAACATTAAAAAGAAACAATAAACTAAACCAAGCACCTTTAAATCCAGTACAGAGTTGATATATTCTTGTATATTGTTTTTAACTTCTCTAAGAAATCCTGTCTCTTATCATTGATCTTAGGGCAAGTAATTGGAAAACCAGCACATGTAAGGACCATAGCTGTGTAGTCTTGTGTTTGTGTATGTAAAATTTTCAAAGCCTGTTATATGGGGCAATATGCACATTTTCTTGCACATTGGATTGTTTCATAATCAAGCAAAATGTAAAAATCGTGTAATCAATCTTTTCTTCCGTGGTAACTGAAATACAAATGATTTGATTTTGTTATCCATAAACATGTAATAATAAGTGTTGCATATTGATTTATAATAGAGTGGTTTTTCACTATTTTTATTGCATCTGTGTGCCAGTTTGTGTGCTGTCATGAAGTGCAGGACTGTCTGAATGGCATTTTTTTCTCAATAACTATTTGAGATAATTTTTAAAGTGTGTTGCAACTTGCTCAATGTATTCTGCATCTGGAAATTGTGAGAACTTTTCAGTCAATTCCAGAAGAGTTTTGCACAGTAAATGATATATACTGTACTGTAATTTTCTTTACCTGCGGCTGCAAAAGCAGTGGAAATCTAATTGTGATTATGACTAATAGTCAAATGCAAAATGCTACAAGTCAAACATTAATATAATGATTTAGCTATATTATACCTAAAAACTAAGTATCATGAGTAGCACATCAAAAAGAGGTAACAAATCTATGCTAAGAAAAGTATCTTCTATAAAAAGCACAGACTTGATAAGTTTAGATAAGTAAAATTTATAAAACTTTACAAAAAATCATTGCTAAAATTATTGGCTTTACATTGAAATATGTTTGTTTTGATTCATATTTTAAGGCTTGCACGGGAGGTGGATGTTCAATAAGTGAAGCTAGCACAGCTATAACAGATGAGAGTACACCAGAAGGTGTTCCTGCTCCAAAAGCCCAGTCATATTCATCTGAGTCCTTTAACATCTCATGGACTAAGCCTGAGTATCCGAATGGTAAGTGAACTCTTTTAGCCTCAAGTTAAAAAGATGATTAGTAAAGGTAAATTAATATTCTAAATGGCAGCTTATATGTGGTGCTTAATTTTTAATGATCATTTTAGCACATAAAATACCTGAGATAGTATCATTGTCCGCAGCTAGGAGATTGTGGTTTTCAGCCTATCGTATGGTTTCAGTGGCTCAAAAGTGCTCCCTTTTGATAGTTCTTGTGTACTGCATCTCATTGTTTAATGTTTTCCAGGATAACTGAGCTGAGGAATAGGCATTCTTGGAGAATATCAGTCTAGGATGTTCATTTCACCCTCCAATAAAACATTCATTTCTTTTACATTAAATGCTATGTAATAATCATTATTTTGTGTTCTACATAATCATCTTGAAGGTGTACGTTTCCATGGCTGTCAAAGTTAAATAATATACTTTCTTTTGTTTAGAAATGTTTTCCATTTTGAAATATCAACTGGTAAAACTTTTGGACAAATTTTACATTTCTGATGATATTGCACAATATCATACGGCCTTTGAATTCACCTTGATTTTTTTCAATCATGCATCTAACAGTTTAAATCACAGCAGAGGACGTTTATACAGAAATCACTGAATTTAAAGCAACAGAAATATTTTCCTTCATTAGCTTATAATATTGATATATCAATTGTTTCTCACAGTGGTTTCACATGAATTTCATTTTTCCCCTGAAAGTTTTTGCCTGCTTTCAGTGTGGTGGAGCACATCCAACTTGTACAGCTTCATTACAAGACACTTTAAATGATTCCCCCAAAAACGGTGATTGTAAGAGCTACATATATGTAATATTCTCTAAGTTCTTACATTACTTTTAAAAAGAAATGAGTATGTCATTTGCTGTTAAATAATGTATTTGATATTTAATGGTTCTTTGTATAGGAGTCATATTGGAAGAATTTGCCTCCTAGCCCCTTAGAAACCCTCTAACCTTGTTTCTAAAATTCCATCAGCATCTGTGGCAAAGGCTTAGAGTAAAGCAAGGAGGAAGGAAAAAGGGGCAGGGGTAAGGGATGGGAGGGGAGGAAGGGGAGGAGGGGAGGCAGGAAGGCAGAAAGACCATGTATGTGGCTTAGTGGCTGAAGTGAATAATTTACAGTGAAATGGGCATTTTTTACATGTTATAGTTTATGTCAGGACCTGATCCTGGTATCCTTGCATTATGGGAAAAAATCCAAATAGTTCAGAGAGTGTTTTAGCTAATCAAATAAATATAAATATATACATACATATGTTTATATATGCAACAGCACAGGATAAAGACCTATAGTTTGATAAATAAATTTCCACATGCTTCCTTTAAAACAATAAAAGTTCGGAATATGTACCTAAATTTGTTCTTTGTATTGTTCTGTTAATACAGCATTTACTATGTACAGCTTGGCTCTCCTTTTAAAAATAATGGATAGGTTGTTAGGAAACAACTGAGAGTGTTAGAGCACCCTCAGAAATTTTGCAGATGACACCAAGCTGGGCAGGAGTATTGACCTCCTTGAGGGTAGAAAGGGTCTACAGAGGGTTCTGGCCAGTCTGAATCGATGGGCTGAGGCCAAATGTGTGAGGTTCCACGAGGCTCCATGCTGGTTCCTGCACTTGGGTCACAACAACCCCACGCAATGCTACAGGCCTGGGGAAGAGCAGCTGGAAAGCTGCCTGGAGGAAAAGGACCTGGGAGTGTTGATTGACAGCCGTCTGAACATGAGCCAGCAGCGTGTCCAGGTGGCCAAGAACGCCAATGGCATCCTGGCTTGTGTCAGAAATAGTGTGGCCAGAAGGATTAGGGAAGTGATTGTCCCTGTGTACTCAGCACTGATGAGGCCCCATGTCGAATACTGTGTTCAGTTTTGGGCCCCTCACTACAAGAAAGACACACTGAGATGCTGGAGTGTGTCCGAAGAAGCGCCACAAAGCTGGTGAAGGGTCTAGAGCACAAGTCTTATGAGGAACAGCTGAGGGAGCTGGGGTTGTTTAGCCTGGAGAAAAGGAGGCTCAGGGGAGACCTCATCGCCCTCTACAACTATCTGAAGGGAAATAGATCATAGTGAGGTGGGTGTTGGTCTCTTCTCCCACTTAACAAGTGATAGGACAAAAGGAAACAGCCTCAAGTTGCTCCAAGGGAGTTTTAGACTGGATATTAGGAAAAATTTCTTCACCAAAGGGTTGTCAAGCACTAGAACAGGCTGCCCAGGGAAGTGGTGGATTCACCATACCTGAAGGTATTTAAAAGATGTGTAGATGTGGCACTTAGGGACATGTGGTGTTGGGTTAGGTTAACAGTTCGAGTCAATGATCTTAAAGGTCCTTTCCAACCTAAATGGAAATGTTTCTCTGATTCTATGAAATACAATAAATAGCTTGTTAGGAAAGCTGTGGATCTGAACTGGATGAGCAGCAGATGGGATAAGAATCAGGGGAGTTTTATAAAAGAAATTGTATTCTTCTGTCCCTTGTCTTTTCATCCATGGAAACTGGAGGTGTCAACAGCCTTGATGACAACACTGTTCACCTCTATATTGCAGTTTTGAACAGTGCATTTAGGTAGTTACCACATTTGCCATATAGTCTACTCCTGTGTAATCCTGAATACAACCTGTGTAGGCCTTCTGTGTGTATTTTTCCACTTTTAAAATATTCTCCAATATTTTCACATATTCTCACTATTTGAAGCCCATGGAGTATTTTTTTCCTTGGTACTGTTCTTATTTTTTGGTATATGTGGATAGAATGCAGGTTGCTGTTAAAGGGTTTTCCTTAGGGTAGGAACTGATGAAAGGGGTTTGGCTAAATCAGCTGCTGCTGTCCTGCCTTGCAGGGAAAGGCTGCTGCTTTTCACCTGTGAGCTCTTGATGAGTAGTTAAGAGTGGAAGAATTGGTATCTCATGAGCATTTGGCAGCCAGAAGGGTATTAGGAGAGCAGGGACTTTGTTTTTTCATTGTAATAATAATATGTTCACACTAGCACAGTGGTCAAGAAGGGATATGCACATTTTCTTTCATTTTTCTTCTTTCTTCTGCCCCACTTTTTGGGGAGTTTCAAAAAGATCATATAACTAAGCACATATTTTCCCATTCTCTTATTTTTTTTCTTTCTAATTTCTTATTTTCATCCGTTTCCTTATTTCGCAAAATAATTTTTTTTAAAAAAAGGTGTAAAACTTCTCACTATGCAACTGCTTAATCAGGAAAGATTACATTGTTCGGTGACTTTATTTTGTTCATTCTCAGCATATCTTTTGGGATGCCTAGTGGCCATGTCATTTATAATCGCTCTCTGTGTCAGTATTTTAAAACTGTGTAGGAGGCTGAAAAATATCATAGTTGAGAAAACTGAAATATAAGAAAGAAAAGCAGAAGGAACTTTCCTCTAAATTTTCTTACGTCAGCATTTTACTTGTGTATTCTCATAGTCAGAAGTTTCTAAGGTTTTGGGTTTTTTTTTCTTCCAAAAAGATAGAAGTTTCCTGCTTTTGATTTAATTGGTTTGAACTCGGTGAGTTTTAGTCTACTAGGTGTAAGTAGTGCTTTTGAAATGACTCAACTTGGCTTTGTTTCATGGGGAAACCTCAGAACTGCAAACATTTGCATATCATAAACGATGATCTCCTTAGTAGTTCTCTGGAACCATTCCTTTACCTCCCTTCTTTCTTCTGATACTGTATGACAAGTTACTGTTTATTTCAATGGGCTGAGGAAACTTATTACTGTCACTGATGTTGAATGGGTGTGTAGGCTGACTGGGGTTTGGACAGCATAGACTTTACTATGTTCTCTTGATATATATGGAGTCCAGCTGTCTGCCACCAGTTAGAAAAAAATTAAGGGGGATTAATATGCTACCCTTTAGGCTAAAGGTGGCAAATAGGATTAAAGGCTGTTTGGCTTCTTCATAAAGATGACACAATCAAGCTTTGAGATAAGAGTTCATCTAGACATCAAAGGCTAATGTTATCCAAACATGGATATTGAATTTCTGGGATCCATTTTTCATTGAATTTAAGGCCAATTTACTTTTTTTTTTTTTTTTTTGGTGAAAAAAAATTCATTTAATAGAAAATAGAAAATTATACACTTAATTGTTTGTTGAAAGTTGCTTCGGAAATGTCATTTATGTGCCTGGTGTAGAAAAAAGATTTGGAAGATTATATGCTGAATATATTTCTAATATGCACATTTTCTTTGACTCATTTTCAAACCAACAATAAAATGGTTGATGGGACATGGCCCAGAGGTATGTCATTTTACAGCAGGACCCTCCTCTATTTCTATCAGACATGTGTCACATATGTAGATAGTGTAATATAAGCAGTATTGAACATTTAGTCAAGGGCAGGATATGGAGAAGCTTATGAAATAGCATGTGACATCAGATATTCTGTTTTGAGCCTTCACTATTCTAGTGGCTTCAATAAAGAATCATATATTCTTCAGAACATATCCTTTATAGTCTTGCCATATAATTTGAGGTCTGCTCTTTTAAAAGCCATCCACATAAAAAAAAGTGACCTTATCTCTTTTCACCATTGAAAATTTTCTGTAGATGATCACTTCTCAAAAACTTCACTTTACTTGTGTACATGTCGTAGATAAAATCAAGTCATGATCTGGACTGTATCTTCCAAGGCTATATGTATGGGAAATATTAGGTATAGTAAAAACTGGTTTATATTCAGTGAACTAATTCAGTACTTGGTTCTACAAATCCTTGTGCTTGTGGAGAAACAACTTGTGTTTGTGGTCAGTGAAACTGATGTAGGTAAAAGTATGTTTGCTTAAGATTTGACCTCTAGATTGTACCTTAAGAGTAAAGTGCTTGTATCACTTCAGATTCAAAACCTTTTTTCATCTTTAATGTCTGGAATATCATTGACAGTTTATATGGCCTTACTCAGGGAGGGGAGAAGAGGAAGAAAAAGGGAAGATTGTGCAGCTTTCTACAGTTTAAGCTTAATTTGCATTGTTGGATTTCTTTCAAAAATTAAACATAATTGTACTATAGTCAATTGAAATTTTGTCTTCAGTGAAACCAAGATTGAATCTAGCTACCTGGACTTAATAATTATGGAGAAACTGCATCTTTTCTTGGTGACCATGTGTCACTTGTGAAACCTTGTAAACCACAAAAATGTGTCATACTCTTTAGTATTTCATGGATGGTAAACCAGGAATTTCCAGCAAGTCTTGAGAAGTACATAAACTTTGGACAAACTTTGAACTTCTCAGTATGCTTGGGAAACATACACCGCTGAAATAGAGAGGCTAAGTTATTTATCCCTGGATGAAAAGTATTATTGCCTGATTTTAAAAAAAGGCTTTACATTTCCAAATCAGACCCTTTTGTTCTGAAATGTACATTTTTTCTTTCTTTTCATTCTGTAATTTTGTCCTTCAGAGTCATATAAGGCAAAGGCAGAAGTAAAATCAAGAGATAATAGATCAGCTTATTAGAGACGATTGCTCTCTGACAGTACTGGGAGGACTAACAAAAGCTCAGTATTGACCAGCAAGCTGCTTCTCAGAGTGTAGATGCTCCATAGTGCTGTGGTTTTAGGAACACTTTAAAATAACTATCCAGTTAATTAATACTGAGTTACAGTGGAGATCCTGTAGAGGTACATATGACACCCACATTAATATCAAATGATCTCATCACGATTCATGCTGTTACCATAAATAATCAAATGAATTAATAACCCATTACTTTAAAGGGTTAGTGCTACTGATACAGGTACTTCAGCATTGGGGTTTTTTTCCCATGTAGAACACCTCCTTAATGCCAGTGTTCACATTTTTCCTCTGAGATAAATATAATACTTTTATATATATAAAAAATTTGTTTATTCAATGTAGGGCAAATACCAACCACTAATGCCCTTGCTTTACAAGCAACTGGACACAGAACCCCAAGGGATTTTTGCTTTAGGAAGCCTGTCAAATGTGGTAGGATTGATAGTATGAGATTTACCAGAACTTCCTCCCACATGCACGTCTCTGCTGACTTGAGTTTAGCCTCTCACTTTTCGAAAAGAGAAAATCAAGGAATCTGTGAATAACTTCACTATACTCTGCATTGCTTTAGCATATAAGTCTTTTGAGGTATAACTCTTCAAAGCTTAGCCAAAACAGTTGTGTATACACTTTTATTTACGAAGCATTTCTTCATTCAGTAGAGGGGAAAATCTTTTCTCAGTTTCACACAGAATCTTCCTCAATGTAGTTTCAAACAATTCTGTTTTAAGGGAAAGAAAGACAAACTGAGCTATACTTTTTACATTATGAAGATGTTTTCTATAATGAGAAGATTAGAAGCCATCCTCTAAACTGAACTCACTTCAAATGAATCCTATAGCTTTGCATTTATTGGCCTTAAGATTTCACACTTAATTAGCTTTAAAAAAAGGAGAATATTCAGAAGTGAGTAAGATGGAGGACTAACCCTGAGAAAAAGGATTCCTTTGCAAGCTCAGCTTCCAAAGTCTAAGCAAATCTGTAAAATTTGGTCTTTAGTTCATTAAATTCAAAACACTGTGTATATATGGTCTGTACAAGATTCATGCTATACTATCATGCACCTTTGGAAGAACAGAGATTTAGATTTCCTTATAAATGGAATAAACAATCACCTGAAATTTTTGAGTTAGTATTAGCCAATTACACCAGAAGGACAATTCTGTCCTGTATCTAAAAGTCTTGTTAATGTTTGAAAATGTGTTTTCTTTCTTTAGTTTGAATAGATAAGGAATAATTTACTTCAGGACTTTTTCTACGGCATACTGGGAAGGAAACAGCAATCCATACTATTTTGTGGTTTTGTTTAGAAAAGTGGGTAAAACTGTTTAAAAAATAAAAAATTAAGTATCTAGTTTATTGGCAAAATGCATAAAATCTCAGATAATTATAAACAAGAATGAGTATCAGTAAGGTGTTTTGTGTGAAAAAATTATTTGTTACCAATTTATTGTCATTATAGCACTGTCCTAAATTGTCCTTCAATGTTTCAATTACATTGTAGATCATTATTTTTTTTTAAGTCTAAAACTGTTAAGATGTGAGATGGTTTTGTGTGTCTTTCTAGTTCTTGTTTCAATAGCCATATGCAGAGTAGGTTGTGAAAAAGAATTGCCTCACTTTTCATGATTCCAAGGTGATGTTAGCTGCTCTTCAGAAACGTTTGTTAAGGGGTATCTCTGGAACAGTGTAATTGTTTTCAAAACATGCAATACACTTGCAAGGTTTTCAACAGTTGAAAGATGGGAGAATGTGTTTCTTCTAAGTGTTGCATACGCAGTCCTCCTTAAACACATACCTGATTAAGTGCAAACTGTTTGAAATACTCCTACTAACACCCTAATGCCTGTAGCATTAGTTTTCTTCTAAACTCTGTAGCTCTTTAGATATTGAGTGCTATCACATTGTTTTATAGGTGTTATTACTAGCTATGGATTGTATATGGATGGTGTTCTGATGCAAAATTCATCACAGCTAAGTTGTTATGCTTATGGACTTCCTCCTTGGAGTCTGCATTCCTTCAGAGTCCAGGCGTGTACTGCAAAAGGCTGTGCTTTTGGTCCACTGGTGAGTACCTTAATTTGCATTCTGGGAGTGTAATAAATGTCAGATGACAGTGAATATCAGAGTAAATGGTGATGATTCACTCTGGTCAGTACTAACCCATCTGGCAAAATGTGACATTTAAAAAAAAATCCTGTTTAAGAGCTGCTAAAGATTTGATAGGTCACTGTTAGGCACTGTTCCAAAGTAGAACATACTACAGTGAAGAAAGGCAAAATTTGAGCTGAAACACACATTATTTAAATTAAATAGAGTTAATATGTTTGAAAGGTGCAGATGTGCTTTAGCCAGATTTATAAGGATGTATATAAAGAAAGAGTTACTGTTTCAGTAACGAGCATATTTCTAGCTGCCTGACTGAAAGGACTAAAGTTAATTTGAGAATTACAGAAGCCAGAAGTGGCAACAGGAGCAACGAAAATATGGGGATACATAAATATCTTTTGAATGCAAGTATGTGATCAAAATATTATAATGGACATATTTTAACAGTCTTGTACAGCGCTCAGTTTTTTCAGGATTTGAGAATACAGGAATATTAAATTTGGCATGTGAAGCAGAAGCCTTCTGAGGCTTTTTTATTTTGTTAAAGATTTTTAGACATGTAACAGAACTGTTAAGTCCAGTATGATTTCATAGTACTGTAGCTGATGAATAACTGAAATAATATCTACTATGCTTGGTTTTGTTTTCAGGCATAACTGAGAAAGAAACCTGTGTTAATTCTGAGATCTAATTTTTTGTTTAATTCAACTTTATATGTGCACTTTTAATTTTGCTAACAAGAAAAGGAATAAAAAAGAAAAAAATAATATCTGGGAGTTTTTTATGTTGTTCTGTTTATTTTTTCATCATAATTTGTAATATCACTATCTTGTCCTCTGGAAAGAACCTCCAGATTTTACTGTTATGATATAATTCGTTAGTCGTATTTTCAATATTCTTTTCAAGATTGCTTTCTTTCAAATGCTAGTAACATCATCTATCTGTAGAAGATTAGACTTTATGACTATTAAACATTTTATAGCTTGCTCTACTTTGAACGATATTTACTCTTAAAAGCTTGAATGGCTTTTTGCCAATTTTTCTTGTGCAATTTTTACAATTTCATATATACCCCATAAGCAAACCTTGTTTTAAGGTGTTTGATGTGTGGTAACTTAATCCATTTTGTTAGTAGTGATATCTAAGTCATTACCAGAGTTTGCATACAGATGAAATATGTATGTTTTCAGTACTTCTATCCTATTAAATAGACATCACAAGGACAGAACAGAACAGCAGTATTAGGGTTTTAAAAAATATTTTTAGTAGCCTTTTTTCACCTCTCCACTGAACTGCAGACGTATAACTTGACTTTTGAAACAATTCAAAGTAGGGGTCGCTGTAGCCAATACCCATCTGCATCCCATGATCAGTACACAAACTGTTTTCTAAAGCCAGCGATCCATCTCTAATCACAGGAATTGAAGTACAACATCTTTATTTAGGCTCACCTAAGTGCTGCCAGGAATTTAAAGCACTGCATCTTCATCTGATTTTTTTGAAAGATTTTTATATCAATTACAGAATAAATCCAGCACTTGAAAAAAAACAAACCAACAAACAAAAAACAACAACAAAAAAACCAACCAAATGTTTTGCCTGTACTCTAAATAGTATGGGAGACATCTCCCAGTAGTAAACTGAGATGCTTCCAGCTATTTTTGTTGCTGATCTTGTGCTTAATGTGACCTAATCGATGAATGAATGCTATGTGACTATCCTAAATACGGAATTTCTCCAGCTTATGTTTCTGAAGGTGGCTCTGAAGATCTTAATCGATTATGGGAACATTAGCAGTTACTGTGGGCTAGATAGTTTTTGTTTAATTTATTTTTTCCAGTGACTGATTTATTTTCAAGTGAGATACAAATTAATAACATGTAAATTAAGAAATGCTAAATTTTAATCTCTTTCTAGGAAAGCCAAGATATTGCTTTTGCATCTGTTCTAATTGGCTTTTGTTGCTTAAAAAGGAATAAAAATATGGATTATCAAGAAATAATGTAACATCTAATAGATTCTTTAGAGGAATTCAGGAGATTATAAAATTCTTCTGGTTTTGAAAAGTGTTAGCTTTTGTAAATATCTTGTAAATAAATGGAAATGGTCAACACTGAATATTTGTCATCTCAACCCACTGCTATTAAACTGAAATTTCAGGTTTTAGCTTATGTGTATGCTATACATTTTTTAAAAAACTTAGACAGATAACAGTGTTTTCCCTATATTATTTTTTTTAATCCTATGATTTAGCGCTACTCATATAGTGTTATTAAGTCTTTTTATTATTAATAAAAATATCTGAAAATATTACAGAATTATGTATAAATAATGTTTAGAAAAAGAAACATGAAACAGGTTTTCTGCATCATATGTTTATATACAGAAGGTATATATTTTTTGCACAAAATATTGCTTGCAAAATACACTGCAGAGGTGTACCTGTAGAAGATACTACATATACTGATTCTAAACAGTGTTTCAATATGTTTTATACTGGAAAGAGTAACAGGTCATAAAGAAAAGGCTAGAGACACAATACAGCTGTTGGCAGCTGTTTCAGATGTGGTATAGTTTGCTATAAAATAGTTTGCTATAAATTCATACTGTTTTAAGAATATTTAAATCCTCTTCAGTAGAAAAAATGGTTTATATTAATTTCTCCATGTTTCTGATGGGATGAGATTGGAGTACCAGCATTTAGTAGCACAACTTTACAGGAAATTATTTTAGCTTAGAAGGCACAGTTCAGTCAAATTCTTCCATAAGGATGTTTTTGACTAAAGTACCCAAATAATCAATGTGTCACTGATCCAATAAATCTGTGAAGCATTTGTTTATCTTTAAGCATGTACTTTATCCTATTGAGTTTACTGCAAGTGCTCAGCTATTTTAAATATAATAGAGTGTATAAATATAGAAACACATGTAGAGGTACTGATGCACATCACAGATCTAACCTGGTACTTATAAAGAAAAAGCTTCCCAAATTTTACATGCTAAAAAATAAAACATTCTTGTTTCAAGGACAGAGAAAGTATGTTTGGTTATTTTGATGGCAGAGCAGGTGTGGCAGATTAAAAATAGCGTTTATTAGCACTCCCATGAACCTGTAGCTGAGAGGCACTTAGAAAGGTGTGAAACCATGTTATACCTTAGGAAACACCAAATAATTAATGTATGAGAAACCAACTTGTTGCCATAAGTAACATCATAGCAAATGATTTTGTTCCACAGCACTGAACATTTACTACAAGTTATTAAATTTAAATTCTTAATTTCTATAATATTGAACCAGTATTTATTGATATTAAAAAATCTTCCATATTCTTTACATTTTCTAGTTCTATAAACATATTTTGTTCTCTTTTAAAGATCTACTATTTATTGCAACTTATATTTGTTAGGTGAAATTAGAAATTAATTCAGGGAGTAACCAATACACCCCAAAGGATATATTTTCTCTGAAATATCTACAGTATTTTACTACAGCATTTAAATGCATGTTCCTTACAGTTGTCTTTTAAAATGCAGAAACTAAAAAATCTGTGGTCTTCTCTTGCTGCTTCCTCTCTAGCGCTAAGCTGAGATCATTCATTCACATGAGGTGCAATGATATTTTCAAGAAATTAATCTTTCATTCTTTCCCAGTATTTATTTCCTGTTCCTTACAGGAGTCTCCATATAAAGTACGATAGTTGCTGGAGAGCTTCAAACAATAGAAAGTAAAATGCTTAAAAATTAGGACACCTGAAGTGTTAGTTACATTTTTTTTTTTCTAACTAAATAATTTTCCTTAAAATTTTGCATTTCTTATTCCTTCTCTATTTGTAAACTATGGTAACAAACCTCAATCTCATGGTTAAACTTACAGGTAGAAGCTCGGACCATGGAAGCTTTCCCCGAGGGAACAGTTGATATATTTGCTACTGTTGATGGGTCCAAAGAAGTTCAGTTAAAATGGCTTGCCCCAGATAAACCTAATGGAAAATTGACCTACACAGTCCTTGTCACCGGTCTCTTCTATGCTGATCAAGGTATTTTTTTTCTATTATAGTAAGTCTAATGATAGCATTGATACTTCATTTCAATTTAAAAAAAATTCCTTTAGAACTAAAGTATTCTTTTTTTGCTACTTCATTGACTATTTTAGAATTATCAATTTTATTCTTTAAGAACTGCTGCTTTGATTTATGGTGCTTTACATTTGTACAAACACATAAATTGGCAAATAAAGATAAGCCCTCTGAACTCATTTAGTCTCTAGATATACACATGGAGTCTTATCTCACAACCTTCACTCAGATAAGGAAGCTATACTCAGAAAATTTCAGTTGGTTTGCTTATATAAGTAGGAGCCACTCATGAGAGCTGTTTATAATATGGTTGATCATGGGTATCTCTGAAACTTATATAAGCTGCCATAAAGAAGTAAGGATTGGAAACATCCAGCCACCTAAAAAAGTATGCAATGAAATCAGACACTTGTTCCTAAAGAAGAAATGAAAAGAAAACCAATTCTTTATTTCTGTATAACAGACTCACCATATGCTATAAAAGCCTGAAAAGTATAGTTATATGTTAAGCCTTATTGTATCATGAGCTGCTGTTTTGTTTCCACTGGTTTATATTGTGTGTTGTTGGAGGTATTTTGTGTCTTTCAAACCTAAACATAGCAATGTGGTCTTGGGTAAAAATGCTGCTAAATCAGAGCAGGTAGAGTTAGACAGTAAAGTTGCCTTTGCATAAAAGACTATATAAGGCACTAAAGAATGTAAATGGACATTTTTTCCAAATGTATTACATAAAGTGAGTATTTTTCAGTTGGAAGTAAAATGCTGTGTCCTCTAATTATGATAAAAATGTAAAATACTTGGGCAGTGAATAAAAATTAATGTTCACAAAATGCATGTGAGCATTTAATATGTCAATTTGAGCTATTAAGTATACTCTAAGGTATAATAAATAATAAAATATTGTACACACATGTTTATGAATTATACCTAACAATGTTGTCATTAATTTTTCGTGCACTTTAAATAGCATGATTGACATCAGGCAACAATAAAAATGTTTTTTTCTGAGTATAATACAAAATTGTGGTTGAAAATAATGTTTGGATGACATTTAATCCTTCTATGTACTGTACACAAATTTAATCAGTATTGTAAATGCAGTAACAGATAGAGAATTGAATCACTGATGTCTTTATAACTTGCCTTTTTTTTCTGCTCAGAATGAGAACGATTTGTTTCCAGTATCGGTGCTAAAGAGAACATACACGCTGTAATTGCCGTCCTCTGCAAAGTAGTATATAAATGAACTTGTTTGTGTGCTGTTTGGAGAAACACATTCATTGAAGAGTGTAATGTGTGGTAGGCAGTCTCAGCTGACCCCTCACAAAGGCTGTTGTGTCCCTTTTTTATGCAATGAAGGCTTTGATGTATTCTGCTGTGAAGCACTTGTATGATTATGA
>NW_020799097.1:101947506-101985006 GCF_003259725.1 Athene cunicularia | reverse complement strand
ACATATATATATATATATATATATATATATATATGTGTGTGTGTGTGTGTGTGTGTGTGTCTCTGTCTGACTGTCTTAGTATTCTATGTACACTATTTTTCCACTAAATGGATCTGCCATTCATCAAATTTGTTTGAGACACCATATGACTTTCCATCCAGCTGTTTTTACAAATATGCATACCTCATAGGAATTAAAGTGAACAGCCTAGGAGCTTATTGGTTATTTCCTTGTTATAATAAGTTGTATTTCATTCTAGACTGTTTTATAATGAGGCCGGATCATCTTAAATAATTTGCAAAAGATTTAAAGTTGCTGTGGGGTTTTTTTGGGGTGGGGAATATTTATCCTCTATACTAAAAAAAAACAAACACATCAATAAAGAATACGTTGTAATACATAAAAGCAAAAGAGAATGTTCGTCTTGTACAGACTTTACATTCCTGACTTCAGAATCCAATATCAATGTTTTGTAATGAATGTCCCGGGTTTTCATTGCTGTTTAGTTCGGATACTGTTGAGGATACTTATTTTTTCGATTTTTAGATGTTAGCATGGCAAGGTCCTGGTAAATAGTGTGCACCTGGTCAACATTTATCAATAGCCACACTGAAAGAGAAGGCAAGACTAACTAACATAAACTGATTAAAAATGTCACTGTGGAATTGCAAGTGTGAAATGCAGATCGGCAGGAGAGAGTTTGGATTTTCTGCCAATAGAGTAGGATACTGATAATGGATTTTTCCATAGTTTGACCATTCTTTAACAAGGTAAATAATATCTGTATTAATTATCCGTAATTTTCTAATTCAACTATTTATTTTTCTGACAGTCTTTCTGTTTGAAAATACGTGTTAAAACATAGGAGGGAGCTTTGTTGAGTCTCTTTCACCATTCTGATCTATACAGGTACGTTTTCCAGAAGAGTATTTCTTCCCAGCAAACTGCATATGAGGATCAAATACGATTTTAGAAATTGAGGACTCTGTCCCAATTCTGCAATGTTCAGGCAACATGTTTTTCTGCAAAGACAAGTTGCTTTACATTAAGTCATTTAAGTTCCCGTGCCACCTTGGGAGAAACTTTAAAGAGAAATTTGTTTTGCAGCTGGTTAGTCTGACACATGAAATACTGATAATACCAGATCACAAGCAGCTTTTCTCTCTTTAAGAGGAGTTAAAGTTCTTGTTATTATCTGATACATTTCCAATTCTCAGAGGACTTGAGGGGGAAAGAAAGGTGACAGGATTATATCCCTCAAGGAGTTCCTCATTCAGCCCTATTTACCCTTAGGGTGGTTTAGATTAAGTACAGGGTCATTTTTAATTGCATCTGGATATCTGAAATTAAGTTTCTAGTACAGAAAGGATCAGGTATTACCTCTTTTCCAGAGGAGAGAGTTGGAGGAAATTCTTATCTTCCTACCTGTGTCAGATGACTGCATTAACCCAAAATGAATCCAAATCTGTAGTTCCCTGGATGTTGTGATGCATTTGAATGCAAGTTTGACATAAAGAGAATCCTTAATTAACTATTTGTCCTCAGGGAGTTTCACAACACGAAGTTGCAGGGTTATACTCAGGAGTCTTTGTTGCTCATGAATGTAGAAATCCATGTACTTTATTTTCAGTTTTGGTTGTTTGGGTTTTTTGGGTTTGTGTGTTTTGTTTTGGTTTTGTTGTTTGTTTTGTGGGTTTTTTTTTTATTTATTTCTGTAACTTCTGTTGTTGACATATCATTCAAGGTTCTTACTTTTCAGCAGTGTAGTTCATCTGTATTTTTGTAAACAGAAAATTATCCATCTGCTAACTGCTTATTTGGAGATACTGTACCAGAAAGTTTCCTTGCTCATTCTCTTGGCAAATGAGAATTCTGACAGCAGAATACAGCATTTTCTGGTTAAAAAAACCCCAACAAAACAAAACAAAAAACCCCAAAAAACAATCACATAAAAATACCCACAACCAAACCCCCCCAAAATGCTACAAGTAAGTTGACTTTTGCATATAACATTAGAATTTTGTTCATCTAATCTTTTTGTTTAATATTTACTATATATATATAAATAGAAGGAAACATATATAAATAGAAGGAAACAGACCATCTATTAATTTGCCTTGTATTAGAAGGTTCTTCTTATAATCTTGATTAGGCACAGTGCTTCCAGTACACTCTCCAATCAGAATTCAAATAGGGAATGTTAAGAATCAAGCTAGTGCACAAAACCAGTATCTGCTGGGGGAAGACGTGCCACCTGCAGATGTCAACAGAACTGGGGAGAGGAATGCTGAAGCCCCTTAAAGTTTCTAGCCTGTCTTGTGTTGAAGGCTTGAGAATGAAGAATGAAAATTCTGTGGGATGTTATCTTCAAAGATGCAGAAGAAAGTAAGTGTTTTACACTTAGATCTGACAATTTTAAAACAACACAACAATTGTTGAGAATTAAATGTGTTTCAGAAATGACTAAAACATTTCCAAGAGTTTGCAATTTTCATAGTAAATTTCTTTTAGAGGTGGTTGTTTGCATAATTACTTCAAAATATAAATATCTAAGTATAGATTTGCATTATAGTTGCTACAACTGAATATGCCATACCTGACAATAGATGCAAGTTTAGATGTGCTTTAATATTTGCAGGAAAAATTCTTCTACAAAAATGGCAGTATATTCATTCCATATATGTAATCAAAGCATATAATTTACTTTCAAGACAAGCTATTTCTTAAAAAACATACGAATTTATTTTCCTATTGTTGGGTATTTATTAAGCCATTCCTCTAATGTTGCTGAACATTCAAGAAGCTGGTACCAAAGAAGTCTGAGTATTTTTCTGTAGTAGGTAAATATCAGGACTGTGCTCTTCCTGCGTTTAATCACTTGCCAAAGATGTTTATATCATGTGTTCCTGTGCCAGGGACAGACTATTATCTATTAAGGACAGGAAAAGCCATTTCAACTTTACTCCAGTAATTTAGGATTGCACAGTAACCCTATATATTCTGCAGCCTGAATTCCCTAGTAATGCTTGATTTTTATTTTTTTTTTTTTTAATATGATAGGCACACTGTCATCCCCTTCCTCCCTCATTTCATCTGTATATCTCCTTAGTTTTAGCTACAGACCTCACTAATAAAAATCACTAGTGTCTTGGCACTGAGTAATGTGCCATTTAAAGTTTCATTTGAATGGCTAGAAAACAGTTTTGCATGTACTTTAGGATGATTATTGGGCAATGCTTACTCAAGCTTCAACAGAGTTTGAACAGCTTCAATACACCATCTACTAGCATGACTTCCTTCAGCACTGGATATACTTTTCTATAAGTACAGGTGTCTTGGAGGAAACCAAAATTAAAGCAAAAATGAAAGCAGTCTCTGACTTCTACACTGGACTGTTTCTTTAGTGAAGACTCTAGCATCAGACAGCAGATAATGTTTTAGCTGATCTTCTGCATCTCTCTTTTCACATAGTTATGGTTTTGTCACATGTACACTAATCTGTTTATTGTACTGCATAATTTATTGGTTTTCATCTTATTAAGCAGATATGTAAGGCTGAACCCCATTTCTTTGAGGAACATATTATCAGTTCTTAACAGGTTGAAATTCCTACTGACTACCAATAGTAGGACAGTGTCTGAGACTATCCCTGTTGCCTTGGAATAGTCTAGGGAATAAGAGCAACCTTCTGGAGATGGCACTGGTATCGAGTAAAAAGAAATTTTCCAATAAGTTCTTCTATGAAAACAGTCTATTAGTTAATTAATATCTTCCAGACTTTTTAACCAAGATGAAGGCTGAGGAGCCTACGTTGACAGTGCTTAGGTATCTATGGTAAACCCGAAATGCAAAAAAAAAAAAAAAAATTATGACATTGGACACAAAATGATTGATGTCAACAGTGTGAATATATGACCCAAGCGGAATATATATTATATGACTAGGGCTTCTGCAGATGAAGAAATTGCATTTGGATACTCATATGAGTTGGTTTCAAACAAATATGCTTCTCTTTAGAGACTAACATAAAAAAACATCTAGTTTCTGGGATTTGACAAGCTTTGAAGTTTTTATTTGAACTGTATTTGGTCATTTATAGACAATGTGATGTTATGCCACTTGGGGTACTAAACTGTGCTGGAACACTTTCTCCTGTTCATGTTGGGATAAGACCACCTGGACCCTGGAAGCCTGTGTGAAATCCACATGAGTTGGTTCTACTCATGTAAGGCTTTCCAGAGTTGGGTGACCTCACCCTATTTTATCATTTCTTTAGATCATGGACTGAGTTCTTACAGTGTGTCCCTACAACAGTTAGTACAGTGTGTGGGAGGGGTCCAGGACTGATGCTCCTTGGTGCTGTTGCAGCAAAGTGAGTTACAGTACAGATGAATATATTTACAGTGGAAATTTAATATGCTATACTGACTACACTGTTTTAACTGGAAGGTCTAAATGAGACAGACTTAATTGCAAGACTCATTGGACATTTCTATGTTTATTAAAGAGTAAAGAAAAAGCCTAAATCAGTGATTCAAATTAAAATAGTTTATTCTTGACAATTACATCTAATATTACAGAGTTTTTAAGTTGAAAGCTTCATGGCACTGAACTGGAAGATCAAAAGGGTAGATGAGACCACACACCAAATATTCTACTCTGCCTGACATCATGACAGAGCCTAATCTCAGCTGCAGTCATTTAACTATCCATGGGGTCTGTGCTTTCTTTATGAGCTCCCCCATCAAGCTGTAGGCTTTATTCATATTTCAGTCCACAGAATTAATAAGCATATAAATGCACATTCCTTTGTGTTTGTAACACTAATGATCACTTATTTCTACTGACAGGAACATGCTTTCATTTAATGATTACCCCTGCTTTGCCTTAGGGTTCTTTAAGTATTCTGCAAATTTTCATAGAATTATAGAACAGGTGAGGTCAGAGATCACTTCTAGAGATCATCTAGTCCAACCCCCTTCTCCAGGCAGGGTCAGTTAGAGCACGTTGCCCAGGACAGTGTCCTGTTGGGTTTTGGGTACCACCAAGGATGGAGACTCCACAACCTCTCTGGGCAACTTATTCCAGTGTTTGATCAACCTCAAAGTAAAAAAGTTTGTTTAAGTTTAAACAGAATTTCTTGTATTTTCTGTATGTACCCATTGCCTCTTGTTCTGTTGATATATACTGCTGAGAAGTGTCTCGCTTTACACCCCCACATCAAATATTCATACACATTGATAAGATACAAACCCCCACCCCCCTTCCAGGCCTTCTCTTCTTGAGGCTGCACAACCTCAGTTCTCTCAAACTCTCTTTGTGTGACAGATACTTCAAGCCCTTAATCATCTTTGCATGGCCTCCACTCCAGTAAGTCCATATCTATCTTGTACTGGGGAGCCCAGAACAGGACGAGCACTCCTGCTGTGTCTCACCAGGGCTGAACAGAGAGGAGGGATCCCTTCCCTTGACCTGCTCACAATACTCTTCTAATGGAGCCCACGAGGCTGTTGGCCTTCTTTGTTGCAAAGACTCATTGTTGGCTCTCAAATTCAACTTGTTGTCCACCAGAACTTCCATGTCTTTTTCAAAGCAGAAAAGCAGCTTTCCAGCGTCAGCCCCCAGCCTGTACTAGGGGCCAGCTCAGAGTGACGGACAGCATGTTCAGCACTCTGTACATCTCAAGACAGTCTGAGATAGCTTACCAAATTTAAGTCCGTGAAAAGTCACAGAAGGTGCCTTTGCCTGTTTTAAAGCGAGGGAAACTGAGCTAGCAAAGAAACAACTGGAGTAGTACAGGCAGAAACTACATCTGAGTCTTTGAGCATTCAGATTCCTGTAGTATATGGCCATAAGGACTTTCATCTTGTTCTTTAAGTATTTTCTATTTTTCAGTCTTAAAACTAAATGCTTATTTAATAACCAGGGAAAAAGGGAAAAGCTAAGGTTTTTCAATGCAGATAATATAAACTGTTAATTATTTACAGTAAAATTAATATTTTGGATTCATAGATTTTCCAGTTTGCCACAGTGCAAAATTAACCATTTTGCCTCATCCAACAACTCCACCTAGCCCATGAGAATGAAAGTTTCATCTGATAAGAGTTTTGGACTCAGTTTGATGGACTGAGACAATGATATGTTCATAGAAACAATATATCTGTCAACTCAGGAGCAGAGGAATACATAGGGGTTTAGGAGATTGAGGCACAAAATTGGCAGTGTATTTATCTGAAATCAAAAACAAAACCTCCAAAACAAACAAAAAACCTCACCACAAAACAGACACACACCCCTCAGCACTTTGTTGAAAAGAGGGATATAGTGTCAAAACACAAAACCCACTTCATAAGATCAGTATAATAATTGGGATGACAATTGGAGAGCAGTTCATTATTACAGCTCTTAGGAAAAGAGAGTCACCAATAATTTTGAGGAAAGACTTTTAGCTGTTTTGTGTTGGGATAACTGAACTAATGGAAAGTCATGGGTTTTGTTCAGAATACTGCACTAGAAACAGTGGGAAAAGGAGAGAGGGAGAGAAGAAAAAGCTGGGACGAAACAAGTAGCTTGTGTGGAAGTTAATGAGGCTGAAGAATAGGCAAAACTAATGGACAAAAGAATGAGCTTACAGATAAGGAAGTGTGCAAATTCAGAGAATTTCCCCAAGAAAGTTGTGGTGCGAAAGAGCCAGAAACCAGCACAGGAACAGAAACTGGTGGACAATGAGGACAGGATATGGGGAAAAGGAGTGAAAAAGTGAGTTCTTGTTTCATTTTTATTTTGCTATTCTGACATCAACTTTTTCTGTGGCCCAAGATAAGATGCTTAACCTCTGTATGCTCACACTCATATAAAGCAGGCATAAAAATAACTGTAATGTTTGTGCTAGTTAACTAAGTAATCTTTGTATAATTCTTTAGATCCTCATATGAAATGTTCCTTGACCTGTATTTTTGCTACCTTTATTCTTTGAGTAGTCTTCTACAGTGGTAATAGTTCAGCTTTTATCTGAATATTGTGGAGCATCACTCTCTCTAATGTAAAAGAGGTTATCGGGACCTGTATGTACATAATGGAAACAGTATAGATTGGTAATAATATTTCAGAGCATGATACAAAACCTTACAATGTAGTAGCACACAATATCTAGTGTACTTTTGTGATTGAAGACTCACATTATCTTGAAATAATGATATTGAAAGAAAATAATACTCATTAAACATATATGGTGATAAGACTTAAGTGTTTCAGGCTCAAGTACCTTTTAGGTGGAAATCTCCCTACATTTCACAAACTATGGTTCTTTAATATTATTTAAGTTCAGACAAATCTGGGGGTAAGAAGAGCAGTCAGCCAATTTCTAGGACATCGCAAATAGGAAGAGATAGAAATTTGTTTTATAAAGGCAGTTCTGTTTGTATTCTTATCGGACTTCAACAAATCTGAAAAGTATAAGGATTTTTGACCATTCTGTATAATGATGGCCAGCTCTTGATGATTGGGGAAAGAATAGCCTGTGAGCATGCAGTAATATTCTTCACTAGCATGGCCTCCTTTCTTCCTGAAGTCACCAGCATAGATGTGTCAGTGCATTTGTGATGCTGACACATTAGATTGGTTATGTTTAAACTTACTACTTTAATAATCACAAGTGCAGTGGTAGTAGTAGAAGTATTTAGGTATTGCCTACACATATGGAACATGATTTTTTTCTGTTTAATACATAAAAAGGAAACACCTCAATTTATTACCTTTTTCCTTAAAAACATTAGTTTTCATCCAGATGGAAAAAGTACCTTTAAATGTGGTAAAATCTAGAAAAAAACCCTCAATTTTTAAGATGTGAGATGAATGCGTTTAGTTTGTATTATTTCTTTTTTCCATTGCAGTCTTTGTCATGAGAATGGTTTCATGTTGTACCATTTCCTGCACTCCTTACAGCCTTTGTCACATGAATAAGATATCAGAACACTAATGACTAATATACAGTATTCTGTGTCTGCTGATACTGTACTGTACTACCGTGACCTTTGCAATATTATGTATTCTGATTGGCTGTCCATTTCACCTCTTTCCCACAAGTTAATAAGGCTGTAAAAAGGAGAGAAGTTGAAATGGCCAGCCAGTCAAATTACAGAATATTGAAAAGGTCAGAGCAGTACAGCACACAGAAAAAAATTATGGAATATATGAGGCATTAAAATTCTTGTGACAATGATTATAACAAGAATGGAAAAGGATACCCATTTATGTTATTTCAATCTAGTGAACCCCATAGGATGACGGACCCAGGACAGCAGTAATTTACGCACCACCGACCCACAGGAGCTTTATTCACCTATTTACAGGGGTGTTCAGTAACATGAATGCACGTCTGCTTGGGAGCCCCCTTCAAAGTGTCCACCCAAAAACATAGTGAACCTTCAAACACAAATACTCACCAGCAGGAGTGCTGTGTGAATCTTAGCACTTCTAAACAATGATTTTGAATGGAATATGTATTTGTGTATCTTTTTAATGAAAACACGTTTTATTACTTGACTTTGTTTCAAGTATATGTAGTTTTTAAGTATGTATATGTATATTCTTTAGGCCTGATTTTTTTCATTTGGATAATGTTTTCCTGAAAAGCTGAGATACTTCAATCTGGTATAAACTAGGAATAAACAGAACAGCACAGCTTTTTCTCAAGTACGAAACTTAGCCCAAAATTCCCTCAGAAATATTGGGGGAAATATGGAGAGCCTTACGAGCAGGAAGGCTAGTAAAAGAACAAAACCTTCAGAATGCAAAAATATGGAAAGATTAAGGAGCATGGGAAAGCCTTTTGTGTCTGCAAAAGTCTTTTTTGAGAGGCTATAGGAGACCGTGGCTGTGAGCACCCTTCTGTCTGAATTCATCTTTTGGTAAGGCTACCTGCATGTGGCAGTATTGAAGGACATGTTGAACTGCTGCTAAGAGTGTTTTCTGTCTCCTTAGGTTGTTCATGTTAGCTGTGTCTTGAGGGGATCTTTCTTGTTGGAGCACTGGTGACTGTTCACAGCAGAAGTTACGAGGCAGAAATGTGCAGTAACAAGGAGGTGTTCTGGTAGAAACTACTTGTCTGAAGTAAAACAATGTCTCTTAGGACTTCACCAGTTTCTGAGGCAGCTGCTGTTTACATCTGCGGCAGACTTAGTGGTAGGCTCCAGTAGGACATGTGAGCGGAATGGAGAGAAAAACACACATGAAAAATGAAAAAAGAGAGGCCTCATCCATTTATACTCACAAATAGGGTCCACACTGAAGCAGTCTAGGCAGGAATGGCACAGAGCGATATGACAGGGTTATCGCTGTATCGCTTTCTGTCAGGCTGAACCTATGCGTCTGCATTTTCCAGCCCACTGAAAGCAAAGTTTAAGCAGTGAGAAGTGGCAAAGCGGCATATTGCAAGTCATCCCCAGCAACACCTGCATTTTAAAAATGTTCTTCTAATATTTTACTTGCCAGTATTGGTAAGTTGCTTGGCTAGCAATCAGGGTAAAATGCCTTTTGTCTGTGTACAATTCAGCTTAGGCAACTTGCAAGTGCACCTCAGCTTTTTATTAGAAGTAATGAAAAATGTCGAATTGCTGTGTTGTCTAACTCATTGTAAATTTGCAAGTTCATTTTTGAGCTGAATAAAATGGTTATGTAATTACATACTTCTCCTAATTATTGAGTAATTATATACTTCTTATAATTGCCGAGTAATCACTCTGCTATAACTAGAATTTAATGTTACAACTAATTGTATAATTACTGTATATTAATGTTGTTATCCAGGCAACTTGGAATAGAGTGTTATCCTTTTAATTCCTTTTCTGTTACTCAGAACTGTATTTTTAAAAATATAGTATAGTTAGCAATTGGAGGAAAGATTAATAGTGGAATAAAAATCTCAGCAGAAGAAGTACATGCTTTCATTCTGGGCTCAGGTGGATGAGAATAAAAATATTAAGATGTTAAAACTGTACTGTAGATAGAAAAAGTTTGATTTTCTCATGAACTGGGCAGATAAATTGCTGTTAGGGAGCCTACTTTTATGCTTGAGGTTTGAATCTATCCTATGTGCCTTGATCTGTCAACACTGGATTTTTAAACTTTCCTACACATTTTAAGTGAAACCTTTAAAAAATGCATCTCTTTTCACAGCCACCCAAGACCTTTAAGTGTTCTATGTCACTAGGATCTTAAGCATGTATACGTCATTTGGCCATTTCTAATGGCTTTATTGTTGTTAATAAAACAATAGGTGTATATAAGAGTTTCATGTTGTTGGGTGGGCATCACAAATAGTCGCAGAGTGCCTGGTGGTGCACAGAAAAGCTGTGATAGATAATGGGAGAAATGCGCTTTGTTGGATTGTATCTACTCCCATATCACAGACAGGGACAGTTTCACAAAGATACAGAAGGAAGGTTTGATATACAATTTAAGAGCTGAGATCAAATAATGCAGATACATTTTTCTACTGCTGGCTGAGTAGCCTGGGTACATAAGAGTAATCTCAGACAAAAAAACTTTGCTTCAGCAGAATTGCTATGTCCGTATGTGGAATGTGTAAAATGTGCTTGTTCTTGCATGACAAGAAGCTTTGCCTCCATGGCTGGGGATCCCAGAATTAGAGCGAAGTCCAGATCACTCATTCATACTAAAATGTCTTGAGAGCGTGACTGAAATGTACTGCATATGCACCTTAGTGCACATCATAGAAATATGGAATATTTGAAAAAAAGGTTTCAGGTTTAATAAAATTTCGATTTTAACAGTTCATTTGAAACTTGCGTAAAAATGAGTAAACCTGATGAGTTTCACTTAAAAAATTAATTAAAAGAGAGTTTCTAGGATTTTTTTCACTTCTATTTTGTAGAGGACTCAGATGTATATATTGAGTCTTCTGCATGTAACAATGCCTTAGTTTAAGATATTTTTAATAGTTACATTCTCTTTAATCCCATTCTTGTACCTGTGGTCTCCTACTTGCATGATTCTGCTGTTGTTTGTAATGCAGAATTTCCATTGACTTCAATGTGAGAGCTCTCCATGGAATGATGGATAGTAGTAATAATATTAATCATTTATATAGCACTTTAAATGTTCAAAATATTGGATAATCTTTAAATGAGCTCAGCTTTGCTCTCAGATATGTGAGTGAAATCTTCACTGAGTCCAAAAAAATTGTTATTTGACAAACAATTTTTATATTTTCCAGTCTTACTGATCAGTTCTATTTTGTTATTTTCATAGGGTAAAGTATTGTCTTATCTTAAGTCTGAGGTCTTAAAAGGGTTGTAAAGGACGTGTAGGTTGCTGTGGTGTCTTCTGATGATTTCAACTGATAAACCAAATGCTTCAAATCCTTATATTATCTTTGAGAGGACTTCAGGCCATGATGGAAAGTATGTGTTTCTTGCTGCATTTGACTAATTCCTATGTATGCAGTGAAATTAGCTTATAAACCGTTAAGGTAAGTGTTTTTCTAGTGAATTCAAGAATACCAGTTTTTCACAGGCACAAGTATTAATGTTTTGAATTTGCAGTTATCACACAACTGTTTTAGAACATGAGTAATTTCTGAAAACTGGCTTCTCTTTGTAGCTTTGCAACTGCATCATCAGTTCATTTACTTTTGAAGTTTTACAAGTACCACAAACTGTTAGCAAAAGGAGGGGGAAAACGGTGAATAATATTTTTTCTTCCAAATAGGCCATTTTTTGTTGTTATTGGTATCAGTATCAACATTTCATTTGGTTAGAAATAAGAATTGGTTCATAAAGACAGTGAATTGTAGCAGATGCAATGTCTAATGTTTGTTCTCTCTCCCCCCCCTTTTTTTTTTTTTTTTTTTTAATAACAGCTAATGCTAATTATTCTATTGTAAATGGTACTCGGATGTTATGCAGCAGCAACGAATCCAATGTATGGGTACCTATTAAAGGACTGATTCCATTTTCTAACTACACAGTACAAGTGAATGCTTCCAACAGCCAGGGCAGCTTGATAAGTGATGCTATAACAGTAGTCATGCCTCCAGGAGGTAAGTATGAAAAAATGCTTTTTGTGTGCATGTAACAATTACACAAATACTCTGTTGAACAAAACATTATTTATTATTACAACTGAGGACTGGAAGTTCAGAAGAATATGTTTGCATTAGTAGATCTTACTAACAAAATTGTTCTTTTCAGCTTCTAATTTGTCACATTGCTCAATTTAAGAACTAGAGAATGAAAACAGGTAGTTGTATAGCTAACATATTATGTAGGTGAGAAGTGCAATATAAACTTTTTTTTTCTGTGAATGGTCTTGTATTCTATCAGGTACAGCTAATCTAATCTAAGAATATAAAGTTCCCTGCATTTTGTAATCTGTTTTAGAATAAAAGTTAAGTGTTGACAACGAGCACTTGCTGGATATACTTAGATAATTTGTTTAATAATAGTAATATAAACCATTGGTAATATATTGAGCCATAATTCACAAATTGGTGTAGCTGTAAGAAAGTCAATTGCCATGTGCTGATTTACAGTGAATGAGGTTCTAAGCCACATTGGATATTATCTTCATAAAAATCTGAAATAAGAGAATTGAACAAATACTCCATAAACACTGTGCATACAATTTTATTTTTTTTTTAAATGAAAGCTTAAATTTACAGCTGATGTATATGTGTTCATTTTGCATTCTCTTTTCACAGACATCACAGTGAATTAGCTTTTGTGGAGTAAATTCCAGTCAAAACAATTTATTTAAGGCAATTTTGAATTCTAAAGGGAGAGCCCAACAAAACTAGATCTTGAGAGAAATGTAGGTGTAGCTGATTAGCAGGAATAGAGTGACACACATATCATTTGATAGACAAAAAAGAAAAAGACAAGCAAACAAAAAAAATCCCATAAATCTCACAGCTCAAAAACACAGTTACACTTGGAACCGTTCACTTGCAAACAGATGGATTGGTTTTGGGGCTAAGCCAACAGAAAGACTTCTGAAAAGTGAATAAATAAAATGCAGAGTTTGTATGACAGATTACCAAGCAATAAGGAAAAGGTAAATTCCCAGCATGTTTTATACTTTTCCAGTCTGGTTTCCAAATTATACCTAATATTAACAAATATATGTTGTCATATAATATAAAATCACATCTGAGTTTTACTGCTCACTTAAGACTGAGCAGTAAGACACTGACATTTCTAATCCCAGTGTCACACTTCAGTTCTGCATGTAGAAATAACAAAATTTGGTGGTGAAAATTTTGCCAAATAAGAAGGTAAAGGATCTTCAAAGATAGGCAAGGATGTGCACAAGTTTATGACAGCCATTAAGATACACTTTCTTTCATCATTAGATTGTTGTTGATTACAATTAGAAAACTTATAGCTTTGAAATTATCTTTTTTATGACCTTGTGGTAGTTTAAAAGCAATACCTCATTGATTAAATAGGTTTTAGTTCATGCTTCCTTTTAGTTAATGATCTGAAAACATATTATCCTGATTTACACATAAAATCATGCTGAAAAGCATGTGGCATTCACTAGGATATGTGTGTTTAAGTAGAATTAAATTAGCAGTGAGAGTTATTAAAGAAATCTTCCATACTATTGTCCAGTGGACTGTGATCTGTAGTGAAATGAATAACAAATGAAGCAGTGCATACGAGAGAAGTACTCTCACACACACTGTATTCTCACAATGTGTGAACACACATACAGAGACACACGTATATATCTAGGACAATGTATGTTTACTTTACGACGATGTTTATTACAGTGACTCTTTGAATGCCATACAGTTCCATTGCCTGCTAAATTATGAGTATGATGGTAATTTTACACTGGGCTGTATTCATGCACTGACAAACACTTTTTAAATCAGTAAATGAAATCTAGATGCTACTAAAATCAGAACAAATTTTATTTTTTACTTCAGTGACCAAGATTTCACTTTGACAGAAGTTTTGTTTGATCAAAGAGTGAAAGAGGTCTCACTGTATACAAAATCACAGCCTTTTAATGAGTGTTAAAATGTACCATTCTCTTCCGAAGCATAATCAAAAACCTGTTTCAAAAATTTGCATTGTGGAGAGTACATCATGGAGCTTGATGGATGGAGATTGTGTAAGAGGGAGAGTGATAGAGGACAAAGGAATGTTCCGCTTTGATATTACTGCAGATCACTGTTTTTCAATTATGATACAAATTTTCTTCCAATGCACATAATATAAAGCACACCAAATCTGTAGCATTACCTGATTTAATATATCTTAATTTCTCATCAAGCTGATTTGCCATGCTTAAAGTCAACACTTAAAGAAAAATCTTAGAAATAAGGAATATATTTTATATGAGCTCTTGACTAAAATTGCCGTGCAGGTTCAAGAGTTCTTGGAAAGATTAAAAAAATAAAAACTGAATCCAAATGTTAATCCATAAATATGAAACTTTCTTTTGACCCTTACCCTGTAGTGGTCTGGAGTTACTAATGGGGTTAGGATTTCAACTCTTAATGGGACTTGGTGCATTAGTGTTTTGTATGCATGGAATTCAGCATTCAGTTTAATAAGTGGTTGACATTGGTGATGTCCCTTAATTTGCTTAAATCTAATTGGCTCTTTTATCAGTCAAACCTGTATGGATTGGCAATTGATCAGAAAGGGTCAGCCATGACTCTGCATGTACTTAAATGCTGGAACCACCAGTTAAAGTCACTGTTGCATAATAAGAAGCTGAAACCATGAGAACAAATGATCTTCAGAGTCGGAAGGCAAAAGAAAGCGGAGAAGTTTTTCAGGATGTTCAAGTTCAGAACAAAGGCATTATGGAGTATATAAATTTTAAATACACTGCTTTTTGCCTCAAGACGTAAAGCTTTTTTTCCAGATGAACTGAAATCTTGTCTGAAACTGTCTTTGTTACATCAAAGAACTGCATAGAAAGCTAAAAGAGATGGAAGAAGCATAAAAGGGCATAGTTTAAAATGATTAGTGACAAATTTCATACTGCAGAGGTAGAAGTAAATTTTTCTGAGTTTTATATTTTTTCCAAAAAGAATAAATTTGATCTATTTATCTTGTCCTAAACTGCTTTGGTAGAAGCTGTAAAAAATAATATACTAGCCAGTGCTTCACATTAACTTGAAGATGCCAGCCAGTAAAAGATCTGGAGAACAAATTGTTTTAGAATTAATTTAATTAGGTAAATGTATTGAAATGGTACAGCAGATGTAAAACTGCAAAAATCTGGGAGAAAATATTTTGTACAGAGTCCTTAGATATGTTTCTTCTTAATGAATGCTGTTTCTGATGGAGTGGCACATAGAGGATCCCATTAATTTAGGACTGCTTTGTAATAAGAGATGGCAAGCTAACAGAAAAGAAAGTTGCAGTCACTACTTAATAGCTGATACCCTAGTTAAATCCATTTGTTCCCTTCCTTTGACCAGAAAAGCCCTAGTATGGAAGGGAATGAGACGTCCTGTATGTAGAAAGGAAGAAGATAGATTAGTCTGAAAAAAAATAGGTGCAAAGAGAGATAGCAGAGAGAGACTGGCTGGTGATCAGATGTGAAGCAGGAAGGTGGAGGCTCAATCATCACCTCCAGAGCACAGAAAAGAGCTGCATTCCCAATGACAAGAGGTATGAAGCTGCTTGTGGATGGTAATTCTGTATCACATTGCAGAGTTGTCTCTGTGTGGTTACTTGTGTGGGGGATTGCAAGCCATTAACTAGTGCTGACTTATCTATAGAAAAGAGCCTCCAAGAATTGATACATTCCCTATGTAAAACATAAAAGGGAAGACACTCTGGAAAAAAATATTTGCCTAAGCAATGAAGTGCCTCTTCAATCTCTGCCATAATTTAGGAAGTCTGTTGTTCATTTATATGCTCTGTCTGTGATTTGCACAACATAGGAATGTGAAAGATGTCAGATTTTGTCTTGGACTCTTAAGTACCTGCCCTTTGCTGGTCCCTTGTTTGCATATGGGATACTGCATGCCTCTGCCTGCAACCTCGGGCTAGTTCGCAGCAGCAAAAAGTGAGCCTACATACTCGTAGCTGTTGATATTTTTTTCAACATCTACAGAGAATGGCATACTGCAACCAGAGGATTTCAGCCACTTTTAGTATAAGTAGCAACACCTCTGAGACTGGCTATTGAACCACATCATAGGATCATTGATCTAATTATGCAAACAAATAAGAATCACATCGTACAACTTACATTCACATCTGAAAGAATTTGCTTATGCAAGTTCATCACTGAAGCCAACAGGCCTTCTTAGATGAATGAATATTCAGTAAACAAAGCACACTGATGCTGTTAGGCCAGAATTATTTAGGAAGAAAAGTCAAACCTGAATAAGCTAGTGTTTTCCCTGTGAGACAGGTTTGGTTTTTGCATGATGCTCAGTATCACATTAAGAGTCACACCATAAAACTTCTTTTGAGAGAATTTACCCTACTTCAGATTTCAGGTATTTCTGAGACATTAGTTGTTTTTTGAATTTCTCCCCTTTTTTTAATTATTTCTTTCTTTTATCTTTTCCTGTAGACTTACACTAAAATCTAACAAGATTCTTTTTGTTCTAGATCTTCTGTTTCTTTTTCATTTTTTTTTTCTCTAGCAGTCTTTTATGTCACTTGTAAAAGTAGAGTAGTAAAAACAGAATTTTAAAATGGAAAAAAAAAAAAAGTAGATTAGAATAAAAGCTTTGGCGTAATTATTTTATTAATTGTGAAAAAATATACTAAAAAATCCAAATTCTCAGAAATTTGCATGATATCTCTGTAACTTCAGAATAATATAATGTCTGATTTTTTTTTGAAGAACAGGAAATATTTTAAACAAAATTGTTGTAAACAAGCCAATGGGTGGGATGTGGAGTGTTAACAGAAAGTTCTTAATGAAAAATTGTGACCATATCTTTTCTAGAGGTAGTTTAAGGAGAGAGCAGATTAGAGTAAGGAGGGGGAAAGAGCTTTCCTACATCTCTCATCAATGACCTAGCTAATTAAAGAGTGTCAGTGGCAAGCTGTGAAAATTGTCCTTTCCAGTTCCTTTTGTCCAGAAAGATGATTTCATGGCGATATAAGGGTAGGATTGCAGAAGTGCTTGTATGGAAAACTGGGAGTTGTTCTAATGAAACAATAATTCTTCTCTAACCTCTGCAGTATTGAACTGATGGTCATTTTCATTAGTTCTTCTTTTATTCCCCTCTTCCAGGCTGTTCAGCACATCTTTCAGTGATCTTATATACTGTGTCTAGTCTTGGTTTTGGGCGGATGTTTTGCATGGCAAGAGAAGTAAATCTTATTCCTGAAAGGTTGTATCTTCAGACTCCGGCAATGGGAGGCACAGAGGTGCCACTTAACTGCTCATTTACCTAAATTGCAGCCAGGTGGGGCTCATCCTGACGCCACATATCATAAAGGACCACCTCAAGGTTGCTTTAAAGTGAACCTTAGTGTAAATCCCTATTCATAAAACTAGAGAGTGCCAAAAGGCAATGACACTCCAACGGTGTCTTTTTTTTGCTTCTGATTTGCCTCCTTTCCTTTGCCTCTGTACCCTGTCCTTTTGGGGATAGGCAGATCTCCCATAGTCACAGTTATGTTGTTTCCATGCTCCTGACATAGGACATCTGTATTTGTCAGCCTTTCTGTCTCCTGGAGCAGCATGAAAGAGTTAGGGCAAGAAGATCAGAAGTCCAGTTTTAGTTTTAGTTACCTAGAAGAACATGGATGTTTTTGCTTGCTCGGGGAGTGTTGGATAGGAAAGGGATAACTGTGCAACAGCTTGAAATAGCCAACTGATATCTATAAGCAGGCAATTAACCTCATTGTAGAGGTCTCACTACAGGTCTTTCCAAAACCTTAGCCTTAGCAGGAAGTCTAGGCAGTACTTAAATCTCTTGGAATAAATCTACAGTAGAAGAGATTTCACGCTGGAAAACTACAGCTTGATTGTACTTCTGAAAAACAGAATATATTAAAAGTGGGGAAAATGGGCTGTTGTGGAATTTAGCAGGACATCATTATTTAAAATGATTACCTACCACCACATAAACTTATTTTGGACCAATTTCAATTTTACGTTAAAAAAAAGATGCAAATTAGATGAAGTATACAAATTTTATATAATCTTAAACCTACTCATGGTTGTTTGGGGGTTTTCTTTCATTTTGTGTAAATTCGAATTAGACTTCAGTACTGTAATTAAAGTCCACATTCTTTACATGATAAATTAGATTCTTCTGTTGAAGGGATTCTACAATAAAATTGCATTGAAATTCCTAGTGAAAACATACAGAAGACGTTTGAAAAATCACATCATGAATTTTGTCTTTTGAACTGTTTTCCAGATATATGCATGTATTAGGAACTGGATCAATTTTTATGCTACTTTGCTACTATGGTTTGCTATGCTTTTCTAAAAGCTCACTTTATTATATTTATTTTTGACAACTCCTGCCCCTATATTTTCCAGAATAAAATGGCATTTTCATTAACTGTCAGGAAGGGCAAATGTCTGTGGGTTTTTTAGGTTTGGATTGTTTGCTGGTTTTTTTTTTTTTTTTTTGTCATTTCAATCTGTATTTTCTGTACTTGAAGCATCTAGATTATGGATGTTAGACATCTGATCATAAAGGACTTGAGTGGCAAAGATTTTTTGAGCTACTTTGCACAGTTGAGGAAGTTTTGAAGTTCCTCTGTTTGCAATGAATTCTGTAAGCCTTCAGCAAAGTTTCACAGTATCACAGAATCAACTAAATTGGAAAGGACCATGAAGATCATCTAGTACAACCATTAACCTAACACTGACAGTTCCCAGCTACACCAGATCCCTCAGCACTGTGTCAGCCCAACTCTTCAACCCCTCCAGGGATGGGGACTCCACCCCTGCCCTGGGCAGCCTGTTCCAATGCCAAACAACCCCTTCTGTAAAGGAATAGTTCCTAAGAGCCATTCTAAACTTTCCCTGGTGCAACTTGAGGACATTCCCTCTTGTCCTACCACTTGTTACTTGGTTAAAGAGACTCATCCCCAGCTCTCTGCAACCTCCTTTCAGGGAGCTGTAGAGGGCGATGAGGTCTCCCCTCAGCCTCCTCTTCTCCAGACTAAACACCCCCAGTTCCCTCAGCCACTCCTCGTGCGACCTGTGCTCCAGACCCTGCACCAGCTTCGTTGCCCTTCTCTGGACATGCTCGAGTCATTCAATGTCCTTTTTGTAGTGAGGGGCCCAAAACTGAACACAGGAATCGAGGGGCGGCCTCACCAGTGCCGAGTACAGGGGTCAGATCCCTTCCCTGTCCCTGCTGGCCACGCTATTGCTGACACAAGCCAGGATGCCATTGGCCTTCTTGGCCCCCTGGGCACACTGCTGGCTCCTGTTCAGCCGGCTGTCAATCAACACCCCCAGGTCCCTCTGACTGCAGCTCTCCAGCCACTCTTCCCCAAGCCTGTAGCACTGCTGGGGGTTGTTGTGGCCCAAGGGCAGCCCCCGGCATTTGCCCTTATGGAAACTCCTCCAGCTGGCCTCAGCCCATGGCTCCAGCCTGTCCAGGTCTCTCTGCAGAGCCTCCCTACCCTCCAGCAGATCAACGCTCCCACCCAACTGGGTGTCATCTGCAAACTGACTGAGGGTGCCCTCGATCCCCTCGTCTAGATGATCAGTAAAGATGTTAAACAGGAGTGGCCCCAAAACTGAGCCCTGGAGGACACCACTCGTGACCGGCCGCCAGCTGGATTTAACTCCATTTACCACAATTCTTTGGGCCTGGCGATCCAGACAGTTTTTTACCCAGCAAAGCGTGTGCCCATCCAAGCCTCGAGCAGCCAGTTTCACCAGGAGAATGCTGTGGGAAACGGTGTCAAAGGCCTTACTGAAGTCAAGGTAAACAACACCCACAGCCTTTCCCTCATCCAATAAGCAGGTCATCCTGTTGTAGAAGGAGATCAGGTTTGTCAGGCAGGACCTGCCTTTCATAAACCCGTGCTGACTGGGCCTGAGCATCTGGTTGTCCTGCACGTGTTGTGTGATGGTACTCAGGGTGAACTGCTCCATCAGCTTCCCGGGCACTGAAGTCAAGCTGACAGGCCTGTAATTTCCTGGATCATTCTTCCGACCCTTCTTATGGATGGGCATTACACATCAGCCAATTTCCAATTTCATCACCCTGTTACCTATTTGTCATGTTTTGATATTAAAAAACCCCAACCAAACAAAAAAAGGCTTAAGGGAGGAAAATTTAAGGGTCTCTCAAGATCTTGTTGAGGATGAAATGTAGAGGGAATCAAATCACTATTCTTTTCCTATCTTTATCTGGGGACAGAACCAGAAATTAATCTTTCTTAAACATCATGACCATAAAAGTGCTCTTGGTTTTTTTTGCTGGTTTCCTTTACAGTTAAAATAATTCCTATTAACTCCTATTTGGGAAATTTCTGTGTAGTCTGAAAACAGATATGTAATTGAATTTTAAAAATATCTTAATCATTGTATATAAATTCTTAAAATACTGCAGAATTAAAATATTTTTCCTCCATATAGTTAATTACTTGTCCTGGTGGGGTTTTAAGTTTGACTTTTCCTTACTCTTTCCTAGTATGTAACATCTATGCAGTCATTTTTGGGCTAGTTGACTGAGTACCTAAGGGGAGAAATAAGCTTCTCTATAAAGACAGAAAGGGAGAGAAAAGGGAAGTGAGAATCAGTTATTAGAGTAATTTCTTCTCTGGTGTCCTTATAATGCTACCCTCTTTCTTATAACAAAGACAACTATAACATTCAATAGCCCTTAGTGATTCTTGAAATTTTACAGCTTTCCCTCACTGTGCTTTTCTTTCTGATCATTTATTTTTGTGTCTGCATGCACATTGCAGATGCACACACACAAAGTGTATATGATATATTTGTACATGCATGTTCATGCATATGTGCTGGATTTTTGTCTTTTTTCCTTTGGATCTGTATGTATGTCTTATTTATTTTTTGACAAAGAAATATTATGATCTTAGATTAATTCCAGGTTAGTAAAATAAGAGAGAAAGATAATTCATGTATTTCATGTTACAGTGGGATACATCTAGTATTGAATTATATTAATTCTTACTATTTTTATACTGACCTATTTACTTTTATGATTTTTTACAAGTATTTACTAATTCTACTTGCTAGTAGGCTTCTGAAATGACTGAGGATTGTTATTCCCATTTTACAGATAGATAGTAGAACAGCCATGTGTTAGCAAGGGAAGGTAGAAGAGATTTTTATATTCATCCATGTGCTGAAAAGTATAGTATACATGTTAGAAAGCTCATCAGTCTCTCTTCTTGTCCCTCAGCTTAGACTGGTGGATTGCCTCTCTATGAATGGTGTCATCATAGTTGAATGTGGCCACTGTGTACATAGAAAATATGTGAATTTGGGTTGACTGATTTTTGATTATCTAACCAGCTCTAATAGAACATGTAGAAAGAAGTTGAACGAGTGAAGAGATGATATTATGTAAAGGGAGACTACTTCTCTTTCTCTATTTTTCCTTTTACCAAAGTTGTGACTGCTCTTACATACTAAGAAGCCTATTTGAGAGGATTATTTGTAAAAAATTGATAGTGCTGTCCAAAAAATTCAACAGGATGTTCCTGATGGTTATAATCTGCATTAAGCAGCTGTAAATTTTCTGTGATGAAGATTTAGCCCCTTCAGTCTACATTTTAAAAAAGAACAAAAGAGAGGAAGTTTTCCTTGCCTCTGCTTTTTGTTAAAAGATTGAAGAAAATCTATATTGCAGAGAATAAATATTGTGATGGTATTTCCTTTATCTCAACATATGGTGAATTGTATGTGCAGACTGGAGTAAATGCTGTGACATATCTTGTGGCATATAAGGGAAAACACGGTCAGCCTGGCTTGGGTTTGAATAAAACGTGATGGTGTTACTAAGACTTTAAATCAATTAGGTTACCCAATTTTGAACAAGAAGACAGTAGCCAAGGTCTTTTCAGTGAAAATACTTGGGAACAGATCATTCATTGTTGTATATTGACACACTTCCACCAGTTCCAGTGGATTTATGTGTACTTCAGCATTATCTGAGGAAGTAAAGCCAACAGTTAATTCATATGAATGGTTTATTTGTTAAAAGTATCTAGAACAGGACATTAACTGATGAGTAGCTACTTAATAATGCTGTGGATGGGTTGGGTATAAAAGGCTGTAATCATTTTACCCTATTCATCAGATAAGTCAACTGTATATTTTACACGGATTATTTCTCTGTGTGAATAGGCCTGTCTGAATTGCTTATTATTCACCTTAAATATTAAATATTTTGCTTCAGTGGATAACATCTGGATCATATTTCTGTCAATTGAAATGCTATTTTTAGTGGGGGACCAATCCATAAGTACAGTTACAGATTTTTGCCACAGTTAGATGGAATGGAGGTGTCACCTTTCATATTCTGTCATAGCTTATCTCTGTTAGAGCACTGACCCAAAAAAGGAGATCTGGATTATGCATCCTGAAGTGGCTAACATTCCCATCACCCACTTGCTGGGCAGCATACTAATCTCTAGGTTCAACAGCAAAGAAGCAACACAAACAAGAAGAAACAGCAAAGGAAGAATACTGCCCATCTGTCCTGTTGCAACTCTACTACCAAAAAAAAAAAAAAAAAAAAAAAAAAGTAAAAGGTCTTGTGTACTGGGGGAGAAGATAGAACAGGTACTACTGTAACCCAGGGCTAAAGACGCTTCTCAGGTTGCAGTATACATGTCAGCAGCACAGGGGGGCAAGAGAAGCAGGTCCTGGGTTCTGAGTATTTGGGGATCTGGACATATGCTCAGCATGAGCATCAGACGTGATCCTATTGCTATTTTCTAATACAGCTTAATTTATTGATACTGCATCTGTTGAACTAGACTGTAACTTGAAGTGACAGCCATAGAATTGCAGTTGGCAATTTTGAGAAGTGATAAGAATTCTTGTTTACTCTGTAAGTGTGATAGTTCAAATTTGTCAGCCTCAGCCTCATGTGTTATATAAGAGAATAATATACAGTGTTTTGCTGTTATTTTACTAATTATAACAGTTTTATTTACAGAACTAAGTTTTTGATTCTGTTCTTTGATGTTGTGCAGACTACCTCCCTGAGAGTTTTGCATGTTGGTTAGTGGTTATATAGGAAAAACCACTCCATACTGTTAATGATGACACATACAATTAAATTAATTCTCTGCCATCTCCTTTGATGTACACAGATTTTCCCCATTAATATTGATGGACTTCAGAGTCACAAGCACATGTTGGGAGGGGAACAAGCCCCTGAATGTTGTATTTTGCTCTTTGTGGAGCTGACTCTATCACTTTATGTCTAAATGTAAGGAAAGCTGCTGACAGTTTTGATATATTAAATTATAACTGAGAACTAATTCAAGGATCAAAGATGCTCTTTGGGAGACATCACTTTACTGGTAGGAAAAATCATTACCTTTTTTCCCAGTCTCATATATTTGTACTGTATGTCTTGGAAATATCATTCCCTACAGTTTCTGAATCTTGATGTTTAATTTAACACACAGGTCTTTGAGCAGCACAATGGGAGGGGGACTTCTGCTAGTAAAACCTCATAGAAGGAAATTGAAATGTACATGTTTTTTCTCATTTATCAAAGAACTGCAAAAATCTAAACCGACATTTTATATCAAATGAATTATGAACTGTGTACTTTGTACCTAAGGGAACAACAACTAAATTAGACTTCTGTTAAAAAGAGAGAGAGAGGGGGAAAATAGGCTTTTAATAAAATATACAGTCATTTTTGGTATTTTGTCTGAACCTGACATGTGCGGTACTTTGCAGAAGAAAACTAGAGTATAGGCTACTTCAATGGCTATATGCTTTGAATGCCTTTGAGTGAATAGAGAAGCAGGTTAAGATAACACACAAACCAGTTTCTACTTAGTAACTATTGTTGCTTTGATATTTTTTTGGTTTCAGCCTTGCCCAGCTCAGGTGAACAGGAAAGATAATATGCTTTTTATTATCTTGAAGATTGGAGCAAAGTAGTAAATTATAATTTTTTAACTTCTATTTTGAGAATGTGGTTGCTGCTGAAAAAGACTTCCAAGGAGCAAAATTTTAGATTGAACTATGACACTTGATTGAACTATGAGGTAAATTTTCAAAGAATTATATTCTCAGTATTTTAAGGGCCATGACTTCCACTGTCTTTAAGTGAACAACACTTCTTACAAGCAAAGAGGAGACTCCCAGTCTATAAAGTTATAGTTTTTAACATTAATGAGATTTTGTACATTCCCAATTTCTGAATTTCCTTCATGACTTTCAGTGGGAATATATTTATTTCAGTGCATTGACGTAGAAGACACTTTGATATTGTTGTGATAAGCACCTATACCTTGGAGAAAATGGGAAATGAGAAGATAAAATTCCATGGTTTCTTTGACAACATACTCCCTAGTGCATTCCTATGGCGCTTTTTGATATATGAACAAAATATCCAAGAGCTAGTTGCTTTTCTCATATGTCATACACATATATTTCATAAAGATATATTTCAGATTAGGTAAGGTGGAATATACAAAACTTTTGGAAACTCTGCAAACTCCTTGCAAAAAAACAATGGTGTATGAACAGCGATTGTGGGAATATCATACCATGAACACATCACAAAGTCTGAACCACAATGGGACCAGCTATGTTTGTAGCTTTAGTATTGTTTTTTATCAGTACCATCAAGAGGCTAGAACCAAAAGCAAAGCTGTAATGAGTTGTATTAGTGATGGTATATTCTCAGCTGATATCTCCAAATGTACTCACACCCAAGAAGGCAGTGCCTTGGACATTGCAACCTTGCAATTCCCTGTAATTGTAAAGTTATCTGATCCTTTAATATGTGAGTCTGCTGTGAAGAGTGCTTTATTTATTGGTATAAACAATGGGTATTTTTAGTTAAAAGTAAGGTGATTGTTTTTCCTCATTTATAACTAAGCTTTTACTTTTATTATTCAACAATACTGATTTTGTTTTCTAAATGTTTTCTCAATTCATAGATCATAGTAATATATAGTATTTGTTTCAAAACAACATGTAAATGCCACTGGAAATGTGACGGTGTCAATGCACATTTTTCTGTTACAGAAAGGGAAGGAGAAGAGGTGGCAGTTTGAGGGGGTGCAGTGGCTTGGCAGAGACATGACACAGAACTGGTCTCCTCCAGGAATTCCAGAGCATCAGGCTTGCTGCTCGTGCTGTCTGTGGAGGGGGTGAGAGGGATGGGGACAATGTAGGTGTGAAGAGTCACTTCTTTGTCAACACTTGCCTCCCATTTTCCCTATAAAAAGACACTGACAATGAGTCAAGGGTTCTTTGTGCTTACCACATATGACATAAAGAAGTTAATTAGCTGCTGGGAACCAACTCCAGCTCTGTCTTGCCTGGATGACTAGGAGCAGAAACTTTGAGAAAACCTCTTTTCCTTCTCTTTCTGAAAATAAGGAAAGAATTTGAGGAGGGAAAACGTGTGCTATGGCCTCAGTTCTTTCATGGCCAAAAGGCAGTCCAGTGACCCGCATCTCACAGATACCTGTAGGACAGTCAAGATATAATAAGACTGCACCACCCACTGTATGTAGTGGCTTCCTAACACCAGCTAATCTCTCATCTTGTTAGATCTGTTTTCTATTTATGGACACTCTCAAGCTTGGATTCCATCAGGAATGGTAGTATTTCGCTCCATCCTCTATGTACTGCAGAGATACTTAAGGATTAAAAATAACTACAGGTAATGTTATTGCAGATCTAATTTATTTGCAAACCTGCATTGTTCTCCAGTCTGCATTTAGGGATATATAAACTGGTGCTTCTGTCAAAATGAACTCAACTTATTGAATGAGAACCTTCATATCTGTTGTAATATTTTACTTTTTTTTAGTATTCAGGTTGCTGTATTTTATTAGTTTCTTTTGCCACAGTGAGTGGAGATATAGCAACAATCATTTGCAGCAACCATGCCCACTTGTTCAAGTAGAATGCTGCTTTCTGGTTTTGAATATCCTGTTATGCTTTTGCTTTCGATCATGGAATAAAACAATATTAAAAATTAATTAAATTAATTCTCAACAACTTATGCTTCAGACTGAGGAATATGCTCCTTGTAACATCATAACTTCTGTGCCTTTTCCTTTTTCTTTGCTCCTTCTTCATCTTCTATGAAGTTAGAGTCCCCTTCATTGAATTATTAGACTGAAAAAATTTCATCAGGAAATAATCTAACGCATTTTTCCTCAAAACCACAAATTGTCTCATTTATGATAAAACATTTGTTTAGTCCGATGGAGATTTGAAATCTTTTTTACATCAGTTTAATCCTATTAATGTATGTCCTGTTTCCCAAGACACAGAGATTCTCTTTGTCTTTGCAAAACTGAAGTTGAAGATTCCTATATGTCTGTCCCTTTGCTCTTCTATTTTTCTTTAAGCTACGTAGGTTTAAACTTTCTTCCCTGGTCTTTTCCCAACCATCAGTGATATAATTTGCTTTTTTTGTTGTTGTTGCTTTTGGGAAGCCCCTATTTCCAGAGCTATCTAATAACTTGTTTGTTTCAAACATGAAGTAAAAACCTTAAAAGCCAGCCTGCAGTTCTCTGAAACTGTACTATCAATATTAAGAAAAAAACTTCCATTTAGCCGAGTGTCTGCTCACCAGCAGTCTGCAAGTCTCTCACCAGAGATGTTTCCATCAATGTGGAAGCTGGCATACCTGCCTCTGGTCATAGCTCTCTGCCTGCAGATATCAGTTGTAAGGGAAGCTGCAAGATTTTGAAGATGATGTCAAATTCTTTCACCTTCTTCCTTTAAAAAAAAAAAAAAAAAAAAAAAAAAAAAAAGTCCTGAAATTTATCTCTAAAGATGCTTCATGCAGGAAGCTGAAGCTATTTCATGAATATAGACAGGATCTTGTTCTCTCTGTTCTTGCCACATCTGTTCCTAAGTAAAGGGAGGCAGTTTCTCAAAGCTGCTTCACAGAGATATTTCATTTTCCATTAACCAGAGTCGCAATTAACCCACAGGAACTATTTGTTTAAATATGGTTTCTGCCTGATTTTGTAAGACCAATCCTTGTGTTTTTTCCTCATAGTATTTTTTTAAAAAATTAATTATGTCATATGACAGTTATTGGCTAGGCATCCTTTTAAACAGTCTGATGAATAATTAGTTTTACTAGGCAGTTATAAATTCCATCCAATGTCTTTATTACAGGTATTAAAATCGTTAATCATTCAGCTAATTGCTTATTGGCATTCTTTTGTAGCTTTTAGAGTTTAGCAAAGTTCTTGCTGAGTAACATGGATAAACTTCTATCTAGCATGAGGAACAAAGGCAGGTTACTTATATAAAGGTAGAGGTGACAAATCTATAAGACATTTTTATAGTGTTGACCTCAGTAAAATATAACACTTAGGAAAGGAGTATCTCTTACACATATTTTCACTTGAGACCTATATATGGATTGCAGATGTTGAGATTGCACATGAAGAAAAGTTCATTAAAAGGAGGGGGGGTGTTGATATTGTTTTTCGCTAGAGCATTATTAATGAGTAATAAGTAAGCCTGCTCTGGGATTTCAAAATACAATTGTCTAAAACTTCAGGTCTGCATATCATTAAGTAAAGACTGGGTTGATTTTCAGGGCCCTACCTATATTGTACTCTGCATCTTGGAATAACAAATAGTGCAAATGGAGGAAAATTTGCAGTTAGAGCTTACACACTCAGTCCAGATAAAGATAAATTTTAGATTTTTTCAAACTTCTTGTGCGGGAGAGCTGAGCATGCACATGACCAATGTGATCAAGCAATGCCCACTTATTACAACTAAGAAAGCCCTTTTATAATGTTCTCCCGCACATGTGAGTAACATGCAGTACAAGTCCTCAAGACTGGACAGGTAACTTAGCCTGTGCTTTAAACCTTCTTATGATTGGATAAAAAGTGCCACATCAGCCTTGCCAGGCTTCCTGCCTTAGGTAACTTCCTCTTCCATCCCAGCCCCTTCCAGGGGTTGTTTGTCTCGTTGAGTTTCTCCCCCCTCATTCAGGGTCACATCCTTATGGCATTCTTGCTCGGCTGAGGCTCTTATCAGTCTTGTTCTCACGCAGGATTGCTCACATGTCCATTCTCTCACAGAAAGCCCTCTAGAATACCAGCATTCTTGTTTTCATTTTTCTGAGTGATATTGTGCCTTACAAATACAAGTAATATTAAAGTTTAATGCTAAAAGTAAAAAGATTTACAAAGCCACTCCTTTTCAAATGAAATTACTATTATAAATGTTCAAGGCCAGGTTGGATGAGGCTTTGAGCAACCTGGTCTAGTGGAAGGTGCACCTGCCCATGACAGGTTGATCTTTAAGGTCCCTTCCAACCCAAACCATTCTATGATTATAGGAGAGATCAGATGTATGAAACAGGATAGATCATGAAGAGCGAAAAAGATAGTTCCATACCCTGATTATGTTATAGTTCTGAAAATAACATTTCACTAACATGAATGTGTGAACAGGTTTGGATTTACTGGGAACTTGCTTTTTCCCATAGCACATCTTTTCTTCCCAAGACCCTTGTGCCATAGAGGAGCAAGCAAGAAGGCAGCCATGGACCTTCCACATTGTATGTTCCAAAGTGTATGGATGTGTGTTGAATAAGGGGTGTGTTGTCCCTGGTATATGTATTATTAGATGGAGATACTTCTGCAACTGCATGTATCATGTAGTTGTACATGTATCATGTACATGTACATGTATCAGTGAAATGATAAAATTAAAATGCAAGAATACTCTATACATTCTTTAAGTATTGAGTAGGTGGAAAACAAGATGGTTGAACATTCATATTAGATGAAGAATCAAGAACAACTGCATCTATTTGCTATACACTGAATAAGAAAGATAACTGGGAAAAGAGTTAAAAACCAAACTGGAGTAAACATCAATGAACCTGTGAAGATAAGAAACAAGAAAAGCAATCTTCTGCTTTGCCAATAAAGGTTTATAACTAACATGCCCTTCTAGTGATGACATATGGCCCAGCATCATGGCCTGTCTTTCGATTAAATGAAACAAAAGCACATGCCTATGTTGAGAATTATGGAGTGCAACAACTGGAATAATTTGGACTGAGCAAACAACTAGATAACAGGCATACCTGGGAGAATCAGAAGAAACAAATGTCAACGTGCAGAACATATTGCCATAAAAAGTGCAGTAATGAGATGATCTCAGTATGGGCACCTAAAATAGAAAATGAATCAGAAGTATCTAAACAACCACTGCAATGAGATAAAGAAATGGGGTTTGTGAATTGAAGCTGGAAAAGAGGAAGAGTAGGCATGACTGAGCGAAACATTAATCTAAAGGCAGTCTGACTGAAACTTTTCCTTGCTGTTATGGCACAGACTGTGGAGAGCCTATTTTCCTCCTCTGTAATTAAATACCTGCAGTTATCATTTGCTTCCATGTGTATGAAAAATATTTTGATAAGATACAAATGCATCACCTGTGCTAAATATTTTACATATGCAGATGTGGCAAATTGTAGAGTTACATTTACATAGATCTAAACTCTTCTAGCTGCCTATCTGCAGATAGACACATGAGGGCCAATATATGTGATCATTGTTAAAAGCAGTGTCACTTCACTTCAAAGCTGGTGTGAGTTTACACCAATTTGACAGATAACAAATTGAGCTCTAGTGGCTTTCTTCCTCTTATTAAAGATTAATAGCACAGACATTTTTATAATGAAATAATAATTTATTGTTCTAATGGTAGTTCACTTTTAATAGTCCTACCCAGACTTCTACTCTCAGAAAATTTAAATTTCAGATATATCCTTATGATAAATATAATGAATACCTCTCAGAAAAATAGGCTTTCACCATAGAGTAAGCATTTAAGCACAATCATTTAATGCAATTCTTACTGTCCTAAAATAAATACTTACAAAGCTGACTACTACTGCATATGTTGTTTAAGATAAGGAAATTGAGGCAAGAAGTTGAAACACTTTTCAAAGACTGCACATTTAGTGGCTGAGCAGGGTTCAGATCTTTCTTGACTCATCTGCATGTACCTGAGTATCTGGAATACAATATATATCATTGTCAGGTTGAAACAGTCTTCAGGGTTTTTTTATTTTGTGGGGCTGTTTATTAATTCTTTGATTAGAATTGACAGCTGATTAAATATTTAATTCTGCCTTTGTAGTCTCTTCATATACAAAGTGTGACTTTCTGCCCTGCTAAGTGAGGATTTACTGGGCTAGATGTTGATTCAGTAGGTTGCAAGTGGAGTGGTTGCCCCCTGAGGGTCATATTAAAGCTTGAGGGGAGCTTTTTGAGCAACACTGCATCTTAAATACAATATATCAAGCTGATAGATACATGGCTCTTCTGTTGAGAAATTCACAGCAGAATTATTGCTGGTTGCCAGTTATTACTTGGGTAGTAAAGAGTCTCTCGGGAGTATGGATTGGATAAAAAGGGTTAAGCTGAGGGAAATGTTACACTGAAGACCTTGGTGATGAGAAGTGTTTGAAAGTGTCAAAGGATGTTTTGTGTGCAATTTAGAATTACCATTTTTGGGGGGAAGTGCTCCGTAGTTTTAATGATCAAAGCATGATTAGTTTAATAGAGCACCTTTCTCATTATGACTCAGCAGAGAGTTGACAATTTATTTGTTGTACCCCCCTTCCCCACTCCTTTGGAAGCGCAGACCTGAGGACTAGTGCATAGCTGAGGATGTTCTCTGCAAGCTACAGGAAGTCTTGCAGATTAAATATATTTGCTGTATATTCTAATATGTTGGTTTGAAAATAGTGGGTTTGGCTTCTTCTACAGGTCAGCCGACTTTCACCGATGAGATTTGTCCAAATTTTCTACTCCTCCCTATGCTGTGCTTTTGTTGGTAGAAGAGATTTGAACATTTAGCTGAGATTACCTACGCCATTAAATTAATGTCCACACAGTGAATTGTTATTGACATTTAGACAGCTACATCTTTGCTTTCTGATGAACATTCCTGTATCACTCTAATAACCACCACTATACATACATAAAGCTTAATCGGAGCTTTTACTTTGTAGATCTCAGAGAGTTTTACAAAGTAGGATAAGTATTATTATCTCCATTTAACAGATTGAGAAATTAAAGACAAAGGTGAATTGATGTGTTCTGACAGAACTGGAAATAAATTTAACGCTTTTTCGTCCTCAGTGAGTTGCTCACACTGTCTTCTCAATAACAATATGAACATTGGCTTCCTGGGCAGATTACAGCTCAGCTAATTAGATTCATTTTTAGACGTAGCTTTTTTTACTGTAGAATTTCTGTGTGCACTTAAACAACTGGTGCTACAGACAGTTCAGTTTTAAGTGAGGTAGTACCTTGCTTTGAAGGGATATTGAGTTGTTCTATTAGTGTCAGCTTGTGAAAACACTTTAAAACCCTCTAATAAAAGGTTTTGCATTAATGGCGCCATCTTTCTCATGCTGGCTGAGTTTGCTTGCTAACAACTTCAGGAATCACTTTATAAAGGGATGGCAAAATAATTCATGATTATCTGCAAGTACTGTACATCCATAAGATTTAAACCTTATTGTACAACTTAACTCCAACATTAGTTATGTTGCTGCTAAACAGAATGATGTTAAATGAGGTAAATGTATGTTCTCCATTTTACTCTGAGAGTGAGATTTAATTCACATACAGAGGCATTTAGTGTGCAGATGTTTGGTTTTGATGGCTCAGCTGGAGGGATGTTGGGGGCTGTTCATCAGCCCTCTTCTTCCCTCTGAGTTGAGGTCATCACAAGCTCTTTACTGGCCTTGAAGGTGTTGGCAAGGGATTTGCAGACCATGAATTACCTTAGTCTCAAACATCTCCTGGATGTGGAAACCAGAAGATTTCAAGTTTACTTGGGATTTACTGGAGCCTTATTGCCTAAGTCTAGATAACAGCAGCAGGAAGGAGCATCCAAAGGCTGCCAGGCTGGCTCAAACCCAGAAATTTTATAGGTTTTTTCACTAAAAGAGAGGAGGGGAAGGGAGCGAGGGAAGCTGGAGATTTGTTCCACTTAATCTTGTCCTGAAAAAAATGGTAGGGTTGCAGGGCTAGGGGCCAATTCTCAGAAGTAAAATACCTGGTAATAACTCAGGTACACCTGCAGCCAGCTTTTAGTAAAAATTTCTTATGAGAACTGGCAGGCCTTGAACTTAAGGGAAAGGGAACAAGTCTCTAGATTGGAGCAAGACTTGTTTTGTGCCTTTCTATGTAATACAATTTAGAGCTGGAGTTGAGGAATTTTGAAGTTCCTGAGTCATAAGTATGTGTAATCAGAGTAAAAGTGTCAGACATACCATTTCACATATCTCTGTATGTATATGTCAGTATAAATAAAAACTTTTGTATATGGCTGATGACTTATTTTTGGAGCCAATGCCTTTCTTTCATCTGTTTCAGGGAGAGAATGATTCAGACAGTGTATCACAAAGTCTGTTTCTTTCCTCTTAGTAACCACCTCATATACAGGTGGTAAATGAAAATCATAAAACTTACTGTAAAATACTGTTCACTCATCTTACAACTTATGCCTTGAGGCTTACAACTACAACTTAAGTTACAGATCTGTGAGATTGTTTTTTTCCAAATAGAGCGAAGGAAAAAAATAACAGCCACAAAAAATTTCTGTTGGAAAGACCAAAGAAAGAATCAAATGGTAACTGCTGGACCATAAAAAGCAAAACTGTTCTACAAGAATTTAAATGACAAAGGCAGTAACTTTCCAGTGGTTTAACTCTCTGGAAAAGAGCTACAGAGCTATGGCTACAGACATGTGTTATATATAAAAGTTCCAGAAAGTTTCAACAGACAGCTTTATTCTTAATGAAAAAATAAAGCCATAAAATCATGGGTGCAAATTGGCATAGTTCTTTTTACTGCATGCAGTGAAATTTGCAGTAGTTAAAGGTCATTGGTGGTATCGTTACTGACACATTTTGATCTGGAGTTCCCGGACTTCATAAAAATTAATTTCCTTAACAAAACAGGGGGCTAGAGACTGAGACTTCAGTGAATCTATTTTGATTTCTACCTAAAGACATTTTTTCCCTTACAATTTTTGCTGTTTTCTTTTAAAATTATTACTAATTTATAAGGGTGAGAAGGTATCTGAGTGATAAAAAGTCTGATCAATTTTTACTCTTACTGCATAACATTTCTGTGAGCATTTCTTTAACTTCTTGAGGTGGCAGAGCTGGGCACAAGGAGAAGTAGATAATATTTGAACAGGTGGTAGAGAATATGTTGCCTCTGAATTAGTTTTGGTGTTTGGAGGTTTGCTTTTAGCAAAATCATATTCACATATAACTGTATTGGATAGAAGAAAATGAAGAAATAGCATTGTTCAGTACTGAAAATGTTAAACTAAATGGACCATGTTAACATTGCTGTTGATCCCGAAGAACAGTTTTTCCAGTGTATGGAGCATTTTGTTTCTACCGGCATATGTTCTCCGTGGTTTTCTCTGCTCTAATTCATCCATGTCTTTCGACAGCTCCAGATGGTGTGATGCCTCCAAGGCTTTCATCTGCCACTCCGACCAGTCTTCAGGTTGTCTGGTCTACACCAGTTCGCAACAACGCCCCAGGCGCACCCAGCTACGGACTCCAGATGCGGCGGAGGCATTCTGCTGGTGACATTTTAGAGTATGCAGACCATAGCAAAGCCACTTTCAACTGCTGAGCAAGAAAAGTCCCATTATCTTGAATACGGCTCACCTTTAGGGTGGCTGGTTTTGTTACAAGACACGTAATGTTTTAGTCTTTATTTAGGTGCGCATGTTTAATGACGTAACCCATGCTGCTTTTCTTTGCAGTTTGCTTTCCAGCCCTACTGCTTCCTTACAACACAGGGTCGGAGATCTTCAGCCACATACTGAGTATGAGATGAGAGTGGTTGCCTCCAATGGTTATGGCAACGCTTATAGCAACTGGACTGCAATGACTACGGCAGAAGACAGTAAGCAGTCTGATATTATTTAACTCCCTTTAGCAGAAAATATAAATAACAGTTCAGCTGCCATTGCACATAATTTCTTTTGGTTATCTAGCTTTCTCAGTAAAATAGCAATAATGTATTTCCTTCCTGAATATTAACTTGCAGTAACAACTCCTAAGGGATCAAGTATGTGTTGTCTTAGATTTTCATAAAACATGAATATTTAAATATATATGTTTTGTGAAGTAGTATCTTATTTCTTTAAATAATAATCCTCCATGCATATGTGTTCATATATGGTTAGTTTAGGATACACTAGTAAGTACAGCTTTGTAAGTGGTGTTTCTTTATATGCGGGGACTTGATTCTGATGTCAGTCAAATAAGAGAAAATAAGTTGAAATTAATAGTATATGACAGTTGTCTTATCTCTGTGTTGATAATACCACAGCTGAACAGAACTTCATTCGCAGTGATCTTTGTTAATTCAAAGTGGTGAACTACTGATCTGAAATTGAGTTTGCCACTGCCAGTCATGTGATTTGTTCAACAGTCCCATGATTTAATGAATAGGTATCAGCATATAGGTACAGTCATTTAGCTGGCAGGGTAGGATTTTGCACCTATTAGTTTTCTCTCACAATGTAGCAGGATATCTAATAGCATACTTTTTTGAAAAATCTGTTGTTTTCAAATACGTTCTTTGCTTTTTTTTTTTTTTTTTAATCCACAGCGGTGACCCCATTGTACCAAATTTTAGAGAAATTTAAGTATTTTCTAAAGAGATTTTTCCTGTTATATCTTGTTTAATAAGAAAGTAAGTCATTCTGAGGAGGAAAAGGTGGGACGTGCGGTGGGTGTTTCACTACTGGTTTCATTACTGTTTCATTCTCTGCCTTTACACCAAAGTGCCTTCTGGTCTTACTCTATTTTACACTGATATGAGATCTGCATTTCAGACTATAAGTTTTTCCTGATGCTCTTATGCATTTGTTGTAGCAAATATTCAGTGCTGGTGACTCAACTTCATTTCAGTCCCTTCTCTAAATGCATCGCTGCCTACCTTGAGAACACACAGAACAAAATGTGTTCCCACAATTGTAAAACATTTTTCTTTGAAGCTGAGCAAATAATTCACAACAGAAATTTATCTGATAAATACATTTAAGCTCCAAAGTTATAAATGCTTCTATGAACACATTACCTATAAATAATTACCTAATAAAAGTAAGTTCTGAACTTGGTGTTTACATACCAGAGATGTATTAGCTGCATGTGAAAATCTTCTTTGAGATTCAATTCCTCTATTGTAATTGTTACCACAAGTGGATACAATATTATTAAACTTGTGATGATTTAAATGCAGTCAGTCTCCTATGACTATTTAGTTCAAATTTAAAAGATGATTTATTTCTGGTCAGATAGTTCACATAGTATTTTTTCGTTTTAAATCGGAGGAGCACAGAAGTGCATTTAAAAGGCATCACTTGTTAATACATGTAAAAATCATTTTTTGTGCAAAGTAGTAGGTGTAGAATTTTAAAATTCTCTTTTGGGGACTTAGGGATAGGGCAGAAGGCCTTCACAGGACATGCATTTGAATATAGTCTTCTTGAACATATATGTGGAAGTTACCTGTTGCACAGAAACTGGATGAACTTTATGCACTAGCATGAAACGCTACCCTTTGCAAAACCTGACTGAAAAAATGCCTTTAATTGTTATGAAAGGTAGATGTTCCCAAAAGAAATTTATGAACAAGAAAATAAACATATAATGCCTCTGCCAGTTTTTACACAATTAAAATATTTTGAGATTAAGAAACAGCTTGCCTCTTCAGCTATGATGCTGTATCGTGTTCCTTAGCTTAAAACAAACTTTGGTGTTTAGTTATAAACTCTATGTCTCCAAGGGGAAAATTATTTTCCTTGAAATGTCCTCTTTCCTTTGCATTGATACTGCTAAAGAATATATGCTGATGTGTCTGCAGTATTCAATAACCCTCATAATTTGCAACCCCCCCCCAACTTTTAGTGGTGACAAAGGACTCTGGTTTTGGTGGAGGATTGCCATCTCAGAAAGGATAGGATATTCAACTCAATTGCTTAAGACTTGACAGAAATTAGCAGTATTTCTGTCAAGGTTTCAATAGGTTTCTTATAAAACTGCCTATACTGACAGCTTGTTGCACAACTATACTTAATTCCTGGCTCTGCTAACCAATAGACATTGACTTTAAAGTACAGTTTGATGGTAGAAATTTCCTATGTCTCTCACTCTGTTGAAATATGTGTTTACACATGTTCTTATTGAATTTTAACCAGCAAATATATATCTTTCACCAAAGCATAAAATATCTGTAGGAATAAAATATATGCATTTATGTGTGTTTATGTGCACATACACCTGATAGCAATATATGTAAATCAACACATCTGCTTTTAAAGTCAATAGAGTTCTACTAATACAGGCTGATGATTTCACAATATATCTGCATGTTATATTTTATTTATGATAAATATTTAGTAAACTAGGAGGATATTAGGAATTATTAAGGAAAGATTTGCAAATGCTGCCATAAATATCTGTTGTATCTGATAATAAAATCTCTTAATATACAGTTTTGCAGGTTTGGGGTATTTTTTAATGCAAGAAAAAATGCTGTAAATAATTTTCAAATGCTTCCTTTTACATGAGTGTGGCACTAATAACTGATTCCATGTATTTTTTTTAATATCTAACCTGCCTGTACTAGATAACATTAACATACATATTCTATGACTATATTAAAATGTGCTAAAAGTGTTAATAAAAGATGTTTGTTCCAGTGATCTTGGCCAGTATAGCATCAGACTATTTACTGCCAGACAAATAGAAACAGTTGATGATGAAGTTTCTGGATTAAATCTTGCTTTCAGTAACTTGAATGTAAATTTAAGATAACTCTCTTGCCATCAATGTAATAACCACTGAACTGAGAGGACAGTATTTACCATTGAGCTGAGAGCAGAATTTCATGCATTGCATTCAGAAATAGAATTAAATTTTCTAGATATAAAAAAGATCTCAGTTAAGTGTTCCCTTTTGTTATGACAAGCTTTGAGCTATCTGAGAAAGAAGCTGTAAAGGAGTTGATTATAGTTACCTGAAGCTGGTCCAATGGCAGCTGCTGAACTCTTACGGTGTAGCTTTATGACTCACAAAATTGTATTGGCTGGTAGCAATCCACATGGTGTAATCTTTGATCAGAAGGGTCGTCCCCAAATGAGAAAGGAGCTTTTTCTAGTGCTTGAGAAAATCCATCTCTATTTGGACAAGTTTTAAGCTAGCAAAATTGCTACTTTAGAGAAGAGCTGCTTGTTTCTTTCTTTTTTTTTTTTTTTTTTTTTTTTTTTTTT
>NW_020799097.1:101944319-101947456 GCF_003259725.1 Athene cunicularia | reverse complement strand
AAATAAAAAAAAAAAAAAAAAGAGAGAGAGAGAGCTCCTGCAATGTATCAGCTGAGCTATTTCTTGACAAAACAAGGAAACATTTTTCCTATCATATAGAGTGCTATGATGTGCTTCTCTGGCATGCTTACTGCAAGTCTTTGGTTCCAGGATGACACCTATTCTTTTAAAGCTTCCCAATGCAAACAATAGAGAGAGGCAATGCAGGACAAGCAGGTAGATGATACAGTTCGCAGCTTTTGGAAGTGCTTGCTTTCTTTGCTGATTATATTTGTTGTCAGAGAACACAGGTCTCCTACTTTAGCTATGTACCTTAGGTCCATATAGTTTAGGCATACCAGCTAATCCACTGTTAGTTGCCATGAATGTGGCCATGTGTACTCAGGAAAGATAAATGGAAACTGAAGCAAGAGAAGACAAAGCCTGGTGAGGTGGTAAAGGGAAAAGGAAGTCATGTGCATTACATAACAGGGTGAACAGCAAAAGGACAGAAGACCAAATTAAGCTGAAGTAGTATCATGGCACATACAATATGCTGATTGTATGATAAATAGTACAAGCTGCCCATGCATGCCTATAGATTAGCAAATAGAAGTTTCTTAACTGGTAGGCTGAGGTTCTGGAACCAGTGTGCATTTGGAGCTGTAGGGGACAAAAAGTCTGAATAGTCTGAAGACAGTTCTTAATACTTATTTGAAGGCGTTTGTATGGACCACATGTCATTGAATGAGCAGCTTAATGACTTCTGTGATCTGATGTGATAAAAGGTTCCTGTAGTTCCTTGTGCCGAGAGCTACACAATTTGGATTTTCTGCAGGATACAGTTGGTAGTATATGAAAGACACCGCATTTTGTTAATATGTATAATTTCATTGTCCGTGTTCCTGAAAAGAGTAAATGATTCAAGAATAAAAGGCACAGAATTTCTATTCTGCTTAGTGAGAGAGTTTCCCAGCAAATCAGGTATTTCTCATTAGCTTTAAAGGGCAGTAGTCCAGGTACATGTCTCAGTATATTAATGAAAGTATAGATTCCCCTGAAATACATCCATGAAAGTACAGCTCCTTGCTCCCCCAGTCTGTGCAATAAGTAAACAAATGTGTGGGTCTACTTAGGGAATTAAAAAAGATTAATGACAATTTTGTGTCTTCATTTTAAGTCGAGTCTGAACTTTGAAGCAGATGAGCAAAATAGCCTGCCATAAAAGATAATTTCATTTGCCAAAGTGAAACTACCTTCTAGTATTAATACTGTAATGAAATGGTTTGAAATATGAGCTAAGAATCTTAAGGAAAAAGATGCCCACTGTTCCTATGTTCAGTACTTGCTTCTATAAACAGTTACATCCATGTAAAAAGCTTTATGATTTTATTTTCATCATTGTCAGGCTGAGCTGTGTAGCTGTCATACTTTGCAGTCTTCCCTCCAGTGACAACCACATTGACAACATGTTATACTCCACATTGATTTTACAGTTAAGGAGCTGATTGTGATATATAGGGATTTTAAGAATTCAGCTGAGAGGCTGACTTTTGCCTTTTATCATTCCATTAAAATTTTATAACCATCTTTTTCATGTCATTTCATCCATGAATTCTTACTTTAGAAAGTGATAGCTACTGCTGTGAGCATAACTTTTCTCATGTTCAGAGCTTTTTATTGTATTAGCAAACTATCCCAATTATAGTTAATACTCATGTTTTACATAATTGTGGTGACCCTTTCAACCAAGCAGTATCGTGCTAGTTGATTTGTATATAGAATTAGATGATTCTGCTTGCCATTTAAAAAGAAGCTACACTGAATGAGTGTTGGGGACCAGGATTTAATGCTTTCCCATCCAGTGGGGCCAATTAAGCATCTCTCAAACGTCTTGTTTGAACTCAGAGAGTCTTAAAAGTCTCTCTTTTAAAAGGGCAGTAGGGAATGTGTGGGTAGGTATGCTAGCTACCAAAATATGCTTTTTTGAGGGGAGGGGGAGGGACTAGGGGGACCTAAAGTTTAAGTTTGACAGCTCCTCCCATACATTACAGATTGTCCTTAAGGAATACATCTAAACTCTGGGGGGGTTGAAGCACAGGTTCAACTAATTACCATGAATGTTTCACCTGTAATGCCAGCAACTGATTCAGTAGGAATAAAAAGGCTTATCCGTTCCCTCACAGCAAACTGTGTGATTGTTGTGGGGATTTTTTTTGTTTCGGTTTCTTTTTTCCTCCTGCAGAAGCTCATAGTATGATAGCTTATTTATGAGGTATAATTAGATAAAATGCAAGTCTGTAGCTCAGTGGCAAATACTATATCTTTCAACTCCCCTCCTCTATTAAACTAGAATTGGCAGCAACTTATTTTCAAGGTCTTCAGTTCTAAAGCAAATTTTCCTCTTTCCACTTCATCCCAGCAAAATTTTTGTTTTACAGACTATACATCTAATTCAGGTTTTCACCTCCACCTCTCCATCTTTCAGTGAAGTTTAAATAATGGACCAAATTTTGTTCCAGTTTATGACCTAATTGATTTTGCCCCAGAGTACATGCAAATAGAATTGAATTGCTCTTTACAACAGATCATCTTTTATACTTGTAAATTCAGAGATCTAAATTAATCCTAGAGTGCACAAGCATTAAATATAGAACTCCATCCTTATTATCACTGTGAGTAGAACAGGATATGTGATAGGGATGAGTTTTATGGAGTTGCTTTGTGATGCATCATATAATGAAAGAAAAAACACTGTTACTTTTTCAAATTTAAAAGAAAAAAAAAAAAGAAAACTTGCTATCCCAGTTTTACATCGCTGTTTCCACAGACATCAGTGGAATAATCCTGATTTACCTTTCTCTGTATGTAAGAGGAGAATTGGGACTTCTAACTGCTTCAGTTGTTATTCTAAAATATAGAAGCAGCCACTCATGCTGGTTTTATTTGTTTTCTAGGGTTCCTTTTTTTCTTCTCTCTCTCTCTCTCTTCACTTAAAAAAATATCAAGAATTATTTAAATTCTAGTGAAGTAAATTATTCTTCCTATAAATGTAATGTTCTTTGTGGTTTGGACAGCATACTGCTTCACTAGGAATGAGATGATGGTGTTGTTGACTACCATGGAATTCAGCATATGCTCTGTCGCATGTCCTGGAG
>NW_020799097.1:101922548-101942548 GCF_003259725.1 Athene cunicularia | reverse complement strand
ACTGCTCTGAGCCCTTGGCAGAAATTTGAATACAGGATACTGATGAGCACGCTTCATGGAGGCACGAACAGCAGCGCGTGGTCAGAAGTTACCACTAGACCATCAAGACCTGCTGGTGTTCAGCCACCTGATGCAGAAGTGTTGGGACCACATTCAGTTAAGGTAGGAATAATTCTCATTGCCTCATGGCTTTAACATGTTTTCCTTGTATCAACTGTGTATTTTAAGAGAGACATCTACTGGCTGAGCCAACAGATTTCGTTGCTGCAGGCATAGTTGAATAATTAGTGTCTGTCCTTTGGCTCAAAAGCATTAGATTCCTTTCCATTTTTTTTCCTTTACACCAGTCTCTGGCATTACACTCCAGTTCATTTTCTTCCTTACACACCTGATGTATTTTCAATATTAAACTTGAATGCTTACTTTTAACTCCCTAATCAGATCAGAAAATGACCTACTCCCTTCTCCAAAATTTCAAGACTTCATTAAAATCCTAAGAAGTAAAAAGATTTTTTAAATGTAATTAAATCTTGTATATAATTATCAGTTTTTTTTAAAAATAGCTAATGAAGAAAAAAACAGCACTGTGGTTCTCCTGATTTACGAAAGAAGACTCTTGCAGGACTACCTAGGAAGTTTTCAATTATTCACATCATTCTGCTGGGAATGAACTCTAGAGGACAGGATAACTACCATTGTTTTGGCTTGCATACAAACTTCATTCAAGGGAAATTAGTGTAACCAAACAAGAGGGATTTTTGTAGCTTAGAAGCCTCTTTTGTGTAAATACACACATGCTTCCATGGATTCAGTCTTGTACTAATGCCAAAAGTATTGGTACAGTAGCTTGCTCACCAGAGCACAAAACAAAGGACATTTGCATAAGATTGAAGTTCATCTGTTAGATTTATTATTTTTGGTATACATTGTATTTTCAGAAAATAAACAGAGTGGTGTTACTAATGCAGTCTAAATAGTTTGAGGGTATGAATTTAAGCAGTAAACCAATGCTGATTTTTTTGCTTTGCTCACACATAATTTTAAGCTTTGAAAAAAGCTATTCACCACTGACGAAAAAAAAAATCCTGATCTTCTAAAATTATGTTTTAATGTCTAAAGAACAGCATGTTGCCTTCATGTTAATAGCAAATGAGTTCACTATGAGTACAATGGTTACCGTAAGAATTAATAATGATCGACCACCAGTAATTGTGATAAATTGCCAGAGTGTTTATTGAAGATTTGGGCAATCTACTTCCAGGACTCTGCCCTCTGTGCTTGTGTAGATATATCTTAATATCCACCACAATTTATAGTAAAGCATTGTTCATGGATTTACCAGAAGAAGCAATGCTGAGTAAACACTAGCCCTAGTTCAATAGCATGCTTACACACATGTCCACATTTTACTGCATGAGCTTTTGCACATTGGTTTCCACTCTGAGCACAAAGAACTCATCACTGCAACCTTTAATGCTTCAGTTAATGTGATAAGGGCATAATAATTTTCTATCTTACCCATATTTTTTCTTTCTCCAAGTGCAGTCAACACCCAATCCTAATTTTAAAAGCCTGTGTGTTATCAGAGGTCTTGTAATTCTTTACTGGATGTCTTTTCTTGAGATCAGAGGTGTGTACTCAATTGTAAATTTATTGTCATTTGTTCAGCTCCAAGATTAAGTAATCTACCAATAGTGAAAATCAGTTTGATCATTTATGTCTTCTGAAACCTGAAATCAGGCAGTGCCATCTTCACTCTGTAATAATTTAATTTCCACATAAGAGTGCTTTATAAAATTGTTTTTGTTTCTTGCCAAAGAGTTCAAATGCTTTTTTCCTTCTTCTTCCCCAGCCTATCATTAACACTGAAAGCTCTTTAACGTCTACACTGTATGACCCTTCTGTAGAAGTGGTGGTCATATTTTGTGTCACTGATGCTCTTGTAGTTTCAGGGGTTTTTCCACCTGGAGACACATATTTGGTCTGTTAAGACTAATTTCTGTCAAGGATGCTGAAGCCTGGATATTTTTGTTTCCATGACTCAATTTTACTGTTTGTTTTTCTTGATTTTAAATATTTAGGTTAAAATGTTCAAAATAATTAAAGGTGGCAACATTTAACTGAGAAAAGTGACTTAAGATACGTCTTCCAAATACACTCACTTCTGAGTATCTGTCATTCCACAAAAATTCTTTCTCTCAGTGTAGAGAGTATTGGTATCCTTTGCTGATACAGACATAAATTCTTCTTATTTATCTAGTATATTATTTTACTTAGTGTTCTTTAATTTGATAGTCATCATAATTTGGGAGAGATGGGAATACCTGGTACAGATCCTGTGTGGAGGTTATGGCATGGCTGAGACATCACTTCTGGGTTTTAAGATTCTTAAAAGATTTTTTAAGACTTCTCAAAATTCTTAAAATTTCCCTTACTTGTCCAGGACATCAAGAGATTTTTTTTTTAAGCTTTTTATTATTATTTTTTAATTATGATTTCTTTTATTATGATCTCTTCAAAAAATTGAAATAAAGTTATAGGTGCAGAAGAGCTCATTGCACTTTATCACTGAAGAGATTATGGACAAGGCTTGCTGCCTCCAGTGGTTTTCTCTCTTCTGCTTGTTTGCAGATGAGAACACCGAGGAAGAGACTGGGATTTCATCTTACTTGGTCTTCCTACGGGTCTGTCAAATGGATTAGCTCACTAATGCTGGTGCTGTTTCATTCTCTTCAATTTTATGGCAAGTTCACATCAGAGTAGTAAGACTCGGAGACCACCCAGTGGGCTGTGCTGTGGCGCTGAGGCTGTTTTGTGGCCCATGTGCATGTTCTGTACTAGGAGAACAGAACAAAGTAGCACCAGTCTTAGAACATTTGGGTTTTTGCCCTGCTCTTTCAAACTAGGGTGCAGGTCTGAATAGCTGCTGTGCAAACCGCTTGTGTCTCTTTGCCCCAGAGGTATGGTCGCTGCACAGGCAGAGCAGTTGTGAAGTATTGTGCAAGGATTGCCACTTAGTGGTTGAAAAGTTTTCCTGTATGGAAACAGGATAGACCTGGTTTGGGATTGCTTTACATTGGTGCATTTAAACTCTGACGAAAGTCCCAGAAAGGCACGTTTTCCCTCCCTGAGCAGATCAAGCCCACCACACCTGCAGTGCATATATCACCTATGTGGTGCTCAAATCAAATTTGTGATCTGCTTGTGCTGCACAGTTCTCTCATCTTATTCTGTGTCTGCAATGGTAACTCAAGCAGATAATGGAAAATAAGCCGTCTCTTTGGGATAGAGATTTTAATTACCTCTCTTGCTCTAGAGAGAGCTATCCTCCCAGGTTAGAGCGGAAAGTATTGGAAGGGCACTCTGGGAAAAATTAGCAAGAGGCTCTTTACCAACCAACGGTTGCAAATCAATAGAGGCTTTCAGCTGTCAGTGCAACCAATCCCTAAACCATGAGCGCAAATATTTACTTCTACCGAAAACAGAGACAATTTACAAAAAAGAGAAACATATTTCCATTCCTTTATTTAGTCATAGAATCAATATAAATGATTTGAGGATGTGGAGAATTCAAAGTGCTCCAGGATAGTACTCACTTGAGTATACAGCTTATTTTCATAGACCAAAGCTTTCACTCTGCAAGGAGGAAAATATCAGCACAGCAGGTCACTCTTGGCATAAACACTTCTGATGTGTATGTGCTCCTTTAACATTTAATTTTAATCAGAATGAACCGATATCTCTCCATAACATTTAGCTTGCTTTCTTTTGTGCAACAGAAAGTGTAAAGCTGTCGATAATTTTTAAAGTACCCATTTCTGTGACACCTGCATGATATTTTTTAATATTTGCTGAATTGATAATGTTCATGGTAGCAGAGTATACTGCGCAATAAACTGCTTTTGTGGCTGATTAAATGCCAAAGTGAAGCGGAGGTATTCAGCAACTGCAAAAGCCGTTTATTTAGTATATGCCAATGCCATGAACATTATTCCTGTTACACAAGATTTGCTATACCCTAATGTACAGAAGTATAAAAGAAATTGTTTCCTTTTCTTGTGAGGGTTGCAATTGCTGTGCTGCTTCAATCTCACACTTCACACTGATATGACATTCGAGAATGTAGCTAGGTTGAGTGGCTTGAGGAAGAAGCTGATTTACACAGTGAATAATTATTTAAAGGAGTTCTTTGTGTAGGAAAAGCATTATGTGGCTGGGTACACTGAACTAAATTAACTGTAGTATGCAAATTCTCCAACTTTGGCCATGTAACTTCCAGTTGGAGGACCTCCCTTTCACTGCTGTGTTTTCCTTTGAGGGTTTTGGCCTGGAAAGATGGCTGTAGTCTTGATTATTGGCTTCACTGGATACTTGCTGAGACATATTTGCCTGTATTGTTGTCCCTTGCTGACCAGTGCCACTAACTGGACGGCTGACAGATAAGAAGCTGCAGCCATTTCCTGACATTCTTTGTGTAACTTTTTTCTCACGATAGAAGTTGGCATGAGCTGTATGTAATCCTGATGTTTGTCCCAAGGGGAAAGGATTTTTTTTTTTTCTTTTTGGTGTTTAGATAGGCTATAAGAGAAGGGTTGCATCCTGGTTAGATGAAATAAGTATCTCATTGACATATAGTTCTTGTGCCATGCTATTCCTTCATGATAACATCACTGTCAGAAAATTCTTGCAGTTTGATTAGATACAAAATGAGAAAAATAATAAATTATTATTTCATTGACTTCTCTCTTAATACATTATATATGTTGCCTACTAGAAATGAAGGGATGTGGTGATTCTGTAGCAGCAAACTGTCATTCTTCTTTCTAATTTCTTTTTTTGCATATTCATTTAATATCATGTCATTGATTTTCTATGGATTATTTCTTTTTCGAAAGTATTTCTTCATGACTTCTCTGACTGAGGAAGGGTTGTAGGCTTTTTAATTCCATTGTCATTCATGTTTGTTGTTACCCTCAGAGATGACAATCACTTAATTTACAGTTCACTCACTGTTCTTTAACTTGTATAGAAGAAGCTGCAGCAGAGAAAGCTGGTATTCCACCCTACAGATTGAACAATGTCTGCAGGATCTTCAAGAGTCGCAGTCTGCACTCTTTCTTTGCAGAAGGTTATAATTTATTGCTACGGAGTAAAAAACTTTTCTGGTAGCTATTGCTCAAATTTGACTACTAAATTGCATATGCAAGTGAGCAAACACAAATAAACAAAGCTCTATTTTTACATCTGTCTTCTGTTCTTCATTAGGCCAGAAGCTGGACAGAGGACTGCTAAATGTCTGTACTGTAAATAGGCTAGGGCTAAATTCTCCAGAGAGAGATTGCAGCTGTATGGAGTGGATAGTACTGACACATTTAAGGCAATATATCCTGTACTTACAGTTTGAGTATCATCCATGAAAAGGAAAGTGTTTTCTTTAATAATTTTCCACTTCCTATGCAATTACAGTTACAGTCACATGTTCTGGAGTTGTTTTTTGTCTCACATGTTAATGTTTGCTGTCCAGTGAAGTTGCTTCTGATTAGAGAACATTGGATACAATGGTAGTCACTCCGTGGTCACTGAAGTTGCTGACTAAAGGAGAGGTGATCCTTCAGTATTTTACCTCTGCAGATCACTGTGTGGTAGAGAATGAAGCTTTGAAGACCCTTCCTCTCTTCCTTGTTAAAACCTCCTGTTGCTATTTCATTTTCAAAATGCTATAGACTTCAACTGTTAAGAACATAATTTTGAGAATATGAACAACCCTGATCCCTAGGCCTTGCGCACTAAAGGGTGATGCAGTAAGCCTACGTAGGAGCTTTGTACAAGAAAAAAAAGAGTTTGGACTTTATTCACCACACTTCCAGTTTTATGCAGGTATGCCTGGTGAATTGGGGAAATTGTTTAGGAGCAATCAACCCTTGTGTGAAGATTGCCTAGTAATGCTGCTAAGGTCAGTGAGACCTTGGTTTATTTGCCACATAAGTGCTGCTTGAGCAACTTAGGATACTCCAACACCATAGGAACAACCTTAACCTGCACAGTAGAGGTTTTCCACATTTTAGGACTGTGATTTCTTGCACAGCTTGCTTATTTGGTATAGATCTTACAGTGAGGTGAACTAATTGGGGTTTCATGAGCATTATCCCTCCGCCTTTGATATAGCTTAAAACCTTTACTGTAGTAGGTGTTTAGGATCATAAATAAATGTTCTTTTTCTTTTCTCACTACTCAAGCTAACTGCTTCTAGAAGTTTTTGTAATAGCAATCTGTTACTGCAAACTTGATTGTGCTGTTCTGTGGTAGGGCTTGTTGAAGTTGGATGTAATTCATGTGCAAAGTGTATGAGAATAATTATCAGTGACATCTGTCAGGATTTGCTTTTCTGGTGGGATACTGGCTCTTGACTGAATCTCACTATAATTTCTGTTAAGGCAGATAAGAATTCATGAAGAAATTCATCTCCCAACTACTTTTAGGGGGGCTGGGGTGTTGGCAGAGGACTATAGTCCAGTGGCTGGAACGCAGAATTAGGGTAACAGGTCTTTATTTTCAGTTTTGCTTCTTTCTGATACATGACTTAGTCTGGGATTTAGCCTTTTCATCAGTAAAACTAGAATAATAATATTTGCAATTTGAGACTTACAACACGCTTTGAGACAAACACTGAAAAGGTCTCAGTAGTGTATTTAATACATTCTGTTTGTAGATGTTACAAGCAGCAGCTAGGAGAAATGAGAATAAAATGAAGCCAAATATGCTGATTTAAAAGCAAACTGTTGAAGACCTGAACTAGTGAAATAGTTACCCTTGTGCCAGTACCTCTCTTCACAGAAATAAATTGCAGGGTTCCAACTGCTGTCCAAAAAAAAAAGAAAATCCAAGGTTATAACTGTTTAATGGGGGGAAAATGGCTAATTTCTGTCTCTTTAAATTTTGTGGTGGAGAAAATAAGGTGCTTTGATCTTTAAATGACAGCTTCCAGAGTCATTACATTGAATCAGTTAATCTCTCCCAGTAGTTACCTTATTCTCTTTTTCTCATGGGCATCCTCTTTCATGGTTTCAGTGCTGAGCTTCAAATCAATGAACAAACTGTTACTGCTTCCAACACAGCCTGTCTAGTGAGCTTTCCTGCTTTCATGCATTGCCAAGCTCTTACCTCAAACCTTGGCACATCAAAGTGGAGAAGAGATCGAGTAGTGCCACATGTGTGTTAACCAGGCTGGCTCCATCATCTTCATTTACACTGTATGGGTCAGGCAGTCCCTCGCCTCTTGACAAGACGGGTTTGTCAGAGACTGCATGTCCTATTGTTTCCAGGTGACAAATGCAATTCAAAGCAAGTCAAGTGACACAGTAGTGATTGTGAGTACCCTTGGTCATCCCTTTATCTAGTTTAAAAAAATACTAACAAAGTGATAACTGATCTACATATCTGTATGGGTTGTCCATGCCCAGATAAAAATAAGTTGCATTCTAAGTCATGCTTCTGACTCAATATTCTTTTTATTCAGACTGGTTTTCATTTCTCTTAAGAAAAAAAAGAAGATCAATTTCGCAGTTTAAGCCCCATGAAGCACCTATGTTACGTAAAGTATGAGGTATTTTATCTGCTAGCACACATCAAATGCTGTGAAGTAACACCTGAGAGTTTTTTCAAGTTTTACCAGCTAGTGCACACACTGTATAAAGCTCAGGAGCTGAGGTTCTGGAGTAGCATCTGTTTTCCTGCCCACATTATTAATATGTTTCTTTATGTCAAAGGGTTACAGTATAGGGCAAATCTTGTGCAAGTTCTATTAGAGTAATTTTGTGGGTTTAGACATAAAAATTAGACATCTAAAATGTAATGTGATTAAAAAATAACTCATCTCTTCCAGGAAATAAAATAAAATTGGGTATAAGGTGAACATTTTTAAACAAATTTCCTCTTCTGAGAGGGCAGCACTAGGGATTTTCCAATTTTCTAAAGCATTCTTTTATTAGAAGCTACCTTGCATTAAGCAACAAGAGTAATTTTTTTACTGATAATGACAGATTTACTTTATTCCTACAAAAGACCTCAAATACGCTATCTTTAGTCACATTTCACTAAGGCAGAATTTCAGAACAGATGCTACACCTCAAAAAAGAGTAACATAATCATAGTTGCAGAAATGGGTGTTTTGCTGTAGTGTATCAGACATAAAAGTCTTCTGTGCTTTTTCCAGCAACTTCGAAGATATGTCCCTGAAAATAAAAGTGAATCATGCACATTTCCTATTTTCTGAGTCATGCACAATGCACTTAGTCAGTGCAATATTGTAGCAACTGGGATTGGAAATTTCACCTAAAGTTTACTGGCCTGAACACTTTCTACCTTGTCATGGTTTAACCCCAGCTGGCAACTAAGCCCCACACAGCTACTTGCTCACTCCCTCCACAGTGGGATGGGGTTGAGAAATGAAAGGGTAAAAGTGGGAAAACTTGTGGGTTGAGATAAAGAGAGTTTAATAGGTAAAGCAAAAGCTGCGCACACAAGAAGCAGAACAAGGAATTCATTCACCACTTCCCATTGACAGGCAGGTGTTCAACCCTCTCCAGGGAAGCAGAGCTCCATCACACATAACAGTTACTTGGGAAGACAAACACCATAACTTGGGACAACCTCCACCCCCCCTCACCTCCTTCTTCATCCTGCTTTATATGCAGGTGTGGGATATCTGTGGGGTCAGCTGTCCCAGCTCTATCCCCTCCCAGCTTCTTGTGCACCCCCAGCTAGTGGGGTGCTGTGAGAAGCAGACACGGGCTTCGCTCTGTGTCAGCACTGCTGATCAATAACAAAAACATCCCTGAATTACCAACACGGTTTCCAGCACAAATTCAAAACATAGCCCCACATTAGCTACTATGAAGAAAATTAACTCTATCCCAGACAAAACCAACACATACTTGAACTTGAAAACATTTTCTGTTGTCTATGCTAATCACCCATTCTTCTACACTTCCTATGGCTAGATCGCATGAACTACTTCAAAATGAGAGTTTTCCTCAACGTCTGTGAGAGTGGTACAGAATCAATTCCTACCTTCTGAAAAATTTTGCATTGCTTTATTAATAGTATTTTCTTTATTTGTTTGATCATGATTTGGGGCCAGAAGTAACAGAAATCTGAATACAGCATTTGATAATTAGCCAGAGCTAAGCCTTTCCTATGTGGGCACCAATAATCTTATTTGTGCTGTCTTTACTCAAGATCACCCTGTTTCTAATTCTCTGTTTAATACTATTCCAGATTTTGTTATCAAAATCCTTCAGCTTTCTCCAGTACTTTGCTGCCAGGTTTCTTACAAGTCTGACAGCCTAAGAGATCCTTCTGTACCTAAGATATAACATTTCCTAATCCCCAAGGGTCCTTTAAAAATCATTTTATAAATCAAGCTTCTCTGTTTCCACAGCTGTGTGTAATTGTGCATATACCTTTTTTAAAGATACTTAACTTTGGAAGCAGAGGAGAATTAAGGAAAAAGTTCAACTGAAGTTAAACTAAAGTATCTTGGTACTACTATTTAACATTTCAATATTATCTTTGTTCATTTTATTCTGCACATACCTTCATCTAGGTTTCCTCCATTGTGTTCCATTTGCTGTGTTCTGTGTCCATTTTCTCTGTTCTTTGCAATGTTGGATTCAATCCTTAATCATCCCATGCCTGGGAGGAAAAGAGACAGCAATTGTTATAGATGAGTGGCTCAATGGCAAGTAAAAGAGTCCCAGAGATGAGCAAAACAAAGCTGGTGTACATCATACCCTGGGAGTTCTATGGGAGGAAAAATTGATAGATGCTCTTACGCTACCTTTATGAAACTCTGAGATTCTTAATACAGTTACATGTCTTTGCTGTGTCAGTCTGAAGTCCCCTCTGTCATGATACCATGGCAAAAAGCCTTAAAAACGAACTGAGGACATCCTTGCACTTAATGGTGCAATGACTTGCATCCTGGGCTGCATCAAGCGAAGTGTGGCCAACAGGTTGAGGTAGGGGATTTTCCCCCTCTGCTCCACTCTTATGAGACCCCACCTGCAGTGCTGTGTCCAGCTCTGGGGCCCCCAGTATAAGGACATGGACCTGCTCGAGCAGGTTCCAGGGGTGGGACACAAAAATGATGAGGGGGCTGGAGCACATCCCTTGTGAGGACAGGCTGAGAGAGTTGGGGTTGTTCAGTCTGGAGAAGAGAAGGCTCTGGGAAGACCTTTCAGTGGCCTTTCAGTACTTAAAGGGGGCTTACAGGAAAGATGGGGAGGGACTCTTTATTGGGGGGTGTAGTGATAGGATGAGGGATAACAGTTCTAAACTGAAAGAGGGCAGATTTAGATTAGATATAAGGAAGCAATACTTCACTGTGAGGGTGGTGAGACACTGGCACAGGTTGCCCAGAGCAGTGGTGGCTGCCCCCTCCCTGGAAGTGTTCAAGGCCAGGTTGGTCGGTGCTTTGAGCAACCTGGTCTAGTGGAAGGTGTCCCGGTCCGTGGTAGGGGGGTTGGGACTAGATGATCTTTAAGGTCCTTTCCAACCCATGTGATTCTACGGTTTGAGTGTGATTTCTCACTGGAGCTCGTAAGGATAAATATTTAGAATAATATACTTTAAAAAGATAAAAAAAATGCCACTTAACCTCAGTTTAGTAAGAGGAAAACCACAGTAGGCATAGTAGCATGTGTGTATATATATATATAACACCTGAATTCTGTATGTAATTTCCCAATTTTTTGTGATAAAGTTTTCTCAGCATAATTTTATAGTTCTCAAAGTGGAAAATTGTGCCTGTTCTTTGTCTGATACTTACCTGTGTAATTTATTACTGAAAAATAAAAAGGAAAGCCTGCATATTTCATCATCTAGACTGTAGACAAATCTTGTTTCTCACAGGATCTACTGTAATTACATATTTGTGAAAATTATGCAAACACTCAGTAAGATTTCTTTTTACTGTGCCACTAATAAATGATCACACCAGTTAATACACCCTAAGAAAATAAATTATAGTGATAGTTATGATAATCAGTGTACTTTTTCTAGTGCATCTGAACATCTCACAGAATTCTGAGTGAAGTGGAGCATTCACATTTTACTGGTGAAGCTAAATAGTAGATTTTTTTCAATGTCTACAACTGTTACTCTAACCCTCACTAAAATTAAAGATGGTTAGATTTCTACCTGATGTACCTTTAAAAATAAAATTTCAGTTAAAGGTCATACATAAAGTCTGTCTCGATGAAAGAAAAACACTTCTTCAGATCCCACTTTTGTCCATTTGTAGCATATCGTGTCAGTATTTCAGCATTTTGACTGTAAGTATTCTGTTATTTTAATTTTTTTTTTTTTATTATTATTTTTTTTTTTTATTCTCCTCCTTCAGGTCTCATGGAAACCTCCTCTGATACAGAATGGTGAAATCCTGAACTATGAAATTCGCATGCCTGATCCAAGAATTGTCATTATTGGGAACACTTCATCAACATTAAGTCATTTGGTGACTAATCTTATACCCTATACAAACTACTCGGTCACTGTAATAGCTTGTTCTGGAGGTGATGGCTTTCTAGGAGGCTGCACAGAGAGTTTGCCTACAAGTGTGACTACACCTTCAACAGTTCCTCAGAGCGTTAGTCCATTGTCTGTGACTCCAATCAGCGAGTCCTTTATTGCCATTTCTTGGCAACCACCACTAAGGCCGAATGGTCCTCATCTGAGGTAAGCTCTTAGTTGCAACTGAGATAAGAGTTTTCTTCTCCATACCTAAATCTGATTCAGAAAATTCAGAGTGATACAAACTTTATGATCTGATCTCTTAATTTCTGATTTTTTCAAGTTCCTCTTTAGGGTTCAGGAGTCAATGAGTGAGCTCATGAAAAGTGGGTATGTCTAAAAGTAGATAGCAGGGTGAGCTTTGAATTGTTTTGAACTTACAAAGAGTCAGGATTATTAAGAGCAAGTGTGGTGTCTGTGCTGTGGCACTTCCTTTGCAGAATATGTTCAGGAAGGATCTGGGTCTTTCAGATCAGTGTTGTCTGAAAAGCCAGGAGGGGCAAGCACAGGATATTTGCAAAGTCATAACTAGTTTGGGCTGCAGCATCAGTCACTTTTTGGTGGCGAGTTCAGGCAACATGTTCGACTGACAAAATGACAAGAAAATATGAGATCTCTGTGAACAAGTATTTAACACATCCAATATTCTCAACTCTCTGTGGGGGTTATTCCATACAAAGCAAAAGTGACCATTTGGGAGTGAGATGACATGAAATAATCTTGAATTTAACTAATTAATGAACTGTAAATGAGAGAGTGTATGAGAAAAATGGATGTTAAAATTCTACAAGTTTGGGGGCAGAGCAAAAAAATAGGAAACACAAGGAAGTGCTGGGTATAGCAGGCTGGATTTTACCACAGGAACCAGAGAAAGGCACCTCCTCTGAGATTTTTCTGGAATCCTGGGATGGGGATTTTGGATTGAATCTGATTGATTACTGAGTGTGTGTGTGTGTGTGTGTGTGTGTGTGTGTGTATACATTTTTTTTTTTAATGGATTTGAGGGCATGAGGATTTATAAAGACAAATATATCTTTTTATATACACAAAAAATGTCAAACAAATCTTTCATTCTAGTGCTTTAACATGTTGTGAAACATTGTGCATGAAATTATATCTCTGTACTCCATATGTTCTGGTTAGTAGCTCTCTTCTAGGTGCACTGATGGGTTCAATAATTATCATGTAATGCTATTTCAGTTGCGTATGTTATTACAGCACAGTAGCTTGACTCTTTCTTCAGGCTTAATTAGGGCACACTACAACTGAGTGAAATGATCATTGCTCTACAGTAAAATTTGAAGTTTTTGAAAAGCAGTCCCTGTTACTCTGGGGTTAACAACATGACCATTTTACCATAGATTATTAAAGTAATTCAGCACAACCTACATCTGCAGACTTCATTTCCTTCATGGTGTGTTATGCTGCCCTCAACAAGAGCAACCACTGAAGCAGCTGCTCTGTGTAGCATGATGGAGCAAGAGGTCTGCAGCAAGCAGAATAGCAGCAGCAGCTGCAAAGATTTTGATGTTTTTCATGACTTGTCTATGAAATATATTGGACAGAATATGCCAGGACTATCCCTAATAAAACCATAATGATATGTCTTTGGGTTCTGTTGACACCAATGAACCAACCCCTCATGGGAGAGATGTTGTTGGGGTATAAAGTCATCTGAATGACTTTAGAAAAGATAGTAAAACACCACTATCAAACTGAAACAAAAATCCTATTTAAAAAGTCCTGTGAAATGTAATAAAGAATAATAATCCTAAAGATTTTGACCAAATCTATACAATTTTGTTTCCTTTAGAGTATGGGGTTTTTTTGTGTAATCACTAGAATGATTAAGAAATGCAAAATAGAATGTTATCCCCTTTATTCTGTGTAGCCATTAAGTGATTTAAACTTTGTTAAATTCCATACAGGTTTTGTATAAAAGATGATGAAAAGTGAGTGATGCAGAATGGGTGGAAGGCATGTTTTCTGCATCAGGCAGTCTCATGGCTGACCTAATGTAAGATGGGCTTTAGCTGACCTGTTGTCTGGAACAGAGCTGGAATACAGCTTCAGATACTAATTAAAACCAGGATGAAGTAGTTTGGTCTTTCAAGTGCACATCATGAATGGCTACCCAAATACAAAGGTCTACAAATGGAAGTTAACTCATTGTATCCCTGTTTGTCACCTGTAATTTACACTGTAGTTATTTGCAAACACACATTAAACACAAATGCACACTTAAGTTGCTGCTACCAGTAAAATAGTAATAGCTATATTTCAGCACATTTGCAAGAAAGGGATATTGTCATTTCATATTCTGGACCAGTCTGTGCTTATCAGACGGCATCAGTCAAGTCTGCATAAGACACTGTTCATGGCCTATTTGGACTTGATCTTCATAGCATTTCCACAAAGTTTAAAATCTCTAAATCATTAAATAAACTCTTTTTTTTTTTTTTAAAATATGTCCTTAATTTTCCATTTTCAAAGTAGTTTGTTAAGTAATTGAATGTTTTAAATCAGGAAACATGAAAAGGAATGTTTATCTCAGAAAGTTTACAGCTGTAAAAACAAAATAATGTGTGGCTTTAAAAATAAACCTTTTTTTTTTTTTTTTTTTTTTTGTGTAATAACATTAGTTGAGATAATCCTGGTGTTCTGCTTGTCTTTTGTGTTAGATATGAGCTCCTGAGACGTAAAATCCAGCAACCACTTGCATCAAATCCCCCTGAAGATTTAAATCTGTGGCACAATATTTACTCAGGAACTCAGTGGTTTTATGAAGATAAGGGTCTTAGCAGGTGAGATTACAAAAACTATAAAAACAAATGCTGGCATTTTGTATAGTGTATGTTTAATAGTTCAAAGTATTTCTTGTGTCTTTATGTAGTGAACATATTAATTATGTAATGAAATATTTTTTGTCATCATCTTTGGTATTAATCATTCTAATATGCAGGGATTTATTATTAGTCTGTCATTCTTGACTCGTATATTGTTTTGCTCTGAAAAACAAATGAAAATAAAGATCTTGTAAAATTTTAGCATCAGTATGCTTCTGCATTCAAACCGTTTAGATTTATGTGTACATACGCTCTAGATTTGTGTGTTGGCAAAGTCATAGCACAGGCAGAATGACTATTTGAGAAGTCCTAGCTGGGAATTATTTGAAACTTGGTTTCAGCATTGTTTTTATTGCCTGGTTTTAAAAGTGCAGATTAATGATTGCTTCAATATCTCCAAAGGCAAGAATAATATTTATTGCACTCTCATCAGAGCTAATTTAAGGGCAGCTTTGTGTTAGCTTCATTACAGTTAAATTCAGAGTGTTGACAGTGGGGAAATAGAGAGTGGGTTCTGTTTCACAGTATGTAACAGACCTACTGGGTGGTATGGAGCAAGACATTTGCTCTTGATCAACCTTAGTTTCGCATCTCAAAGTCAAGGCTACCACCCTTAAGACAAGCAAAGACACACATAGAGAACCTGTGATGGAAGATTCAGCACAGATGCTGCACTGCTTTTTTGTAGGTAAAGTCTCAGGAAAACATTCATGGATGGTGTCAGGATGTATGTGTTCTCCGTGATTGTGTGCTGGCATGCTTTATGAGGACTGAATGTCGATCATTGCCCCTCAAATATCTGTACGTTGCTTCTATTTACTTTGATAAAAGCTGTGTGAGCATCCCTCCTGAGCATGATGTGAACCAGCAGAATGTGACCTCTGCTCCTGACTGTTGTATAGACTGAACTATGCCAAGAGCTACTGCCTCTGTCCTGTCATTGCCTACTTGCTGGAAGTCACCGCTCATTTTCTGTTGCAATAACTGATCACGAAGCTGTTCTTTTAGCACATCCTGCCTAAGCGTCCATTTCTTTTTTTCAACCATGTTGGAAATTCTACATATAGTTTCCTTTGGTTTTCAGTTTAGCCCATTTCAGCAGTGCTGACGTGTGCAGCAGTTATGTTAGCAGTTCAGAGGGGGCAATAAATTCTGACAAGGCCTCAGTGACAAGTCATTAGGCACAATGACCTTTTGGGCTGAATGAGCTATGGCCAGAAAACTGTGGCTAACCATTGGACACACCTGAACTCTTCTACTGGGGAGGGTTCTGCAACCTGCAGCTATGTTTTTGCACTCAACAACTCAGGATGAGTTTGTGGCTGGAGAGAAGATGCTGCAGAGAGACTCAACTCTTATTTTTCACAGAAAGAAAATCCATATATCAGTATCTCTTTTCATTTGTGTCATGATTTAAGCATATTTCAGAATTAGTGTATTTTTATTACATTCCTGATAGAAGTCTGTTTTTACAATTTTTTTTTTCAGATGGCTTCTTCAGCCTATTAGAAATTTTATTTTCACTGTTGTAAATAGGATCCAAAAATTAACCTCAAATTCTCATCATTATATTGCGAGACTAGATCCTGTTCATTTTTATTGCACATGTGCTGCAGTGTCCAAGAAAATACTACATGTTCACAAGTGACAGAAAATGCAGAGAGGGAAATAATATGTGTTATGTATATTGTCACTGTTCTACAATGCTTATAGTTGCAGTTGGAGCTAGTGAGCTCCCGTTTGCTTTCTTCTCAGTTGGACTGTTAAAGCCTAACTCTTTTGAAGATCAGGCTGGATGGTTGCATAATATGGGTTGCTCCAGTAAAGCAGTTAAAAAAAAAAAAAAAAAAAAGTAAATATACAGTGTGATTGGCTTCTTTTTGTAGTGAAATCCCCAAATATTAGGCATTTACTGTGTGTTCCTTTATTGCATTTGTAGACATTTATCCCAAAGTGCTGCAGCTTCAGTGAAAATTTGAACAAGATGATCCTGTTTTTGTGATTGAGCGGTTCTGTGTGAGGCTTTTTATGATGAAATAAAATTTGAGATTATGAAATGCCACTTAAAATACATTAATATGTCATTTGACGTAGAGAAGAAATTAGGGAGTGACAGTCAATTGGTTTACTAAATATATATGAAGTATTTAATAAATCTGCAAAAGCTGAATATACAGTTCAGAAGAAAATTATTTTATTACATGAGTGCATTCCTAGGCACTTTTCTTGGATGTTTTTGTAGTGGGAGAGTCCTGGCTGTGTGGTGAATCACTTTTACAAATGAGACTCTGCAAGTTAAAATCAATGGGTTTCCCAAAAGAGGAAAAAAGCCTCATTTGATTAAATTCTGATCCAAATTTTGGCAGGTTGCCACTGCTGTAATTACATATTGAATTGAGCTATAATCTCTCAACACCTCAGAAGCTACAACTATGAAGAAGTGAAATAATGTGGTTTATTTTTGTTACCATGTTAATCGGGCTGAATTATTTCCAAAAAATAGACACTTCTTACAGAGTCTTCATTGGTGCAAACCATGCAGCTGAATTTTTCGGAATGGGGAGGGAAAGAAACAACAAAACTTTGGCACAGGCAGAAGGTTTACAGCAAATGGTTTCTACATCTGCATTTTTCGTTCCATTTAATTATTTTTAAAATGTCTTAGGTACACAACATATGAGTACAAGCTCATAGTGCACAACGAGGTAGGATATACATCAAGTGAAGGAGTGATAGCTACTACATTAGCAGGATTACCAGAGAAAGGAAGCATCCTCATTGCACGTGCTGTTAATCATACCGCTGTAGAAGTGGAATGGTCAAAACCAAGTAAGTCTGCTTAGTATTTATTCCAGTAACTAGATGTTAACCTGCCATCACTTATGCTGCCTCGCTCTCATAGGAAACGCAGTCTATTTCTTGATTTATAATATACCTAAGTGTCCTTGAGAGAAAAGAAATAGGAAAAAACATGTGCACATTTTGCTATTTCTCAGTCATGTTCGTATTTATTATATGCTATTTCTGCAGAATGAGAATAGTGAAAGTGAAGAAATAGTTAATGCAAAGTCATGAGAAATCTATGTAGTCAACAAAATCCTGTTGTCTTTGTAGTATATTTCATCTCTTTGTATAAAAATTTACATATACATTCCTTGAGGATGAGAGGATCCCCTGTCTCTCTCTTTTTGCTCTGCTCCTTAAAATTAATTTAGCCATTTTCTCTAGTTGGTTTGCTAATACAGCAGTGGGGAATTTCTTCATGACTTACATGCAAATGATTTTATAAGGACTGGGTGCTGAATTGCAAGAAATGTAGTCTCTTTATTTTATAATTGCATGCCTGAAGTAAGCATGCTTATAAAAACTGACAAATGTAATAGATCTGAAGCAGCTCACTGAAGTTTCATTACCTTAGTAATCTAAACCCTTGACCTTCTAGATGTAGGTAATGCAATCTGGTTTTATTTTCATTCATACCTTAGAAATTTCCTCCATATATGTTTGTGAATGCAAAAGTTAAACACCAAGACAGGACCGTTCATTATTTGAAAAGCTTACCCTATTTTGTTACTTGTTATGTTGCAATAAGCACATTAACTATTTTGTATACCCATGTTTCATTTTATTCGTAATATTAGTTCTCAAATTATTTTCTTGTTTTCTTTGTGAACTTGGGAGTCCTTAATGTAAGTTACCTTGCTATCTTTCTTTTTCTGGAAAACCTACTGAAGGATTCTGACTTCCAAGGATTTAGGACTTGTATCTGTACCATTTAAAACAAAAAATAACATATCACTCTTGATTAAGAATTTCTATGACAAAACTGTGGATTATTAAATCTGAAAGTATGCTTTTGGCTTTTATCAATGCTCTTTACTAGTCAGCTAAGTCCTGTTCAGTGGTACAGTGTGTCATCTAAAGCAATATGTATTACTACTTAAAGTTTTTGCCATAATTATTTTTTTTCATCTTGATGTCTACTGGAAATGCAGTTGCATTTGATCAGATCTGAACTTAAACTCTTTGGCAAAGAACAGATAAGATAACAGACTGCATCTGAGTTACTAAAATGGAGAAACAAGACTTGACTTGAATCTTTGTTTATCCATGAGCTCAGACCAGTGAATGTCCTTCCCTGTGTAGGCAGAAAATCATACTGGGTTTTTTTTTCCTTTCATTGGGGAAGCTAGTACTCGGTAAAACACATTTTAGGAAGAAATGTGAGGAGGTTTGGTTTCTTTTTCCACTGTAAATATAATGTTTCTGAGTGTATTACAGCTTTACATGTAGATGATGCTATCATGCTTGTTCTAAAATAATAACACATAGATTTTTCATTTTCACTATGGCCAAAAGGCCGTCTGTGGAAAGTTGAATGTAGCTGTAATTTAAGGCATAGGCACTTGCCCCTTTATCATGGCTAGAGGACTAACACAGGAACTCAGTACTTTTGGGGTGTGGTGGGGGAGTGTTGTTTGAAGGGAAGGCACAAAAAAGGAATAAATCTTTGATGTTTCCATCTTAAGTAGTGCCATAGATCAATCTGATTTGCTCTCTTCCTTCTATCTGGGTGAAAGCCATCATTTCACAGTGGCAAGCTGAAAGGTTGGTGCCCCATTGTTAGATTCCATTGTTATGGGGATATCTAGAGACAGAAAGCTTTCTCCAGTATTAGATAGGATGATGAACAGTTGACACTCCCGACAAGTTTGGAAGAGCAGTCTGCATTACTGCTTGTAAGAGAAAAATTGAAGGCACTTGATGGAATCTTTGCTTTCTTTTTTTTTAATAAGGGGGTCTGCATAAAATTTGTTTTTCTCTTCACAGTAAATGTTGTTGATAAGAAACTGTCTGACTGAATATTTCCGAGTTGATCTCCCAATGTTTTATGTTTCTTTTCTTAGCACTACAAGATTTGCAAGGAGATGTTGCATATTACACACTTTTCTTGAATTCTACTGATGATGGAAGATCTCTAAGGATCCAGGCTGATGTAAACTCTATAGTCATAGGTGATTTGCAGCCCAACACAGAGTATCAGATATTTTTTCAAGTTTTTAATGGAGCCCACAGCATCAACAGTGAAGTTGTGCATGTGACTACCTCAGATGGAGGTTGGTTAGCAGTGAATGTGTCTTGGCTTAAAATCTGAGAATGAAATTGATTGATTTTTGTTAAGGTTGAGATCAGTCATCCTTCCATTATAAAATTTCCGGTATAAAAGGAAAAAGGGCTAAAACGCTAAAATGCTTAAGTGCTGGTTGTCATCATGTGGTAGATCAATAAACGGTCCCACTGAGACAGAAGCAAAAGCTCTAATAGCAGATATTAACCCAGTTTGTTCTCATCTTCTCCTGCATATTCCTATCTGTGTGCATTAAGATTGGAACCGAGTTCATATCAATAAATGGTGGAATTTAGAAACAATTAATGGGTTTTTTTAAATATTTGCTCTGTGAAGCAATGTGCTTTTGACATGAGAGTCATACACAGGGCCTTCCCTCAGTCACCAGAATCTCTAGGTGTCAGTTCAGCCTCTAAAAAAATTCTTTATGAGTCATTTTTATACCAGTGGACAAG
>NW_020799097.1:101885750-101922498 GCF_003259725.1 Athene cunicularia | reverse complement strand
GGGGGGGGGGGGGTGTTGGGTGAGGGTGAATATAAAATAATAATAAAAAAATTGTGCATCTGAAATGTGTTTAGAATGGTCTTTCTAATCTTTTTGCTTTATAAAGTCTCATTATAAACATTATAATATCATTACCTCTGAAGCAAGTGTTCCAGGTCATTAGCAAAGCACTTTAAGTGAGGATTCCATTTCCTTTCTGGTGCCAAAGGTCAGCACCTTTTGTTTATAAAATAGAATTGATAGTAAGGGCAATTTTTCAACTGGTAAAGATGGGTTCTTATGATAAAAATAGGTCTTTGCATGGTTATTTCTGACATGCTTAGATAATTATGTAATTTAACGCTAAGGAAGGCGTTGGGTTTTTTTAAAATAAGTGTTAGACTTCATCATTACCTATAGTAATCAACATTCAAAACCATTTACATAATGACAATATTGCATATTGCTTCAGCTATGAGGCTGATAACGTCACGTTCCACCAGACATAAAGTCTTTTGGTCTCAGGTTTTGCTTTAAAAGCAAAATGCTCTATTTTTCTCTTTTTTTTTTTTTTTTTTTTTGATTGGGGGAGACATAAAAATAGTATTTGTATGTTGGCAGTGCAGATGGGTGAATAATTTATCATCATATCTCACTGGCCACATACTACTGATGATTGACACTATGCTGCTGGTATAAAGCATTTTACCATCAGCTCTCATGGTTTCTAACTGAGAGTATAATAAGCCAATTTACAGAAGACTACAGACTGTGATAACTTCATCAGAGGAAAGCAGATAAGCAGTGAACCCTTTGCTAAACCTAAATACTAATCTGCATTTGGTTAAACAAGTGCTTTTGCAGAGACAGCTGGAGTTTATTCAGTTTCTTCCTTTATTTCTAGAGCCTGAGGGCATGTTCCCTCCAGAGGTTGTCATCATCAACAGTACAGCTGTACGTGTCATCTGGACATCGCCTTCAAACCCGAATGGTGTTGTCACAGAGTACTCCATCTATGTAAATAATAAGCAGCACAAGACTGGAATGAACGAGCCGGGGTCCTTTCTTTTAACAGCTTTGTCTCCATTCACTGTATATGATATACAGGTTAGAATATCTTTTCTGGGTTGTGTAATATACTTTAATTTTACATAAAATATGTGTATTTCCAAGTGGAATATTGTTTCATGAATTTCTTTACATACATGGACATATATTTGCACTGATGTTTGTGTGCATATACATGCAAGGCATAAATTTATTCTCAGCATATTTTAGGTCTGTGTACACTTTTTATAATACAAATTTCCATTATCTTTTTTCAAACCATCAAAACTCCATTTACTTTCCCCTAAATGCTCTGTGCTACAACATTAGCAAAGCCCCAACATATATTACAAAGAGGCAAAGATTCTACTCCTACTCATTAAAAGAAAATTGCAATTGTTTTAGAAACATCAGGCATGCATAATATATCAGCACAGAGAAATAATGATGTTGCATTTGTCATCCTCTTACAATTTTTTTTTCTTTTTATCCTTCTGAGGAAGAAGCAGAGTTGATCTCTGAAATCATAGTAGTACTTTTTATGCTCTTAATAAGTACAATAGTTTTTCTTTGCTTTTCCCTTTATCTTTGCCTCTCTGTTCATATATCTAATGAAAGGCAAAATACTGTCTGCAAAAAAACCCAAACCCCAAAACAAAACAAAAACCCCCCTCTTTATCCTTAAGTTGTATTAATATATTCAAGAAATGCAGTTTGTCACTTAATTGTAACTATTCCTATCTATGTCATTCAGGTTTGGTTTGCATTATATATGAGAAGCACTTAGTAGTACCATGTATACTTTGGTCTGAAAATTTGAATCCGGTTGCTACACGCCATAAATAAACATCACAGACAAGCATATCGTAACAGATTTCTATGTTCCAGCCCCTCTGAAACAGCAAACCTCCATCCATGAATACACATATGACTTTCTGAATGCCGCTTGCAAACACATTTGTCTTTTCTCAATAACAATGCAAATTCAGTATACTGCCTCACTTATAGACCCTCTATATTAATTTACCATAGCCACCTTCTGTTGCTTGAGATGTTAATTATTCTTCTCTTCTGCTTTCCTAGTCGTTATACTGGACTTATATTTGCATCAATGTGATAGGTAAAAGCAAAATAAGCTGGTTTTTTTTTGTTTTTTGTTTTTTTTTCCTTTTGATTCTTTTTCTTCTTTATTCTTTTTCTTCTTGTCCTGGAAACAATGGATGCATGTGAATCTCACTGGTAATCTTACTGTATTAACTTTCATTTTTTGTGCTCTTTTATTTTGAGTAACTTCTCTGTTGATACTACAGAAACAATGTTACCGTCCTTCACTAGCTATATCACTTTGCTTTTGCTTAGTTTAACCCCAAGAATTGAAGGAATAAATTTTTATTTCTGTGGCATTTTTCATAACAAAGTGTATGATTCCTATTTGCATTTTTCACTTTTTGTTTTTCAAAATAGACATGAATGAGTAGAAACCATTAAGGAAAAATTAGTCTTATTTTTATGTCAGAATATATGATAGGTGTAGAAAACTTACTCAAGGCCCTAAATCAAAGTACATTTTTTTCAGTGTTGTGCACCAGATTCTACATATACATGCACAAAACCAAATTCACTGCAAGTCTGTTGGTCATAATTTAATAGAGAACAACAATTAGTGCCAGAGGGCTGCACGTATGCACGTACCCTTTTTTTTTTTTTTAAAATGGCATGGGAAAAAGTGATACAGAGCAGTATATCTCTGGTAGATATACTTATCTCAAGGCTGCAGTATTTTCCTTGCTATATGGACTCTGTTAAATAGAAAATAAAATCTTGGGTGAAGAGAGAAGTCTAAACAAGTAGCAGAGCTGAGTAATTTCTGCAGCTGAGTATGTGACACTCATGTTCTTCTTCATCAGATTGAAGCCTGCACAGTGTATGCCTGTGTGAGAAGCAATGGGACCCAGATTACAACTGTGGAAGATGAGCCAAAGCAGCTGTCAGCACCCATTATTCACATAATTGGCTCAAGGTATGCTATAGGTGGCTTTCATATATCAGAGTGATTTGTAGCTGGAATGGGGACCAGAATGTAAGGTTGTCTTCTCTCAATTGAATAAGGTACATAAATGAATTTAGTATACACTTTAACAACATTTTTTATGGTTGTTATTTTTGGGTTTGGAGTTTTTGGCCAAAAGAGCAATTGAAGAAATCTTACCCTTGGTTGATTGTAGATACCCATTTGGGTATCACTGTACTGTGATAATAAATAAAAAAATAAAAAACTAAAAAAAAAAAGCAAAGCCTAAGTGGAAGTAGTTAAGAGAAGAAGTGTAGAGGAAGAAAAATTATCACATTTTGCTGTCAGTTAAGAAGAGGAAGATTAATGCTCAGGGAGCAATGCAATGCTGATAATGGAAACTTAGAATAATTGTGGTTAAAAAAAGTCACCTATCACAACAGTAAGAATTAGTAAGCTATCTTAAAAGCCATGCATATCTATGTCTCCTTGAACCACTGTTTGCAATCTGCCTATCCACTACATCCACAGGCATGGGCAAACTTCTTAATTCTAAATGGAGCATCAGATTTGCAGTCCTCAGAAGCATCCAAATAGTAACATATACAGTGATTTTTCGGGAGTTAATATCTTCCAAAGACAGACTAAAGCTAAGCTCGCTAATGGATTTTTCAGAATTACTACAACAATAAAACAGTTAGCATCCTCTGTTTATGTTATTGTTCATGCGATTTTATTGCACTTCTGGTGGAGTATGCTCATTAGCAGTGTAAAAACTCTTTTTTTTTTTTTTTAATAACAAAAATCTAGCATCTGAGCCTTCAGAAGTGGCCAGCAGAATGGATTTCCTTCTCCAGTCTCTTAAGGATTTTGGTTTGCTGTTTATCATGTCTACAGTTTACTTGAATTCAGCATTTGTCTCTGTATAAGGGTGAAATTAAGCTTGCTATTTTTCTGTCACATATACACATATAGTCAAAGCTTGTTTGATGATAAGAACTCAGAGATTCAGGATCTCATCTTTTGCCCTTGGCTTTAACTTATGTATGCTTTTGTCTGTATTGTCTGTACTGCAAACACTTATGCATGTTTCTGCTATTATATATAGACTAAATATGTCATAACACATGAATGCAAAAGGATCAAAAATGCCTTCCTACTTTATAATCTGCTCAGCCAGAAACAGACTCTGTTTCTACACTGCCTTTTCCTACATGTCATATTATCATCAGCTGTTCTTATATCCCAAAAGAATACTAACTACTGATCGATTGCCCGGACATGTCTGGCCGTGGCCTACACGTGCCCTGGGTAGTTCATTTATTTGCCACGGTGGATTTGCTAGAGTGGAATTTAATCAATAGCTAATTCATTAATTCTGGTCCTCAAGTATGTAGGGATTGTGCGGTATAAAAATGACTGGCTGGCTTCAGCTTTGATTGAAATATGACAAACACTACAGCTGACAGCTTCAGCAGGTGCTGGGCTGAATATGAATTTTGCTTATTTATCCTCCATAACAGAAAGAGCTCGGACAGAAGAACAGTTTGTGTAGACAAGAGGACATTTTAATACATATCTGTCACCAGACAGAGAAAAAAGGCATTTCTAGAGAATAGGCTTATGGGATACCTGAGATATAATACAGACTGTGCAGTTTATTGTCTTTAATTGGAATCATGGTGTTTTTCCCTCTTCTGAATCAGTTTGGGGGGCTGTATTATTGATGAAAATGCTGTAGGATAATGTCTTTGTAGCATTCACAAATAATTGTTTTAAAATTTGCCTCAAGGTGCTGCATGACATAAATTATAATTTCACCCACCAACTTCTTAGAAGTCTTTCTGATAGCGGCTCCATCCACACTGTTCTAATGAAGGTTATACCACCGGAGCCATTATAAATACCTTACTTTTCCACCCCTTACAGTTAATAACTCAGCTTCAGGCTGAAACTTGGCATAAAAGGTCGCAGTCCTGGAATGATTATTTTATAATGCCAATCTTCAAACAGAAAACAGTATGGGACCCAATCCTGAAGTTCTAAATCAGGTTCTGCTTTGTTATGTTTCTTGTCTGGGTTTTGGGTGCTTTTTGTGGGAGGTGGAGAGCTCGCATTGGCCACGTATAGGTAGAAACAAATCCTACTGAAATCAAGTAGTATGCTTGCTTTTTTTTTTTTTTTTTTTTTATAGAGAAGTATTGTATTTTATCACACAGTTTAGAAAGTTCTCTGAGTACTCCATGCAGGTAGATGCTGTCTTAAAAGTTTGTGTAGTGGATTAAATTCTTATGGTGTGTTGGAAAATAGTTCATTCTCCTTTAAAATATGTTTTTTATTTTCCTTTTTCTTTGTAATACAGCATGCTTAGTTTTTTTCTAGTAACAATACTTAGCAGCAGCTTTGTTCCTTTCAGAAATCTGAGGCACAATGCAGATGAACCCTTACAGCAATTCTGTTCAGTGCTTAATTAAAAGGTTGATGTCTCTCAAAACACCTTGTGGCATAAACTAGGGAAAATCCTTCAAAGCTTCATGAAGAAAGAGAGGGCCCTTTATGTACCTTGGGGAGAACCAGAAACTCTGGTCAGGGTGTAATAGAGACTCAAAGAAGATAAGACCATGGAAGAAAATCTGGATTAATTCTTTGGTTTGATGTTCAGTATCATGGGGCTTAGGAAGGTGTCTATATCAGACGCTGTTCGTGGGTGAATGTGCTGGAGGAATTACTTCAAATTAACATGTGAGGAAGATTTTAGAGCAAATGGATAAAATATATAGCAACGAATTGTTGGGATGATGGTATTTTCTCAGGAGTTCTAAAGGACCTCAAATATGAAAGTGTCAAACTACTGTGCTGTGTAAAATATCCTTTAAATTGGTCTTGGTACTGGAGGAATGGAAGATGAGACAATGTAGTGCAGATTTCTCCAAGGGGATCTGGGGAACTAAAGACCAGTAAGTCTGATTTTCCATACTGGGAAAATGGATGGAAAGTCAAAAAAAAAAAAAAAAAAAAAAGGGGGGTTGGGTTTGTGATTCATAGCCATGTGAATAAACATGAAATTCTGGGGAAGGTTGTTGTGGAATCATGTCCATCCATCCTATGACAAGCTAACAAGAAATATCCAGAGGACAGGCAAAACACGGAGGTTTCTTACATATGCTTAGTTTTATGGCACTTTCCCTAAAGCATTTAAGATGGTGTTCCCATGGAGGAAACCTGATTGCTCTCCCTACTTTAGTAATGAGAAAATCAAAGCACAGGAAGATTTCTCTAAGAAGTAGCAACAGCAGAAGCATAATGCTATTTATCAGACTTTCTGTGCTGTGTCATATTGCCTCTCTGGTTGTGTTAGCACTGCGGTCCACAATACAGCAGGTAGTTAACTCTTGTGCAATAAAGCTGAAGCAGTTGCTCAGTATGTATTATCTCTTGATCAGGAAAATATTTTACCCGCTGGCCATTAATAATAGCAGTGTTACCTATCTAAAGAATGTCTTATCTTAATGCTCTATCTTAAGAAAGTTGTGATTTTTCTGTGGATTTTTTTTTTAATTCCAGCTCCTGAAAGCAGTTATCAAATCTTAGATTTGATGTGATTTTTTAAAAATTTAACCCTTGCATGTGATGAGACTAGCACAACATTCATTCTCAAGATTCAAAAGTGAGGTCTTGTTATATTTTTAATCTTCATGGTTAAACCTTTACTACCATGTTGAGAAAAAAAGGAAATCATGAGTTCTTTTCATGACTCATGGATGCTTGAAACTGATGATACCCAAAGCAGGCAAAAACGAGAATTTCCCTTCCAATTCTGGTTTATGAAAATGTATCTGATGTGACATCAAAAATGAAATACTGATATTTTTCATGGGTTTAAAAAAAATAATAATTTTACCTGGAAATGTCAGAATTAACTGTCTTCACGTGCTTGAGCCAAAGGATTTCAGTTTGCTCTGTTTCACCAAAAGCAAATACACTTTGTGGATCAGTCTGAAATTGTTCTTTATCTCCTGGAAGTGCTGCAGTGTCTCATGGACTTTGTGGTCTGAAGCAGTTCGTATCCATGAGCCTGGTTATGCTGCCTAGTCTGTAGGAGGTAGCCCTATTTCAGTATTTTCACCACATTGCCAGCATTCACAGAAGGGACTTACCCAGCATTTGAACTATCATCAATTGCACATGCTTGGAGTTTTCTCTGGGCACACAAGGATTCTGTGCCACATGCCATTCACCTGTGCCTAGAATTTGCAAATCTGCTCTGTAGTTCAGGCTGTGGGCACTTCCCATAATAGACACAACTCCAGTTTATCTGAGAGGGAGTAACTGGGGGATGAAGAGAAGGAGAGGGTGGGCAGGCTCCATCCTCATATTTCTGCAGCTGTATCAAAGGCACCATACATGATACAGCTGGCTGCATGGTAAAGCACCCATCATGTCCCGTTAAATCTGCACCTGCTCAAGAAGGTTTTCAGCTCAGCTTCAGTACTTCTTCAGATGGGGGGTGTCAAAAAGCCTCTGCAGTCCTGTGAAAACCCTGCTGAATTTTTTTTAAACTGAGCTATGCATTGTTCTTGCTGTGATGCACCACAGTTTGCCATGGGCAGCAAACATCAGAAGGTGTACACATAACTGAAACATTCATAAAATTGTGAAGGAGTCTGATTATCTGTGTGATTACTGAAAGGTCATACTGAGTTTTACCCTTTTGGTGGTACTGGTCAGGGAACTCCCACTCCATGTAATTTTCGAGTACAGCTGCAGCTTTACACAATACCAGGCTATGTCCACCCCAAATGTGTACATATAAATTGAATAATAATAAAGTGATTGCTCGCTAAAAGAAAGAAATAGATGCTGAGCTCTACAGAAAAGGCAAAATGTTCAAATCATTGCATCAATTCTTAGGCCTAATTTGAAATTATTTCAGAGAGAAATATGACTGGCAAAACTGCAAAAACTGGCACAATATTTTGAAAACATACCATTGAGGGTCTGAGTGAAACTTGCAGAAAGCAAATCATTCAAAAATATGACTGGGAATGGTTTCTTTGCTACTGTGATCTATACTGTACAAAGACCAGGGAAGAGTTACGGTGGCATTTATAGAGGTTGAAGTACTACTCTTCTTTTCCTTTTCTTTTTATATTTTTTCTGAACTTTATATTTTCCTGCTTTTCCTTTTTTAAGTTAGGTCCTGTAACATTATTTAAATGTAGACATGTGTGTATGTGCACGTGTGTATGTTCATGTGCGTGTGGTAGAATATGTAGTGAATATGGAATTAAACCTATGGCTCAGATGAAGACCTTGGACTGATAATGGTGACTTTACAAGTCACCTATGAAGCTGTTCCTTCATAGGTGACATTAATTCCTGTTCGACAAAGACTTACTGCTGTGTGTATTCCTCTGTTTATACCTCAAGGAAGTGAAATAATAGTTTAGTTGTTTTTATTCTGTTAAGATGTCAAAGTTTATCTCAGCAGCTGCTGTTTCGCTGTAACATTTTCACTTTAAATTAATGCTAATTTATGATGTCACTGGCATTCTGACAGTGGCTGTGTAATTGGGACATGGGGATTAAAAAGAGGTACTTGGAGCCTAAGTATATACTCTGCAATGTTGCCAGTCCTCCTATTGATCCACATGTACCTTTGTGATCTCCTCTCTACCCAAAGAGAGTCACAGTGAAAGTCTATGTCTTATGCAATATTCCGGAGTGATTATGCAAGAAATGAAGTTTTCATTTGAAAAACTAATGTGAAATGTGTACATTATAAAAGACAGAGAAAATTTGTTTCAAATGTCCCTTTTGACATTTTTAAAAACAATTGTAATGTTAAGTGAGGTTTTGGAGCCAATATCTGCACATTTTTAGTAGTGACAGGCATGCTACAGTCTAATGTGATTTTTCCCTAAAGATACTTTCTCCCTTAAACTTATGATGGTTTGATATCAAACCTGAAATCAGTAACAGTTTTTTGTTTGTACATAGTCTGTTGAGGGCTGCTGCAGTCATGCTTTTGTGCTCAAAGTCAGAAGTCTTGAGTCTTACTTGTGATACACTTGCATTTTTTTTACTTCTAATTTTACGTCAATGAAAATAAGCACAGAAGAGAACTAGTGCTTACTGATGCTGCGATGGGTTCTTTCTTTTAATTCTATCCTACAGAACACATTTCAAAGCAAAATACTTTTTCTTTGTATAATGTTTCTGAGAGCAGGGAAAAGGCAAGATGAATACCAATATGTTCTAAATGGTGACTGAGCACAATGTGAGTAAGCTGCACTGCCGACAGCTCAGAGGGAGGTCAGCGGGGGGTCTTTTGACTCCCAGCTGCCTGTCCTCTTACCAGGTTCCTATCTGAGAATGGAATGGTCATGCCAGCCCTGACAATAGTTCATGTACGCCCTTGCTATAGCACCAGGAAAGCATACTGAATCCTTTCCTCTACCACTGAAATGAAACAAGTAAAGTGCTAGAAAATGTATTACACATAAGTTTCCAGAAGTATGAATGTCTTTTAAATAGCAACCTTTAAGGACTTTGATTGCATGTGTGATTTATTTTCCAAGAGTGTTAGCACATATTGATACTTTTTTCACACTTTTGCACCTTCCATGAATTTCATCATCTAGAGGAACCTTTTGGACACTTCAAAACATTTCACTCCACATGAACTAGCATAAAATGGAAGTACTATAGGCTAATCCTTTAATGTAAGTATTCATAGAATCGTAAATACTTTCAATAATTTAACAAAAGTCAATTTTCTCCTTACTGTAGATCTCTTCAGATCAACTGGGCATCACCAGAACAGCCAAATGGCATTATCCTGGGATATGAACTCTTACGTAAAGTGTGGCAGAGGTGTACCACATCAAAGACTCCAAAGAGCAGCAAAAGTAATAGAATGTGCATCTCATTAGAATGTGAAAAGCATGAAAATATCTGTGGAGAAGTGTGTTATCATCCAGAGTTGAAGGTACAAGTATATTCTTAAGTTAATCATGTAATGATAAATCATACTTTTAGGAGTAAGTATGTAAAACAAGTCTCTTTATTAACAGAGGAAGGGGAGGGTTCTGCTTCTTTTGATATTTTAAAATCAAGACTCTGATACATGTCTTGAAACTTTTAAAAATCAAATATGCATATTTGAGCTCAGTACAGGGATTAGCTGTGCAAAAATCTCCAGCAGTGTATGTGAGTCAGCTGATGACAAGTGATTCTGTTGTCTTAAGTCTGAGATTGTTGACTTTAATTCTCCTTTCAGAAGAAACTAATTGGTTAGCATTTATGAATGTGTCTTGCATTAACACTTTGGTTTGGAGCAATTGTGCAGTTCTGAATGCATCCCCAGATTGTTTTCATTCACTACATGCTGGTTCAGTGTGGAAGTGGTTTTAATGCATGCGAACTAAAAACCCTTCAAATATGGTCCAGCTCTGGATGGGGACTTAAGGCTCCCAACCAGTCTGTGGACCACCCTTACTTCACAAGATGCATCTGAAGTTTCTTCCATTTGCTCCACATGCATAGTGCAGATGTTCATCCTAAGGAATCAGGCTGTATCTGATCCAAAGTAAATCTCACAAGCCACATGTAATGGAAGTTTGAGGAATCTCAGTGCTAACCTCTTGAATCCACTGATCCAATCCCATTGTGACAAATTACATGGTGGGTATACATGTATATAGATCTCCGTATTTTTGCATCTCACTTGAAACAATCAGCTTTGCTCAGCTGCATGCCATAGGTCACGCACTAAACACCTAAAGGAGATTCTTTGTCAGCTCAAGTATTCATGTGTCTGTGGAGCACATGATGGTAGTTCACATGGCTCCTTTGGCATGAAGAGATTGCACTGGATCACTTAAAGGCCATAGGAAATTTTCTAGGTATATGCAGAATTTCAGAAACACTAGTAAAACTGTAAAGCTCATGTGTGAGGAATCATTCCTCAAAGCCTGCATGGCAAATAGGGTTATTAACATGACTTGCTGGGTTCCCCCCCCCCCTTAAATTGTTCCTTGACTAGATGCTTAATGATCAGATTCTCCAGTACAGAAAATCTATTTAGATTCAGCTACAAGTGGGTGGTTGTTACATGACAATGGGATCCATTGTGATTTGTCAGATGTATTTTTAAATTATGGCTATTTTCAGGTTAATCTTCATATGAGTTCCTGTTTAGGAGTAGGATCAATAGCATAGCGGGAGTCTGTAATGGTTTTTATTGACAAACGAGGTAGAAAACTCTTAGTTTGAGAGTAAGATTTAATGTAATGAAATAGTGTCCCTATTTGTCAAAGGCATCATCACATGTTCCATGACTAAAGCAAACAATATGTATTCACAAGATTCCCTGTCAGACAAGACAGTAATTAAGGGAGTGAGTTATCGGAGGGGTTCAAATAAAAATATAAATTATTCCAGCCAACACAGCCTTAGCTTTTGAGTTCCCTTGAAAGCATTACTATACTAAACATATGTATTTCTGAAACCTTGCAAATGAATTATGGGCAGTCCTTTGTTTTAAAAGGCAAATTTACTTATTTCGGGTTTTTGTCATGGTAGACTTTTAAATAGATCTTGGCATGTGTATGAGTTAAATTTGTATTATATTAATTTTAGATGTTTTATTCTCCATTTTATTTTTTCTGCCTTCATACATTTATGATAAGTTTGAATTTGGAGAGTGTCTATTTATTTTTACAGCTTCCTGACTTTCTTTCTAATTAATTTTGCATTATTTTTTTATATCAGTCTCTCTGTATTCTCAGAGACTGTGGTTAGAAGTGGGTGCTATTTGTTAAGAAATGGATATATAATAAAGAACTGGAAGGTCCACAGGAAACTGAAGCACTCATACATAAAAATGGCATGGGAGCCATTTTTGTGAGTGAATTGATTAAAATTCCCCTCGCAATGCTTTGCCTGTTTTGCTACATGTGTCCACACTAGCCATCCAGAATGTCTGTAAGAGCTCCTGGCACACCCATGTTGTTCTTAAACTAGAGTCTGTGACAGGGACAACTTATGTGGCAACCCTCTGTCACACTTTTGTAGAATTCACTGTCACTCTATGCCAGCTATATTGCTGAAGCATTTATGCTAGTGTATGTGGTCCTTAGATTCGACAGCCTACTGGACAGAAGTGAAGCAACACTGACCAGCATACACTTGTTCTGAAAAGAAAGCCTCTTATCACAGTGCCAGCTGTTATTCACCATACATTAATTGTACAACCAAATGCAAAGAGATGGCACTGAGAATTAAATGCTGAGCAGCTTAAGTAGTGTTCAGATCCAGAATAATAAACAAGTTTTTTGTTCATCTGATGATAGACTGGTTAGCAAAAGCAAGCAGATTGTATACACATAGTTCCGATAGACAAACACACTGTGGAGTTCTTTTGCACAGGTCATTTATTGCACCTTATCTAGAAGACACAATGGGTCTAATTTTCCTCTTATTATTTCCTTGAATTCAGGACTAAAGTGAGAAGAAAATGGGCCTTTTATAAAAAAATAATTTTGAGATATGTCTTGAGATTAATATTTCCTCATGGATTTATGTGTTAAATTTGGCATCGTCAGCTTGCTATTGTAAGGCACTGCAGAAAAAGAGGGATTCGTTGCAATTTCTTATCTACATAAGAGATCACCAGAATATAATCTCCTCCATCCATAGAAACCAAAGGGTTTCAGTAATAGGAATACCGGGGTGTGTTTTCACTGCTCAGCAGAGCGGGATGCAGAGACTCTTCGCTAACATTGGCTGAGCTGGGTCCGCCTCAGCAGCTCAGTTATACCAGAAAGGCAGCGCTAAATAGCCTGGGTGCAGGGTTGCGCTAGGTGTGCTGTGCTGCGTTTGGGAACCAGACACTAGGTCTATGTGTGCTGTGCTGTGTTTGGGATCCAGGTTAGTATCTCTGAGTAGCACTGTGCTGTGTAAATAAACCAACTTGCCCAGAGCTGTCTTGGGAATCTCTGAAAGAGCAAATGACCTTTTCACTAAAATGAACAAGTGTACATGCACACCCATGGGCTCATGTAGGCCTGATATTAAGCCTAATAAAGACAAAAAAAAGATTCCTGCTATCCTAAATAATCTCTACATCAGATCCCTACTTCTTATTTCTAGTCATTATCCAGTTTTCTGCTTCAGTTTTAGAAATCCTTGTTATTTCAACTGAATCTAACAGTGCTGTGCCTGGTATCCTGACCCTGGTGTTTGTAATCAGACTTGGATGGATTTATAATTCTTGAGTGCAGAAAGAATTTAGAAAGGATTTTCTTCATATGTAGTTTTGCAGAAGAGCTGAGAATAAACTCTCATGATGAATTTTGTCAGTTGCCAGGAGGGTCCCTGTGTCCAGTATACCTTTTATACTATCGTAACAAACCTGTGCTGCTTGGGAGTTTCCAAGCTGCTAAAACTGACAGTCTTTTCCTAGCTGTTTTCAGTAAGGTGTGATCCATAACTCTATCCATATTTGAAATCTCAAACCAGACAGCAGCTCAGAGAGCACATATCATGAGATCTGTAGAGATGTACTTCAATTAACAAGGGAATGTGCCCTAGCTTCACCCATCAGGGAGCATAATCTCAGTACCCATGGGGAAAGCATTCCTGTATTATCCATGCAGCTACCAAACTGTCCTGTTGTTACTGGCATCTTGAGGTGAGCACTGAAAATAATGAGACAGGTACAGTAAAAAAGTAATTAAAATAGTGGCACAAAGGCTAATAATTTCTGTACACAATGGATCATGAGTATGTGCATCAGTGGTTAAAAGGGCCCTGACTGAAGGTGTTAATACAGCTTCAGCACTTTTTACGTTCAGTATCAACAAGCTTTATAAATCTGCAGTTAATGAACTAATCAAATATAACTCTGACATTACTAGGAAGTGCAGGCTTACCCCTTTATTCATTGTAATTAACATGTACCATTTGTTAAAAACACCATCAGGACTCCTCTTTAAAGACAGGAGGAGCAAAATGGTGGTTTGATAGCTAGCCTCAAAAGCACGATTTTCAGGAGTGAAAACTAACACATCTCGACACTGGTGAAGCATATTCCATAAATATTTATGTTAAATTTACTATTAATGCTAGCAATATTGTGCAAATTCTTTTCAAATTCTTTCTGGCTTAGAGAACCTTTAAAAAGATAACACTTCATGTACAGTGTGTGTTGTAACACACCTGAAAGACAGGAAATGAAACTCATTTTAGTAAGATAATATATACTGATTTTTAACAGAATAGCAATAATTTCTGCTCGTGGATTTTAGATTTAAGGCTGTGCCAATTACTAGAAGAGAACAGCAGTTTGAGAAAAGACATGGGTGAGTAAGTATACTTAGCAAAAAAGGGTGTCTATATAGATTCAGAGATAATTTAAGTGAAAAAGAATAAGCCTTGCTAATTTAAAATATTCCCTCTCACATGAGAACATGATTGGTCAATCATTACTCTGGTGTTTGCTCCACAGGCAGAAATTTTTAATGAAGTCCTGTAGCTAATAGGAATTCCTTAGAGTGTTTTGTGAATTGCTATTTCACAAAGTGACTCTGGCAGCAAGCGTTTGACAAGAAGGATAAACATGGCTGCCTAGCACATCTGTTTATTTGAGTAAATCAGTCCTAGCTCAACTGGCATGTGTCCATAAGGCCAGATAATATCTTTCAGCAAAGTCTTCAGCAAGCAGAGGGATCAGGGATGATACAATTTTAATTAAAAGAGAGTTGCATAGATAAGTTTAAAGTATTTTTTTTAAATTGTTAAAATATTGTGTAATCCTGCCTGCCAGATTTGATATGTAGTTACTCCGTGCTAGTGTCATGGCTGACTGGGCCTTTCCCAGGTAACCTAATAAGCCTTTATGCCCAGCCCTTCCCAGTCCCTGTGCTCCTGAGTCACAGTCCCTCTGTGGGCTTGGATAGGAGGATAACTACGGGATTGATTTGTGAGTAACTCAGTCTACCAATAGTTTTAAGGGCTCCCATGATAGCTAAGGATGAACACCTTGTATCACGTCCATAGACAGTAAAGATCTTCTGGTTAGTAAGCATATGGCAAACATTCAACCCTCTGTACAAGGGTGAGATCTCTGACCTGCCTAAAATGTTGGTGTCACTGTATCTGATCGCTGTGAGGCTTCTACTTTCATGTCCGTAGCAACACCACCCAGTTGGGACTGTCACTTTTAGATCTAAGAGGATGAGATAATAATAACCTTTTGCCACTATAACTTTCAATCCATCTGCTTTTCTTCTTTGCGTGTGACATAATTTTAGCGTTACTTGAATGCATTTTATTTTATGGATTGATAATGCAGAATCCTTGGACTGAATATCAATGCAAATAGAAACTAACTACCTTTAGAGGACTGCCAAAAAAAGTGTTATTTAACAATTTACAGCTGACTGCAGAGGATGTTACGGAGCTACATAATAATAGCACCAACTATATCAATCGGTAATGCCAGATGAGAGTCTGAATGTGTTTTAGAGCTGACTGGACCCCTTTTTGGACACTGTCTATAGGCTTTTGTGAAATACTGAGGGTCTTAAATAATTTTTAACAAGGAAAAGTAGCTAAGGAAACTATTGTAACATAGCTGGGTGTTCAGCTGGGGATTTTTTGAGGGAACTCAGGAGGAAAAAGAGAGAAACCAGTAATAATGCAATCTTACAATTAATGTTCCAACCAGAATACTTTAGGGTTAGTGCTAAAGCAGACCTTCCAGTGTCTGTGTGGAATATGCAGAGCAGATGATTCTACTGAGGGTTCACAAGAGAATGTCTTAAAACAGGAAACATCAAGTGGAAAGTAAAATGGCTACTCAAGCATTTGAACCTAGATAATACCAAAGATGTGCAAGGTTCTTTATCTGAAAGATGGAAAGACTGTGTTCAAGTGAAATTTGGGCGGTGTGCATCATTGAGGAGAAGAAAACAGTACAGAGATGACAAAGGAAATCCATGGAAAGTAGAAGAGAAATTGGGCTAGACAGATCACAGGGGGAGACACAGTCCCCAAGGGGCATGCAAACTGGGACTAATAACATGTGAGGAACGTGTATTTGGCTGCCTTCCATGCAGGCAAGTACAGCATTTACTGGCTCTGGTGTCTCAGGCTCAGGGTGCAGTAAAAAGAACAGGATAGAGGCCATTTCTTACAAGTGTTAAGAATTGTTGCTAAATACGATCTATTCTGTGGTGCAGACAGTGGCACGATAGTACTTGATTTGATATTTTTAAGAATGCTTTTAAATGACTTGGAAATACAGAGAGACCAGGTAATCTTCTAAGGTTGCTTTGGAGCCAATTGTAAATTAAGAAAAACTCAGTCTGGAGTGCATGCCAGTCATAAAAAAATATCTAAAAGATAGGAAGCAGAGATGTAAAGCAGAGTTTTATTTGACATCTTAACTAATGATCTGGAAGAAAGAACAGTAGGTTAATTAAATTCATATATTGGATTATATTACCAGTGACAAGATGGACAGCAAAATAATATAATAGGACCTAGAGAGACTCAAAATTCCTGAACTGAAAATGACAAAACTCAGCTACTTTGGTAGTTTAAAACAGATACTGAATGAGAAAGTGTGCTGGCAAAGCAGAAAACTGTCTGACAATTCAAAGCATATAAGGTTATAAACCCTCAAAATATAATGAGGAAACAAGGACACCTTCTGCCCTACCTCATGTTAATTTTGGGTTACATATTGTTTATGTATTGTAAATTGTAACTTCAGAACCTAACCTAATACTCCCAAAAGTGATTGAGTGAAGGCCATTCAAAAGTCAACAAAACAGAGCATCATCCTTCTGAAGTCAAGAAGAATTTGTTTATGACATAAGAAAAGTAGTAATATTTTTTCAGTATATATTTGTGTTAAAATTATAAATGTAATACAAATTAGTTGTCCTGAACTTAGTAATATACATTTTTAAAAGTTTTTTGACAGCTAGTAAAGTACCTAGGTAAACAAAAGATTCTTCTAGAGGAATGCTTGCTTTCTTTGCTGCTAAGATAACCTGATTTAGAATGTGGTTAATGTCTGGGTTGGAAGTGCTCCATATCAAAAGAAAACAAAGGAGCAACTCTGTTCTAACACCTGTGCTGTACTGCCAACTGCATTTTCTGTAAAGGGAATCGTTCTGGCTAATACAAGTTGCACTGACTGTAGTCTCTATGCTTACAATTTTTATGGTGATTCTACTGACGGTTCTATATGATTTGCTGTGTATACCACGTGCCACTCCACCAACACAGAAGTAAGTGTACAAATAATTATTTGACTGTTCAAGCATATAATTTTCTCGACAGCACCTAGAAAGAAGTCCACAGTTAAAAGGCTTTTTCAAAATTCATTTCCATGTAAATTTTATTTTGGAAAAATAATTCCTTATATAAACACTATTCTCTTGAGATCACATTGTCTGAAGAACTGTGATCATAAATAAGGGATCATGTGTTATAAGAAGAAAATTCCACTTATTTTTATGTGAAAGAAAACCGAAGAGTTCATATTGGGAAATACTGCTTTTAGTTGTAAGGGTTTCAGATGGAATGTTTCATCCTAGATGAATGAATGAATGAATGAATGAATGAATAAATAAATAAATAAATAAATAAATAAGAATTGGGGAGAAAAGGATGAGGTGATGATAGATTATATCTACATATTGCAATCTACTCCACATTGAGAGACTCAAACAGCCTGCAAGGCATATGAAGATGATTCATATTAATGGACTATTTTATTAAGGTACAGTATTGTTGAAGGCCACAAAATAGCAGCATTCTGTCAGATACACAGTAGTTTATTGAAGTCTGATAATGCTGGAGGGCACAGGATTTCAGCCCAGTTATATTTTATTTGACTGCAGTCATATTAGTGTCCGTACGTGGTACATGTTTTCATATACATTGTTTTGCCAGAGAACGCATTATGTTCTCTTTAACAGATATTGCCTTACTGATTTTTTTTTTTTAACTACTTCTAGGTATGTTGTAATGGGATTCTGCACGACAATAAACCTGGCTTCCAATGCTGTGAGGACAAGTACATTCCATTTATTCTTAATTCACCAGGGGTTTGCTGTGGTGGTCAGATACATGCTGTGAAACCGAAACATTGGTGCTGTGGTGGTTATTACACTAGGGTATTAGTAGGTAAGAGACATCTCCTTTCCAGTGCTTGAAAGAAACAAAACAACAAAGTTGATACATCTGTTAAACCAAGGAGAATGAAAACATAGCAATAAATGTGGGCTTTATCAAGATTTCTAGATGTCTTCGAAACGTGTTCAGTGGCATAAGCAAAGAAAATTGCACTGACTTTGTCTTCCAAACACAGTACACTCTGTTTATACAAGAAAGGTTTAATTGATGAAACCTGATGATTGGGTCATTTCCCAGAGAACTAATTTATGCCAAACTATACTTAATTGCAGTAAGTGCTGCATAATAGGGAGGGCAGTTCTGCTTAATAGGAACACCATCAGGCAATTTAGTGGTGCGGTTTAGTTCTCTGCTTGACTTGACCCCATGTGATTTTCCCTAGCCATTTCTTTTGTGGAACATTTGTTAGCATTTGGGGTTGATATTATGGATTACATCACTTCTGCTTGTTTCTGCATTGTCTACTCTTTGTTTCTACCAATGTTGCAGATCAAAGTACACATCCCACATGTATTATCTTTGATGGAAAATTATCCTTTTCTTAAGGCTGATCATGCTCTTATTCTCAGAACTGTTTGGGAAGTTTGCCAAAACTGTGCTTCTGTGCATTTGTCCAGACTTTAGTTTTCCAGTTTGTTGGTGGATTTTTGACAGGGAGGTGGGAGGAAAAGGAGGAGGAGAGCCCTTTCAGGGGGCAGTGTTCAGAGCATATATCTCTGTAGGCAATTGTCAGGTCAGGAGCTAAAACGCTTCCATTACTCATGAGCTGGCACACATTCCTAGGCTCAGAAATGCTTGAATTTTTGCCAACACATTCAGCACATCCCAAGTTCTGATCCTTTGAAAAGTAATTCATATATCACAATATTAGAATGCCTTCCATGATGTCATCAGAAAAATGCTATCACATGGAAGAACCGGAGAAGAGTATCTTGCTGGCCTCATTAATCTCAATGCACCAAAATGGAGAGATTATACTGTGACCTCTGTCCCCATCCAGTGGTCTATGTTAACTAGCATAATGTTGTTTACATCAAGAAAGAAAAGCACAGTCAAACTAAATGTCTTAAGTCTGAAAGTAGTTCATGTTCAGTCAGCAGTCCACAAGCATGAAACAGTGAATGTTTGAACATGATTTTAAACAGGGTTTTTTTCTCAGTATACTTGCTGCATTCTCTTTTTCCGTACTCTAAAGGGCAGCAACATGAACAATGTTGGTCACTTTTTTCTTTTTTATTTTTATAAATATGCTAATAACCTCAAGCTAAATGTTAATGTGGGTCATTCTTTGATAAGGATAACAATTAACTGTTAAGACTGCATGGTAGTTTTCAGAGAAAGAACATTTTCAAGCCTAGCTTGGAATGGATCCCATTTTGAGAGGTTAATGAGAAGGTTACTGATCCTTTGTGTCTTATGTCTAATAGTTCTTTAAAAAAACCCAGCTTTATTTCCAATAGTTTTAATCTACATTCTGTATTTTAATACTTTCTCTGTGTAGCAACTAAATGAGATTCTGAGGAATGCAGGAAAATATGATGAAGTATCTAAACAGATTATATCTATTATACTCTAAAAATTTGTCCTCATCTTTTTTTTGTTTATTATTGACTTTATTTGATAAAGTTATTTATATAGGAAACTCTCTAAGCATACATATTTCCCAGATGTTGTTTGGCCAGCTTGATAGTTCTAGATGTACTGAAGCACACTGGGCTGAAGGCATAAAGATTACAAATTAGGAAGGCAGGAATCTCAGTTTCTGAAACAGTAGTGCACAAAGAAGTGCAAACATCCATCCCAGAACTAAGATGGGAGGACAGATCCTTAAAGCAGAGCAGAACAAATAATGCTACTACCACCCAGGCACCTCTTTGGCAAGGAATGTGGGGAGTAGGAAGACAGTGTTCTCCCTCATCTCTTATCTGTTTATTTCTGACAAAATCTGTATTGGGTTTAGGGCTCTCTGTCTGTAATTCCCCGTCAAGAAAAGAACTTGAGATATTGCTTGCAATGAGAAAAATGAGTTTTAAAAATCAAAGCACATGTCTTTTATTAACAATCAGGATTCCAAATACTTTAAACACATCTATTACCTGTTTTCAATAGCAGGAAAAAAACCCTACTCCTTCCAAGTGGCGTTTGGGCCACAGAAAACACTGTAACATGGAAAGACAGTACAAAAAATGTAACTTTTAGAACACCAGATCAGAACAAGTGCAGACTCTAGTGAATTAAATTTTTTTGCCATTTACCATAATTTTTGTATCCATGATAGCTTTATCCATGCTATTCATAGCACACAGTTTAGCCTAGCCCAGCCCATCATTATAGTATCAGTCTCATTGGCAGTCTTATCCCAAGGCCTTTTCCTGCAAAAGCTGATGCTTTTGCTTAAGTAGCAGCCAAGCCCACTGATTGTGATGGCTGTATTTGATTTTTAAAGTGAGTTTAATCTTTAAATTCTTTGGGAGATGAGGTCCTGAGCAACACTGAAAAACTCTTTCAGCAATGTGAATTACTCCTTCAAAATGAGTTTGGAATGATTTTGGAGCAGACAAGGAAATTTTTTGCTGAGAATAAGTAGGCTGACTGTTCTGTTAATCATAGCAAGAATGAACTCTCTTCACTATGTAGCTGCCTCTACTTAAAGGTTTTCAGCTGTATATATTTATCATATTTACAGAAATTATTTTAGTTGCTCTTCTCAGTTTGTTTTTGTCATGCTTGCATTTTGATATATTACAGACTCTTGCCCCTTAATTCATGAATGCATGTTTCTTTAATTATTATTACAAATGAATATAATACTCTTATAGCATTCTAAAGTACTGAGTGACTCCATGCTTTCATGTGGAACGCTTTGTACATGAAGCTACTGGTGTGTGAATCCAGACTTGTTGCTATCAGATGAAAGCCTCTCAGAGTTTTCAAGAGATACAAATGCATAAAATCTTTAATTGTATTCTTAAATTGACAGGAGAAGTGTGTTGCCCTAACAAAGAGCAAAACAGAGTTTCAGTTGGAATTGGTGACTCTTGCTGCCAGGGAATGCCATACTCCACATTGGGCAATCAAATCTGCTGTGCCGGATCCCTCCATGACAGTTTCAATCAGCAGTGCTGTGGGGGAGAAGTTATAAGCACGGACTTGGTCTGTTGTGGCAATGAAGAAGCAGGGACTGCACACAAACCTCTCACAGGTAAGTGATAAGTTTTCCAGAAAAAGGGGTTTTCATCTTTCTAAATCTCTTACGACGCCAACCATTCAGCAGTGGCACGCTCATATTTAAGGTGCGTATGCCAATTTGTTAAAATGATGTTGCATTTTACTCACCTATTCTGATAGACTGCAAAATGGTGAGCTATCAATAACCCTTTTTTGCCTTTGTCCAAAAGCAGGAACTGAAGACACTGAAAATTCAAAAGGAGTGCATGATCTTTTATTATGCCAGTCAGGAAATAGGACTGGTCCCCTCTCAATGAGCAGAGCAGAGGTTAGACTTGGCCACCTTGTGCTGCCATGCATCTCAGTGCAGGGATTTTCCATTTGCTCTGGAGATGTGGGGTTAGTCATTTAGAAATTGAAGATTATGATGCTATCTGCTTGGTGGTCTATGTCTCTCACTTGTGCATCTAAATAAAGGTAAACCTGCTGCAGTTTAAAATTAACAAAACTTAATCCCTAGCACTAATCACTTGTTCACCTGGTATATCCCATTAATCTCTTGCACACCATCACTTCAAGGTACAATCTGAACCCTACTCCCTTGTAAAGTACTCTGTGACTAGATGATGACAGACACTGGAGGTATTACAAACCATATTCAGGTATTTTCATGTGTCTTTTCCTTCCACAGTTTTTAGACAAATTATATACCACCAGCCTTAGGCTTTCTCAACCTGACAAAAACTTCAGAAACAACTGGAGTCTCAAAGGGGAGCCTGATTTCAAAGCACAGAAATAATGAAGGTTTAGTCCCCAGTTCTGCTTGGTGTACAAAGATGAGTGATGTAGTGCTTTCACCATATGCCTGCCAGTCTGAGCCTATAGTTGTGCAACTAAGGATCTTAATATATAACTAAGAATCCAGATCTGAAACCTGAACTCTTCCTTTCCCAAAAATGAGCTCTATCTTCAGCTTATTTTGTTGTATTCACTGGATCCTTCAGCCTCTGTGGTATTGTAAGTACCCTAGGTCTGTGTGGACTGTCAGGAAGGGCTAATCAGAACAGCCATTGCAACTCATTCTGCAGTTTCTATATTGTCCTTCCCTTGGAGTGTGTGCTGTGAACAGCACCACTTGCATGATTTTAGCTCCCCCTCACCGTGATCCCTAATTGTGCCTTATCCACAGCGTCTACGCAGGGCTCACAATATCAGCTCTGAACAAGGCCTTCTTGCATAGCCGCGCATTGTGTGGCAGCCACAAGACGGGGCTGGCTCATAAAACATCTCTTTATGTGCTTTATTACTTAAACTCTTTTATTTGCCTGCAGGAGCCCTTTAACAAAATCACATTGAATTGACTTTCTCACACCAAATCAAATCTCCCTGGTCCCAGTTCAGTTGTCTTTGTCAATATGTATTTTATAAATGGAGTGAATTAACAGATGCTGTTGGAACAGAACTGCTGGGGTAGCGTTTATGTTTTTACTGCTCTCTCTGGGCAGATGAGTTGTGTAGGAGTGTAATACAGGTATCTTGGGATGAAAGTTATGTTCTTCATTTCAGTATATATGTATTCTTAACAGTTTTTTTCTTTAAATATATATATTTAAAAAAACTTTAAACCCCTCTTTTTAAAATGTGTTTAGCCTATAGCGCTCTGTCATTTACACCATTTTTCTTGGGAATGGGTCAGGATGACATTTTTTCACTATTAAAAAAGAAAACAGTGGCTTTTTCATCATTCACAGGTTTTCTGTGAGGACTTTATGCTGTGAGCCAGCATAGAGCCGATCACAAATACAGGTCTGAAAGATGAATTAGCGCCTTAGTTGAAAAGAGATTGTATTCTTTTGCATTAAGCATAGAATAGATTTTGGTTTCTTATCATATCATATACATCATGCTCAATAGGTTTTTACTTAATTTCTTAGAGTAATTCAGCCTTGCTAAATACATCATGAAAATGCACAAGCCAGGCACAAAAATCTACCTGCTCCCTATTTCTATTATTATAATGATTCTAATGGAAAAATACTCCCACATAAAAACATAATTTACTTATTATTGGCAAATGGATAAGAAGAATTTTGCAAGAATATGGTAATTGGAAAGATGATCTCATTGTCTAGAAAGAGAAGAGGTAACAGGGGTGGCTTTATGCAAAAGCTGAAATGCTTCTGAAGCTCTATTTTGTAGTTGGCAATGAATGCCATGCTTGAAAATATAATGACAGTTTAAAGCTTTTGTTTGGGAGTTTCAGTTCCTTCAAACAAGTCATACAAGAAAAACATGATCACTGAAAGTGCAAGCCACTTACTCTTGCATGACCAGTTTGAAAGAAGCGTGTTTCTGCAGAATCTAGATGACCCAGGTTTGCACTAAATGTTGGCTTAAGAGCTTGAATCGTAGAACTTTTCCACTTGCCATTGTATACCTTTTCTGTTGAGTCTGTTCTGCAGAAAGAGATGTTTTGTCCATCTCACACTAATCTTTTTTTTAACTTCTATTTTCTTAGGTTTTGCTTTTCGCCCCTTGTTGGCTTCATTAGTGGGGTGACCATAGAGACATCTACTGGCAAAGGCTGGCAGTGATGCCATTGCATACACAGCCTGAGCCCCACTGCTGCAATGTGATTATCCAAAGGTGTCTATTTCTGGCTACAAAGGATAATGTCAGCTAAAACCACTCTTGGATTTTCTCTTTTTTAAAAAAAAAAAAAAAAAAAAGCTAGTAAAATGACACTATGCCACTGTACTGCAGACTCATGAAAGATGATGCTTTGTACTGATGTGTTTCCTGATCTGTAATAGTTGCAATACCCCCATGTAAGCCAAGGATTTTTGGAGTATTTTGCAATGTACACTGGCTCTGTATTTTGTTGATCCTCTATTCTGGCTCCAAAGGCTAAGCCTTTTAATACTCATTTTTCTGTTTTGAATGCATTGGGTTTGCAGATTTACTAAATTAGTAATTCATCACTCAGCTATGTTTGTAAATTTTTTCAGTTGCTGGGGATGAACATGAAATAATTGTTGACAGAAATCACTGTTAGCAGGAGGTGTCTTTTCCAGGCCATGGATTTTCTTTTTGCTGTAATGCATTATGTGCCTATGGAACATAAATATATAAAGCATGACACACACATTCCAGCTGATTTACAAACGAATAGTTTGGGTTTTGGTATTTTGCTGAATTCAGCAAGGGTTTATAGGAATTTCTGGATCCTTAAGCAATTGAATAAAGTGATTTTTAGAAAGCAAATCAATCCATCAATATTACATGGTCCTATTTTGTTTTTCTTGGAGCATATTTAAAATTGTATATTTGAGATGTCAAGGTTCAGGAGTCAAGTGCTACATGTGATAAATTAAGCAAAGGTCAGAGGCTATGCAATGCAGTTTCAGAAGACTGTCTACCTCTGCCTTTGCAGCTCATTCATGCTGAAGTGATGCACTATGGGAATTACTACCAAACTCTGCTCTGCAACATCTGCTCTCCCTAAGTGAGTTAGTGCACGTCAGACATCTTTATGTCAGAATATTGCAGTGATGGATGCAGTCTTCAGAAAATGCTGCATAAAAATCTGGTGTGCCGTTCTGGCCATTAAGTGAAATTACTATTTAAATTAATGGCGCTGTCACAGTTTATCTGTGCAAAGAATGAACGCTGATTAGGGTATTAAGTAATTAGCAATTTATCACACTGGAACAAGGTTGATAATAATTAAAGAAGTAATGGTTTACCAAAGAAACTAGAAAGGGAGTCACTTCTTGTTATGTGAGTGAAATCTTGGCTGAAAAATTTAATTCAGTTAAACAAAGATGAGGTTCACAGTGAAAGAATACAGCTTTGTTTGTTTCAACAGAAAAACAGTTCATTATCAAAATTTAAGTTTGCCTGTCAAAAGTCCCTTGGGGCTGTCTGAGTTGCTTATTAGTATTGAATTGAGTTATTTTCTGCATTAATTCTCTACTTAAAATTGGTAGAATCCTAGGACAATTTGGAAAAAGGGTGTGAACAGGAGGAAATATTTACCTCTTGGAAAGCTGGTGATCACAGTTCGGTTGCTGTGAGTGGAACCAGCCCTGAAAAAAGGTAACGTATGCAAGTAATGTCACCATTTTGAGTCATTCCAGTGATTGGAATGAAATGCTCTGAATGCTTTAGCAGGATCATACCCTTAAAGTGTAATTTTCATTATGTATGACTTCCTAAAAGAGATTTGCTGCAATAAATGGCAGTGAGAAAAGTGGCCACTTTTGCATGTGTTTTAAATGCCTACATACTACAGAAATTATGTCAAATACAAACTACTTTGTAGATGTAACAGTATATCACAGCTCTGTTTTTTTTAATGTGATATCCTTGTAGTTAAATTAGTAATAATATTCATTTCATTGCCAATTATAGAGGTGTTTGTAGCGTTTGGTTCAGAGTCAAAACTTACCACTTTATTTAAATGGTGTGGGGTTCAACACTGGTATTTCATGGTTGCAGAATACCTCATGTGAATATGTGGGATATATAATACTGGTTATGATGAGCTTTTCATTTTAAACAAAAAATATTACAAATATAAGAAAGACAGTGGAATTAATTTAGTATCTTGTCAATTCTACCATAGAAATGCAAATTATACTTAGATATTAACTTCTTCATGAGTAATTCTCTCTATTAGATGACTGAAGCTTCACTGTGGGTATTTGGCAAGTCACCCATTCACTTCTACATACCTAGTATGAACCCCCATTTTAAAACATAAAATAATGTGAAACATCCTGGAATGCCAAGATGCACTACTGGAAGACTGTCCATATGAGGGGGATGAATGAGACCTGACTGGAAAGTACATGAAAAAGCTTTCTCAATTTCTACGTTCTACATCAACAGTCTGTCTTTGACCTGCTATGCACAGTACCTTGGTATGGTATTTTGCAGCAAAGGTTCTTAAAAAAGTTCAGAAATGGTGTAGCCTACCTGTAGGGGATCCCTGTTTATTCCTCTAATTCTTGATTTTAGTAGGTCTGGAAGTCAGAATGCTTACTTCAGTCACCTCACATTCAAATTTAATCTTACTTTAGCTAAATCTATGTAATTCCAGCTGTTGATGGTTTTATGCCAAGCTATACTGCATTCTGAGCTTTCTCCTTTCTTACCTATTTATTTATTTACTTACATTTCATATTCAGATATATTTTTTTGTTTGTTCGTTTCAGGGATGTACTGTTGTGGGCAGGAATATGTGAATAAGTCAGATACCATATGCTGCTCAGGTTCCAGTGGTGAGTCCCTAGCACATGTTAGAAAGAATGACCAAGTGCCAGTAAAATGCTGTGAGACTGAACTTATTCCAAAGAGCGAAGAATGCTGTAATGGAGTTGGATATAATCCTTTGAAATATGTTTGCTCTGACAAGATTTCAGCTGGAATGATGATGAAGGTAATTGATAGAAAATATCTCGGTAGCTCTGATTTGACAATGGAAAGAGAAATACACTGTTCATAACTATTTTTCTAAAATAGGAATATAAAAACTCTTGTGTGCATTATTCATTTTCACATTACATCCATATTAATACCGAATGAGTTCACCATGATTGATGTTATTGCAATGAATTCTAAAGGAATTAATAATGATTAGCTGCCTCTGTGAAGTGTTGCCCAGCACTTCAGATTAGTACAGTGGCTAAAAGCTGGCATACTAACAAGACTGGCATGTATAGCCAGCTCCCATTCTGTGACCACAGTTCCTGATGATGTTCCTTAAGTGGAAATTGAAATTGAAGTGGCCAGTTCTGAAGTATAAAAATGCTATTGCATTTCAATTTGGGCAGGCAGTATGACAGAAATTCCCCAACCTCCTAAAAAAAATTAAATTAATATAAAGCAACTGATATTTTCTTGATGGACTTAAGAAACCAGTGGCAATTTTGGCTTAAGTTTCAGCTGTACTAGGATAGGTCCCTGTATAACTTTTAGCAACAATGAGGGTATTATAATTTTGGTGCTTTTTGCGCCTAATGAATGATATAGTTTGTTCGCTCTGTTTTAATATAAGAGTAAAATTAAGCACCATAAAGGCTAATTCCATCTTTTCTAAGAATGGCCAGTGACTATAGGTATCTGCATGAGACAATTTGGCCAAACTTTCAAAGCTGCAAAGTCTTGCAATTCCAGTTGAATTCAATAGAAATCTTCAAGAATTAGCATCTTGGTGCTATATGTAAACTGTAAAAATATTGCCAAATCTTATCACAATTTTTGTTTAAGAAAATCAACATTTCAAAGGATGGAAACCCTGTTTATATATATGTCTCTTCTTTAATATAAATACATATATTATTTTATATTTATATTTAAAGGGAGAGGGAGAAAGCGGGTGAGAGAGAAAGAGGATTGCATATTGTATATTCTACAATATGAAAATCAGGTAGTTATTTTGGAATTTATCACAGAAGTAAAAAGAAAACCAGACCCAATCCTGCCACATACAGGTGTTCCTGTACCCTTTTCATTCATCTGCTAAGTGAATACAGAAATATTTCTTCCATCTTCTCCTTTCCATGTCAAGGTTTTCATGTCATTTCATTTTCAGACTGAATAATTTTCTCCTAGAGAAAATCTAAGTGTTGTGATGAGTCAGCTGCATTTCCTCAATGCATTGTATTCGTAGTTCATGCAAGGCAAAAAATGGCTGAGAACAGGTTAATGAATTCTGGTAGATAACATGCCAGATCCATGCCTTAGGTGTAATGTATAAACAAAGGAAGTGCTTTATATTTCACTTACCCGCAGTAGAAAAGAGATAGCAGTGCTGGCTTTCTGATATGTATAATTTACTAACATTAAAATGACTTGGTATTCTGAGACATATTCTGGAGCTACTTTATGTGTGAATCCAATCCATTTTATATGCTACATTTTACACTGATATCTATCACAATGTATTTTTTGTGAAAGTGCCAAGTTTTGGAAATTAAATTAGCTGAAGTTCATAATCAGCTAACAAACTAATTGCAATAGGTGAATTAAAGAAGCATTACATAGAATCTGCTTGGTTTTCCTTCTAAAGTTTATAGTCTAATGGGCAGAAATATTTGTAGCAAATATTGCAGTACATTTCTTTCTACAACAACATTTATTTTATGAGAAGTATTGCTCTCTATCTTGTGGTTTGGCAAAAATATTATTTCATGAATTTTAATGGAAACTTGTGGATGTTCAGTGTATATTTCTATTTCTGTGACTTGTTCTTTGTGGGTTGAGTCTTATATCTGCATCAACATTTGCAGAGGTCCTCTTATTGCAGCAAAACTGCTGTTTAGGAGTGATGTGGTAGAGGACACAATTTATATCGCCCATGGATAGAGTTCTCAGCCTTGACAGCTGCCAAGGAATTGCACTGTGCCCTCTTGTGTACTTGGCAAGCTGTGTGAGGGGCTGGGAACTTGCTACTGATTTGCCACAAGATACTGGACTTCACAGGAGCTGAATGATCAAATTCTCAGATAAAATCCCGTTTTCAGTTGATTATAGACTATTCTATGTTCAACAAACCCAGCCATTTGGGCTTCCAGTGGTTAACATTTGTAATGTTTTCATGCTAGAACCCTACCAAAAAAATGTTTCTTTTAGAAAGGATTATAAGAGCATTAATGATCAAAGACAGTAGACAGGCCTAAGGCTGAAAGGGTCTCCCATATGCTAGAAATATCAATGTACTCAATGTGGTTGCATAAAGACAGAGAAATACTAATGAAAGCATTTATAAAGAAATGATAATGCAGTAAATATATTAAAATTGTATTTGTATTCCTTAGGTAAAAGAAGAATGTAAGGCTAATATCATTTGCCCTTTATCTATGGAGGCAACAGCAAACTGTGGAAAGTGTGACTTTGATCCTAGTGAGAATATCTGTGCATGGATAAAAGGTTCACAGAGTGCTACAGAAAAGGAGCTAAAGGAAGGTGTGTGTCCAGCTGAAGAGGAGACTGTCTACACAGGAAATCCAAACCAGTATTCATTTACAGGTAAGGAAAAGTGGCTATCAAATTGGTGATTTCCTAGTGTATTTAATTCGCTCTGGAGAAAAAGATGTCCTGAATTTTATCAAGTATTCTAATTAAATATGAAGCAATTGTAGTGAAGTAGAATTCTTTAAGAATTAATCTGTGAAACAGGACAGTATCTTCAGGGAAACAAGTATCAAGAAGCTCAGTGAATACATAAAATCTAAACATGGTTTTAAGAAAGTTGATAGAAGTATTGCTAGATCAGAAATGGCCCTGACTAAAGGAACAACTTCCACATCTATCTGTCATTAAACACAGAAGTAGTCCCATAGGCACAGAAAAAAATAAACAAAAGTTATTTTGTATTTCGTAAGACTGAGATGATCCTCTTTTTTCTAGACCTGAACCTTGAACCTTTTATTGCATATGAGTACAGAGTGGCTGCTTGGAATAGCTACGGAAAAGGCTTCAGTGAAATTAGCAGAGCTGTAACTAAGCAAGATGCGCCACAGGGTGTAAGTCCACCAAAATGGGCCAAAGTGGATAATCGGGAAGACATGATACATCTGAACTGGGAGGAACCTCTTCAACCAAATGGTATTGATATACGCTAAAAAAAGTATATTCTATCATTCAACTGACAATGTTCCACAATCACAAAACATTTCTTAATTAATCACGGGCACTGAAATGTATGTATTCCTAAACTCTGCAAGAGAAATTTGCTTTAGGTTGAGATAATTTTCATTGCAAATAAGAGTAGAGTCTAACTTCCCAGAAAACAATTTGGTATGTCTCTAAGAAGTGCCTTGAAGCCTCTTCTGATAACAGTTATAATAAGTAGCAAATATGGTTCAGACAATCACAATCATGTTATGAAATATTTGGGGATTCGGTGGGGAAGAGTGGGTGATACTCATGTTTCTTCCAGGAAATCTTGCTTATAATTTTTAAAGAGTGCGAAAACTTGGAATAGCTCTCAATAAAAATTGAGAAATACTGAGATGTTGATGTATAGGTTGAAGAGAGTAGCTGGTAATTGACATTAGCCATTTAAACAGGATGACTGTCTGTTACAGTGGTTGCCGAGAGATTTAATACTTTCTGTGTGCAGAGTCGGTTATTACAGTATACCATCACCCAGGCTTTCTCAGCTAACAAAAGGGAAAACATTCTTTCTGCAATAGGTCTTATTATTCACTATATCATTCTCCGAAATGGAATTGAGCGTTTTAGAGGAACAGAAATGAGCTTCACAGACACAAGTGGCATCCAGCCATACCAAGAATATTCATACCAGCTGCGAGCCTGCACTGTTGCTGGTTGCACAGACAGCAGCAAGGTTAGTAGATTGGTCTTTATGGAACTGGTGCCAGAATTTTAACAGCCAGAGTGGTAACATAAAAATGCTTTTGGAAAAGTGTAATTTGAAGACATACTGATTATTGAGTAACTGATAAACGTCAATAGTCTTATTTGGATTTGACTACTGACAGGTGATTATTTGGAACCTTAGGTTGATACGAGCAAGCAGAAGAAGAAAGCAGTCTTGGCAAAGTTGATATTGCACTGTAGGAACTAATATTTGTTAAAGAGAAAGCTGTACATGATAGAATAAAGAATATTAAAATGCACTTTCTCTAAGCCTTGAAATTAAATCCTTGCTCCTCACTAGGAGGTCTATAGCATCTTCCTCCTTGGCATTTCTTCATTTATCTGCTTTAGCTCTAGTCTATCAATTTGTTCAACAACCTTCTTATTCTGAGCCTCCTTCCACTGTATTACCCTTTGCTGGCTTTCCATGTCTGCACCTGCTTCAGGATTTGCTCTCCCTTTGTGTACAACCTGACTACTTCAGTTTTAAACAAATAGAATCTCTTTCCTCCCCTTTGTCACTGCCTCATTTCCTTTTGTATCATGGATGCCTTTCACCAGCATTACTATTTAACCAGCTCTAGTTTCTGTCCTGCAAAGTACTTGCCTTATTCATCATTTGGAAAAACTATTTCTTAGGTGACCTCTTTTTCACAGTAATATCCTTGCTTCTACATGAATAAATTTCTAGCACTGCAGGTGTAAGGTCTGTGGGCAGAAGAGGGGAATAATGACTGTGCTTTGTAATGATAATATCTATGAGATTAAAAAGTTTGTTTATTTTTTTCCCAGGTGTTTAAATGTTTTTCTTACTGGTGCAAACCTCAGCCAAAAGTATAAAAAAAGAAAAACTGATGCAGAGAGCTGGAGATAGGCATATAGCCCTCTACCTGCACATAGAGCTGTGATCTGGAAGCTATGTAGGCACAGTTGCTGCAACCATCAGCCTGAGCTGATAAATCCAGCTTATTTCACTTGTCTGTAATTAAGGCGTTTACTGTTGCAAACACTGAAGTCTGCAAGTAGGGACTGATTCCACCAAATGCACTAAGACAATATATTATAGAGGGCACATTTTATATTTACAGCATAATATAAATACTTTATGATGGTAATAACAGAAAAAGAAAAGTGATTCTCAAAGAGAAAAAGGTCTGACTCACTTATTAAACAAGTGTAATTTCGAAATGCCTCTGTAGGAGATGGTAGAGGTGTGTCAATAGAAAATTAACTTTTTCTTTTTTTTTTTTTTTTTTTTTTTTTTTTTTTTTTTTGTAGAAGGAGCTTAACAAGAGCAAAATTATTCTATCTTTCAAAATCTTTGGTTTCCTCACAAAAATATAGAGTTGCAAATAACTACAATAGAGTTCAGATTGCATGGGATATATGGAGGCTTAGCCCCATGTTTACTGGTGCTTAAAATATATGAAATCAGGCAGTTAAAATGCAGAGACACTGACAAACCATATGGAAGAGAGTTATCAAGAGTTTTCAAGCAATACAGTTTTTGTTGTTTCACCCTGTGCTATACACTGCAGCTAAAACATGGTGAACCTGTTGTGATAAATTGTAGACATAGACTTATGTAATGTATTCAAGGTCAGATTTCATTGTGAAAAAGGAGGAAAAAAGTAACTAGTTCTCCAGGCCCTTGGTAATGATATGCCAGCCCAAACAACATTTTAAAACAAAAGTGACATTCTCATTGATCATGGTATCTAGTGTACTATTACATTAAATTGCTGTTTAATTCATGTCTTCAGGTAGTTGCAGTCACTGTCCAAGGAGTCCCAGAGAGTGTTCAGCCACCAGACGTCAGTGCTTTGAACTCAACAGCATTACATTTAAGCTGGATTGCACCCAAGAAACCAAATGGTATCATCAGAGAGTACCAGATCAGTCAAGTAGGGAAAGGACTTATATACACTGATGCTGCAAGCAGAATGCAGCACACAGTATCAGGTAAGGAAGCAGAGCTCTCTGACAGGCTAACGTCCTGTACTTAAGATATAAGACAGTATTAACATATTAAAAAAGCTGCTTGTCAGTAACTTTTAAATCCCCAGTACTGTGCACAGTTTAGAATGCTTTATCATGACTTTTCGTATCTTAAATTTATTTTTTTCCATCTCTTTCGTTTCTCACTGCTATTTGTTAAATTATTAATAGATTTAATTTCAAAATTTTAAAATAAATCTATCCAGCTCAATTCAAGATGCATGCTTTGTGGTGTGCTTGAGGTCTCAGATATTCTGTCAAGGCTTGCCATCCCTTCACACAGATTCAACTCTCTCTTTTACTGTCATTAATGTGCAGTAATGCAGTCAGAGTCACTAGTGCTGCTGTGAATGTGTAGCAGTGCAGGAGCAAGAAGGATCCAGTACTGCATGCCTGAGATAATGAAAAGGAAAGGAAGACAGAAAGGGAAAGATCCTGGATTCTGTTTATAATCGTATATATTGCTTGTAGCCATTTTCTAAATACTTGGTGAAATTTCACTAGTGTGTATCTGAAAGAAGCTTTAGTCAGGGGATTTTGGGTGAAGGTTTGACTCAGACCTCGAATGTATTATTTTTACATATTGAATTTTTAGTTATATTTGAATGTCACACTGAAGCAAAATTATTCTTAGAAATATTTCTGTTGAACGCAAAACGGGAACATAAGTATTCTAGGATATCTTTTTTTCACTCTTTGACCTCAGGCTGCACATCAAATTCTTGTATCTATGATTTTTAGGAATTCATAAATACATTATTTTTTCCTTTTTTCCCCCACCCGAGTAGAAAACTGACAGATTCATATGTGATACACACACCATATGATAGCCGCCCAAAGAGTAGAAGTTGACTTAGGGCACATAAAAACTGTAAAGCATATATGGCATTCTAAACCACCCCTCAGAGCATGAGTCCAGAGTCAAAGTGGATCCTTTAGTGCTTTAAAAAACTTTGTTCTTGCTGTAGTCACTCACAGAGGAGTAAAGGTTTGCTGTTCCTCTTTGACAATATAATGCTCAGGTGTGAAAATCATCAACAGTATATTATGCCTGTTTCCATATTCAGTGCTTCTGGACATGAGATTAACTAGAGTATGCCAGTCAGTGGTATGTTTTGGAATTGCTGTTGTAAGTTTATACTGTAAAGAACACCCACCAACAAGGAATGATTTATCAAACCCTTTGAAATATACTTCTCATACTCCCACTTCCTTCCCAAAAGGCAGTTATACTTCCAGAGTAACTGAGATTTTAATGCAGACAATACTGGTTTTCTGACCAGTTGGAAGGGCGAAGAAATTAAATTACCTCCTGAGAAACAAGGATCTTTTTTTCCTTTTGTGTGCCTGTTACGTTCAGCCGCTGTCCAACGCTGCAATGTTAAGCCAGGAGTGAAATAAGTGATAGTTCCTCCTGACAGTCATAATAAAATCTTGTGCTGTTTTCTGCAGGGGCTTCCTTGGGTAATAATGTGGAATTCACAGTAGTGATTTAGCAGTGTGGATAATCATTACTCTCTAAATTAAAAAAATAAGATAAACCACTCAAATTTATTTTATACATATTCTCAAATGTTTGAACTGCTGTCCTATTCCCTGTGGATGTATGTTTTGATTTTCCCCTCTTCCTTTTTCTTTTTTCCAAAACCGTCCACTTTTCTGAGCAACAGTTGAACATTAATGAAGCTGTAGCATTAGTATTTCTTGAGACTTTGAATCTAGGGTCTTGCAAATAACAGACGAGAAGGCTAGCACCTTGCCACTGCACCATTGTCTTCCTGCTTATTTTTAATTACATCAAAGCTTTGGAAACATGATCCCACAAATGCTTTGTGGGAATAGCGGTGAATGTGCTCATCATGTGAAATCCATAAATTGCTTATAATCCTCTCAAGATGTTAAAAAAAGCATTAAGTAATTGAAGACAGGAAGTCCTCAGTTAATTATTTAGAGGTGTTATCAATGCTTTAAGCAAACTGAAGCATTTTCTGCTATCTCACTGAGTTGAATGCCACTGGGACCTAGGGGCAGCAGCCATCATCTTCTCATATTCTCTAATGCAAACAGCACATGGCAGCTTGTCAATAAAAGACCTTTTTATATCATTTATTACTGAACACTTCCACTACCCTGTACAGAACAATTTGGATGACAGTTATGGCATTGTTTCACTTTGTGTTACTACTACTTTACAAATGGGCCTGCTAATGCTTTGCAGTGGGGGCCAGGCAGAGGGTAAAACTAAAGAAAATAATTAGGGGAATTGTAAAAGAAAGCTAGAGTGCCCTCTTCAGCAGCAGCAGGTGGGTTTATAAAAAACATTCTTCTCAACTCCTCCTCTGTAATACATTAAAGATAATATCCCAAATAAGAGGCTTTATAGAGAATTTGTAGGATCAATCATCTTTAGGTGAAAGTCAAGCAAGATCACTGACGTTTATTTTAGTAAAGGAAACAATATTAAAAAATACTTTATGACTGAATGGTTTGGAATTCTTTGATCTGAACTTATTCTCCATTTCAGGATAGTGAAAACTGAAGAGATACAGAAATGTTGTCACTGGTCAACTCTATCTCCATGCAGCACTGGATCATTAGTAACATTTATCTAAAGCAAACTCTTGGGAGTGAAAGGGTTGTGCGAGGCTGTGGTCAGCAAGCTGACATCCTCCTGAGTAAAATTCCCATGGCTGGCAAGGAGCGTTATCCTGGGAGCTAATTACTGACCTTGCTGGAGCCATACCCACAAATGGAGACAAAGAATATCAGGATGAATTGATCTGGCTAATAGAACAATGCATTCTTAAAAGAATGCTGTTTCACAGCCTTTTGGCAAATGACAAATGCTGCAATATCAAAATAGACTGTTAAGATTTAAAAAAAAAAAAACAATTAAAATAAAACAATAATAGGACAGAAAAGAAAAGAGAGGAAAAGTATCCTCTAGTGAACAATCAAGTAGAGGAATTGGAAAAGCAAAATACTGTTTATGTTTCAAGATTATCTTACTTGTTATTTTTATTATTAATCACATACATAGATTTGCACAGAGCTTTTCAAAGCATGCATAAAACAAGGCATTTAATGCAAAGTTTTAATAATCTAGATAAAAATCTGCTGTGACTGCTCCATGTATGACTAGAGGTTTCAGGTGTCAGAATTTCACCAATAAATTTAGTGAAACCATGTGCTCTCTTTTTAATGCTCATTTTTCTCTTTAAAGTGTAGTTGTAAATGAGTATTGCTTTATTATGCATGTTTCCTTTAAAAGTGAACATGACTCCCTTTAGGGGAATTCAAGTAATTTGTTGCCACAGTAATCTTTTCTATCCTGAAATGTTAAATACTTGGCTTTCCTCCATGCCTTTGCCTCTCTCTAGTCTGCAACTGTCATTTTCTCCCTTCTTACTTTTATACACAGTGTTCAGATGATTTTTCTTCTCTTCCAGTTCATGATTAGGTTACAGCCAGGGCTGTCCCTCTGAGTCATCTCTTTATTTTCTGTCCTTCACGTCTTGTTCAATTTATAAACAGCCTGCATGTTTTCCATTCAGTATTTTACCTTTCTACATAGTTGTTGCTCATTTTTCTCTATTCGTTTGCAATATATTTTAATTAAAATATCTTTGTACCAGCTATAAACAGGAATTTGTTTATAAACAAAGATCTTGCCCGGGCTATTTTTCTTGTCACAGAATTGCATTGTTCTTGAAGTAATTACAATTAGGCACACGAGCTACATCAAAAGTATGTTATTAAGGTCATAAAGCCATGCACTTAAAAACTGACCTGTATAGTATGTATGAATTGACCTGTGTAATCCTAATTCGGGCTCTTTTACACAAGCAGTCTGCATTAGACAGTAGCAGTCATTTGTATGTAGGGTTTCTGCCTCATTCAGTCCACAAACTGCGCCTCTTCTGAGGAGGAATAAAATTG
>NW_020799097.1:101783657-101885700 GCF_003259725.1 Athene cunicularia | reverse complement strand
AGGTGCTCAATTTGTATTGTACAGTATCCTAACACTAGGATTTCCTAGTTTATGAGTGTTCAGTTTTGCAGTCTTAATATTTTCTCAGAGTTTTTGTGTATAATTTGTTGCTTCTTGTTGTACCGTTTGTCCCTTTTGCATTCAGGAACAGGAACTCTTTTTTTTAATGTATTATGATGTAATTAACATGAGGGTCCTTGAAAACATGCAAGAGAGAGGTTTTCAGGGCCTGTGCCTGGTATTTTAATTTTTAAGAACAACTTTCAGAAATACCCAAAAGAGTAGTTTAGCAAAGACCCTGTAACCTGGACTGGAGCATGTTCTAAGGGGCAGTCTGATCAGTTTAAAGCTGAGCTCTGAGGTATTCCAGATAGGCTTGCAGAGGTCGGCATCTTTAATGATTTAACTGTAAGAAGCCTTTAATGAGTGTGCAGAAGTGGCTATTTTAGAAGTTTAGTATCTTAGACAAATTTTGGGTACAATTTTACGAAGAGTCCTAAAGTCAAATTCTTGAGCTGCAGGCAATTTGATGTCAAATCTGAAGTCACTGACACACAGCACAAAGATGTTTGAAAATTTCTGAGGAAAGGTCACAGTAATATATTCTCTTTTTGTCTCATTCAAGGATGTCCAGCATAGAAGGTTTGAGCTGAAAAAATGTTTTAAAAATTACAAGTAACTAAAATTGATATCTTGTAATGGGGAGGGCTTGGATTTCAGTCCTGTTTCTAACTGCTTTATAGCATTTATAGTAAAATCTTGTAACCAATAAGAAAAAGTAGGGGGAAAAAAATGAACAAATAGGAGTTGGGAAGGGACTTGTCTTCTCAAGTTGGGAAGTCTTTGGACTTGTTTGTAGTATAGTAGAAGATTTCATGTTCATGTAAGAGAATGTTTTATTATCTTTTCTTATTGTTGCAAATATATTTGTAATGAATTTTCAAAACATTACAGACTCTTCAGCTTTTCGAGTCCAAAACTCTAAGCAATTATACTTTCAGGTGCTTTTCTTTTGGAAACCTTTGCATTTCTATGGCCATTACCAGTGATGGGGATTAAGCCTGTGCCAAGAATGTTTAGTTGATTTCCAGTTAATTTTTAACCATTTTGTACAGACAGAAACACAGGTTAAAAAACCTAGTGAAACAAAAACAACAAAACACAAACAACAAAACTCCATAGAGACTGGGTAAATTTTCAGATGGTAATCTGGGCTGAGATCTGGCCTGTTGTTACTATGCTGCAAGTGCCATCTAAGTTAATTGACTTGTAGCTAATTCAGATATGTCTATATAGAGTGGCATCCATAGATCCATTTCAGCACAGACGCACATTCAGTCTGAATTATTTTGTCAGGTCTTTTAAACTAATAGAAGATATATATCTAAATTAACAAGAATTCACCATTTCAGTATTACTCAGATGTAAAATAAGAATGGTTCATATTTTTGTTTGCTAAAAAAACAATAAGTTAACTTTAAGTCCAGTAACTTTCTATATAGTGATACAATTCTTGGGATGCCTGATGTCATCTCAGTCTAACCTCTGTTTGCTCTTTCTAGGTCTGCAGCCATACACTAGTTACAGCTTCATGCTTACTGCATGCACAGCTGCAGGGTGTGCTTCTAGCAAACCACGTTCAGGTCAAACTTCACAAGCTGCTCCTCTTGGTAAGACAAAAAGGCAGAACTGCAAAGAGATGGTCATATGCAGTTGTATTTTCTGATGGTTTAACAAGGTGCAAAACTCCACTGCCATCCGTCATGCTATCGTGTAAATTTCCAAAAGAGAATCTGTCTCTCAGAGTATTTGTATCTTAACACACTCTTTATACTGACTTGCCTTGCACTGCATTTCTACTTTCTTTTGTGACAGTTTCCCCAAGTTCATCTTTAAGTTAGCAAGGTCTGAATTAGCAGATGCGTATTTTTAAAGCACAAATAAATATGCAGAGAGAACTGGGCACGTAAAGGTGGCAGCCTTTGGCTTTGTCCTCCATTAATCTGTATGTTGTCTAGTTGGTTGCATTTGATATAGGATAAATACAGAAAGTGTGTTAATTTCTGTCATTATCTCTGGCAATGTTTTATGCTTTCATTACATTGCTGAGAGCAACAGCACAAACTGTGAGAAAGGAAAAAAAACCCCTTTATGTTTCTGTCATAAAATTAAAATAATGTCATTGTGATGTTAATAGGGGTATGGCCAAAACCTCATCATATAATAGTCAGCTCAACAGAAGTGGAAATCTACTGGAGTGAACCAAAGAAACCAAATGGACTCATTACTCAGTATCGACTTTTTCGTGATGGAGAACAGATTTTCCTGGGTGGCAATACAGACCTGAATTTCACAGATGTCAACCTGCAGCCTAACAGTAGGTAAGGCATGTCAAAGAGCTCTGGTAATATGTGAAAGGTCATCAAAATAGATCTATGGGTGTTTATGAAATGTGCAAAATCTAAGTTACTTTTTTAACAAAAGAAAAATCTCTTACAAGATTAATTCATTACTGAAAAATGGGTAGAGAAATTTTAGGAGGCTTTCAAATGCTGGAAAGCCTTAATCAAAGGATTTATCTTTTTTTTCCTTTTCCGAGAATAGGTCATTTTGATTCAAAGAAAGGGAGGCTCTTTTTTTCTTTCCTTGGGTGGTGGTTGGTGGCTCGTTAGGTGTTTTTTTCCCTCATGGTATATACCTCGAAAAATGTAAGTCTTTAAATGATAGACAACACTGCACATGGTTTATAATGTTTCTGTGCATATTGAACATACTCGCCTAAAAGTAGCAGCTGATGATATTTTTATAGAGACCATTCTGAAATCGGTTTTGACACTTTTTCAGTCAATACTTCTCTCTCATGTAAGCTAATGTGAATTTTAGTATTAAAATTATAATGAGTTACTTTTCTTACATTAACAAAACTTAAAGGTGAGAATCTTCACTAATGCAATTTTTGTAATACTCTTTGTATAGTCTATTCACTTTAAACTGGTGAAAATGGAAATGTTCTATTACTGATATGCCTAAAGCTTCTAACCTAGTGTCTTCTGATCTTTTTGTGTTTGCGCAGATATGTTTACCAGCTGGAAGCCAGCACTTGGGGTGGCAGAAACACTAGTGATAAATATGTTATACAAACACCAGTAGAAACACCAGAGAAAATTCATGTCCCATATAATGTCACAGTAATTGATGCATATTCTATATTTCTAGCTTGGGACGTGCCAGGTAAAAAATTATTTCTATGTAGTACTTTGTAGCAAAATGAAAGGATGGAAAATTAGTATATTCAGGCAGGCAGCTGAATCATTCTGATATTTTTATTCTTCATATTTGTTTTTAGTCTTTGTGTGATTTAAATAACCAATATCTAAAGCTGCTGTTTCCTAGCGACCTATTATTTTAATAATATTGACCTATATACTTGACATGGGTATTGTGAGGATTAGCTGATCAAAAATCCGTATGTTAATTTGTTCTTGTAAACTATTATTGAGTGCAAGTATTAAGAAAAAAAAAACAAACACAAACAAAAAAAAACCCAAAAACAATTACACTGAAAAGAAGTTTTCCCTTCTGTTCAGACTAACCTGAGTTATCAACAGGGAAACCTGCCAGCCTTTTGGGTTGATGATGTCTTGCTAGCTATCCTGGCAATTAAAATATCCAGTTTTCCTGCAGGTATACAATGCTGAGCTTCTTTAACAAAAGGTGTAAGGGTGTGACAGAGAGATCCTGTGCTAGCTTTGAGATGATTGAGTAAATTTTATTCTCCAGAGCACCATAATGTTATGTGGACATGTTACCTTGCAGGGGGGTGGCTCAGCAAACGCCCAGAAGATTTTTTCCTCTTCTTACTCTTCTCCTGAATATCATCAGGTTGTCTTGGCCTGCTACAGAGGTAGACTAAGAAGGAATAATTGAATAATAGCATCTTTTTATATGAGAGACTGTGCTGTTTCATTAATATAAATCATAGCTTAAGTGATTGGTATACTTTACTGATGTTATAAAAATGATATGCTGTAGTCATTGTGGGACAATGAGAGCATTGTAAATGAACAATTTTCCATCTAGAATAGTTCCTCTCCAGCAAGATGTTTCCAGTTTCTAGATACTGTTTGTTTCAGTTGAAATAAGGTCATTTTTTTTAGAAACTTCAGATGTTTCATATTGAAATAAAAATATGTTTTATCCATGAACTCAAGGAAGTTTTTGATATCTCCTCTTCCTAATTATTTAAGATGTTCTTTCCTTGCATAGCAGTCGCAGTAGAGTCAATTGGCATTAAAAATAAAGTCACCTAGAAAAAGTATTTTGCCTTCAAGCCTGGGATCGCAAGTATTGTGGCAGTGCTTAGCAGCGTTCACCCTACCCATTTAAGCAATGATTAATAAATCTATAATACCCTGAGCTGTCAATCTTTTAGTTTTCAGAAGCACAAAATCCATTATAGAAATGCTATAATGTATGAAAAAGATTAAAATCTTAAATTAAACTTTTCCCCCTACTGCCTGAAAGGATTTAGAACCCAGCAGAGGCAGGTGAATTCGAATGGCATATAATCTACAGTTGGTTTTATTGGAAAGTGACTCATGCTGTATTATAGTTTTGATAATAAATATAATTTAAGGTACAAAATATTCAGCAACATTATAAATAGATTTAAAACATAAGAATATACTGAAATAGCATAGACTTGTGAAGAGTGGGGTGTTTCCCAGAAAAGCTCATCCTTGTTGTTCTAGACCTTTTCTTCTCCAGCTGCTTGAATTCCTGTTACTCACAGTAGGTTACAAGCCTGCAAGGAGAATCAGGCTCTGTGTAGTACATTTGGTTATGTTGTAATTAAGATTGTGTGTGCAAACCTTTATGTGTTCCTGAAACCACATGATCAGAGGGGTGAGGAAGAGGCTGGACCTTATGGCTCTGTGGAGAATGCAGGGTTGTTGTATTCACACAGCTATGGGAATCATTCTCCTCAGTCAGGGGAAGGCACACGTCCTTCTTCTCAGGTATTGGGATGAAACTTGAACAATTGTCTTGCTTTCATGGGTGTTTGGTGACTCAATCCCTTCCTCTCTGCCTTCTCATTGTGGAGGCAATCATTTAAGTTTTTAAGTATGAATGAGGGATTGTTTTTCATACAGTGCCCCTGTTGGGTAGACAGGAAAGCAAACAGACTCACAGAATCATCTAGGTTGGAAAAGACATTGAAGATCATCCAGTTCAACCATTAACCTAACACTGACAGTTCTCAACTACACCGGATCCCTCAGCGCTATGTCAACCCAACTCTTCAACCCCTCCAGGGATGGGGACTCCACCCCTGCCCTGGGCAGCCCGTTACAATGCCCAACAACCACTTCTGTAAAGAAATACTTCCTAAGAGCCATTCTAAACCTTCCCTGGTACAACTTGAGGCCATTCCCTCTTGTCCTACCACTTGTTACTTGGTTAAAGAGACTCATCCCCAGCTCTCTGCAACCTCCTTTCAGGGAGCTGTAGAGGGCGATGAGGTCTCCCCTCAGCCTCCTCTTCTCCAGACTGAACCCCCCCAGTTCCCTCCGCCGCTCCCCGTACAACCTGTGCTCCAGACCCTGCACCAGCTTCGTTGCCCTTCTCTGGACATGCTCGAGTCATTCAATGTCCTTTTTGGAGTGAGGGGCCCAAAACTGAACACAGGAATCGAGGGGCGGCCTCACCAGTGCCGAGTACAGGGGTCAGATCCCTTCCCTGTCCCTGCTGGCCACGCTATTGCTGACACAAGCAAAGATGACATTGGCCTTCTTGGCCCCCTGGGCACACTGCTGGCTCCTGTTCAGCCGGCTGTCAATCAACGCCCCCAGGTCCCTCTCTGACTGGCAGCTCTCCAGCCACTCCTCCCCAAGCCTGTAGCGCTGCTGGGGGTTGTTGTGGCCCAAGGGCAGCCCCCGGCATTTGCCCTTATGGAAACTCCTCCAGTTGGCCTCAGCCCATGGCTCCAGCCTGTCCAGGTCTCTCTGCAGAGCCTCCCTACCCTCCAGCAGATCAACACTCCCACCCCACTTGGTGTCATCTGCAAACTGACTGAGGGTGCACTCGATCCCCTCGTCTAGATGATCAATAAAGATGTTAAACAGGAGTGCCCCCAACACCAAGCCCTGGGGGACACTGCTCGTGACAGGCCGCCAACTGGATTTAACTCCGTTCACCACAACTCTTTGGGCCTGGCGATCCAGACAGTTTTTTACCCAGCAAAGCGTGTGCCCATCCAAGCTGTGAGCAGCCAGTTTCACCAGGAGAATGCTGTGGGAAATGGTGTCAAAGGCCTTACTGAAGTCAAGGTAAACAACACCCACAGCCTTTCTCTCATGCAATAAGCAGGTCTCCCTGTTGTAGAAGGAGATCAGGTTTGTCAGGCAGGACCTGCCTTTCATAAACCCGTGCTGACTGGGCCTGAGCATCTGGTTGTCCTGCACGTGTTGTGTGATGGTACTCAGGGTGAACTGCTCCATCAGCTTCCTGGGCACCAACGTCAAGCTGACAGGCCTGTAATTTCCCGGATCATTCTTCCAACCCTTCTTATAGATGGGCGTCACATTGGCCAATTTCCAATCTGTCGAGAATTCCCTGGTCAGCCAGGACTGCTGGTAAATGATGGAAAGCAGCTTGGCGAGCACCCCAGCCAGCTCCTTCAGCACCCTCAGGTGTATCCCATCTCGTCCCATGGACTTATGTGTGTCTGTGTGGTGCAGTAGATTGCTGTTCCTTTTATTATAGCACCTCAGAGCCACTAGCTGGTCTTACAGGAATGGGGAGTACTAACGGCAGAGAAATGTTACTAAATGCCACCATTATTATTACTAAAAGAAACCCTGTGTACAGAACATAGGTGTAGGCAGAAGCTAGAATATTAATTCTTGACATTCATAATCCTGGTTCTTGCTCATTCTGTTTTTTTCCCCCAGAGGAAGACTGTGGGGGATGCAGATGGAGGTTTATTTTGGAGGTTCTGATCTTTGGAATGGCATACATCCCATTAACAGATGTATACAGATATCTGTGTCCACATACCTCCCCAGCTTCATAGGATTATCCTAAAGAGTCTACAACTTTTCATCCTTATGTCATTGTGCATGGAGTAACTTTTTTTTTCTGATCTAGTTTTTTCTTTGTATGAATCCTTGTTTCACAGTAGGCTATATTGAGGTAATATAGGTATCCCTTATAAACACAGAATGCACCATTTGTTGTAAGGATTGTCAGGCTTGGCAGTCACTCTTGGATGAGACAGTTGCTTTAATTGGTACAGTCTCCATGAAAAAAATGCTTTTTGTTAACCAAGTTTTGATGAGAGGGTAGTTGGTCATAGTGACTTCCTGTCTGTGGATATCAGGGATGCTTGGGCATTCATCTTCTTATCTGCTGTAATAAATTTGGATCAAATAATCACCGTCAGGATTAATTATGGGCATCATATTGCACAGACCTTCCTTTTGGGTGGCTTCAATTATAATGTTTCAACATCCGTAATGGATCTAAACCTTGTGACTTTAGAGATACATAGCGTTTCAAACTTCCTGACTTAGCTAAATAACAAGGTGGCCGAGTAGTGGTTAAAGTGATGGATTCAGAAAAAATATTTGACACACCTCACTCACTATGGAAAATAGGACTTTATTTTCTGAAATAGGTATCCCATTATCTTGTGTGGCATTGCCTCAGTGCACAGACCTCAAAGGTACGCTACATTTCACTGATACGCTAGAGAAGGATATGTTACAATTATTATGGAACAACTATTAACACCATGGATAGAAGCAGAAAAGCTGAATGGAAAAAAACCCACCACATAATTCTCTCAAGGCATATTCATAAATGTTATTGATAGGTTGGCAGGTAGCCATCCTGCATTTCAACGCATTGACAACCCCACTGGTTCTCACTGGGGGCCTGATTCTTCTAGATATCTTCAGTTGCTGCTAGTGATACCATGAAATCTGAACATGCTCCAAAGAGAATCCTGTCCTCTGCTCCTTGCTTCATATGTTAATGATCATCTGGATTAAAATGTCTTCTTTCATCATGTTTTAACACTGTACTTCATCTACCACTGGTGGATGCTTATCAATTGTTTATCAGTTAGAGTGAATCAATTGTTTATCAGTTAGAGTGAAAGTTACGTAACATGTCTGGATTCCTACTTTATACTTCTTGGGACCAAATTTGGTATTTGAATTACATTTATTTGTCTCTTAGTTTTGTCTCAGCTTCCCCAGCTAAACTGGTTTCTCCTTAACTGGTGGCCTAACAAATTTTTCTGACTTCTGCTAAGCCAATGTTACATTTCCTCATTTTTGTTTTCTCATGTAAATTGTTTGCTCCACATCACTATAGTACAAGCTTTTCAAATTCAGTGTCCAAAGTTCTGCATCTTGAAAGCAGTTAGCATCTCCAGCTGTTGCTGTCTCCAGTCTTGTTGAGAATACTTGATACAACCAGAATGAGATATCTGGGAATTTGAAGCTTAATGTAAATGCTTAATCTCAGGAAGCCAAATAAATTGTTTTATTTTATGAAGTTAAATATTAAAATACTGTTTTAAAATAAAATATATGACATTGTTATTTTAGTATTTGTTTACTATAAGTGAAACTGTTCGTCTATTTTGCTATAATTGGGATTTGGTTTCACATTAAACAAATTTTCAGCAACTGACTTCAAACAGATTTTTGGTGACCAGTCTGTAAAACAGACTGTGGCTTTTTTCCCCCCAATTCTAAGCATCCTGTGCTGCAAATTCTATTTTTACCTACCCTAGTTTTGAAGTACACAGAGCTGTCAACCCTAATTTGCAGAGTTTAGCACAGAATCGTCCATTAAATGTTATCCAAATATGCCCACAAAAAAACAAGGTTTAGTTTGATTGACTTGTCCCATTGCAAAATGTGCACCTGCTGTGAAATGAAGTCGCAGAGAAAAAAAAGTGGAATAATTTAACTTTTTTATTTGTAAAGATAATCAGGGTTTTTCTGATTACATCTTAACTTCATAAATGTTAAATAACCTATCAGCATCTAGTTGTTGTAAATTATGAAAAAGAGTATTGCTGGGAATATTAACCAACTAAATCCTTGTTCTTTAGTGAACATGAAAATGTGTTATGGCAGGTTGTCATTGTGCTCATGGTAACTTTGACACCAAATAACAAAACTGCCATTTGCACTTAGGGTAAATTGGTTCACTTGTGCTTTTACGGTTCCTTTTATTCTGACATAAATTTATGAACTCTGGAACTAACCAAGTCGTGTGGTTTCCCAGCTGACTTTAACAAATATGCCCATTTCTTTTCCTTCAGTCATCAGAGCACACAAGGTAGTAGTTTCAGACTGGCTGCAGATGCTGAAGGCTATTCTGGAAGAAAGGGGGTTTTTACAAGTTTCTGTGTTGTATGAATATATATTTTTTATTTTTCAGATTATAAAGTGATCTTTTGATCCTAGTATTTGATGAGTTTCATCAGATTGTAGAAGGATTTGATATTGGCATTTTTCAGAATATGTTTATTTGGTTTTATTTACAATTTCATGTTCACTTCTTGAGACTATTTTTTCTCTAATTTATTATTGGTATCACTCCTAATATATTGCAACATTTAGCAGAATTTTAAGATTTTGGGGTTTTGGTTGTTTGGGGTTGTTTCACATTTCTGCTATGGACTGAATGTTGGACATGGATAAGTCAGTTATTTTAAAATAAGTGTCCTTTGCTGCATATTGATGGCTGGATTCAGCTGTCCTTGTTGGTATTTAATCTTCCTTGGGAAATCAAGCATTCTAAATAGTTCCAATTTCAAAGGGTTTTGGTGAATTTTGCCTAGAATAAATGCACTGATCAGATGCACAAAAGTGAATTATGTGTCCCTTTCATAAGATAGTAGGTTTTTCTGGCTGAAATGTCTGGTTTGTTATCAGGACTGTGGGAGGGGACCTTAACTAGGAGATTAAAAAAAAGGTGTACCATTTCATGCTCTTACTTTTGGATCTTCAGTTGTGTCCTTTACAGGTAGTCCAATTATTAAAACCAAACCAAAACAAAAAACAAACAAACAAAAAACCCCCCACACACACACAAAAAAAACCCCACCACAAAACAAAACAAACAACAAAAAAAGAAAAAGGTAGTTTAGCTGTAATAATATAGCTCATCTTCCATATATCACAGAAAAAAAAGGATAATTTTCTTTGTTGCAGAAGCCAGCTACTTCAAGATCACCTCTCAAAAGTTACTCTAACATCCTGCACAACTTTACAAATTGTATTTCTATTTTTCCATTCTTAATGATTAGATCTTGGTGTTTTCCTTGAAACTTTTACACTGAAAAAGGAAAATTTTACAGTGGGATTTTTGCACTTTCTCTCTCCTTCCCCTTTCACCTCTTCCAATGACTAATAGAATCTTTTCTTCTTCTAGGCTGAGCAGTTGAATAAGATTGAAGTCATGCCACCTCTTCAGGGCTGTTTTTTCAGCTTTTTAGTGTAACAGCATTTCCTTTGTCTAGCATGTAGTGAGGCAGCAGCATCTTATTTCTTTGGGATTTTATGTCCTCTTTTTCTTCTGAGAATTGTAAAAACTTGGTATTTCAAAGATTTTTCTGATCTTCCAAAGTACCTCAGTTGTTTATAGTATCACAAATAAACTTGAAATCTCTCAGATTTCTTGTAAACTTTTTTTTCAGTTAATATGCATATTCACATACATACTTAGCTAAAAAAAAAAATCTAAAAGATGCACAACAGTGGAAAAAAATCCTCTTTGTAGCTTCAGGGTAGTAGTATCAATGTAGATTATCAGAAAAGGACCAAAACCACAATTAGGAGAAAGAATTAAGTTATTTTCCAGAGTTACAAATGGAAACATTGTCAAGATCTGGACAAGTCTCAGAACTGCTCATAGGTATCTGGTTCTTGGTGCAATCACAAAGACTTATCTGTGACATCTGAAGTAGGTGGTGTGTTGAAAGAGAAATTTGCTCTTTCTAATCAGATACATCTTGACTCACACTCTTCTTTGGTTAGTCTCTTTGTTTTATGAAATTGCTGCTGTCTGCATAGAACAGTCTATAATGGACAAAAATTAAAAAGCCTACAGCCCATTTCCTAATTACAAACCCAAACCAAATCAAACCAACCAACCCCACCCCCTTGAGAAGTCATGTGGGAGGAAACAAGAGAAGATCCAGGAACCACTGTTGATCATTCTGAGGGGATGGCAGATGGCTTATCTTGTTCTTGTGGAGAAAGTGATTTTTTCAGTTTCTTAACAAAAATTGAGAATTAGGAATTGACAGCATGGGAAGAGGAATTCATGGAGGAAATGTCTGAATTAAAACAAAATAGTAAAAATTGAGGGTTTTTCTTCAGCAAAAACTAAACTGTTTTTATATCAGTTGAAATGATGTGTTTCTTGGTTCAGGCTGGTGTATTGTACTTTATTGGTAAAGCAGGCTAAGAACATACACTCAGTTACTGCTGCTGGGCTAAAAAGTGATACTTTGCTGAATGGTGGCAATTGCTGCTTTTGATCATATGACTCTATATTGAAACAGCAGTGTTTAGTATCTGTGGCCCCTCAAAATAATGAAATAAAAGCTGCCTCATTCCCAGTCATAAGGTCACTCTTCCCAGAGGTAGAAATTGCAACACAGGCATTAACTGAATTGAGGTTTGATTTTTAACTGGGAGCTGTAATGTCTGTCTTCCAGTTGTGATCTGCAGATGGATCTGTTTCAGTTTATATTTAAATGGTTATAGTTTCCAAAAGAGGCAGTAGGTAAAACCTCCAGAGGGGGCTTACATTTAAAATTGCATATGATGAATGCCTCTTTGAAGTGGTCCTGCACTGTTGTTACTATTTCAGATAATCGCTAGTTCTCCTCTGTTTCACAACAGGGATATTCATTGCCAGGGTGCCTTTGGAATACAACATCTTACTAAATGCGAGCAGTCCCACTCTACTGGTGAAGCCAGTAGGACACGCACATTTTGCTTTTGTCGATGGCCTAGATCCCTACACCCTGTATGAGATAAGAATACAAGCATGCCAGAATGGTAAGATGATTTTATAAGACTCACCTCTGTGACTGGAAGGGAATGGAGATTTTCCGGATAGATTCAACTCAGCAAAACAGATAAAATCTTATTCCTACATTGGAGTCAAATGTTTACCTAGTAAAAAGAAAGCCTAGCCCTGAATGAAGCATTAAATATTTCTCTATGTTCTATCATGAATATTTAAAATGGAGATTTAAAAAATGTATTTTAGGTAATATGTGCCATTTTATTAAAAGCTCTTCACAAATAGCTTAACAATTTTTGAAAAAGTGCATACAGAACAAAATCTGTTCTGTAACTGTTCACCAACAAGACGTGGTTATCATAAAGACAGAAGAGATGATCCCAAATATTACAAAATTCCTTGACTTTAATGGAAATTTTCAAAATACTGTTGAAATAAAACTATTTAAAATGATACTTTGGAACCAATTCTCTCCTCACCTGTACTAGTGAAAACCAGGAGCAATTAACCAGTGGAGCTGCAGTCATTTAAATGAGTATTTAATAACAAAATGAAGCACCATTTCATTAGGAGCTTTTTTACTCGACATTAATTTGCTTTTACAGTATTTTTTTTTTATTGATGAAGAAGCTGTCATCACTAAGCAAACTTCTGGTTTTCTAGGTGGTTGTGGAGTGAGTGGTCAAATATATTCAAGAACTGCTGAAGCACCTCCTAGAGAATTGAGCCCACCTGTTGTTAAAGCAATGGGATCTGCACTCATAGAAGTGAAATGGGCACCACCTAAGAAACCAAACGGCATCATTACTAACTACTTTATCCACAGGTAAATGCTTTTATCACCTCAGATTCTTAGTCTTATTGAACTGTTCATTTCTTTATTCCTTGATATATGAGGAGGTGAAAAAAAAAAGTGTAGAAGTAAATGGTACTAAATGAACATAAAATATATGTTACCTTTCAAATGCTAAGGTAATATGCTGATCTATGGATGAACAAGCTGAGAATAAGAGCTGAGACAAGAACGACCTTCCTGATCTACAAATGGCAAAAGCAGGTGAAAATATATTTTTTAAAAATTCAAAGGGGCAAACAAAAATTGTAAGATAGATACTCTCATTGTGTTTACCCAGACCACTAGGTACATTCTTGAGTCCTCTCTGATAGAAAGTTAAGAATTTTGGAATGAAAACAAGACTAATTCACCATTTCTGAGGTTAAAAAAAAAAATAAAAAATCTAGGTTTCTAACATAGATCAGTTTCCCAAGATAAATTATGTTCCTTGCTGTTTGTACTCAGCTGCCATGTCTAGGTGGTTGACTGACACATTCTCACTCCCTGTGAGGAGCTTCATAAGCTCTGAGTGAAGATTCTGTTACTGTATAGGGAAGTATCACAGTAGCAGAGAACTGACATGTGCTGTGCTTATTCATCCTTTTTTAAAAGCTCATTGAGGGACATTCTTGATTAGCTTCAGAAAGTCAGAGAATATAAAACTCAAGCTAGGTACTGGAGAGGAATTTAAACTCTAAATTTCTTGGTTTTCCCAACTCTAAATATGCGCTGGGCTGAACCTAGACTCCCACAAAGTTTGGGACATTTTATTATATTAGAGCTGTGACTGAGAAGGCAGGGAATCAAATTACTTTTTGGAATCAACAGTGATAATTAATATAAATTCACTTTTGCCTTAAACACATTAGTAGTCTCTAAAAATTCCTGCTCTCTTAAAATATCCTCTTTTTTTACTTTTTTTTTAATTGTCTGATCAAAAAACCCCAAGTCCCTCCCCTGTATAAAGAGGAATAAAGTGTACGTTATAGCCCAAGACATGTCTTCACTCTGTTGGTTTTGTAAATAAAGCTGATGATTACCACTGCTATTCCATGGCAACCATAGAAAGGGAAAACAGGAAATATAATGCAGAAAGCCTGCTTCAGTGAAAAATACTGTAAATTGAATTTGACAGCATTTGATGGCATTTGATTATTCTAGTCACAGCCAAACAATGATATAAAGAGTAATATGAAACAGAATGTGTTACTGCCTAGCAGACTCAAAAGCAATAAACCTTCCTCCAATGTGACACAATCACTTCACAATCATAATTGTAGCCTGTTTGATACCTCTGAGTACAGCAGAAGGGCACTGACTGACATAGATACATTTTGTTTTTTATTTAAAGTGAAATGAAAATGGCGCACTGGGGCTCCAGATACAATCGTTATATTCACCTACATAGGCATGAATCACTTGGCAGTTATTTCAGCTGAAGTTTAAATGTGCTTAGACAACAACAATATCAAATCTTTCTCAGATAGCTGCAAAAAAATCAGAAATGGGATGTAAGCATATAGTTCTTTTTCATTTTGTAGCCACACATAACCTTACACTGTTATAGCAGCAAGACTGCAGTATTTCTATGGGAGGTTATGGCATGTAATTTCTTCTTCATCATGTGCCTCTTCCTTACTGCATCACCACCAAAATAAATTCATTTAACTCAAAATCTGGAATGCTTGGGGAGCTAGTATGTGTGCAGATCTTTGCATTAAAATGGCAGGACTCATGCTTTCCTCTAGAATCATGAAAGCATGTGCAAATGTGCAGCCATTTTGTTAGAAACCAAAAAATTAAAATGTTAGTTTATGATGAAAGAAATGGTGATGTTTTATTTTTAATTAATATAACACTTTTAAACACATATCAGAGCTTTTAAAATTTTCTAGCAAGGACCACGACTTAGAAGAGATTGTGAATGAGAAAACATCTGGTTCATGAGACAATCACCCAATCTACTTCTCTTCCCATTCATCATTGCATAACATCCCTGTGACAACCACAGAAATTGCTAGTCTGGAAAAATAATATTATGGAAATAGGTGATGTATTTCTTGCTGTATTTTAATAAGATATAGGTCACATCAGCTAATGGAACTGCTCTCTGTTGGCCACCAGCGTGCACTCTATAGGATGCACATGATGACTCTTAAAGAAATATTGCCTGTAAAATTATAAGTATTTTGGTTTGTATCTTGCTTATATCTTGTCTGAATTGCTGTCAAAGTGTCTATGTCATGTTCAGTAAAAATTATATTATTTAGTATATATATATATATATATATATATATATATGTATGTGTGAGATTGTATTAGCTGAGCAATCCTGATGGTGAAAATGTAGCAGAAAAATTAACAGGCAGTTTAAGACAGAGGGCAGTTGTTGGCTGTTGACTGTTGTGACAGAGGACACATCTCAGTGGCTGTTGACTGTTGTGACTTGCAGTGTAGAGGCTTCTAGACTGACTCTTCAGGATTAATTCATTGCTTACCCTTATACCCTTAACCATGAGCTGCACAAAGACAGCTTCCAAAGCACATACATTAGTAGATGGTTAAATATAAGAATCCTTATGGATGAATATGTCACTAAGAATAAGAACTCCTGAAGAGTTTTATTTATACCTGTAATTGATATAATACCTAATTATTATAATACCTAATCAAAATGAGCACAATATAGGCAATAATCTCAAATTCCTTTTGTTCACTTTTTGACATCAAAACTTGTTAAAAGAAAAAAAAAAAAAGAAAAATATACAAACTGCATTAGAATAGATTTGTTGAATCCAAATGGTAAGTGAGCCTTCTTTGTTTAATTGGATGTGAAACTGTAGAGGGGAATCATTGTTGATGTTGCATTATTCCCGCACATTTTACAGTGTGATTCCCCAATCATTTGAATTTTACCCCAGGACCTCTCAGTGTTTCTAGAAATAAGTCCCTACCACTCTGGTAAGGAAAACAGCACACACTGCTAAAACATGTACTTTTGTTGCGTGGTGAAGGATAAACATGTGAAGAATAATTCTGGGTTGACCTGCAAGACCCCAGAGATTCACTCAGTCTCCTTCCATGTAAGAAAGCTGAGGGCTGAGTGTTTCAGTTAGTGTTGCTGCAGTCCTCTGCATACAGCTTTATAGTTATCTGTCACAAAGGAGATTATATTCTCCTCTTAATGTCATCTGGCTCAGATTGGTAGTGGGGCAGGGAGAATTTGCCCTTATAAAAGTAACTGTATCTGAGCATCTTTAAAATGAATGTAAGCAGCAAATCAGACTATGCAGATTAAGAGACAGCTTCCAGTTCTTGGAAATGTTATTCTCCTTTGCAGCTCATTGTACATAAGAAACACTTGCAGTTAAATGAGCAGCTGAATCTTAAATCTTAAGACGATTGAAATGATTACAGACTGTTCAACCACTTCTGTTCAAAGTTTATTCATACATGAAGATATTCTGGGTTTTAGCACTACAGATGGAACCATTTACCTAACCATAAGTTTCATTCATTAAATATTCAGCAGTAATAAGATCTAACTACTTAACCAGACTACATTGTACAGCTTTGCTTGTGGATGAGCTTGCAGTTGGTGGCATATTTGATCTTTCAGTGGGAAAAACAGTTTATCACTGAGTTTCGGGAATTTATAGCACATAAATTTGTGTATTCATTTAAGTGCCGTACTGCTTGGCCAGAAAACACATATTAAATGTGGCTATTGCACTAAAATATACTCTTTTCACTTACCTACAGAGAATTTTTTAGGCATGATTTTGAATACACAGGAAAAAGACTATGTTTTTAGGTGCAGGAGAAAGACATAGTAGTGATTCACCTTTCAGAATTACGTGACTTGCATTAAGTCAGTGAACAGCATCTAGGGAGAGTTCTGCAGAAGGTTTAACTTGCCATTACAATAGAGCATGGGGAAGTGCATTGAAATTAGCTGATGGAATATTGAGGTCAATGGGAAATTTTGTACCCCGACTCTTCCAGATATTATGTTGCAAGAGAGAATTGCTGCCTGCTCTACCTGCCATTCTTCACTCAGTTCTGCCAACCAATTCTCAGGCTCAACACATTTTATAATTTGTGTATTTCACTACACTAGAAATATTGTAGCTCAAAATTTGTCTTTTTTAAAAAAAAATCCTGCTCTAACCCTTTTAAACTAAACTGTGTCCATGTAGTCTCTTATCTCAGAGTTTAGCAAAAATTCTTTAGCTTCATATAAGAAAATGTATTCATGCATGCCTTATATATGCATATATGCAAAGGATGAATGAACATTGTGTATACACATGCATTCATTATATTCTTCATATTTGCATGTAAATACCTTGTTATAGATTATAAATTGTAAAAATTATTTCATTTTGTATTTTAAAGTAATTCCTGGGTTGATCTAATAAAATACAATTCAACAGAATTCCATGAAATACTGATTTTCTTTTGCCAAAGAAATGTTCTTCAGCTTCTGTGTGTGTGTAGTGATGATGACACCCAGTTGTCAGACAAACCAATTTTACTTCTGCAAATTTGCCCTACTTGCAATAAAAGTGGCAGATAATGTAATTTGTTTTTTGTTTTTGGCATGGAGGGTGAAAGTGCTTTTATGTTCTGCAAAGGCCAAGGTTCCTGTGAAGAGTAGGGGAAATACTTAAATTCATGAGCAGTACAGCACAACCGTCATTGAGATTTATCACAGTGTTTAAATGTAACCAACTTAATTTCACACAAACATTTTTATGCCAAGTGAAAGAATTGATTTGATAACTCTGTTTTGAAGATGAGTGCTTGCCTTATTACAACTATTGTAAATTATATACTAGAAGGGGCCACATTAGAAAGGGGCTGAGGATCATCTGTAATCTCCTCATATTCAGAATATCACTAGGTCCAACACAAGTGGATCTGTAGTAGAAATGCTATATATACATACATATATATGTGTGTATGTTTACACAGATATATATACCTATGTACAGAAGTAAAAACCCATTCTGTCAAGAGCCTATACAGTGAATTGTCTTTGTATATCTTAAGTTTACATTTTGAAACAAAAACAGCATTGAAAAAATATTTATTACAGCAAGCACTACTTGTGATATATTTAATGAGTTTTGTGCTGGAGCTGCAAATTCTGCTAAATTCATGCACAAGGGATTACTTATTCCATATTTATTGTGAGCAAATCAGAATTTAAAAGTGCACAGCTTTGGTTTTGAGACCATCATAGAATATTTATCCCTTGTTCACTAGGTAACATTTTTGTCAAATAAATTTGTCATAAGTTTTCCATAAATGAGGGATCCTGAGGTGAGTACTTCCATAAATAGTTTGGTTTTCAGAAATGCTGAAAACTTGCACCCATATTGCACTTCACATCATTAATTAGCAACTACCTATGGATTTAAAATTTCACAGTCTAAGTACTGAGTCTCATATCTGGTGCATTCTGTCTTAAATGGCAATATGCCATTGTATTGCTACTCTGCTACTATGGACTGTGACAGCACACTTGTTTGTCATGCTTTATAATATTCTTCCAGATAAAGGAGAAAAATTAAATGATTGCCTCAAAAATGACATCTTCACCAGCACCTAACACAAGTTCAGGGAAATGTTTTTAAGATGCAAAGATAGGTAGGCAGTTCCTTGTGTGTGTGTGTAATGTATAGCAATCAGTTCTCTACTTTTCTGAGGTACAGGTTGAACTTAGAACTTCAGGATCTACTACCATGGAACTGTTAAAGTTGTTTTCAATTTTAATCACGTTGCCTTTGATTTAATTTCAGACGTCCTTTGGGCACTCAAGAAGAGCTGCTTTTGTTCATCTGGGCTAAAGGAGCTTTGGAATTTATTGATGCATCCGATGCTTTACAGCCTTTTACTCTCTACGAATATCGTGTCAGAGCTCAAAATGCTGTGGGGTCAGTGGACAGCCTGTGGGCTTCAACCCAAACTCTGGAGGCTTCCCCAGGGAGCATGGAAGCCCCTTGGGCACAAGCAACAAGTGCATACTCAGTGCGGTTGAACTGGACCCAGCCTGTCTCTCCCAATGGTGTTATATCTCTGTATCGAGTAGTCTATCAAGAAAAACGCAGCGATCCAACATTTAGCATCCCAGCTGTTACTGCACTAACTGTAATGGTAAGAACTGGACCACAAAAGCAATTTTACATTGTTCTTACTCTGCTTTGATCTCTATGGTATTTTAAAATTTCATTTAACCCTGATTGGAAAAGTGGGGTTGCAAGTAGTTTTGTTGGTTTAAATTTTGTGTTTGGCCCAAATGCAGACTGAAATATTTCACATTAGTATCAAATTCCTGATAGAGGCAAGTAGATTACTTCAAAGCATGGATGGGTCATGTCTGAAGGAATTAAGCACATGCATTTAACTTTGTCAGCCTCCCTCTGAGAATATGGTCCTGAAATTTTTGTCTGACTCTCACAATAGTTTCACAGAATCTACACAAAGAACAGCAAAGTCAGTCCTCGTATGTAATTCTAGTTTTGTAATTCAGTTGGAATCACAAAGTGAATTAATTCATTAGTAATTACATAGTTCATATATACAATGCATTTGCATGTTCCCCTTATAATTCATCAGTACTTATATTAGAATGTTACTTTGCACTGCTAACATGTCTTTCCTTTCAAGGGACTTTCCAAACATGAATGTCTGTAAATATTACATTTCTATTCAGTATGTGGAAGGATAGACTCAAGAAAGGGCAGGTTGTTTTGTGAACTGACTAACAATGTTATGTAAATCAGTGACAGAAGTGGTTATGGTTTGTGCAGTTACCACTGCTCCTCACAGCTATAGATTACATTCTAGTCTTTCTATAGAAAGGTATCTTATAGATAGTAGAAGTGAACTGCTGTATATTAGGATAGCTGCTGTACTTGGCTGTCTGCTAAAAAAAAAAAATTAAAAAATGTTTAAGTAGGTTATAATAAAGTTGGGTTTCTGCAGCATTGCCACCTCAATTTCATAAACCTAGAATTTTCCCTAAATGATATTCATAGGCCATGTTTGTATTGAGTAACACTAGCTCAATAATCTTACATACTCTTGTGATCATATAGTTCCAAAGGAGTTTTGTGTCTAGCTTTCTGTAACCCTAAACGGATAAAGTTTGTAATACATCTTTTTCTGAATAAGAAAACAGATCCTGAACTGAATGATAGGAGTATATACTTTCAGCTTCTGAAATAGTTACATTCACATTGTACGTTATGTTAGGTTCTAAAAAATAGATTGGGATTTAAAGTTTTTGAACTTGAGTAGGATTTTGGCAGTTAGCTCCCTTAACTTGTTTTAAAAAATATAATCATGATCATAATTGTGATGGGACACCTAAGATTTCAAAACCAGTGAAATGACAGGGCTTCTCCTAATACTCTGCTTCAGCAGCGTGCAGTGTGTTGCAGAGCATCAGAATTGACCTGGCTAGTCATGCATTGCAATGTCTTCTAAGCATGCCAACAACAACAGAAAATGTCCAAGATGGTTGTATTGTGGGTAATAAAACCTACCAAAATGGCCTTTTAAATAATGTTGCCACAGTGTGTTTCTTTAACAGCATCAGCTAAAAGCCTTTTAAATTATAACAAGCTATTATTTACTGAATTAGTATTTTCCTGGCTCCAAAATCCTTTATTTTCCCCAAACAGTATCCTGAATCAAAATGACATTCTGGCAGCATATGTATAGCTGTTCTACTAGTGTTGCAGCAAAGCTGACTTGCATGTTTTTTCTACTGTTCTTTGCTGTGAACATTTATCGATTATTATTTTTGCTACCCTTTTTTATTTTTAAATATTATACTACCTTTTGGGGAGAAATCTTTCTGCACAGCTCTTGCATCATTTACACTCACTTTAAACTGTTGCAACTGCATTAATTCAGTAGAGTTGCTGATTTATACCAAGGAGCTGAGATCTGAATCCTACCTCTTCTTAATGTAGCAGAACAGCTAAAGCTTTGAATCAAAGTTATTGACATAAAGTGCACAAAGTCCTGTTATCAAAGGTATTTTCAGGAGGTCAGGTCAATTATCCAGCAGGTGAAAACCTGGACACCAACTTTCAAAGTTATAACCCCTTAAAAATAGAATTTTATCATGAAATTGCTGATAAACCCTTAACTATAGCTTTGTGAATGAGACACTTTAATTAAAATGTAATTTTATTGAAGGAACTAGCATTCCAATGATTAAGCTTCTGCCCCTTTAAAATATAGCTTTCAGGGGTACTAGGCTAAATCATTTAATCTCCTAAAGCATCTCTATTGGAGCTCCCTCGTGGGATACACCATTAGTCATTCTCTCACACAAGCTTCCATGTTGCAAGCAAGACTTAAAGTATTAAGCGAGCAATGAGTTCGGTCCTTTATTTAATCTGTTAGACTCCATCCTTATCCCATTAGATTATTTCGGGAAAAAAACAAAACAAAACAAAACAAAACAAAAACCAACAGTGGTAGAATCACAGTAGCCAGTCCCACCCTTGCTCTTGTCAGTTGCCTCCTGGTTGCCCACCACAGGACATAAAGCTTGACCAAATCCTAAAGGAGAGATACAATCCTTGTGACACTGCAGGATACAAATTAAGTACTCACTAATATCCCTGCGGACTGTTCTAATTTGACAGCTTTGTTTCCATCCATTTCTAGAGCCAAATGAGAAGCATCTTCAGGGTTTTCAAATTGTTTGACAGACTTATCCACTCTACCTTCCCAAAATGCAACTATTCACTCCCCCTTTAAGGTGCATTAATCTGTATTTGAATTGATGGCTGTCCGGTACCTTAAGGTTATTGCTGACCCCTTGTAATTTTACACTGCCTATGGAGGTAAAAATGGAAACTCAATTCTGACAGCAAAAGTTGCTGCCACTTAAATGAAAGGAGGATCTCCCTGCACTGTTAGAAGCAAGTGAAGTACATGTGAGACATTTTGATGCTTGGCAGTTAAAGAGCAGTGTCACCTATTTCCCTAGTTTATTTGGCCAGGAGTGTAGTGACAGATGTTAGGTGACAGCAAGTTAAACTGACATTCTGGTTTATTTGCAGAGCAAAGTCAAGTCAAGACTGGTTAGAGCAGTACAAGTGTCTCCTGCAATGTCTTCACTGTTCATTTTAACCCTCTAAAGCAAGAAAAATATTTAGTGTCTTATCGACAGCGTTAACATGAGACAGATGTGTTTGTAGAGGAATGGATTGACAGTACATTCACATTTACAGAAATCTGCATAAAGTGACTAGATTGTCAAAGCAAGCTTCTCACTCTTGTGAATTTAGGGCTTAAGTTTATGAACATAGGACCCAGAGCTGATTTCATTATAAAGCCAGTACCTGCCAAATGGAATCAAAGCATCACAGCTCCTTAACTGTTGTATTCCAAATGTTGCTGTGAGGTAAAACTGTGGGTAAGTTTGGACTTTTCCTTGGTAGATGTTTTATGGGTGTGTAATGCTGTTTCTTCCATGATAATTAAATTGAGTATTTGGTTGTTTGTCATGAGTAGGAGAATTCAAAGCCAAGAAGATGAGTAAAAGATGTAAGAATGTGTAGAATGTGCTTGGAGAAGGAAAAGCATCCAGAGATGAGGGTTATAAAGAAAAATTCTGCCTGCTAGGGGCAGTGACACCCTTTATTATTATGGAGAACCAAGGCCTTGGTGTGTCAAATCTACCTCAGCAGAGTGTAACTAAAAGTACAATGTGCTTGTTACAGGATGCAAGAGATAGGTGTAAACAATATAGAGGCCTTATTCCTGGGAAATCCTACACCTGTCCCTACCTAGAAGTACAGGTCTGCTCACAATGTGTTTTGCGGTATGAGGCGCTCAGGCCAAATATATCCTACAAGGCTTTTTTGGCATAGCTATGTCAGCTTGGGGTGTAAAAAATTAACACGTCTCTTAGCTGATACCACTGCACCAGCAAAGCCTTTGGTTTGGATGCAGCTCTGCTAACAGTTGAGAACACATGTTGGCTTTCCTCACATTATTTGGGGAGATGGTATATAGCTACACTGGCCGAGCTCCTCTTGGCAGATGCTTCATCTGTGGTAGGGAAATCTGTAGACATATTGCAGAATAGCAATAATAATAGAGACTTTGGTAGGAGGGTGAGGCTTTGGCTTGCATGATTATGTTGTTATAATCAGACAGTAATTTGTATATCAAATATATAACCAGAGTAAAGATAATAAATAAAGTCCACTTGCTGAAAAACTCCATAGGAAATATATTCTAGCAGAAATAATCTTAAGTGGCCAGTACTGCCATATACACACGCCTCCTATGCAGGATTTTAGATATCTGGAATCTTGCATCCAGAGTTAGTTCCTTTCTATTCATCACATTCAGAACTACTTAATATATTCATGTGGGATTGTTCATTTCTGTTTCCTCATAGAGACCAGTGAGCATTTGGTAGCATTAGAGATGAGACACCACGTAGTTATTAGCTTCCTCGTACATAAAATTATTCAGTAACGCAGTATGCAGGACTGTGCATGACAACCCCCTTATAAAAGGAGGAATGAAGATCATAGCCCCAGGAATAAGAAAAAATACATCAAAAAGAGGGACAGGTGAAACTTTTTTCTATATGCCTATTTCAAATGCCTGGAAAATGGGCTGCACTCTAAAAAAAACAAGATGAGAGTAAATGGAGGAATCCCTGCACATGCCATAAATTCAGAAGATGTGCTACTTAGCAAAGAATGAAAGCTGTAAACGGTAGTGGAGGGCAAAAGTTAATTAGGCTACTGTGCTGCTGTTAGCGAGTGGAAAGTAGCCACAACCAGAAACAAGATGGCTGCTCAGCAGTGCCCTAATACAGCCAAAAGATCATATCCTTAGCTCTGCAAGGGCTTATGGGTTAGGGGGAAATCATACACAGATGACTAATTTTTTTATGGTTCACAGCCGATCAAAGTGAAATTCAGCAGCTGTTCAGGACAAGTGACCACTCTAACGGCTGTAATATAACCTGCTAAATAGAGAGGGAATTGCATGAGAGCAAGAGGTTAGCTGTGATTATCGGCAGGTGAGTGCTTTATTGAAGTTGAAAGACCATTAACATTGATGGAGTAATTATTTCAACTTGAAAGTAATTACCTTGATGGGTGATAACTTCTCCAGCGTTCCCAGATTTGATTGGACCAAACAATTGTGAACTCTTGAAGCCTAGAAAAATATTACAACAATACTGCAATGTTTAAATTACTGAAACCACTGTTAGAGTATTTTAATTATGCCTAACAGTGAAAAGATTTTAACTTACAACAACTGGTGACCTCTCATGTATAGAGACATTTGCTTTCTAATTCCAATGAAATGACCCACACCTACTACGTGTGTGCTATATGTGATGGGTTTGCAAATGAATCATTTGATTTAAATGCAGGTTTTAAGATTCAAAGCCTCGTTAGTGCAGTTTCAGGAAGGGCTTGTACTGGAAGTGCTGTAATTGTTTTATTTGCCAGGAAAGCACAATAATATAAAATGCTTCCTGTGTTTTGATCTCTAGACCTGTTAAGCTTACACAGGATGACAAGTGCTCCTTCACATCGAAGGCTGCTTAAAAAAAAAAAAAGTGAGGCAATCTGTGTCTCACAGATTCTGTTGTTTCCATGCTGCTGCAGAATATGCTGGATTTGGCACTACAGCTCTGTTTAAATAAGCATTTGGATTGGCACTACGATACCCCTCCAGAAACTGATTAAGTGCTTCGGTAAGCCCCACCTATCAAGACATGCAGAATTGCCTGATGAGAGCAGAAAGGATGAAATGGCTTGTTGCACAACTTTGTTGATTTTGAAGTACTGTGGTAATAGAACAGGATGAGAATAGTGAGAGAGAAAGAGGGAGGCTTCAGCTCTTCTATTTATACCATCCTTGCTATAACCAAGGCCACTTCAGTGTCTCCTGGATGCTTTCAGCAGCCACAGAGACATAGCTTTAGACCCTGCTGGAACTCTGACAAGAATGAAAGAATCCTCGCAAGGTAGGATGAGGGAAAGGTTTGTCAGGTGTCTGTGAGGTCTTAATATGTTGTCAGGCAACTGGTGATTTGAATTAGCGAAGGTTACAGCAAAGGAGCTTATTTCATTACATTTTTTCTTGAATATTTTCTTTCTAATTCAGTGTGCAACATGAAGTTAACCGTGACTTTGCCCTTTGATACATTTTTGGACTAGAAGTAAAAACACTGATAGTGTTATGTCTGACCATGCCTAATCACACACTCTAGATTGACTAGACTAGAGTGCCTGGATCAATAGATAATTTTTTCTACAAATAAATTAGTTACCTATTTGAAAATATCTGGTGTATTTTATCCTTGGGTTTCTCCTTGTGCAAGATCCAGTTTTCACCCATTGCATAGGTCTTGTTTTTTTTTCTGAGTGAAACACATGTAGAATTAGGTCTTTTGATGGATATTTACAATGCCTGACCAGGCATCTAACCTAGTTAGGAGCATGAATATCCTCTATAGACCATGAAACCTCCAGAACATTGAAGGCATGGACCATCCTTGGGCTGCAACAGTTCACATGAGATTGCTTTCCTCTCGTGTGCTTGGATGCCACTACTGGCATGCGTCAGTCAAAAGAAGGTGGTTGATTTTAAGCTGATTTATCAGGTCTTTCCTAACCCATATAATGGGATTTATGCAGGTTGACAGATTTAAACGATGGTACCCTCTGCCAGAAAGGTGGTGGTGGGCAGCAGTCTGTACGTGGTAACCGCTTCAGTTTGTGCACCTGCAGTCATAAGGGAATAGGTGACCACATGACAAAGCCTAAAGGCAAGGGCCTAAAATAAAATTGTATAAACACTCCATATACCATTTCTCTATGTTTTTGAATATGCTTTACTCTATGATGTTTTTCTATAAGTCTTGCGTTTCAATTATGAGAATAAGATTAATTTAATCAGGCACTGTAGAAAAACACCATTGACAGGATGTTTTCTAGTTTGTAAAAACTAAATAAACAAGTCAGAAACCCCACAAACATTCACCTTAGTAAGTATCATTTGATAGGAAGGTATAATATGGGGACATTCTTCCTTTTGTGCCATGTTGTGTGTGACTGCACTAAATCTGCTTTTAAAACAAGGTTCTGGTAAGCTACAGATGCTTTTTCATATATAAGTAGGAAATAAAAATGGAGAAGGAGGAGGCACAAATTTATTGGGCAATATGTACAGCTGTTTTTCAAATTAGATATGTTTAAAAATGCTTAATTGGATTTGACTAGATTTTAATTCATGTTTAACTAACATTCTTAAGTAGATGTATCAGGCAACTCCAAGATAACTCTCTGTGCTAGTAAAGTTATAGGGTAGCTTCCTGAAGTCCCCAGGGTCCTGCCCAACAGCTACAGATACAGGAGTTCTTCAGGTGATAATTGGAAAGGCCACTCCCACACCCATATCCAATCACCCTGCCCCACTCCCCTCCAGAGATAAGGTATTTTATTCAAATTGCCTGAGAAGTTTTATGTCATATGCTTATATTTCACAGGGAATTTTAACAAGCAATGGGTAATTTTAATAAACAGAGAATCTTACCTCTTTTTTTTAAAAAAAAAAAAAACAAAAACAAAAAACAACAAAAAAAAACAAGCCGTATGACTCATGGGAATTGGTAATATAATATAGAGCCTTATACCACTGGGGACTCCATTTGAATCTAATCCAGGTCTACAGTCACCAAAGTCATTCTCATCAAACAGCCGTGGGGTGTCCTACGCAAGATAAGTTTAGTATTCTCAGCTGACCTCCTGTCCTTTCTCTTTACTGCTCCCTTTTGAATCCATTCCCATCACTCAGCTTCACAGCCTCATTCAAGCTCATCTCCCCTATGCTTGTTGCAGTTTTCCATTTTCTGCCTGCTAAGTGACCTCTCTCTCTCCTCCTTTCAGACTTTACAAAAAGCACTGGAATGCATGTATAATCTTGCCTCAGTTATTTTTTAGGGGGCGAGACCCTAATTCCTGCACAGCGCTAAAACATGAGGTTTATCAACAGAAAGCTCTTTGGGAGTGGGAATGGGTGTCTGTCTGTTAATTTACAGCACTATATAAATATTATTTTTGAGACTATAATAGCAATTATGGTGAATAGGGGCCAGATGGCCTCTGTATCTAGAAAGCAGAATGGCAGTGTATTTTTAATGGACTTAAATGTTACTTTTTGACAGGAAACTAATATTAAATTCTGTGTTATAGGTGCCTGTCAGGTGAGTATGGTTCTGAGTTTTGGTTTTTGTTAAAGTAATGACTAATGTCATGCCTGGATACTTTAGCCCACTAAAGCCTTGTTCTGTGGTGGGGTCTTTGTTGTTGCCTTTTTTTTTTTTTTTTTAAGGATGGTTATTGATCTCTTGCTGAGCTGAGGTTTCAGTTTTATGCCAGATAGTTTGATTAATGGGTTGGTTTCTGTAAGTGGACTGAATGGGGATAGGAAGCACAAGCCGCTCATGCCGCCAACCCTAACTCCGTCAAGACGCATAGCTCATTATGAAACAGTTATCAAGTATACATGAAAAATTAATTGGGCTCAGTTTGATTCTGAAAAGGATCAGCTTTCTACTTGGCGGTCCCCCCAATCTTTCCAGATGTTGCACGCTAGCCCCTCGAGAAGCAGCGAAGGGAGATGTATTAATACATTGTATTGATTAGATCAAGACCCCTGACAGTTATTTGTAGAGATACCATCTGGCTGCTGTTCGAATTCCTTCACCAAAAACAGGACGTGACATGTTATTAATCTCAACTCTCAAAGTATAGACAGTTGCCTTTTCTGCTAAACCGCATTTTACCATTCCGTAGGAGATGGAGGCAGACCTGAAGGGTGCTGAAATTAAGGTTATTACACAAATTGAGCCATATGGTCCAAATATTTCAGCAAGAAAATTGCCAGGCAATAAAAATTGCTCCTGCCTTCCTAATGGTGTAAATTACAGTTTAACCATGGCTCTAATGATGTCCTTCTGCCGCGCTTAACTACTGTTACATGAAGGACATTGTTTTAAAAATATAAAAAACAAGTAAATGCCAGCAGCGTGTTTTACAATCTGTTAGTGTGTCATTAAGAACACTGTCAGAATTACATAAACATAATGGCAGGCAACCTAGCATACAAAAGAACGAGTATGGAAATAGAAAGTGTCTTGAAAACTCCTTTAGCTCTGTAATGTCAAGAGCCCTTTCCCTTCTGGAACTTTTCCAGTATGGGAAAACGTGGCTGCTTATTTATTCCAGTTCTCACACAGAGTCTGATGGAGATTTAAAAACAGAAAAAAAAACCCAAAAAACAAAAAAACAAAACAAAAAACAAACCCACTGAATATTTCAATGCATTTTGAACCAGTAACAATAGAGGGGTATAAATTTACTATCACATTATACTGTAACTGTATATAAAGTTAACTGTGTATGAAAAAGGAATCCAAAATGTGACTCTCTTTTCAAACTGAAGCATTGTTTTCATTCTTTTAGATCATAATGGGACTTTCTGTTGTTTTTGAGATTGTTCAGAGAATTGTGAAGTACTAAATGGTTTCAAAGCTCTGTGAAATTTACTAGCAGAGTTAGCAATCCTAAAAAAATATTTATTAAAAATAGCTGTAACTTATTTGTTATTAAAACCAAAATGAAAGTAGTTATCCAGTCAGCAGACACATTAGTGACTGATTCTGGTGATTCGTCATACAATGTGGAAATTAAATTGTAAATAGATAAAGTGAATAATTAGCCAGTGAGACTTAATTTCAAAAACACTCACCCAATTATTCAGTTTGTAAAGAAAAAACTCTGAGATGGCCATACAAAGAGGAAAAATCATGTAAGTTTATAATAAATGCTATTTGGAATATTGAGTTTGACCACTTCCACTTTAAACCATGGGCAGATTTTAATGGTTCATATATGCCAGGCCTTTTTGTAAAATAACCTAACACAACCATGGTACCAACTTGGGATCTGGCTGACTGGGTGCACATCAGTGGTTTGAGGGAGGTGCACTTGGAATGGTCTGTACCAGTGTTGTAGAGGTGACTGCTGGAAACCAAGGGGTCCTGCACCCCACCACTGCCACCCCTCCCTCCCTCCCCACTTTGGACCACATTGCTTTGGGTCTGCTGAGCAGGTGGAGCTGCTGCTTCCCCCACTTGTCCACCTTTGAAGACAGAAACTTCCACACCCTTGCAAGGGCACCCAGTTCCTGCTAGATCTTCATGCTGGTTAAAATGTGTCTTGACAGTGTTGAAAACACAATGAGCAATGTCGAACAGATGAATGGAAGAGGGGAGATTGCGAGTTAGCTGACTGGGTTGGCTGGTTAATCAATGAGCTGACAGGCAGCTCTTGAATTTTTCTTCAACCCAGCACAGTTTCTGAATCGTGTGAAGATCTCATTTGTGTGTGGAACAGGGAAAAGATGACAGGGGACTTTTACTCTTGACAAATTTAAATTGAGCCCAAACCAGACAGCTAATCAGATTCAATAAAGTTCAAAACAGACTTTTTATCTGTCCTTCCTGATTCTCAGTACCAGTACAATCACAAATGAAAGCACCAAAACATAAGTAATTCATGGTTGGTTGGTTGGTTGGTTTGTTTCCAAAGAAACCAGAGGCAGAAAGTAGTAGACTCATGAGGATAGTAGTCTGAAATCTTTCTGTGTACAGTGTGTGTGGGTAGTTTACATACATGTAATCTGTTTTAGGAGGAAACAGAGTCCAATTTATGAGTTTTTTCCATCACAAACTACAAGTATTTCCCTCAGCGCCTTGAACTTTTTATCTGACCAAAGTTAGAGAACTGCATGGCAGATAGGATCTGGAACATCTAAGTGTATTGTACTCTACTCATGTGCACCCATAATGAATGGATTTTATTGTTTAACTAAAAACTATTGTATTTTTAAGTCTGTTTCTTCAGCATTCATCGAATAAAATCTCTTTAGTGTTTAAAGAAAGAGATTGATGCAGATGTCCCTCCACCAGCATCTGAGAGGCTAGAAGATTTGGAAAGGATATGCTCATTGAACTTCATGAGTGCCAAGAAAAGCTGTGAGCATGGAGAGAAGGTTTCTACCTGTGAAGTGGAGGGCTTGCTAGAAGAACCCCTGCCAAAGTTGCTACCAGATTCAAAGAAATTATTCTCACCTTATTAGCAGGTGCCATGTTACAGCCTCTAGGGCATCAAACATCATCTGTTACACCTCTGGCAACTGCAGGTTGCTTTACTCCTTCCACCAAAACTGTAGAAACAATTTATTCTTCCCTTCCTTTCCCTTCACAAGCCTTGCTTTCTAAGAGTGCATTTAGAGACTATGATGAGTGATACAGGGAGCAGGAGTTAATTCCCATCCTGGGGGTCTAGTAGAAAATAACTTCTGTCTTTTTCAGATTTTTGTTAGGAACTTGTTTCTATTTCCAGATAGTCTATGGGTCCTGCAGTCCTTACAACAGGCAGGACTTCTTCAGTCAGATAATGTCTTTTAAAGTCATATTACTGGAGGCTGTGTAGCTAAGCAAGCAAGTCTTAGGAGACAAACACACACATGTCCGCTTAAGGCAACCTATGACTGGTGCAAGAGCAGCAGCTAGGCCTGCAGCACAGTATCCTCTCCTAAGCTCTTTGACTTCACAGCTGTAGGATGTCTCTTCTAAACTAATCCATGGCTGCTCCACCTTCCTTCTTTATGTAGCACATATGTCTTTTAAAGGCTTCTTTGCCCACACCACCCTAACATAGAGATGATGTTACTGCTGGGGTATGGTCCATGTGAATGAGACCCCTGGAGTGTGTGTTGTCTGTGTGCCAGAAGGATTCTGAGGAGTCATATATTCACAACAGGAAGATGAACAGAGGTCCCAGTATTTATTTAACCTATTGGAGCATATCACAAATCATTACTCATTTTGCTTCTGAATTTTGCTCCAAGTATTTTTCCAAGTCTGTGTCCTGCAGGTTTGAATGCACTGATTCTTCTTTCTCATCCAGAGCAGAGTTCCTAGCTAGACCCAAATCCTCCATGCAATGTGGAGATGCTACTTCTAGTGGCTGCAAAAAAGGCACCAAGTTTACTGTTGTCCCACAAAACTAGAATTGCAAATGCAGATTTAATATAGCAAGAGAGTGAGGGGAGTGGACTTGCAGTAATAAATTTTCTGTACTTTTGCTATAAAGAAAACTTTACTCTGCACAAACAAAATAAATGAAACTTTGCAGAGCTCTAATATTTCAACAGGCTTTAAAAAAGAATTAATGAGAAGTCTGGAAGACATCTTTTCCCAGATGAAGTGAAGTATTATTCTTGTCATTATGGTATCATAAAATTATTTTTTATTGTTTTCTCTTCAGGGGTTCAAGACAGATGATAATTTAGATTTTCTCTAATGCTAGTCGGTGCTAGAAATGCTAGACCCGTTATGTATCAATAGATCATGAGATTTATGCTATAGTTGTAGCTTAAGACAGTGACACATTTAAGTGCTGTGCTTAATGTTACTGGAAAGTCCTGGCCTAAAAAGACTGAATAGAGACCCCAAGAGCAAATGAGAAGACAAACACACCACCTTTTCCACCAGGTAACACAATAGTTTGAGCTCCAGTTGCTTTGATGTCAAATACGGTACACCCTTTGAGGACGAATACAGCTAAGAACGTGTGGCTTTTAAAATAGGACATTTCTGAAACAATAATTTGCAACAGCTTTTTAGCATACTACATTTTTTTCATCTTTCTGGTCCTGTGTAGAAGCATCACACCACTTTCAGATGTTTTGTTAACAAACTGCTGTAATGATATTTGGTTTGAGGGTGTTAATGGAAATTTTAAACTACACTGACTTGAGTAACATCATCTCAGAGTGAAGATCATTGCCAACATATTGACCTAAGCATGGAAATCAGGATTCACAGATGGTTGCTTCAATATTATGGATTAATTAAACCCAATCCCTGTTCTAGTTGAATGCTATCTACATACACCATTTAGTTTTGTTGTTCTACTCATGAAGACCCTGATCCGGGTTCCTTGAAAAAGCAAAAGGAAGCTTCCGTTGATTTTGTAAGTGGCTTGAAACAGCTGCAGTTTAACTTCTGAAGCTATCAACAGTTTTCTGTTTCACCTTAAGAAAAAAGAAAGAGTTCACCTGTATAGTCTGTTGCTGATTGAAAATGTTTGTCTGAATTCTAAAAACTTGCTTTAGATAGCCAGTGTAGGCTAGTCTGTCTAATCTGTCTCGACAGAGGCTTCTCTGATGGACTATTCAAAACAGAAATGAAACATCTGACTTGCCCTTTGGAGGAACCTCCCTTCCTCTGCACAGAGTATAGAAAGTAACTGAGGACACTAGCTACACAAGTTTTGTGTCAGGATGTAGGAGCTCTGACTATTTCCCATTAGTGCCTGTCTTAATCTTTGAGCACTTGAATACATTTACAAGTCTGGATGAAAATTACTAAATTGAAGTAATTTCTTTTTGTATTGCTCATTTATAACATGCATACATGCAGCTAATCAATAGATGAGAGTGAAACTAGTGGATTTACAAGTTAATACGCTGGAGTCAATAATGTGCTGTAAAGACATTTTCAATTCTGAAATCAGCAGAGTTTGTTTTGTACTAAGCTTAACTATGTATCTTTTGACTTAGCGATCTATTTTAATTCCCCAAATAACAATTATCCAAAGAAAACACAGAATCTGAACTAAACTTGTTATGCTTCAATTTTCAAGTAATATTTCAGTATTAACATCTTCTGTCTCTTCCTGAAGTACTGCATCTTGCTAGTGCAACACACAAGCAGCTCAGACTTTCTTCTCTTCTGGCAGGACCTTTGCACTGAGAAGCCCAAGCCACACTCAAAAGGACTAATGGATGTGTAACCACATGAAAAGACATGATGAAAGATTCTGGTTTATTTATGCATTCATATTTAAAAGTGAAGCTGTTTTTCCTGTTCACACTGCAGCAGATATAGCTGTCTACTTTTCTGTGTATGTATATGAATTTAGTGTTGGTCTGACAGAACAGAAAATGGGAATGGGCAGTCTGCATACACAGCTTCGTATGCTGTGTCAAGGGGAGTTTCGTCCCAACAATGTGCCTTAAGAGGCTTAAGCTACAGCAAATTGTTGCTGTACGATCCTAGGAGGATCTAGAAGTTCATCCATCCACTGACTTCACTAGGTTTCAAGATGTTAAACCTGCAAGCAGCTTCTCTTCCAGTTAGTCAACCAAACTCTATAACCACTCTTTCTTCTTGTCTTCTTTTCAGCCCTGTTCTTGGTGTGGAGTTGATTCTGAGCCTTCATATGGCAAGACATAGCTGCTGAAGGACACAACAATATGTAACTTAATCTTTATAGGACCTCATTATTTTTGTCAGCAGTGCAGTCCATAGCAGTTGCAATGGGGAAACAAGATTTTTGTTCCTCTTACCATCATATAACACAGGAACTTTTCAGGCTACATGTTGAGTCTTTCCACTACCTTATGCAACCAGCAGGAGCAGGGATCCCCTGGAGCAATCCCCTTCTCCAAAGTGGGGGGAACATCCTGCAAGGAATGTTCTGGAAGGAAGGTGTCAGATCTCTGCTGCACCTGTCAGTATTTTGATGGGAAGATGTGCTTTGCTGAGGACTGTGTCCCTGAAGTGTACACCTAAATATATGTCTAATCAATATCCCCTGCTAACATTCAGAACATAGGCTGAACTTTCCTCCAGCTACAGAAGAGAGAGAGGACCTGTATAAGCAGCGTGCTTCTGGCCTTCTGCTACAAGTAACTGCTCTGTACAAAAAGGTGGGGAAATAATCTCTTTACTGGCATGGATTGGCATAAATGGCCTGCACCTTTCCCAAGCTGATACCTTCACACTTTCATTTACTTTCAGCCTGTCTCTATTTGGAGAGCAGGTATTTTCATGCAGGAAGTGTAAAGCATTAAGGGAAGGAATGAAAATCCTGGTGAAGGAAAGTCTTTCAAGAGATCGAGGTTTGTATGCTTTTTGGCCCATTATTTTTTAAAATACCCAGTTCGTTTTAAAGGTGATATTTTAAGTTCAGCCACATATTCAGACTGAACTTTGGCCCTGATAATGTAGCTCCAAGTAAACTGTTTATGCTTACCGTTTAATATCTCTCAGAAGCGATTACATACATAGCAGGCAAAGTTTGAATGAAAAGCTAGGACTGTTCAGTACAGGGCAGAGAAAAAAGAGTAAAACAGTAGGAAGTAAAAACCTTTTAGTCTCCTTTAAAATGTTGCTTTTATTTTCCATTGTGTTGGCAGAAAGCAGGGATTTAAAGCTGTGAATTGCCTTGAGGCTGTGTTATCTTCCTCTACTTAGCAGCAGTTAGAACTGCTCTTTTTGCATGTGTTGGGAGAGAGAGAGACAAGGACTCAGAATGATTGAGAAAAGGGAATAAAGTAAGCTTGCATTTAACAATAATATGACACATCTATTGTACCTGTGTAAAATGGGATCTAAAACAATGATAGTTTCCTGAAGCTGCACACAGTAACACAGGGGGATATCCTGAGACTTAATTAATTAATGTTTGTAACATCATGTGAGATTCTATGATGAAAAGTCATATATAACTGCAAAGTCTTAATTTTATGGAGCACAACTGACATTCAGTGGCATTTTCAAGGAAACTGATGTGGGAGTTCGCCTGCAATATATGTTAAGATTCAGATTGTCCTTGTACAAGTCCCTCAAAGATTTTCTTCAGATTTTTTTTTTCTCTTTACATTTCTTTTTTTCCCTAATATGTCTGTTGAACTGTGCAGAGGAAAAAATTGAAAATAAGGCGTTTCCCCTCTTTGTTTTCCATTCACCAAAAAAAACAGACAAACTATCTTTTTCAGATTTTCCAGAAAATAGAAACCTGTTGTGCCCAGGTCATTTTAAGATCAGATGGGTGAAGTTTTACAGTGTTCAGAGCCACTTTTCTTCACAATACCATATGACGTAATCTGAAAGGAGATGAAGAAGGTGGCTTATGGCACAGATATATGAAGTCACAGATGTCATAGAGAAGCAATGTGAATGTTTGAGAAACAAAACTTCCAATGAAACTAAAAGCCAAAACATTTGATAATGACAATGGCATGTTCTTTCTGGAGCAAAGCAAATCTGATTGCCACAAGATACCCAGAGTAAAAAAGTTTAGGTACATAAATTATCCATTTTTATGGATAACGAAAACATCCACAGTTTCATTACATTAGTTTAAAATTACAGAAGCCCTTCTGCAAAACATTACTAGGAGGAAAAAAAAAAAAAAAAAAAAAAAAAAAAAAAAAGCAGTCCAGATTTTGTTTGTTCTGACAAAAGCATCTAACTTCATTCTGGCCATCAGCCAATATATCAAATGGAAAATACGGTTTATGGCATTATGAAAAATATAACATTAACCCCCTAATGCTCTATATTAAGGATGTACCCCCTACCATTTGCAGGTTTGAGCCCTTAGGCTCTAGCTGCTGTTTTGCAACACAGTTTTGTTTCTTTCTTTTTCCATTCCTACAGACAGCATAGAACAAATCCATGAGAAGAACACTGCTCCTAAATGTTAACGAATAGCGGATGGAAAGTTGCTGCTGAGCAGGAGCTCTCTGTGTGGTATTTATTTTAAACATATTCCTGGAGTTCAGCTGTATGAGTGCACTAGTTGTAATGTAGAGATACAAATTCCAGCCAGAGTTTGCATGCTTGCCTTTCCCAGCTTTTTACTTTCCCTGAAGACACATTTCTATCCCAGATTATAAAGCTCCACCTGAAGGATCGTTCATTCCCATTCCCCTTGTGACCAAGGCAGGCTCAACAAATTGCAAGTTCTGCAATGCCTTGATGAGGTTATGAGGATTGCAGATTATGCAGTGTGTGAATTTGGAACATGACAAAAACTTCCCAGCTCAATCCTATAGGGTTTGAAATTGCTTTAATATGATGATGGATTTCATATACCATGAAGTCTTTCCTCAAGTATCTGCTCTATCCTCTCTCACTCCCATCAGCCTTCCTCAAAATAATGCCCCACTCAGCTGCAGACCAGAACATACAATATATGTGCATTTTACCAAGGGTGACACATAATTGTTTTTCAGTGCGCTTCAGATTCTGCCTGTCTTTTTTTTTAAGAGAAACTTAGTCTAGTTCTTCATATCCAGAATTATTATTGAAAGCAAAAAGTATCATTCAGGTTAAATAAAGATGGCAGATTTGAACTGACCAAAACCCAAGTTTGGGGAAAACAGTCCTGTCAGGTATCTAGTTTATAAAAAGAGCTGCTTCTTTCCTTCTCCATCACTTTCTCATGATGAGGAATAACAAACATGGTTTAAAATGGAAAGGGAGGGGAAGAAGATACAAAACTATGGTTTATTGTATTATTATACAGTAGGTCTTGTGAGTGTTGTTAGAGATAAAATATTAATGTTAGGAAAACATGTTGACATCGTCCTCTAGATGGTGTCTATAGTGGAATGTCATGTCATTGATATTTTGGTTTATTTGATTTATTTAGTCATGCAGAAAAATCTCTTTTTGGATTTCAATATTTCTTAGTACGAATTAGACAAATACAGATGCAAACACATTTTTGAGAAGGTGGAACTCAGCGATTTTGATGAATTTTAAATAAATAATTATGGAAGAGGAGAGGAGAGAAAAAGGAAAGGAGAAGAGAGAAAAGGGAGAAGAGAGGAGAGGAGAGGAAGAAGAGAGGAGATCTTATCACAGTGAAATAGCATGGAGAAGGCTACTAAAGTGTTGACTTTGCCCAAAGATTTTTTTTTAAGGTTTTACTAGTGAAAGTGCAACATAGGTGGTTTAAAATTATACTGTTACCCAAAGGCCAACACAGTGACTGAATGCAGCTTGCTACATGTGCTTGTTTTCATTTTAATGTGCAATGCATTCTAGTTTTCTTTGGGGTGCTTTCCTTTCAAGTCAAAGCTGGGGATTCCGATGCCTGGTGAGACTGCAGCAGATCCCCAGCTGTGCTGGAAAGAAAACTATCTACTGTGAAATAGGCACCAACTCCACTAGACAGATTCAGCTACATGAAATTCACAGTTCTTTACATACTCCACCAGAAAGGAGGAAAATGAATTGCAATGTAGTATTTCTCTATCAGATATTAATTGTTGTTGTTTGCAGAACAGTTTAAACTTAGATTACTGCTGTTTCTAAAGGTTTCTCCCTGGTATAGTCCACAAGCCCTTGTAGGATTCTTCACATAGGAAATGATTCAGTTATGTGCTGAGTGAAACAGGGTGTGCGAATTATGGCTTCTTATTAAAAAAGCTGCTAGCATGGTACTGTTAGAAAAGGATGGGAACAAGGAGTGACAGAGGATAGATGACTAGTGTTCTCTGATGTTGACAGCAAAACTACCATTTGTTTTAAAAATATATTACAAGAACATTCTTAAAATTGAAGAAAAGTTTGCCAGGAATCTCTAGGGAAGATTTTATGATCATGTAATAAAAGCTTATATTTTAATAAGGATGCCATTTTACATGCTTTACTTTGTAACTTGAATGTATTCTAAAACATTTTAAAATTTAATTTTCCTAAATTTATTTATAAAAAAGCAAGCTCAAATATAATGAGTTCTAAATGTCATTTCCTAGTCACTGTAAAAGAAAAGATTGCATCGATCCACCTCAGGGCTGGCTGGAAAAGGAAGGATGCCTTTTTGTCTCAACGAAAGACAGTTTGGAAGAATATTGCCTGAACAAAAATGTTTCCAAATTTTTTTAGGTTTAATAAGGAAATGTCTGGCTTTACAAACTTAAAAGTTTTATTTAAATGTTTATTTAGGTTTAAAGTACTTGGGGCTTTATACACCACAAAAATGATCACCAGTGTGGTACATGTTACTGCTATTGAAGGTCTGTTGGGTAATATCAAGTGACATAATAATGACTTAAAATGAAAAATGTATGTTGAAAGGCAATTTTAAAATTCTAAAATGAAATGCAAAGTTCTTAAAATGTAAAATTTTAAGAGTGAAATTTACAAATAAAAAAGGAATCTAAAACTCCGTTTTGCACAAATTGCTAGGAAAATAAATAGTGCAACATCAATTTCTGGTAAAAATGAAAATTCTGGTCACCTCTAGGCAAGATAATTTCTGCTCAAATTAATAACACTTTAGTTTCTGTTTGCCTAACAGTTGAGATTTTTCAGTACTGCCATGGGAATAATTTATATTCTAGTCCACACTGCTACAGGAAGGAACTCATAGATTACTTGTGGATCCATAAGTTATATCCTTGTGAATTTGAATATAAGGCTTTAAGAATAGAGTAGAATTTTTAAATTTAAAAGGTACAGTGTGCATGATATAAGCCTGAGAAGGAAGGCAACCTAAAGGACAAGTTAAGGATTGCATATGAATATGAACTCAGTGCAATTTCTAGAGTGAAGGCTGGAGCTAAGAAGTAGGCTGGGAAATAATAATGAACATCAGAGTCAAGGTGGAAGCACTCCCAGTGCTTTGCAGAAAAAGACAAAGAATCTGGATTAGATGCGGAACTGGATAAGAAGATAAAACAAAGGTGAGGATAACATAAAGCTGAGGATAAACTGAGTATCTTAGTAAAACCCCAAGCATTCCCTTCTGTCACTTCTGTCACTTGTGGAGGAATCTATGTGACTTCTTTACTGGAGAATTTGAAAACTGGTTTTGGAGTATGGTCAGATTAATATTCTGACTGCCAGGAGACCACATCTTTCTCCTTCCTTGTCCAGGAAGAGCTCAACATCTCTGCCTCTGTACATAAGAGAATATCATAGTGAATTACCTCCTCCTCATTTATGTCTGTGGGTTATGAAAGAACAGTTTTGGACCCCTGTACCACTACTACCATTAGCAGTGTGGTAGTGTCTGATGCCACTGACTTTAGTTAGAGTCTCACAGAACAAGAATGAGCTAGGTTTTTAATCATATATTGAAAATACCTGCCAAATAGGGATTACTATACGAAAAAATAGGGAGAGAGAAGAAACCAGAGCCTAACCTTAACATAACAGGCGATGACTTGCTGAGTTTTGATGATTACCCCTAAAGAAGGGACAGATGCTTGAGTTGCCTGTTGGGTAGCTCAGTGGTTCAGAGATCTTCTGATGTATCTGTCATGTTTTGAACTTGTACCCTGAGACCTGGGCAACTGGGTAAGATCGCCTGCCTTGAAAAAAAGAGGAAAAGCCCAGTGTAACGCCACTGGAAAGTGCTGCTTCATCAGATCGATAGATTCAAAGATGACTAGGTTGTGTAGTTGTATGCAGTTTAAACATTTGTGCAGGGAGTCCACCCGTGCAAAGTATTATTGACAGCTACAGATCAATGCTAATTTTTGATCATTTTCAACCTACAAAGACCTCTTGACCCTGTTGCCACCTTAGGGGCACTTCAAGTAGTCAAAAGCAATCACAGTAGGCAGTGTAAAATCATCAGACCCTTGAAGGCTGTGCAGCCTTGCCCAGGAGGAGGACTGAGAGGTAGAGGTAGCAAGGAAGGCAGACACCTTGCATTATGGATGCTGCTGCCTTTGAATGGCATGAAAGTTTATGCTAATTTGTTTCCAGACTTTAAGTGACTTCTGTGCTCATGAATTAAAAAATAAACAAACAAAAAAGGCAATCTGAAGCAAATCTTGATGTATACATTATTCATGATTCATGTTCTCTCGTTTTATGTTTTGAAAAATGTGTTAAAACAAGGTTTTATTTTAAATAACTTTTATCCTAATTTACAGTGAGAAGGGTGGAATTAGCCAAGGAGTGTATTTGTTGCTGTTAACAGCTTGTGCTGCTACTGGCAGCGTGTGAAGCATTTTACACAGCAAAACCAAAGGTGCAGTCCTGCCTGGAGCAGTGGTGCTGCCGCCAGGGCTGTGCAAGGGAAGGCAACGGGCATCGAGGCTGCCAAAAGCAAGGCCCTTGTCAAGGGCTGGGCTCTGGGCTGAAGCATGGGGACAAGATCATGGTGGGTCATCACAGCTTGCCTCAGGTGTCCCGTTTCTGTAGTGTTTGCATTGAAAGGACAGGACTTATAGGAGGAATGGGAGAGTGCACACACTTAACTGTTTGCTGGATTATTCTTAATTTAATGACCAAACGAGTGAGAATGCTTCCCAGTAGGAGACAGAGACAGGAGGGCATGGGCTTGTAGTTCATTGGATTTCACGGTAATTCAGTCTACGAACGTCTTAATGTTTGCATTAAAATTTTATTTTCTTGGTTTGCTTTTAACAGTGAATGAAATCTGGACTGTTAGCTGTGTGTAAACATGGGATGAGTTCGTAGCTTTGCAGACAAAGGCTGGGAGAATATTCCAGGCAATGATTTTGATCCTGCACCTGTTTAAGTCTGTGTTGTTGTCCACTGAAGCCAGAGGTTATAGTGCTATCCTTTGCAAGATGTATTTTGCTATTTATATTTGACCATTCCAGCAGGACGGTATTTCTAGGCTGAAAATGTCATGGGAGGACGTAAAGTAATTCTTAAGATGAATCACTGAGACTGCCATCCATCCTCTTTTCAGCATCGGCCTTTGAGCTGAGCAAATTCACAAATGGCAATGGCAGCAGTGCAGGGAGAGAAAACGTGGCTCCGTATTCTGGGAGTACATCCCCTGAGCTTACTTCAAAACCAAACAAAACAAAAATACATGTAAACCATTTGCTCTTCAAGAAGTATCTGTAGGAGCCAGGGATAAAAGTCATCCCTGGAAGGAATGGTTTAGCAGTCTCCAGAGAACATGATGAACTGCAGGCAAGGAAACCCCTCCATCCTTGTTTCATTTCAAAGTGTGGTGAGGATTGTAAATAATTAAAACTTGGGGTTTAGTGGGAAAATGGTAGGGTTATGAAAAATATGTTGGTTTTCTCTTTAAAAAAAGAAATCATGTGCTTTGTAGCATTGATGTCATGAAAGCCTGATGATGCAGCTGATTAGAAAACAGAGCCATTGCTTTTTGTACGATGTTTATAATCATGTGTTTGTGCCTTCCAAGAGCCTCTGTGTAGCAGTTCAGGGGCAGTAATTTAACGTTGTGTGCTCCTTTCCTCCCATCCCCACCCCCGAATCATGGAATGTAAATTTTAGGCTTTTAAAAGTTCTGTTTTGAAAACCTAATAGATAACTGTCCTCATAAAAACTATTAATACAGACTACATCCAATTGTAAAGCTAATTTTAATCATGTTTTGTGCCAACATAATTTCTGATGCCAGATTTTTATGCTAAGCATGAACTTCAGTTTGAGCTCTGTTCTTTAACCTGCAGTTCATAATTTTGCATTCGGCTGTATAGTATTTTTGGCTATGGCAGTTTGAACGCTTCCACTTTCAAGGATCTAAGCCATAAATGTTTATTAAAAGAATCTATAATGAAATCAGTTTTGTTATTTTTTTAATGGCTGCCTTGAGTATGTTGGATGACTGAACGCACGTTGTTAATCATTAAGTACTCATGTTACAAAAAGTGTTTGATAGTATTGCCATCTAGGGGCTGAACTAAATTCTCTGTACTGAAATAAACTGTAATTGAACAGGTGCTGCTATTGACAATATACATATGTTTTTGCTTTATAGCCCACATGCTTTCCATGTTTCTTATGACAAAAGATATCTCTAAATGTCCCACAGCAGCCAGAGCTTTTTTATATATAATCTGTTCGAGGTGATTGCTATTTGCATTTGAGCTTATGCTTTTTTGGCAGTGATGACTGGGAATTCCTAACAAAGAATTATACTTTTTTGCATTATTAATCTTGCTAGTGTTTGCCCTGTTTAACAGAAAAGGAATCATTTATCAGAAAAGTATGTTTATAATCTGTACTTGTGGCATCTTCAGATTTAATATTCATAATGGTCATTCAAATGCTGTGCTATATTTATCTAAAAGACTAACTCATTGTTGTGAGGAAATAACTATTTAAATATTTATGATCTAACTTTTAATATTTAAAAAAAGAAATTAATATTTCTTTAAAATTTGTTTCTGAGTCTGATAGCTTAACAAATGTTTAAATATTAAACAATTGGAAATGTTATCATTTAACAACTTAATATGACTTACTGTGACAAGGAAATTGGCTTCAGCTGTTTCTGCCACACGAAGGAAACTGAATTCCTGCACTCCCCTTCTTGAGATCTATGTAATAAATGCAATAGCACAACTAAAAATGAGATTAAATATATGGTGATCAGCTGAACTCCTTTCTTCTTAGGTCTTCAGAGACAGATCTGAACAGTCTCCTACTGAAACATGTTACTCCTGTTCTTTGTTAGCCACTGTATCTTTTGTGGCTGTTCAAAATAATACTGTTAGGCTGTATCGCTTTCCTGCCTAGATCTGAATTTGTGCTGAGGGTTACTTTGCCTCTTATCTGAGCCAATTCAGGTCTGTGTCAGATGCTGCTTGGGGTAAACTGGATAAAGCCATGAGTTGCAATGCCAGTGGCCCCTTCTGTCCATGGCTGATGTCCCTCGGTCTGCATCCACCCTCATGCCCCTTATGCTAGGCTGTGGTCTGGCGTGGTGGAACATCAGCCCCAGCCCTTCCAGCCCTGGCAGAGCCTGGTTGGGATTTACAAACAGCTGTGCTCCTCCTAGCCTCTCTCCGCTGGTGCAAGGCAAGGGTCTGGCACCAGGGAGGATCTAGCTTGCCTGTGTCCCCATCAGCTGTATGGCTCCTTCCTCCAACCTGGAGAAACAGGGAAAGGTCTTGTAAAGCAACAGGTTGCCCCACAATGGTCTTACCTTGTGAATTCATCTCAAGCAACATCTTTACAAAGTAGGAATGTAAAAACCAGTTTATCCCCTCCCTCCCTCTCTCTCTCTCTCTTCTCCCCCTGTCCCCTTTACTTTTAAGGGTTTGTTTTCAAGAAGGAAATGAAACCATGTTCTTGGAAACACTGTCATCTATCTAGATTACAATGCTTTAAGTAGCTAGAACAGGATGATATGCCTATCAAATGTTGCAGCCACACACAAGATGTGGAAGAATTCTGAAGAGGCAGGCATCACTCATATACATGTTTTCACATGTGCTTGAATCCTTCAGGGTACCAGACTCTCTCATCCTCACTGAGCAAAGCTCAGACACATGTTGAACAAACTGTAGGTAATTTTCTAGCTGAGATTTGGACTGTACAGGACTCCCCAGGAGACAGCTCTGAAGGCTCTCCCATAATGATAGATTTTTTTTAAAAAGTCTGAGTTTCTTTTTGAGGTTCAGCTGTGGAAACCCACCAAAAAATCCTGGTAACCAAATGGGGTATTCTGCAAAGCAATCAGAATTGACCCAGAGCTGAACCCTTATTTTCCAAGTAACATAAACCACAAATGCTGATTACTTTTTTAACTAACTCAAACCTCTGTATTCTTGCTTCAGGGAACAAAGCATCAGGCTCATTTATTTGGACTGAAACCTTTCACAACATATCATATTCATGTCATAGCTGTAAACAATGCTGGGCAGGTTTCAAGCCCCTGGACATCTGTGCGCACGTTGGAAGCTTCACCCAGTGGCCTGAGCAACTTCACTGTGGAAAAGAAAGAAAATGGGAGGGCTCTGCTGCTGAAATGGTCAGAGCCCTCCCAACCCAATGGTGTGATTAAGGTAATCTTCATCTCGACACTTCACTTGATCGAAAAAGAGAAGGGAAATGCTGAATGTCAAATTAAAGTATTTTTGCTGAAAAGGACTCAATCAAATGCATTAGACTTTAAATAAGACAGAAGTCCTATGTGAGCACAAGGCACTCTGTAAGTGCTCTCTTGTTGTGGTTATATTAAAATGAGTGTTAACATTCCTGTGCTACCCCTTGACTGTAAATGTTCATTTACAGTGAACCAAATTGCTCATTTAATGTATAGAAGGCTATACATGAAAGCTCATAATCTTACTTGGCGTACATTAGTCATCACCAAAATGTGTTTCTAGAAAATCTGAGCTTGACAGAATGTTGTTCTGAGATTTGGGACCTCTTCTAGATCGATGGTTTAAACTGAGTGTAAACCTTTACTTTCAAGGTTTGCAACTAGAGTGGTTTATTTGGTGTGTTTTTTCTTAAGTAATTTTCTTTAGTTAGTCTGCAAGAAGCTTTGTGATAGCCTGTGAGAGCCTTACAAAGAAACTTGATAACAAACAAATATAATGAAAACTGTCACTAAGTGATTTATTACTGCATCCAAAATAAAAAAAAAAAATCATGAAAATGGGATCAAAACATTCCCTTTGTATTAATGATCTGTTTGTGTGCTGATTGTTACTTGTAGGGAAGTAAGTTTCTGAATCATTTGTTAATAGTCCTTACCCTTTTGCAAAGATTAAGGTGTCTCATCTACTGGTTATTGACAAAATTTGGGGTTTTTTTTCTTTTCCCTTTTATTTTGGCTTCTGTCCTTTCTTCCTTCCCTACCTTTTTTTTTTTCTTTACCCTTCTTTCTTTATTCACCAGACCTACAATATTTTCAGCGATGACAACCTGGAGTACAGTGGTTTATCTCGCCAGTTCCTCTTCAGGCGCCTTGAGCCTTATACTCTCTATACCCTCGTACTGGAGGCTTGCAATGCAGCAGGCTGCACTCATTCTCCACCCCAGCCGATAAGAACAGATGAAGCACCCCCCGTGTCTCAGATGGCACCTGTAATCCAGTCAGTGAATGCTACCAACGTTGAACTGAGCTGGTTGCAGCCAATTAATCCAAATGGAAAAATAATTCGCTATGAAGTTATTCACAGATGCACAAAAGAAAATGCTGCAGGGTACAGAGCAACAACAGAAGATGAGAAAATTGTTTTCACAGAATATAACACTGAAAGTAATACATTCATATATAATGATAAAGGTTTACAGCCATGGACAAGGTATGAATATAAAATACGCACCTGGAATGCAGCAGGCTATGCTGACAGCTCCTGGACAGTGGCAAAGACTAGTCAAACTGCCCCAAAAGGTCTTGCTGCCCCCAGGTTATCCTTGGCATCAGTTAACCCCCGTAAAGTGCTCATCTCGTGGGCCTCTCCGTCACAGCCCAATGGTATTCTTCAGTCATACAGGCTGCTAAAGAATGATGTTCTCTATCCTTTCAGCTTCGATGCTGCTACTTTCAACTACACAGATGAAGACTTACTGCCCTATTCAATGTACAGTTATGCGATAGTTGCTTGTACGATGGGAGGCTGCTCTACTAGTGAACCAGCTGCAATACAGACGCTGGAAGCAGCTCCTGCCATAGTGGACCCACCATCTCTGCAGGCTGTCAGTGCCACTCAGATTAATGCATCTTGGGCACCTCCCCAGATACAAAATGGAGATATCACCAGGTATATATTGAAATTAAACAATGAAGAGTATTATCCTGGCAAAAGTTTGCAAATGTTGGTTTCTAATCTACAGCCTTACACGCAGTATGATTTTGCATTGGTTGCCTGTACTGCTGGGGGCTGCACGTCTAGCATATCCCAGTCAGTCATGACCATGGAGGCTCCACCATTAAATATGGAAGCTCCCAGGCTGCTTGTCATGGGCTCAGAGTCAATTGAAATCACATGGAAACTTCCAGCCAACCCCAATGGTAAAATCACAAGCTACGAGCTAAGGAGGGATGGTGTACTTGTTTACTCAGGTCTGGAAACTCGGTATCTTGATTTCACCCTAACACCAGGCATGGAATACAGCTACACTGTAACTGCAAATAACAGTCAAGGGAGTGTGACCAGCTCATCAGCTCAGATAAAAACCAACCCCTCTGCTCCATCTGGGATGTTGCCTCCTAGGTTGCAGGCATGGTCCTCAAAAGAGATTTTGGTGGCCTGGGATCCTCCTATCAAAGTAAATGGTGACATTAAAAATTATACAATCTCGATCCACAAGCCTGCTGAAACAGGAAAGAAAACGGTTGACTTTGATGCATCTCATGTTTCCTTTCTGAGACGATCATACATAGTGGCAGAGCTACAACCCTACAGTAGGTAAGTCAGACCTCGTTTGTTGAATAAATGCTGCAAGATGGTTCACTGGGTTGGCAGACAGTTCAACTGTCTTCTTTAAACTTATAGTCATACCCATGGAGCTTTGTTTCCTAAAAAGCAGATGATAAAACCAGGACTTTTTAAAATTTATGGTAACACAAGCTATAGATTATCTTGTTGAAGTGCACAGAGTTGACTTATGTTGTATAATACAAGGGGTCATTCAGCAGTCTGCAGTAGACTCCAAAACCTACAAACTTGTGTATCTTTCTTAAGATGTCTGCATTCAAGAATAAATAGGGCTTTAGTTAACAAAGCTCAGGATGGGGATACCAAAGACCCATTAGCTAGCCCATTCACAGTGTAGCTGAGTTAAGATTAATGGAGTCACACCAGGAATGTGTTCGCACCCTTGAGTTGAAAGAGACTTGTGTTTAAATGAAAGCTAAAACTTGAGAAAGGGTACCAGACTCTGCTACAGAAGGAGCACACTTGATACTGAAGTAATAACTTCCCCACCAATTCTTGACCTTTCCTTATATATTTGTGTAGGCATAATTTGTGTGTGTTACATGGTTGATAAATCTGTCTACTATTTACATATAACTAATATAAATCCAAAGAGAGAGGAGTAATAGAGTGAAGCTCTGCAGCTCTCAAATGATATCCGAATAATCTCCAGTGAATCATTTTGATTCATATCATCAAAATCATAACGATTTTGATCACATGACTCCTGCAGATGTTAACTCTGCTCTGACAAAAAGTACCAAATGAAAACCCAGAGGACAGCATTCTTTGCTGCACAAGGCACATCCTATAATCTGTATGTTCATACAGAATGTTTTCCAATTAAAAATACTAAAGACCAAGAGAAGTTAAGAAGTTCCCCCAGATCTCATACACGGTCCATATTTGTATCTGCAGTGTTTTAATCACTTCATTCCTGATTTGTGTTCCCAAAGGTATGAAGTACAGCTCCAAGCCTGCACCGAGCTGGGCTGTGCCTCCAGTGAGTGGGCATCAGTGCAGACGCTGGAGGCACCCCCGACAGCGCAGCCTGCCCCTCTCATTGAAATACAAACAACAGCTGGGGGCTTCCAGTTGACTTCTTCCATCCTGTGGACTGGCCCACAGCAGCCAAATGGGAAGATTTTATACTATGAACTTTACAGAAGGCGAACAACTCAAGTCCACATAAATTTAGACCTTGCACTTGTTTACAATGGTTCTTCAACCTCCTTCAAAGATGACAAGTTGCTGCCTTACACAGAATATGAATATCAGGTGGGAATTGAAGCCATTTATCAGTTCTGATTATGATTTCAGTACACTTTGAGAACCTTACTTTACACTTACAATGAACATACACATCTCATTTCTAATGTTAATAGTATTATGATACCTGAATTATTGTTAATGTATTTAAATAGCTGAGAAGCTGAAAATCATTTTGCACAAGCAATACATTCATTCAGCATTCATTTTTCTTTAGCTTAATCGTAAGTGCCCGTGTTTCTTGTGTTAAATGTTTGTGTACCCTCCAGAGCTTTTGCAAGGCTCTAGTTGTGATAGTAATGTGAAATTCTAGCTCTTAAAAGGCAGCTTTATTTCATTCAGTTTTCTTTCTTCTCCTATCCTCCCCCAATATATTACAAATTAATTTTTACTTTACAATCTTACAGTAGTTTACATCAAGAGGGACTGGGGTTGTTTTCTTTTGAAATTAAATGTTATGTTCACAAGCAGTTTTTGTGGATGGTTTGAAAGTGAATTAGCTGTTGATGGTTGGTGTTACTTCTCATGCACATAGGTATTTTTACTATTGTTTTTCTTATGAGGCTAGGATAAAGCAAGGAGACAAGTTCTGCCATTCTTTCACCTGTAATTCTTGTCTGTGTCAAAGTTTCAAGTTTTAGCATCAATTTTTTATCATACATACTAGTGATAATGTCAGGCTTTACTTGATTTCAGCCTCTGAACTAAGAACTTTGCTATTTATAACCATCTGAAAATTTCCCCAAGTTGTGTGTTAGTGGAGTTCAGACCCTTGGGAAAAAAAAAAAAGCCTTGAATTTGTTGTTTTGAAAAGTGGGTGTGTTTGTTGTTTCTAATTTGTTGTTTCTAAAAGTAGTAGTATCAGTATTTATAGCAAGATGAGGCTGATTTTTGAATATGATGTTGTCTATGAATAGGCACACTTATTTGCTACTGAACAGGATACCAGTAAGCCTCACTACTAATTCTGTATGCAGTATTTATACACATGATATATCTTGAAGATGAATTTGGTAATGCTCAAAAGTCTTTACCACCTTTTTCCTGAAAAAAAAAAAAAAAAATTGTTCAAGCATGGATTTGTTCTGATATATATGAAATACAGTGCATTCCACCTCTTGAGCTCCTGCAAGGTGGTGGCAATCTTTCTTCTACAGGCTCATTGGCTTTAAAGGATCACAAGATAATTCAGGTTGGAAGGGCTCTCAGGAAGCCATCCAGTCCAGCTTCCTGCTCAAAGCAGGGTCAGTTAAGAGGTCAGATGAGGTTGCACAAGGCTTTATCCAGCTGCACCATGAAAACCTCCAGAGTGGGAAATTGTATAACCTCTCAGGGCAGTCTGCTCCACTGCTTGACTGTCCTCATTGTGAAAAAGGTTTTTTGTTATGTTCAGTCTGAAACTCTCTTTTCTTGAACCTGTTTTCTCTTGTCCCCTCTCACCACATACCACTGTGAGGAATCTGGACCTGCCTTCTTGTTAGCCTGTGGGTAGGTAGTGGGGGACTACAATCAAGTCCCTCCAAAGCCATCTCTTCTCAAAGATGAACAAGCCCCAGTCCCACAACTTCTCCTTGTAGGCCAACTTCTCCAACCCCCTGATTACCTTGGTGGCCCTCCACTGAACTCATTCCAATTTATCAATATCTTTCTTGTATTCAGGGGCCAAAATGGAACAAATGCTAAGTAAAGGCATGTAATCACTTCCTTTAATTGTCTGGCTATGCTCCTGTTAAACAGCTTAAAATACTGTTGGCCATCTTTGCTGCCAGATTACACCACTGGCTCATGTTCAGCTTTCTATCTGCTAAGACCTCTGGGTCCTTTCCAGCAGACACGCTCCCTAGCTGGTCAGTCCCTACCCTGTAATGCTGCAAGGTGTGAGTGCACACTCCTTCCCAGGAGCAAGAGTTTGCATTTGTCTTGCTGAAATTCATAAAGCTCCTGATGAGTCATTCCTCTAGGCCCTTCTGAATGGCAGACCTGCCCTACAACATATCAGCTGGTCCCTTCCAGTTTGGTGTCATCCACAAATTTTATGACAGCACACTGTACAGATCAGGTTCTTTTGGTAGCTCTGCTCCACTGCTACTGCTGTGCACTTTTTAGTAGTCAGAAGCCATGAAGAATTAAATCCAAAAAGTTGTTTTGTCGCTTTAGTCTCTTCAGCTGCTATATATATATCTATGTCATAGACTCACTGAGTCAGGTAGGTTGGAAGGGATGTGCAGAAGGCATCTAGCCTAACTCTCTGCTTGAAGCAAGTCAATATAGAGCAGGGTGCTCAGGGGTCCATCCACTTGAGTTTTGGATCAAGTTCTCCATCCTTGCATCTCCAAGCGTGGAGATTGTGCAGCCTATTTGGGCACCCTCTTCCAGTTTCTATGTTATCTCTTTGGATCTGTTTCCCTTGTTTCAACTTGTGTCCCTTGCCTCTTGCTCCATTAATGTCAGAGTCCAAATGCCTGAAGGGAGTAGTGTAGTGGCTTTCTTCATAGATTAGTTCCAGCAGCTCTAATTTGGGTAGGAAAAGTATTCTGAAGGGACAGTTATGAAACCATCGAAAAGAGAGCCTAGGATGCTACTAGAAAAGTGTAGTCACTGCAATATTCACAAATACTTTCTTCTCTGATTGATAATCACAAACCTTTTTTTCTTCCTTTAGAGGTTTCTGGATTGGCAGCATGTCTGTAAGGTAACAGCCAGTGTGAAAAGTGTAGAATCATCATAGAATAAAAGAATGTTTTGGGTTGGAATGGACCTTAAAGATCATCCAGTTCCAATCCCTCTGCCATGGGCAAGGACACTTTCCACTAGATCAGGTTTCTCAGATCCCCGTCCAACCTGGCCTTGAACGCTTCCAGGGAGGAGGCAGCCACCATTGCTCTGGGCAGCCTGTTCCAGTGTCTCACCACCCTCATAGTAAATAATTTCTTCCTTATCTAATGGAAATCGACCCTCTTTCAGTTTAGAGCCATTAACCTTTGTCCTACTACTACATGTCCTTGTAAAAAATCCCTCTCCAGCTTTCTTGTAGACCCCCTATAGGCACTGGAAGGCCACTGTAAAGTGTCCCTGGAGCCTTCTCTTCTCAGGGCTGAACAACCCTAACTATCTCAGCCTGTCTTCACAGGATATGTACTCCAGCCCTCTGATCGTCTTTGTGTCTCTCCTCTGGACCTGCTTCAACAGGTCCACGTCCTTCTTACACTGGGGGACCCAGAGCTGGACACAGCACTGCAGGTGGGGTCTCATGAGAGCAGAGAAGAGGGGGAGAATCCCCTCCCTCGACCTGCTGGCCACACTTCTCTTGATGCAGCCTGGGATACAGTTGGCTTTCTGGGCTGTGAGCACACATTGCTGGGTTTTGTTGAGTTTCTCATCAACCAACGCCTGCAAGTCCTTCTCTGCAGGGCTGCTGTCAATCCACTCATTGCCCAGCCTTGTGCTTGGGATTGCCTCAACCAATGTGCAGGACCTTGCACTTGGCCTTGTTGAACTTCATGAGGTTTGCACGGGTCCCAGCTCTCCGGCCTGTCCAGGTCCCTCTGGATGGCACATCCCTTCCCTCCAGCCTGTCGACCGCACCACACAGCTTGGTGTCATTGTTGAACTTGCTGAAGGTGCGCTCAATCCCACCGTCTATGTCGCCAACAGAGATGTTAAACAGCACCGGTACCAACACCGACCCCTGAGGAACACCACTCGTCACTGCTTTCCCCTTGGACATCAAGCCATTGACCACAGCCCTTTTAGTGCGACCATCCAGCCAATTAATTGTCCACTGAGTGGTCCATCTGTCAAATCCATGTCTCTCCAATTTAGAGACAAGGATGTCATGTGGGACACTGTCAAATGCTTTGCACAAGTCTGTTAGCTTGTGCTGAAGGAAACGATGAACATCTGTGAGTCAACTGCTTCTTATTGCTGATTGTAGGTCCATGTTACTTGATTTCCTTCAGTTACTTAATGTTATCTTCTTGAACCTAGCAGTACAAGAGATGCTACAATAATACTTTCCAAAGCAAAAATGATAATTCCTCAAAGCCTGAAAATTTATTGCACTTTAAATATCCAAGGGTATATTTTCCAGTTGTCACTTCTTTTATGAGGAGACCTGTTAAACCTTTCATGGGAACAGCACACTTTAGGGTCAAGTGTTTGTGGTTTAAGTCCCACTATGTACAAATATTAACGTTTCCAGATCTTTCTTGCAGCTTTCCTTTAATGCCTGTGTAGGGCCCATCTTTTAGTGACAACAGTGTGAAGTCTAGTCTCCATTTACTGTAGTTTCCTTATAGCAGAACTATTGTTAGACCAGATCACCTTGCTGCTTTGGAGAGGATCTATGAAGAATGCAAATTCAAGTGCAGATGGGGCTGAGAAGATATCAAGCATTGTAGCAGACCTAAGCCCTACTTATTATTTTGGAATCTTTCTTAGATAAAAGAAAAACTTTCAAAGTTGGAAGTTGTAGCCATTGGCTGTGGGATGTTCTCAGTTGGGCCTGCTACTTGGAATCCCAGTGAACTGACAGCTGGGGCAAGAGATCCAATTTACAGTCTGAACTGCATAATTTGCAAGCAATCTTGGAAATTTCAATTATCTCAGTTGGAAGCTGGTTTTTGAGAAGCTGATATCACAGAGACTTTCTTGAGCCAAAGTTTTTAATGATCTATCAGTGACGGACAGCAAAGAAAGCTTCTTGACCTGAGTCCTGTGGTTTACCTTGCTGTATTCAAGACTTTGATTTTTATCTCAGTTCTACTTCGTAACTGGGCTGAGATGTTGATTGAGACCCTAAATAATTTTGGGGTTTTTTTCACTGGTGGCTGTTTATTTTACCATGAGAGGTTTTAGCATGCACATGTTTGTCTTCTGCTTATGTCACTTGCAGCAGTCCTCTGGGATCTGTTCTGAGCTCCCCCATTGTTGACAATTTATATCTTGCCTGTGAGACAAGTTATTCATAAGTATAGGGCTTGGCTTTTGCTATTATGCTGATGAAACCCAGATTTATATTTCACTTAAACTGGATATTGATTCTGCTGTCTCTGCATTTGAGTCTTGTTTGCTGGACATAAAACTTTAAATGCAACTGAATTTCCTCCAATAGAATGCAGATAAAATCAAAGTGCTGTGATGGGACTCTCTCCAGCATTTTTTGAGGTATTGAGATTTAGTTCAATGCAGGCTGACAGCTTCTTTGGATATGAAGTCAGGATTTTGGACTTTTTGTGTTTGGTGTGTTTTGGGCTTTTCTTTTTTTTTTTTCTGGAAAACTTCACCTGAATATTTAGGGCTTATAAGACTAAGATGCAAAACTTGCACTTTCAGAAATGATCAAGTAGCTTTAGAGGCTCATGCTGGTCAAAGGGAGTGCACACCCTGAATGGTTAGGTCAGTACTGTTCAAGGAAGCACTTTTAGTCTTTAAGGGCCAGATCTGCATAAGCAAAATAGCACCTGCTACGTTTCAGTGAGTTCTTAAGAGGCATTAAGGTGCCTACTGTCCCGTATTCAGAAATAATTACTTAGATCTTTGAAATTCCTTCTATCAATCTAGTCATACATTTAAATATTTGCATTTTCTAGAGCATCTGGCCTTTTAGACACTTGTTGGAATGCTGCCTGAGATTCTCAGCTGTAGTAAACAGATGCAATTGCATGATCTACGGAAAAAAAAAAATGCTTAAACAAACTTTGTAAGTCATGAGGCCTAATGAGTTTGCAAGTGTAATCTTTTGATTCCTGGAATATTTTTGAAACAGAGTGTGTAGGCCCTTTCAGGAGTTTTTGAGGATAGCGTGCAATGTTACCATATAGCAACCTTTAGAGTCAGACCTTGTTTGTCTCAGCTAAGGGAAGGCCCTTTTGAAGAGAGACTTACAGCATTTAGTGCTCTTCTGCAAAGCAGAGCTGTCAGACTATGGTGTGATTTCCATGCAAGTGCAATGTCGCTCCTCCACAACTGTGCTTAATTGTGTACTTAAAACTGCTTCTTTAGATTAATGGCTTAATGTCTTCCTGGCTTAGGACACTTCCTTATTTCATTTTGGCAGGCATGGAACATGTAAAAGACAGAAAAATAGGGTTGTCTCTTTTCAGAAAGTTGTATGGCTCCCTGCAGAGGTTTATCCTCCAGGAGGACTATCCAGTACACCAAGACAGGGCCTGCAATATTGAAGATGTTGGCTCCCGACTGCTGCAGGAGGCACAGCACCCCTTTTGCTTGTGAAGTGTGTTTCTCGCACTCCAATTACTGCAGCCAGATGAAGGGCCCAGGAAATGCCCCAAGATAGACCAGGGGAAATATGTTTTGGGTCCTCCATCTTGGACTCTCCAAGAGAAAACAAATCATATTCTGACTTTGGAGAGATAAAGGAAAAAAAAATGGGTGCAAAATCATGAAGATCAAGGAATGACTAACTACATGGAGTGCAGAATATGTCAGCCCTCCTGGTCACTGTTCAGAGGTGACAAGAATGACACTTCGTTTACCAGCCTGTTTATCAAATCTCTGGCTCAGCTCCAGTTTGTGCTGCTTAGTCACTGACAAACAGCTCAGTGACTTCTGCAGCTCAAAATGGGGTAAAACTGGTTTTCTGACTGGCCAGTGATGGATAGTCACCCATTTGTAATAACCCTCATATCTGGGTCCTTTTCATTGTTTTAATTCACCATTTCTTCCCGTCTCCCTGACAGAAAGATGCACTCACTACAAAGTAGTGACATAAAATATAATGTAGTTCTTTCTTGCAGTCCCTGCTTGTTATCCCCTCTTCATTTTGTTTGGAAGGGTGTATTTTCTTACAAGGTTTGTTGTGCTCCCTGGTTCCAAGTAAAGATAGTTTCTCATCCTACACCTGCATTAACCAACCTAGCTTGACCTCAGTGTCTGAAAAGCAAAGCAGACATAACTATATTGTTTCACTGATGTAATGGGGATACCTACTCTAAATACCCTTTTGCAGACTGAGATGCTTCCTTTCACCTGGTAGAGGGTACACAGTAGGGAGAAGGGCCATTTCACACCACACAATTTTGTTCATTAAGTCCCACTTCAGGGACTATGTTTCTGTTGTCAACACCATCCTAAATTCAAGTGCATAAACAGTGCATTGATGCAATAAACCTTGATTTTTGTTCATTAAACTAAATACGGATATTAGACTGGATTTGTTAGCCTCCAGAATTACCAGTGAGACTGTTACAGCACCACTCTTGCAAAACCCTTCTCAGTAAATTGTGATTCTGACATATTCAAAACCATGGCAAGCTATCCTTTAAAAAGACATTAGTCTGAGTACCAGGGGAAAATATACTCCAGGGCTGTAGATGACTTGATATGATTTCCTTGATTGTATCTTTTTATTTATGAGGCATAATTTATGACTGCTGAAAAGCAAACTAAAATGAGTGATGACTAACTACAGCCAAAGTAATAAATCAGAAGCGGAGAACCAAGTGGTGATTTTGATCGAATCTATTGAATTAGCTGTTGCCCTTAGCCATTACAGGTATTGGAAAGACCTTTTAATATCTGCTTATCTCTCTCATGGGAACTTGGTAACTACCTCATTATATACCCCTAGGAAACAAATTATTTAATTTTCTATCTTTTAGAGTTAAACCTGTTTACATCTCTCATTAATTACTGGTGTTATACTACATTATATGAAATGAGCTTCCTTTACAATTTGGTAATTTTGTTTAAGTTCCAAAGTGTTTTCCTGTTGTCTTTCCCTTCCCCAGAATGGGTATATAATAAATACTTTTATTATTAACATTTGAACGGTGGAGATGAATAGCAATGTTAAGAAGCTCAAATTATCACAGTGCAAGAAGCCTGGACCTAAAATCTATCCCCTTATGTGTTTGTGGCCTCCCTAAGGATGCTAACTGAATGTTGAAGAGGGAAAGTATGGATCTGGGGATGGGCAATCAGAAAGCACACATTTGTTTACTACCTTTTGGTATACCCGATCACGAGTGGATGCAGTTCTTTCTTTCCCTTGCCTTTGTTCTGTCCCGTATAGACTGCCACCACTTTTGAAACTGCTAATACCTGCCTGACACTGCAGTGCCCAGTTGTGAATACATTATTCTACTGATGAATGCTAGATTTTGGTAGACAAGCTCTGTGTTCAGAGCTGTGCTGACGTTGTGTAAGTAACTCCAAATTACACAGGCTGCATGCCGGTCAGTTCTGATGAGAAGAAAGACTTCTGAAGGGTGGTGCAATTGATGGTGAGAGGCAGCTGTTCTGGTTTTCTTTAATTTTAAACAGCCAGCATTATGGTCTCTTCAATTTTCCTGCAGACTGCTGTTCAAACACAACTAAAAATTGGGTGCTGTATTTCTGAACTTACTGATGTTATATCTTATATACCCCTAAAATGTCCTGCTATCTTGGAAAAGAATTACACTGTGAAAACTGCATTTATGTAAGTGTAGAGTTAGAAACTGAACAACCCTGAATCAAGAAATCCAAAGCAAAGTCTCAAAGTAGTGCTGTGTCTTTGCAACCCCCATGAAACAACTCTAGAAAGAGAAGAGTGGTACGAACTCATCTCTAATACTGTTTGTCTCTCCTGGCATACGCAAAGTTGTACCAGCATTGAATCCTTTCTAGAAAGATCAGCAGTCACAGGCGTGCGCAGTCCATGGATGCCCTAAGGGCAGACACCCAAGTCATACCCGACTGACACACAGGAGTAAAGAGTTCTGTGTATGTGTGAAAGAGGTGGCTTGGTCTGACTGTGGGGTTCCCCAGAACCTACAGCACTACCTAACTGCCCTACAGCTCTAAGCAGTGCTCAAAGCCAAAGGTGATTTACTGCTGAGATTTTTAAGGCAAAAGGCTATTTTCCGCGTGCCTGCAAGAGCTCAGTGGAAGCTGCTGCCACAGACAGAGCTGAGATCTTGTCCCTCACAGAGGCAGCTGTGTGAAGCAGTATGATGCACAGTGCCTATAGAACATGGTGGGAGCCAGGAGCCACTGCTGGTCAGTAGTCAGCTGTTTGGCCCTCTCTCCTTTCTGCTGATTTCCTGCAAGCAGGAGGGGCGAGCAGCACCTGGCCTCCATGCAAAGCAGAGGATCCCAGCTCTCCCTGACCTTCCCAGGAGCTCAGGACTGCTGCCTTCAGACAGGCAAGTTACCCCCAGGCATTCCACCCTTTTGCCTCCTGCTGCCTTGCCACGCTTCGGCAGAAGTGAACAAGATCTCTCCAGTACGGGAGAATTTTGTCTCATTCTCTCTAGGCTGTTGGCTGCCTGAGGCTCCCCTTTGCAGGAGCGGAGGGGATTCCCACCTGGGGACTTGCTTGTTGGTCCCTATGTTTGCAGCTGTAATACCTGTCACATTGTTTGAGCCAGGTCTGACACAGCTGTTGTGAGCTGGCAGGCATTAGCACACCATCCTCTGCCAAACCACTGCTCAACCAGCCATGGTTGTGCTGCTTCACGTAATCGGAGTTGTGTGATCAAGGGATTGCTTTTTGTTTTGGGAAACTTTTGTCCACACACTGTGTTTTCTGCCTTAATCCTGGACTATCTTTGTCCTTTGAGGGATGTTAATTTGAGCGCTTTATTTTGGTAGCTTCTTTACCTTCCCTTTTTCATCACGGCGAGGCCATTGTGCCTGCCTGGTTTATCATTGCTTTTCTTCTAGTGCCTTTCTTGCACTGCAGTGTTGGAGTGTATATCCAGCTGTTTCCCTCAGTTCCCATTAGTACCTCCTGTACGAAATAAATACCTTCACATATGATCTCAATTTGATGAAATAAAACCTTTTTTTAGTTTAAAACATAGCTTCTTGGAAAGGACCTGAGGTTTCAAGAGTGTTGCAGCAGATGAACCCTGTGGCTCAGGGACAGAGTGAGTCATCTAATGGGCTTCTTCCACTGTTGGCATCTACAATACCATGATTTTTCTGCATCTATGCCTGAGGACCATTGTGAATTTGTTGCCCTTTATGGGAGGAGTCATTACTCAGCTTTACTAAGCTTGAACAGGCTGGGCTTACCATGGTAAGGCTCTGGCCATCTTCTCAGCACTTCCCTTCCTGCTCCTGATAGGTTTTCCCCCTTCTTGCTGTGCTGATGAACCTTGAGTTTGTCCTGTGATTATTTTGAGTAACTACTGATCACCGTTTTCTTCCGGGAGCAGAGATCTGTGAAGGCTCATTTATGATGGAAAAAACCCAACCTGTAACTGAAATTCTTCAGTCCTCCAAATATACAGTCTCTGGAGAGGTTTCCCTCCTCTCTCTCTGGCTCCACTTCAAAGTGCAGTCTGGGCCAGGGGCCAGCACATTGATAAAGCATTTTAAATAGTAACCTGTGTAGCTGGTTGCAGAGCCCTCTCCTGGCTTTTTGGGGACAGTGCAGCCATTATCAGGCACACATCTTTTGGCAGGGTGCTAAGCCATGCACCATGATGTCAGACAATACTTTTGGAGGCAGTATATTCAGAAAGTGAAGTTACAAGAAACTTTTGGTGGCTTTCTGCTCTGTGTTTTGCCATTCAATACACTCCTGAGATGTGATTGCTTCTTGTTTGCCCCATATTCCTGCTTATTAAGCTCTTTACATTTCTGTATGGAGTTAAATATTTTTTGTTGCTGATTATATCACAATTTAGAAGGAATTTTTGTGAGCCCAAAAAGCTTTTTACAGAAGTCCAAATCATGGGATTTCAGTTTAACCAGGCTAGCTAGGCAGCAGCTTTCATCTGTACCGTTTTGTAGTGACTTTTTGAGGAGCCATGGCCAAACCTCTGATTTTAGCAGGCACTCCATATTGTAGCTTCTGTTGCCATGCTGTCCCATTTCTTCATGCAAAGAAGTGGCTAAACATCAGCACTTCCATCTGCAGTCAGTTCTGGGCACTTGCTGCTCCAAGTCTCCAAATGCTGACCAGGATTTACTTGGATGGTGATTCTCAAAGGGAGATATTTTTATACCCATCCATCCTTTTACAGATGGTTGAGCAGAAGCAGAGGGAGTTAAGGGAATCCAGCTTAGGTCAGTGTAAATCCAGAATTTAGATCCTCGGAAGTCCTGTTTAGCTGTCACAGCTGTCTCAGAAGCTGGTGTTAGTTCCACAGACACCTAGAGGTTTTCTGCTGGAAATGTGTCTTGGCAGGGCTGAGTAGCTGATGTCTGTCTAGAAGGCACTCTCAGAGCATGCCTGTCTGTCAGGCCCACACACGTGGCCATGACCTTGGCTTTTTTTCAAGAGGGATGGGCGTGTGGCACCTGCGGGATGGACCACAACCTCAGCTCCCTCCACCTCCCTGGGGAAGGGCTGGACTGGGGAACAATGTCTGCTGCCACTTACTCATGCTCTGCTCAGTCAACCTTGATTTCAGTGTTCCCATGCAAAATGAAACAGCTCTGAAGGGAGCACTGGGAGTACCCCAAGTATAAAGATGGGTCATCTGCTTGGGCTTTCCCACTCTGGCGTGCGACAAGCTTGACTGACTCCATTGGAGCATGTGATTGAACATAAATTACTCAGCTCCTGAAGGAGTCCTTTAACCACTTAGCTGTAGTATGAAAGGGGACGAGCATCGCCTTTTTCCTTGCCCTAAGACAGTGTTTTGAAAGAAAGAGCCCTTGTTTGTCTGAAATAAGGCTTATTTTCTGAAAGACAAGGCATAGGACCTATGGTAGGAGAGGGATCAGTGGAGGAAGGTATCTCCATCCAACCCTCAGTGAGGCATCTGCTTCCCAAGTGAGTTGCATCCCTATATCCTCCAAAATTCCTAGGGGGTCCCATTCTGAGGCCAAATTCATGTGTGGTAAGGCTCTGCTACTAACTCACCGCCCTCAGTTTTGCTGTGGGCAGCTTGCTCGGCAGGTCAGGTCCAACACTGTTACGCTCCTTGCTCATTAAGGCCACAGCCTGGATATAACTGGAGCATTTGAGCTCAGGTCAGTGCTGAGTTGATGCCAGTGGCACATTCAGAGCTGCTTTTTCCATATGATGTGGCTTATTCTTTCCACAAAGAAATATGCCCCTTGAAATCTATGACTGTGGGTAAATCTTCATAGCAGCTGGAACTGAACTGAGATAGAGGGTTTGACCTACTGCAGTAAAGTGAACAGAGTTTGACTTTATGAAAAGTTCACAACTAAGATATATTACTGATTTCACTGAAAATGAAAGTGCTTTGGCTGAGCTTTTTATCGTAGGGCATCATCTGTACTTACGTAGTGTTTCACTGAATGGTGCTGTATGTTACTGATGGAATCAGGCAGGAACTTTGGGTTTCTAATCAGCAGAACGACAGTCTTCAAAGCCACTGTGGTGGTTTTTGGCCTTTTCCTTCTCCAGGCCCCCTGTGAAGTGTCCTGTGGTCTTGGAACTTAATATTGAAAGCTGGAACGACTCCAAAGTCAGTTTTGAAGACCTCTTATTTCTAAACCCCCTATTTTTTTTAAGGCATAGTCCCACCATATGCTTCCCCAGGACGTCTGCCCAGAGTAGATCACATAAGAACACGTTTTACTGTAGTTAGAACCGCTCGACATGAAAGCTTACTAAGGAATACTTATACTAAAAATCACTCAGACAGTCCTCTTGTATTGCCATTTAGATCTATCATTCTGATTGATCACTATGTGGTTGGCTAATATTGAGCCTAATTTAACCCTATATGCTCATGCATCCATCTATTCTGTCTATTGTACCTGACATGCTACAAATTACTTACTCATGCAAATGACGACCTAAGGCAACCTTTTATGATATTCATGTTTAATTATACAAATGGTTTTTGATAAATAAGATTATACATCCTTCCATATGTTTATTCACTCCTTGATGAAAGCAAAATTTAATTTTCATGCAGATTTGTTGGAGAGTGTGTTTAATAAGTGCTGAGTTTTATGTAGTCTGCAGATCACTCTGGTTTTGGGAAGCTGACAAAATCAGTAGGCATAGTTCATAGAGACATGTGGTTTTTAATCAGGCCTAATTCAAGCTGCTAAATTTTGAAATCTTGGAACTGAAGCCGTTGCCTTTGTGCTCATGCAATAAAGCAAATGTTGTTGTGAAAATAAATGAGAGATGCTGACTTAACTATACATTCCAATGGGCTTTATTTATATTATGGGTTACTGAAAATGTTGCCAAATGACTGATACATTAACATTTTTAAGAGAAAAATGTTCCTGTAAAATTTTGCCATTTGAAAGAGAAACTAGAGTTTGGCTTGCGTGGGTCAGTCAAGGTGAATGTAACTTAAGTGTCACACACGTGCCAGGCTGAATTCATCAGGGCTGCTTACATACATGAATAAAGTGTGTAGAAGGGAGAAACAGGCAGGACTGGATATCAGTATTTTTGTTCAGATGTCTTTGAAAACATTATCGCTGTTGATCACAGTTTCTCAAGGAGTCCTCTTTGCATGGTATGGCACAGACAGTGGTGGGAATTCAGAGTTTGGGGATCAGGTATGGTTGAACACACACTGCCTGAGGCATGAAATCTGCTTCTTTTTCCCTAAATGTAACAGTGGGAAATATTCCACGCTTCTGTTAGAAAGCCTTTGGGTCATCACAGGTCCTGGGTGGCAGTCAAGGGGCATTTTGCATGGGTGTCATTGCGCTGTGTTTTTCTCGGTGTCAGTACAGCTGCAGTGACGTCCTTGGCTAACCATGGATGCTTTGTCAGCTTAAGTCCTTCACTAAGTTTCTCTGGTTTTGTGTGCTGAAGGTGTGGTCGGTAAACTCGGCGGGCCGGACACCAAGCAGCTGGTCCCGCTGCCGTACGGGTCCTGCTCCTCCTGAGGGCCTGGGAGCTCCCCTCTTCAACACGGTGGCATCCACTGTGGCTGTGGTGAACATCAGCCCCCCTCTTAAGCCAAACGGGGTGGTCAGTATCTACAGGCTGTTTTCTAATGATACCAGAGGGACCAATGTGGTGGTGAGTATTGTTTCTATACTTCTGTTTGAGCTTGTATTTTTTAGCTTTAACAATTTTGTTCTTGCAAGCTGCTACAGTTGGTTACAGATTGTCTTCCTCTCTCGCACTCCCATTGTTCTGCAATGCTCTCTTCTGGCTAAAGCGCCACCAGCACTTTCACTCATCTAAATGTGCTTCCCAAGGAACTAACCCCATCATTAAACACTTCTGACATGGTGATGTGCTGTGACAGTGTGAAGGGAATCAGAAGTATTGTTCAGGGGCAATATACTTCCAGACAGCTCCTGCCAGCCCAAATGGTGCAGGTGGAAACTGCAGCCATTGGGAAGTGATTGTATGCTTTGGATAGCCTATGGATTTGAAGTTCAGAAGGAAGTGCTATACATGAGCTTCCCTTAAAAATCTTTCAGGAAAGGTTGTTAAGAAGTATTTATTTCATGGTAAAGCACTGAAGAATAGTGCAAGTAGCCAAGCAGCTTCTGTGTTTGGTGTCTCAGCCTACACACTATTAGGTGTCCAGAAATGACCAGTCTCAGCGTAGGAAACCTGCAGGACTTCATTAGAGTTATAAAACAGGGAGATATGGGGAAAGGTTAGGGCTGCAGAAGGTACCAGTTACCACCAAATCAGTGCAAAATACTTTCATTCTTATTGTCTGTAACACTATCTGTTTGTTTTTTACAAGCAGGTAAATATTTGTATGGGATTCTTTCCCTTATTCCATCTTGCTCAGCTTGGAAGTGCTAGGGATACCTTCCCAGGTCATCAATCCTGTCTGCGAGCTTAAGCTGCCTACTGATTGCACATTACAAATTTATTCCTTCCAGTGCAATTGGCTGTGTCCATGTCTGATTCAGCCAGTTCATCTTGCTGGTGCCTGCATGGCCCTCCATTCCCATCCCCTCACACCTGCCATGCTGGCTCGTCTCGGTCTCTGGCATCAATGAGTACCAAGTGCTTTCCTTTGCTTGCTTGATTCTTTCCTTCCTATTTTTTGCTGCACTCTGCTAAATCAAACACTGCCAAATGGGAGCAGATGTTGCCCCTCGTTGGTGTTTTCTACATATTTTTATTTCTTTGGCTTAAGAAGCTCTACCTGCTAATGACTACAGCAACAAGGTGAAGTGGCAGTTCCTATGAGAAGTTTCAGACCGAGGGCACCGTTTCCTTTGCCAGAGCTGCCAGGTCTCCCTTGCTGAGTGTAGGAGGGTTTCCTAACAGGCCCTCAACTTAAAGGCACCTACCAGAGAGCACACTCACGTGTCTGTGAGTAAACTGACCCACCAGACACAATTCATATCACTCTTCCCAATGCTGTCTCCTGTGTCCGTGTTGAGGAAGCTTGAGAGATACACAGGTATTTGCTAGCACACTTATGGAGCTATTTTCCACATTAATTTCTTTTTGCTTCAGTACCACTTATCCCAGAGTTTCTCCTTAAAGGTTTTCTGTTTCTCTGTTCCTGAGAATGACATTTGCAAGTGGTCACAGCTCAACTCAAGACATCTGTGAGGCCACTGACGGCATGGTCTTTTCCTTTGAACAGTGCCCTTTAACTTCATAATGGGAGAAAAATGAATGCAGAGTTCCCAGTACACAACAGCTGCATTAATGTCAGACTTAAAGGACATGCAGAACCTTGTACCCATCTTATTCTGGAGTTAATTCACCTCCATAATTCTTATTTAGTACTTGTGGTGCTTGAAGCTGTGACAAGTTCCCTCTTAATTTTTATAGCTGTCAGAAGGGACTGCCACCCAGCAGACAATACATGGGCTAAAACCTTTTACCACATACTCCATTGGTGTGGAGGCCTGCACCTGTTTCAACTGTTGCAGCAAAGGACCCATGGCCCAAATCACCACACAGCCAGCTCCACCCTCAGAGCAGCCCCCTCCACAGATCCGCACCGTGACCTCCAGGAATGCCTCTTTCCAGTGGAGTGGCCCCCAGTCACCCAACGGCATTGTCACCAGGTAGGAGCTGCCGCCAGCCAAACCTGTGCACCTTAGCTAGAGGGTGGTGGCAGAACAATCTGAGCTGGAATCACAGGGCTGAGAGCACTGGGCGGTCATGGTAGCCATGCTCCTCCTTTCCTGTGTTGGTGGTGATATCCTCTGTGGCCTGAATACCATCTGGGAGGTGTTTAAATGCAACAATCGCTTTTCTCTTGAGCAGGATATTGGGCAGGATGAAGGTGGAGAGGATGAGCTGTTGTGGGTGGAGGTAATTGTCTGCCAGCTGTGGTTGCACAGCCAAAAAGTTGTGAGCTCACTGACAGCAAAGAGGCAGCCATACATCCTGTAGTTACTTAGGCAAATCCTAATTTGCAGAAGTGAGCGGCAAGGTAACAGGCGTCAACAGTTTCACTCTGTGTGTGAATTACAACCACAGCTGCTCATAGGCATCCTACAGGGCCAAAATCTCCAAGAGAAAAACTGGGATCAGTTCCATTTTCTTCTCCAGTAGCCTGACATAGAGCAATTAGGATTAAATGTATGATTGGCTGTTACGTTATTAAGGCTCTGTACTAAAAATCTCAACTTTCTTCTCAGCTATGAGCTCCATGTGTATATGGCTTGTCCCCTGAACCTACAGCCAGCAGTGAAGGCTTGCAGTCCTGGCCCAACTGAGGTGAGGTATACAGGAAAAGGACAGAGTGCCAATGTGTCCAACCTGGAGCCTTACACGACATACAACCTGCGAGTCGTTTCTTACAACTCTGTTGGCAGCAGCGCCTCAGAATGGATCGGTTTCACTACAGAAAAGGAACGTGAGTATGAGAAATGGTTCACCGATCAGCAATGCCCACTTCTGATGCATGGGGCTGCATAGTTCTAAATGACTTCTCCGCCTCTGTGAAACATGATGTCCTCAGAAAACTGCTCTTCCGTGTCCCTGATCACTGTGCCTCTGCTACCCATTCATTGAAATTCTGCTCTGGGGTTTGACTGCTCATTCCTTCAAAAATACTTCTTTGCTCATCATCTGATATCACATCCTCTATCTTGGGAGCCTGGAAACCTTTTATTTTACTGAAAATGGGCAGCAAAGCTGCAGAACATAAAATGTTCAAGTATTTCCAGAAAGGTGACGTGTAGTAATAAATACACTGCCATAAATAATCCCTGCAAAAAGTGGAGATCTTGAAAGAGAGCTGGTGATTCTTTCCAGAATCTTACTGTCCTAATTCATGCCACTTCTGCCAGGACTCATGAGAGTTTTTCTTGGATGTCATATGAATGGTCAGATCCTTGTTGACAATGAAGAATTCTTTGCTATCTATCTAACCACCACAGGCAGTACTTTAAGGCCATGTGGTAGTCTCATGGAAATTAAACATATAGGACTTGTGCCTACAGTCAAAATAGATTTTGCCATCAAAACTGTATTTGTAGTAGTCTAACATCAGCTTTTATTAAAAAAATCTATAGTGCTGTAGCCAAAGTCATTCTATAAGATGAGACGGGCATTTCACCTCAGCCTGCCAGGTCAAGGCAAAGAGGATGTTCAGTTTTTATCATATAGTCTTGTGTCAGGATTTCAGAACCACCTTTCTAAAAATCCCTTTTGCATCACTTGGTAGTTCTGCCTAGTAATTACTAAAAATGGATATCTGCTATATCCCTAGCCGAAAATTTCAGGTGGAGCAGCCCCAGATTTTCTTTAATATCACCACTGAAAAAAAAAAAAAAAAAAAAAAAAAAAGCAAACTAAAATTTGGAACTGGAACAAGATAATGAACTTTTAAATGGAGAAAATTCATAAGGATCTGGTGACATACAGAACAAAAAGGTTTGAAAGACATTATTAAACCCCAGCCCACTGGATCTGCAGCCCTCTTTTCAGTCTTGCTTTTCTTGCCTTGCTGACCTCTTCAGACCAGGTCTCCTGAGGCACTCTGAATGCCTCCTTCCTCGTGCCTGGAAGTCCTGCTTTAGTGACAGTGGGCAATTAGCAGCAAAGTGCAGCTGGACAAGCAGCTTTCTTATGAACAAACCAGCATATACTGGGCACAGGACTTAACGGTAAAGCCACAAGAAAGGACTACCTCAAACTTAAATGAAGTCTTTTATAAGCAAGCTTTTGGGCCCAACTGATGAACTCTTCCTCCTTGAAGTGAATTCTGGGTTTCTCTTCTCTCTGCTGGCCATCTCCTCTTGCTTTTCTGAAACCTCATGTTTTCATGTATGTGCATGTGTTAAAAGATGATCTTGGGCAATTTCTTGGGACTTGCAAAAGAGTCCTCCCCTTAGCAGTTTGGTTCCCACAGCCCAGCATGCTGCAGTTAAACTTGCACTATGTCCTGTGTCTCCCTGTCCTCACCTTAAGCTGGAATGTAATTTATAGTTTTAGTGTTTATAGCACATGCACAAAGGCAAAGGAAGGGAGTTCTTGGTCTTTATTTTAAAGATATGAGATATTTCTGCTTTCTCGGTATAGAGGCTGTCATGCTACAGCAGCTTTCTCTTTGCTCCTTGTATCTTCCCTACTCATACACATTTATATGAGAGAAGGAGTGTATGCAATGGAGAGCTTGTATCATGCAAAGTCTTTCTCTGAGCTGTATAACTCAGTCGTGCCTGTTGGCTAGAAATGAACTTTTTTCCTTCTTTTGCAGCACCTCGGTACACAGCTCCGTTTTCCGTTGTCAGCAATTTATCCACCATCCACATAGACTGGAGTCGCACTTTTGTGCTGAATGGCCGCCTGAAGGAGTACGCGTTAACTGAGAGCGGGCAACGCATCTACAGTGGCTTTGACACTGAGCTGTATTTACCAAGGACCTCTGACAAAAGTCAGTTTCAATTTCCTATAGCTTTCTCTCTGTGAAAGACTGTTGAGCTAAAAATATTATTGTGTGCTAAATTTAAGAAAAACTCTGCATAGCCATCCCAAGCTAGGAGCACAGGAGTGTACTACAGATGCACTGAAATGCATCTAAGCAGATGCTTGAAACAAAAATCCTTGGAGCTAAGCTTCCTCTTAAACATAGTACCTTGACTGGGTGAGACTGCTCTGGCTCACTGTGAGGGTTGAGCTTTCCCAAATCCTGGAGCTGCATTGCAATTCCACACTTCAGGGCTATGCTCTGGGAAATGCATGGAAATCTTCAGCTTCAGAAAAGACTGGAGCCTGCTTTTTCATTTGAATCAAATCAAGTCAGTAGCTCTTAGAATCAACCATGTTTTGAAATGCAATTTATCTTTAGAAATTTGAAATCTTTAAAATAGAAGTAGACTGTCAGGGAGGGGGGGGGGAGGCGGAAGGAAAGAGGAAAAAAATAAAAAAAATGTTTTTAAGGCATTGGGGGTTTTGTATGTCAAAGGATTTTATAATTTTTTTTTTACCTTCCTAATTACTGCAATGATGCTAATACGGTTGGGTTTTTATTTTACCCAAACATTCTTAACATGTTTGTATCAGCCATGAATGGAGTATGAGGGATTTAGGGCAAAATGATGAATAAATTGGAAGCTGCTGGTTACCTGTCATTGGAAGAGGGAGGATTGAGTGGTGAAAGAGGGACATAATTTGGGGCAACATCATAGTGGTTGCTACCTATGATCTGCCATGGTTCACATAGTTTAGAAGTTCAGTACCCATGTATAAGGGATTATGAGGCTCTGACTGGGGCTCAGGTGGGTTGTGATGGGTTATGTGCTGTGCCTGCTTTGGCTTTTCTCAGACCTGGCCATCTCTGCTGGTGGATCATGGTGAAAAAGCAGCACCTACAGAAGCTGGATTTCTCCCACTGACAGTATTTTCTAACCTTTTTTGTTCAGCCTTTTTGTTTCAAGTGACCTGCATCACTGATGAAGGGAGTGCCATAACACCAGTCATCAAGTACAGCACTGGAGATGGAGTTGGTAAATATGTGAAGAAATTACCTAGTACCTATTAATTTTATGTGTTTGTGGTAGAAATTTGATAAGTAGTACATGCCAGACAGGAGGGCATCTCATTGCGGGATCAGGGGATGCCTTAGTGCCTTAGGGTATGAGGTATGCAGGTAATGTGCCGGTTTTTTGTTTGTTTTTTTTTTTTTTCATGGATGAATTTCTGTTTCTTTACATCATGATTAGCTTCAGATCCTCTCTCCAGATGTGTAATATTTTTTTCTTTCATTTTTACATAAATATATTGCTCTGAAAATGTAGTGGGTTTTCCTGCTGAATAGAATCTTCTCCCTTTCAGATTTTATTTCCAAATTAAGATTATCTTGAATTCTAATCCTGTCCTCCCACATTCCTCCTCAGTTTGACAATGAAAATGCAGATCCTATCTCCTCCCTGCATCCCACCCACCCCAACAAGGAGCATCTGCCTGCTCCTTTCATATGATGCATCAGCCAGTCTCTGCAATTTCACCTGGGATATGTTCCCCTAAACAGCTTATAAGAATGTCATATGAGATGTTGTCAGGACCTGGTTTATAACACCTGCTGTCTCCCTTCTGTCCACAAGGCTTTTGCTTGTTTTGTGGAAGTGAGGGAGTTTTGTGTGGTGACATGCCAGTCACTTGTCCACTGAGTAGTAGACACATCCCTGTAAAAACTTTCAGGTTTTTTTAACTCCTTAGTTCTCTGGGAAGCAAAGCTAAGCTCAAACCATTTCTAACTGACATACGGGGTTTATTTAATGTATTTATTTTTTTAATTGCATCTTGTTCAGATTCTTAAAAAAGATGGGCCTTGTCTTTGCAATTACTCTTTACACTGCATTTCCCTTATATCCCTTTTCATGCTCTAACTCCGTCCTCCTGCAGAATTTCAGGCAAGGCTGCTGTAAAGGCATTATAAAATGTTCCCAGTTGCTCTACATCCATCACCTTCCTCACTCTGCTCCTTTGTTCTTCTGATTGCTGCTTGTACCCAGAATCTACTGCAAACTCCATCAGTACCACAGGCAACTTGCAAAGGAGGCTTGTGAGTGAAGGTGATGGAAATTCCTTAGACAAGAGGCTGGATATACATGTAGGATTGCAAAAAAATGGGAAATCCTGTCACTGAGATTTCTTATGCTTGTGATATGTATGAGCAAAGCCAGCCAAGTGGCTGGGTTTTTTTCTAACAGGTGTGCAAAGGAGGACAAAAAGGTTTCATGTTGTTTGCTTTTGTATTAATTTATCACTCCTTTTGGCTAAGTCTTCCTCCCTCTCTCTTTCTAATGGCACAGGCCTGCCACTACACAGTACAGGAGGGAATGTCCTCTGCCTGTACCACTCTGAAATTACCAGAGTCATTTTCACTCTTCAAGGTTACTTGGAGAACCCTTTTTTTTTTCTCACACTCCACCTCCACTGCCTCATTTCTCAAGAGCTGTTGATGCAGTGGTGATTTCCAGCCTAAGCAGCAATGCCAGAACTTTAAGCAGGGTCTCTTGAGGGTAGTAAGCTTTTTATTATAGCCCGCTAGCATATTGAACCATTATGCCACCTTGAACATAAGTGCAAATAAGCACATGATGACAAAAATTACTTAAATTTCTGCCTAATTTATTAGCGAGGAAAGGGATAGCATATTGTTAAACGCTTTCTGAAATAACATTCCCTTTCTCCCCTAATCCCTCTTGATTTTTACAGGTCTGATCTTGACAACACCTGGAGAGAAGGACAAAGCGGAGTCCAAACGTGCAAAATTCTACAACGAGCTGTGGTTTGCAGTGTTGATGGTAGTTCTAGGTTTGATCCTCTTGGCTATTCTTCTCTCTTTAATTCTTCAAAGGAAAGTCCACAAGCAACCCTATGCACGAGACAGACCTCCTTTAGTTCCACTCCAGAAAAGAACATCACCAATGAGTGTGTATTCATCAGGTGAAACCCATCCGGTATGTTTTTTGTAAAATGCAGTGTTGTGTATCCACCATGCTATACTTTTATCTGCCCCTCAGAAAATACACACACAGTTTCTATTCCTCCTTCCACTATTGTGTTGCACTCTTGGTTACCAAATGAAGGCTGTTCAGTGTATGAGAAGGGCTGTCTGGTGTACCTGTGTGGGCACAGAGAACCAGGGCACAGGTGCTTAGTCCAAAAAAAAGCCCTACGGTACCTGGTGGGCAGGCCATGAAATGCTTCTGATGCCTAAGATAAACTGTGGATCTGGAGTCACAGGAAACACAAAGCCACTGATGTCACCTGATTTTAGGTGACATCTGCAATAGAGCTGAAAAGCTCTGGGCGGGCTGTGAGAAGGTAGGTGATAAAATGTGCTTTTTCAGAAGAACCCTTCATGTGTTCCCAACTATCTGTTGTGGCTGGCTAACCAGGATCAGTCTGACAATCTTTGTCAGGTATCCATGAAATGTGGCTGCAAAAAGCAGGACTTAGGGAGAGCCTGTATTTCTTTCTAGTAACCACCCACCATCCAGCTGGACTGCTCTAGGATGAGCTGCATGCCAGGAAGGTTTGAGGGAGAGTGAGTGCAACCAGGACAAAGTTAGGGACCTTCACAAAATCTGTGTGTGCATCTGTGCACATAGAGCCAGTGGGACCACCAGCGAGGTGGGAGGAGGACTGCTGGGGAGTGATAAAGAGGAAGGCTTTGTATCATTTTTATTGTGATGTTATAATTCTGAAAAAATAATTGATAAAGAACCTGTTCCACCATGTGGCAGAGTAGTATTGCTATCCTACCCTTTGAAGAAAAGCAAGACAAAGGGAATATGGCAGTTGTTATGAGACTGAGAATGGAAGCAGCAGTGCCTTTCATTTCCGTGCCTCTTCCCAGGCACAGGCCATGAGATGATTCTTCTTGTCACTTCTCAGCATCTTTTTCCTGTGAGCGCCATCAAGCAGGATAGTGACTCCTGCATCCTTCACGCATTCTGTTCCTTCTTGTCTCAGTGCCAAGAAGCTGCATCTGTGCCTCAACGAAGAAGCTCTTGGAAACAATGGCATTTCCAGTGTGCCCCTTCCCCTGGCAAAGGCTAAGAGCATAAGAAACTTCTTTTCTTTTTGGTCTCATGGTTTTGATTCCTTTTCCTCTACAGTCTGTCATGTTGTCTTGTTCCTCTTGACTTTAAAATGTCTTTGCTGCCGGCATGTTTGCACAATTCCTTTTCATGCTCCTCCCCTTCTTTTCTTTCTTTTTTCTTTTTTCTTTTTCCAGAAGCTCATGGACTTAATACAAAGGAAGATTCTACAGTGTATCAGATCAAGGACTGAATCTGAGAAGTTAGGACAGAGTTACTGCAAAGTGGCAAAATCGGTTCTGTTTTACAAGTGCTAGTGAGGTCACATGGCAAGCCATGCAGGCTGCCCGCATGGTACTTGATGACCAGTTAAAAGTTAAATAGCGCCTCATCTTTGCCAGTTTCCCTACTCCCCCACATCCTATGACATTGCTCTCCCTCACAGACCTGCTGCTAATTCACACCCTCCATAAGGAACAGACTGCACCTGCATTGCACCTTGCCCCGCTCTAATGCTTTTCCTCCCTCTCTTTAATCTCAGTTTGAGACCATTGCTGACACATCTGATTCATCAAGCAGTGTCACTCTCAAAAGTTACACAACGCACTTTGAGGTAGAGTTGTTAGCTTGCAGAAGTGCAAGATGTGTGATGTGCCAGATGACCTAAAGAGCATGCACAAAGGCATCTTGCACTGCATGTTTCTCCTGGCGGGTGAATGTCTTTTCCCTGGTCATGATAACTGCAAAAGGAAGTCTGCTAACACCTCCTTGCTGTGCCAGTCTGGGCTATCATTCTGGTGGTCAAAAAGCTTTGGACCTCTGCCTGTTGGTTTTTTGTTTTGTTTTGTTTTGTTTTTTAAATAGGGCAAAGAAAAAAAAGGAAAGTCCTGTTGTACAGGGCTGCTTTTTTTTTTTTTTTCCTCCTTTTTAGTGATATGATTGTCGTACAATGGGGAAAGGTCTTTTTTTTTTCCTTCTGTTTATAATTGTGCATGACTTTTGAAGAATGGATTTCTCTGTTCTCTTCCACTCCTGCTTTGTTTTTTCTCAGATAGTGTTTAAGACCATACACTTTATTTTGATTTATTAGTTTGTGTCTTTCTCATAGGGGCTGGCAGATACAAAAATTCCAGGAGCTGGTTCTCCCATGAACAACCGCTGTGTCCGTATCACATCTGGGATGAGAAGACCAAGTCACAGCCAGCTGAATCACACATATTCCCAAGCCTCTCTCCATCGTAGTGTCAGCCAGCTGCTCGACCTGTACGACAAAAAATCTCTTGTTGAAGAATCACCTTGGGATGCCATTATGCGCAATCATCGCACTACTGGTCGTGGCTTGGTAAGGACTCCCGTTCCTCTCCGGTGCTGTTGAGCGTCAGCTGCTAGCGAGTTGTCTGTTCTGTTAAAATCATGAAAAGATCTAAATATCAGAAGCTACTGGAGAAACAGCCAAAAGACCTAGAAGGACATGGTCAGAGATTAGATCCTCAAAATCCTTCCTGCCTGCTGTTCTCTTCTGGAGCCGTAGGTGATCACACACTGCTCTTACAGGATGTGAGGGGTCCACATGCATCTGTCTGTGGTTTTCATTGAGCCAATAACTCCATGGTGCACAAGGGATATGCACCTCGAATAATACCCTTCTATTTAGTCAACTCATAGGCTTTTCTTTCCATGCATTTCAGCAAATGTACATGTGTGATGAGGGATGTCTTGGCATCCTTCACATGTTCAGTGCCAGAAGCAGGAGCTTGTGTTCTAGCCAATCCTGTTCTGTGACCTCAGGCTCAGTTGCTGACAGGACCTGCTCTCTGTCCCTCTGCTCATTCACAATGCAGAGATCACATGAATGCTCAGGTCTTTTGGCATTTGTGACCAATGACTTCAAACTCAGCCCCCATTGGACTAGAAGGAGGTTGCAGGGGCAGGCAGACTATCTGAATATAGGAGAGGGCAGGATTGGCCAGCGTCGCCAACATGGACCTGAGCACACAGACACAAGAAATTATGATTCTCGGGTCAAGGACTGTGGCAACTTCATTTCCTCTTTGTCATGAGGAAATGGGCTTTTTAACCTCCACCCCAGGTGCAGATGTGGGGAAGGGGTTTGGTCCCAGAAGTAGCTGAGCAGTTCCTAAACAAGGGGACAGATGCAGGTGAAGGGTATGTGAGGTAGTAACAAAATCAGATGGAGTGTGCAGTTATCATTGAGTGGATCTTGTCCAAAATGCAAAGTAAGCTGGCAAACAGCGATCTGGCACATAAATCCAGGCAGCTTCCTTGGGCTTTCTTTCACCTTCAGTACACAGCTAAAGGGCTGGCAGGTATAGGCATGCCCCGGTACAGTGGTGTCGCTGCCATTGCTGCCACCGTTGAACCAAGGAAGCTGACAGGGCTTAAGTAAGAAGATAGCATACTTAGCTCTAGGCAAAACCCCTACAGGTACAGGTTAAGCTTCCAGCCCCCTCTGCAGCTTACAGGTTCCTGAGTCAGCAGTATTGTGACAACCTTCAGTCATTTTCCCAGAGCTATCACAGTCATATTAATTCCCTGGGGACAAACAGCCTACACACTGGGTGTATCTCTAGCTGATCTCATTAGCCAAAGAACTGCTAAGAGGGGAAGCTCTTGCTCTATTTGCTTATATTGTGCTAACACCATGATTTGGTTTAGCTTGCAAACCCCTCACACGTGCTGGATGTTGCTATGTTAGAACTAGTTTATACAGTAGTCCAATGAGCATCAGAAGTGGTGGAAGCAGAACACAAAACTTCATCTCACTTTTGGTGGCAAACAGCATGAGCTCAGCTGCTTTTTAAAATCAGTGGCTATACCTACAAAGCCAGGCTCTTCTGTCTGCCCTCTGTACATTCCTTTGCATTTCCCTGAACCTGTCTCTGCTCAGCTACTCTGTTGCAGACAAACCTGCAATGCTTTTCACCCAGTTCTTACTGCACTCAGCAGCTGAGGCCTGTCAGCGAGTTTTGTTCAGCCCTTTGTCCATCTTTGCAAATTAATAATACTGAATGGTTGAGGTAGCCCAGGACACATACCTGCAGTAACACTGCTGGCGATCTCTTTATGCTATGGAAACAGTTTATTTCTCTTGAGCTTTCAACTTTCTATGAATGAACATAAATGCAATTGGAAGAAGTTCAGACCCTCCTTTAGAAGCTTGAAGAACAAAATCTTACCTAAAGAACAGGTGATGTGGTTGTTATACCAAAAAAAAAAGTAAACATGTATTCTTTTTCTTTTAATCTCTTCAGTTCCACATCACACTAACAAACACTATTTTACTTATCATTTGTCAGATACACATCTTTTTTTTTTTGAACTCATTGCTTACTATGACAATCTGCTTGGTTTCAATTTGGGTACCTGAATGCTTTAGGTTTTACCTCATGCTGGGAGGAATGGGAAAACATGTGGAGAGGTAGAAATGCACTTATTTATCTATTTCGGAACCATTTTTAGTGGGTGGGAGGAAAGAGAAACAAAAAGAATTGCCTTTAGTCTGGTACATGGCTTTGGCTCACATGCCTTTTTTCTCTCCCCCCTCCTAACAGTATGTAGATGAAGATGATCTTGTCAATGTCATCAAAGGCTTCAGCACAGTCACCAAGGAGCACACCACATTCACAGACACCCACCTCTGAAGAACACAACCACCTTCTCGAGAAAATGGAAAGTGGGTAACTTGCCAAAAGCAGCCTGCATGGCCTTTGGGGAAGGGAGCAGGGCTGCTGTTTCCCCACCCCATGTCCACTAGTTCAAAGATAAAACTGTTTATTGGGAGGGGAGGGGGGTGGGGTGTAATTTGGCCTTTTTTTTTTCTCCATCATCTCTTTAACTGTATGGTAAAAAAATGTGTGTTAGCACTCACACCTCAGAAAGGTTAAGAGAATAGTTTGAAAATCCCTAAGTCACAAAGCAGTATGAGTAGTACGAGAGGTTCTCACCTTTGTCTCTCATCCAACTTTCACAGTTAAGAAGGGTTGTGGGGGCAGGATGGGGGCAGCATGTTTGGCAAGGAAGTTTTTTTACCTATCAAAAAAATGTGGTTAAAAGGGGTCCTTGTGGCAGGAGAGCCATGTCTTTTCCTAGCTTGAGAAAGCTCCGCCACACAATTGTGTTCATGCACAAGTGAATAAACAGCAAATGAAGGAATTATTACAGAGTTGCTTTAACCTTTGTGTTCTCTCCCTGTCTTCCCCACCCTCTTGGCTCAAAAAAAGCGCCATTAATTAATGCTTAAATTCAAGCATGCTTTTACAGAGGTAGAAAACCTCCTAACCCACTCCCTATTAAACACTTGCTGTCACAGCCTTCCCTTTTGCTTATGTATTACTAATCTACAGGCAATAAAAATTTGTTCACCACCCACAGTAAACTAGCAGACAGCAAGCAACCAGCGCAACACAGGTAGGAAATATCATGTCAAGGCACTTGTAATTGAGAATTATTATACCATGACAGTAAACCTACTCCCATATTCATCTCTGTCCTTTTTCCAGAGAAAGTGACAAGAAAGCCCTCAAGAGACTGCCAGTCTGTGTATTCTGCCAAGCATATTTTTATGCATGCTCTCAGTCACAATCAGCAAAACCCATCATCTGATACCACACATTTTTCAGAAAGCACAAGCAACACTCCTCTGGCAATTTATTTGGACTAAGAGGCAAAATAATATGCTATTTTCAATAGCTTCCTCTTTAACCTGCACAAAACATTTCAGATTTCAGACAGCAGCATACAGAGCAAGGATCCCATTTGTAACACAAGACTACAGGGGCAGCTCTGTGACTTAGGCAAAATCCAGTCAAGACAGCAACAGCTCTGTAGAGCAATGCGTGGCTGCGTCTAAAAGGCATCTTCCACTAAGCAACCAAGCATTCCTTTACCACCTTCCCTTCCCCCAAAACAAAAATAATCACAACATATCACATGCCTGACCACGTTTACGCAAGAATGTACAACAATATTTTGGACCAAGTACCGTGCTACATTTTGGAGCATTACACAAAGCCACACATTGATGTGGACGACTCTTCAAAGGTTTGGCAGCAGCCAGGTACCTTCTTATAACCTTGTAATTTTCATTCTGGGTATCAGAACAAAGTCCCATTCAAGAGACAACCCACAACATGTAATGTTATGCCTGCTACCAGCCAGAGGGCACTTCATCTTTGCCACCAGTCACATTTTCACAAGCCGTAGTCTTGACAAGATGAGTCGTTCTTCCGGTGACGTGGTGAAGCAGCTGTCTTCGTAGGTGATGGAGAAGCTGCACCAGGTAATTCAGGCCCACTTTCAGCAAGGACCGGTGCAGAGGCCAGGAGAGGCACTTTCTTCCTTCCCAGGAAGACAGTTCCTTCAAACCCCATCTTCTTTTTGCTTTCTGCTTTGGCTTCACTCTCCTCTTCTGGTCCTCTTCTTTTGAGATCCAGAGAACTCTCTGGCAGACGGTGAACGTCCGTACTGCAACACGCACCCGCATCTGTCACCCCTGTGCCCGTGCCTCGCGCTTCCAGTGCTGTCGCCAGGACGGCCTTTCTCTCAGCTGCACTGCCCTCAGCTGTTGCCCTCCTGGCCTCTGTCTGGCTTAAATTGCCATTTGCCGCAGCTGACTTTTCTGTTGGGCTTTTGTTGGGTAAGTTAAAAGCCTGGAAGTCCCGGTAACTGTGAAAGCTCTCGGTCCGCCTTGCTCTTGCCAACAAGGGGCTTTCTCTGTATGGCCGCACAGAACCATATGTGGCTGCTTCATGAATTGTTTCATGGTGCTGCAATTGGAGGCTTCAAAAAGAAAACACAACCAAGGACGAGAAGAGCAGATGTTAGGCAGAGAGCAGTCAGTTCTTCTTGCACACTCTCCTCCCACTCACCATTGCAACTCCCACTGAAATAGGAATATACTCATCACAACCCCCCCCCACGGGTTTCCAGACCACTTCAGATTCTCACAGGATACCTTAATCTACACACACATAAACCAACAGAAATTGAGGAGTGTGTGTGTGTAGTTCAAGACACTCAGGGCATGGATTCAGGAGCTCTGCTACAGCATTCAGGGTACCAACCCCCCCTTTGCCTACCTGAAGGGTAAAACCTTTGGTGTATGGAGCCGGTGCCACCCTTGGTGACTTACCTGGAATTAGATTCCCGAAGCCGGTTTGGCTGAACAACTGAGGTGGCAGGACTGATGTTGGGTGTGGCACAACGAGACGTACTCAAGTCACACTGGTCAAGCAACTTGAGCAGCTCTTCCTCTGTGGGGCCGCCAACATCTGAAAGAGACAGCTCTTAGTGCCCAAGTCCACTTACCATAGCCATGTGAGGACAGAACAACCACACCACAGTCCTGCCATAACACAACTGACCTTTGTCTTCATTCTTATTAACCATGTCCATAGCTGTGGTCAGGTCCCACATCTGGATGCTGCCATTTGAGTGCCCAGTGAAGAGGTAGCGGCGTGGCCGAGAGCCCATTCTGCTGGATCCTTCACATTCTCGCACAGTAAACGATGAGATGGTAGTGCAGTCAACTGCCTGGATCTCACAGATCCTATGGGAAGAGAAACCCCAAGTTACCAAAACAATCGCACCTGGCAGATTAGGCTAGTAAAGTCAGTACTGTTTTGATTTTCTGAGAAGGCACCAAACCTTTCTTCCAGATGAAACTCCTTCCCCTGTGTGACTGGCACGCTGCTCAGCTGCAGACAGTACCTTCCCCCCCAATCCATCTGCAGCCTTACAACTTGTTTATTTTTCTTAGGGAACCCCCACATATTCAATGTCCATTTTCAGTTTGCGATGATTAGGAGCCTAAGGCTCTCACAAAAATGACTGCAACTAGCCCCTTCATATGCTAGGCACTCTAGGAAACTAATCCACAAAACCAGTACACCTAACCATATAAAATATATGCAAAAAATATCAAAGGATGATAAATCCAAGGTTATCTATACAGGTAACTTTTGTCTTATGACAAATGCAATACCACTTGACATGGCAGATCTCCCTTGCTTTTTTCCTTTATTTTAGAACCTTATGTGGGAAGAGGAAAAGTACTCCCAAAACTAAGCTGCTAAGCCAGACTCCACACCAGAACCTCACATATTCTGAGTAATTTGTTTTATTGTCCCCTTGTATTGAGCTTTTTACCCAAGAAGTTCCAAAGTAAGTAATCTATTAAAACACTCCACTACATAAAAATCTAGTCTGAAGAAAGAAAAAAAGAAAAAAAAGTACATCAGTAATCCTCAAATCAGATGCCAACAGTATTAAGGCATCAACATTTGATTTTGAATCAATCCAGATTCAAAGTTATTAGGCAAGAGATGCAAGAATAGTAAGAAACACAGAACTGAGATGCACCATCTTTTCTGATTTCTTGCCATTTTCCTAGCCTAACGGGAAGAAAAGCAGCTGTGGTTATTTGGCAACTTTTTTTTACTACATAGGCAACAACATAGTAGAATATCATGAAGTCAAGCCTAAGTAAGTAATTGTATAGCTGACCTAAAAGACAGTCTCCCAGTTATAAAGGTTCTAATATCCTTAGACGATTGCAAAGGAAGATAAAAACTGCTTCCCTGTCTACTTTTGTGAGCAGCTTAATCCCTGCCACCAGCAAATTCAGCATTAGTTTTGAAATGTAATGTTAGCATGGTACCACGGCTGAGTTACGGATTCTGTAGAGGCACACAGGTGAGCCATCATGAAGTGAGTCTCTGATACCACATTTATCAAAATGCTATTTGGCTTCTAGGTTAGAGTAGAACATTACGTACAGTTCTGTTACTAACACACAGAGTTCAGCCAGAGCTGCCAAGCACACTACAAGCTTGCTAAGTGCAACTGCATGCACCCCCAAGGGATGGGAGACCCCACCACCTGAACAGTCCGGCTCCTTTCCCACTTAAAACCCTGAACATGGAGGTACCTTTTCCCAGTTGAAGACAGCCTTACAAACAGCTTATTAGTGATGGGAACAACTTTTTGGATAAACACCTGTTGATCATCACGTTCACCAAAGGGTCCTAGAGAAAAAAAGATCACTTTTTTGTTTGTGTTTGCTTCAATGCCCTCACCCTCTTCCCCACACAGTCCTGAAGACCCAAACTCATATTAGTAAGACCACATCAGGACCAGGGAGCCAAAGATGACTAACAGCTACAAAAAGCCATCCAGTAGTTAGAAGTCTCTACAGATACAAATCTTTTTTGTTCTTTTGTTTTAAAGGAGGCCATTTTTTTTAAGTTTTCTTCATGTTCCTGGAGGCATTACTGTCAGTACAAACCCTGCATTAGCCCTCTAGTTAAACAACAAGTACTTTCTTATTTTGCAGCTCTGAGATGTCTAAAGGCTTAATCAGATTCTTGCCATAGTACTGACCCCACCCTGTGTTCATGAGGCACCCTATTCATCAAAGGTTTCAAGACTCAGACCACAGAGGAATCTAGACTACCTGTCTACCCATGTTTACAGACATGCATTCCTTCGGTATCTTGCTATAGCAATGTGCGAGCACCATTTGCCTCTGCAATTTCAAGGCTTCAGTAAACTTTGTCACAACTTCAAATTCATGTTAACATTTTCCACATGTGCAGCTTTTAACCCCAACTGAACAGTGAACTGGAATCTGAAGTAGACCCAAACCTTGCTATGCTCATCTGCTTTAATATAGTCTCCTGTACTTTCTGTCATTCTCTAGTTAAACCAATAGTGAAATGCAACATCAGTTTGCTCAAGGAAGAGGTGTTGTACCTACGTTCAAAAGTTTTTTCTCACCTTCAGAGTAAGCCCTTTAAGTGTACTCACTCTCTACAGCCTAAATAGTGAGTATTTCCAGAGGAATCTTACAGATCCCTGCCATCCTTCCAAGGGGAGAGCAGTATATAAGAGCTTACACCCATCAGGTTATATGGTTGAAGGTTTGTTAAAGCTTTATGAGACCAGTGAATGTACAGGCTCAGCACAGCGCATTTGAAAGACATCCTACCAATGTCATTTCCAGAACAGTAACTGCCATGACTCTCTGCTTCCTCCAGGGATAAGATTTTGAATGATGCAAGAGGTGTGGAGCCTGGCTGAGTTGAAATCATGCCCCGGAACCGAGTCACAGTCCATGTCCTTACATGGTTGTTATCAGCACAAACTAGGAAGAAAAGGAAGTACAATAACATTTATAAGGGATGATAAATTTTGAGATAAACTTCTCTAATGATTTCTATATGATAGTTTTTCAAGACCGAGTGATTAAGCAGATCTTAGTCACATGACATCTCCAGATAATTACAGAACAATCTACAAATTGTTGCTGATGCCCTGTTTTCTATTAGTTTGGTCTCTTCCCTCAGAAATTTGAGCAGCAAACTGAGGCATGTAGAACACAACATTAAGGTCTGAGTCAGCACCAGCAGCCTACAGCACACTTTTGTGCAGATGCTAGGACAAGAGACGTCATGAGAGCAGCCTGGCAGCATAACCCTCATCACACAATAGTGCTCTTTATTTGATTCATCAGTTACTCAGGTTTGGGTTTTTTTTTTTGTGGTTTGGTTTTGGTTTTGGTTTTTTAAACACACACATGTGCACTTTCCTGGGACTGAGGTTTTAGTACCAAGTTGCAGGGGAACAGATGACCTCTGGGCTGTTTGTTTGCAGTATAATTAGACACCTCGTTTTCTGTTCCTTTTAAAAAAAATATTAGGATAGCAGCTGAAAGTAAATCTGTTCTCTGCCATGCCCTGGTTGCTAGATTCTGGGTGAAACAGATTCTTACAGAGGAAGGAGCAACTGCATCTTCCCTGAAAGTAAGACACTTTCTTGAGCATCAGACAGGACAAACAGGATAGCACAACAAACACTGTGAGACTGCTGAGAAAAAACACAAAAAGTCCTCTGAAGCCACAGGAAGGCTTTTTCTAGGGCCCAAGAGGAGATGGTGCACATTTTGCTGCAACCTAGAAAGCTCCTGAAAGGCCGTTAAAAGAAGACAAGTCCTATGGGTCCTGCCCACAACAATAAGGCCTTTTATTTCCACAAATGGCAACCTTGGAATAAGACACAAATGAAGAAGTTAGTTGTTCCAGTACCTGGTCAAATAAAGCCTATGCCTGTTAACTGCTACAGGCTTTGAAGAATGTTTACTTTAAGAAAGAGGATCCAAGCTAATCTAGCCCCTCCCCCACCCCAAAATCTGTCCAACTCATTTCTTTCACATGTGGACACAAAGCAAGTTAAAAAGCAATGCATACAAATACTTCATTGGTCAGGAGAAGAGAAGAACCGCCAATACAAACTTGTGCAGAGAAAAGAAGATTACCTGACACAAGGTGTTTCTCTGAAAGCATGATCTTTGTTACAGGACTTCGATGAACTGTGAAGGTCTGGAAGAGCTGAGGCCCAGACCCAACTGTTTCAGGGTGCTGTACAATCACCCTCACTGCTCCAGAGCTGGTGCCATATGCAATCTCAATCCAATTGCCACTTACACCTAAAGCAAAAACAACAGTTGTTCCCTTCAGGAATTAAAGCTTGTCTTACTGGGACCAGGAAAAGAAGCAGTAGAAAACAGTATTTCCAAGCTTCCACAATTAGATATTTATTTTAAATGCTATTTACTCATTTTCCCATGAACAGTGTTTTGCCACTAAAAAAAACCCAAAGTTTTTGTTCAATTCCACACTATTCTTCAACACTGTCTCAACAATAGCATTCTCTTACATTATCTCCTCCCCCCGGAAGTGAAAGAAGAGATGGATAGTCATACGATCAGATATTTAGGCACTCCTCACAGTGATGTGTTCAATACATGCCACACACTGTTTATTTTTCCGCCTTAGTAGGAGGAAAATGGGAAGACAAGGCAAGAGCAGGAAAGACTATAGTTAAAAAGATCACTGTGGTATCAGTATAGGTATGTGAATAACCCATTTCTCCCAGTTGGGTTTTTTTTGAGGGGTTTTGCTTTAAATGATTTTTAGTATACTGGTTATAAGGTTAGATGCAGCAGCAAGGTTTTCTCCCTCCCAGTTCAGCACAAACTATTTCAGTGAATACAATTCCTAAACTAAGTGCCTATCTTGTGTAAAAGGCTTAAAACCAGCAAAGGTACATTATGCACAAGCATTAATATACGATGTGTTATGTTATTACAAAGCATATGCACGTATACATATAAGTACAGGTACCTATTTATATATAATGTACAGATGTAAGGGAAACAGTTATGCCTAGAGTTCCTCATTCATTTGAAGATGATTAAATGAAGAAAAAGGGCTACCTTGTCTGCTTTAGCCCTGCTATGCAGCAGTAGAAAAAGTCCATTTAGAAAAAATAAAAACCCGTATCTGTAACAGACTCTCACTGAAGAGACAGTGATAGAATACTAACTTGTTTTAGGCGTGAGGTAGACACTAAGCGCTGTTATAGCATCATTGGAGGGATCGTGGTACAATTCTGTCACTAGAAGATCATTGTCTTTCATTCGCAATGGGAACTTCTGCATGTCTGTAGGGAAGAAACATTTTTGTTTACTACTCTAACTAGACAGTTGTTTTCATGCTACTTAGACCAAAGAGTTTAAGAACAAAGCTGCTCAGTACCCTCCTTTTCATCCCACCATGCTCCCAGTTCTTACCTATATAGTAGATAGAACCGTTGTTACAGCCCAGCAGCAGAAAAGACCCAGCAGTATCATAGCTTGTGATAGGAACAACATCTTGAACCTAGTGGAAACAGAAAGGGAAAAAATAAAAATACACAAAACAAGAAGTTAGGCTGCTATTTTCTCAGTTTTCAGACCTTTTTGGTACATTCTGTGGAAGAATACCAGAGTTTGGTACTGGTCTGAAGCTGTTGTGCACGCACTCTCACATACAGTGGCATTCTTCAAGCACTGCTAGCAGATCACATTCCTCTCCCAAACCAGATCTTAAGATAGGGATTTCAGCAGAAGCATGCAGACAAGTTAGCACAAGTGCTCTGGAAGATCCTTCTCCATGTGAAGGCACAAAGCTTAGAGTGTTGCAGCTAAATCACATCTTCAAAAAAGATTTTTTTTTCCAATATGCAAAATGATTGTACTTCCCACTTTCTGTCCTATTCCTTCTTCCCTTTCTGGCAACTCCTTAGGAGGTTGCTGGGCAAAGGAACTAGATGTTGCCTCTCAATGCCTTCCTTTACCCCAAGTTCTTGTGTCTCTCCACCAGCCTCTATGAAGATCTCAGCCTCTAGCACACATATAATAAGGGGGAAAAAATTCTTGTTCCATTACAGTGTCCCACTATACATCCACACCAAGTAAACTGGAAGGCAGCCCCATCATATTTTACTTAATGGTCTACAACTTAAGGTGAGGGATTAAGAATGCCCTCTAGGATGAAAAGGAATGCTTATCTCATCACACGGGACAGAGACCTCAAGCAAAGAAAAAGTTTAGCTTATCTAAGGTATGATTCCCTATCTCAAGCAATTCTTTTTTGCTTCAGCCCTGAGGGAGAAAAAGCCAAAAGCCATTTTTTCCAGAGCACTCAAACACGCACAAAGTCACAGCATTTTCCCTGTACTCCATATTTTTCAGTCAGTCCACTTAATGGACACTGAATACTAATTAATGGAAATTTCAGCTTAGGTTCTGATTTCTCTCTGACCAGCAGTATCCTTCTGATTGCTTCAGAGATTTCCAAAATTATTTGCAAGACACCCACCATATGTGTTGGATAAAAGCAAAACAAACCAAATAAACTTCCCTGCACCCCCAAAAGCTATCACTCTAAGCCAGTACTCATTCCTAACTTAAGGACAGTCTGTAAGGCCCTAAAATATATTCTAAGCCTATCACTTAGCCTTACAGAGAAGGCTGCAACATAAATATAGCTTCTGCATATTTTCCTGAAGCACTTCCCCTCCTTTCTCTGTTTAAGAAACTATGCCTCTCACTTATGCTCACCCATAATTCAGCAGAGATCCAATGCTAAAAATACACTGTTCTTGGAAAGCACTTGGATTTTCCCTGTATAACTGATGGCTGAATGACCTGGAGAAGGATCCTTTCCAATTACTGAAAAGAATTGCTATTCTTGATCTCAAAGTACTTTTTTAGATACAGCTTTTTAAGTACCCTACCCTCCTCGCAGTCAAATCCATACTACCCCTAATTAAATAAGGCATCTAACAATCTGGGCCATGGAATTTGATTTCCAAAGATATTTAAAGTAGTCTGGAAAAAAATGTAAGTAGTACAAGAACAGAAAGGCAAGAAACTATTTACAGTGTCTCAGCATCTAAGAGTATGGGTCAAGGTGCAGTGTGTTCACTGGTTCTGTGGACCAAAGGTGTATACAGAAGCTCTCCCATCTGCAAAAAGTTTACAAAACTAATGAAGGTAGAGGCAACCCATCAACAGATATACCACTTCACTCATCACTTTGCAGAAGACATTAACAACCGCAAGGAGAGGTCTGAGCAAATGGATCCACAATGCTGCCGACAGCAGAGATTGACTGACTGGGTCAGAGAGATCACACAAAACAAGGAGTCCTTTCTTAGGCAGCAGAGATAGGAACACCAGAGGTGATTCAGCAGTTGCACCTGCCAAAATGTGAACTTTCATTAGGAAACAGAGCAACACTACACAACAGTCACTGGTACAACATGGCCAGTGAAAATCCTCACTTCACAGACTAAGTTCTTCTGTCACATACCATTTCTTTATGTTACCTCTTATTCTGTAACACTAAATATTTTGCTTCCTTTAAGTCTCTTATAGTAAGAATTTAATTACTGATGCATCTAGCCCTTACAACCTCCTCTTCTTGTTGCATGCAACTGAAACACTGCCAGAGGAGTAAGTACCAGGGAAATCACCTCAGCTAGTCTGCTCAAATCTCCAAAATGGGAAGAAGAGGCAAGAACCAATTAGGGATAGAGGTCAGAGGTCAGGGTGTAACACATCAAATATGAAAGTGACAGTGTAAGCAATAAGCCTCCTTGAAGTAGAGCTTAGAAACACATCAGGAAAGAAAGCCTGAAAGGAAACAAAGTTCTTGGTCTGAAATGGGGCAATGGCAAATTCTGTTCCTCAAAACCTCTCTCATTGCAGCAAGTATGATTACATCTTAACTCCAGAGCTATGGACAACTCATGGAAAACAGTTACACAGATATTATGTATTCTCATGAATGTGAAGATCAGAGATACAACCCTACCACTTCAGTCTTTATGGGGTTCTTCAAGAAGAACTGGTTCTAAAGGGAGATAAAGATCTATAGGAAGATTTATTTGTTTTTCTCCTTACTAATAAAAGAGCCTGAGATGCAGAAAGCACCTTGAAACTGGTTGGATTCGGGGTTTGGTTCCTATCTCTTTTTTTTTTTTTCTTCTCTTCTTTTAAGGGAGCTATTTTCATCCTCTAGGAAAAGAAAATAGAATTAGAAAGCAAAAAACCTTGGGTTTAGGGCATCCTGGGATATAAGCCCCTCAAAGATTCTTCTACTCTTCAGTAAGAAATGTTTTCACCAAAGGAATAGTCAGCCAGCCTAAGGAACTATTAATATGATCAGAAAGATTTCTGTGGCTCCCCCTGGAAACAAAGATGATGAATGGGACATCTATTTTTATTCCTTATGACTTGCTCCTTTAGAAAATATTGTCAAATGCCAGCTTGTCACATAGCATCGTCTCTTAACAGAAGATTTTGCAAGGCATCAATACAGCTTTAAATGTTTTGTTTAAATCAAGACCATAGTAACACGTCTGTGCCTGCTGCAGAAGCAGTGCTATCCCATGCTTGTTATCTGTGTTATTTGTTAGCAGTACTGTCACTTAAAGGTTGAATCAGAACTTAGTCAGCAAACACTGTAGCAAGCCTCAGGTCAGTTCTGCCTCTTGAGATTTGCAACGCAATTTGGGGATTTTTATTGCATCCAGGTTTTGTGCCACAAAGGCTGTGTTACAAGCTCTGTTATTCACATGAATGTTCGACTGTTTTCTCAGACTCACACAGACTCCAAGCATCTCTTTATTTAATATGCATTCTGACAACAGGAATAAAGTCAATGCAGCCAGAAGCATCCAGATGCAAGAGACATCTTTAAAGTATATCCATGTATATTTCTGCTGAAGAAGACTCTCCCATTGTAAAACAACTTGAGATCCTCAGATCTCAGACTGCCTTCTTAACTTGTTTTCTTTTTCTTTCAGATGGTGCAGAAACTGCTGTCACACATTCCCCATATTTTTTTTTATCTCCTGTGATCCCTGTGAATTTTTACAAAGTTAGTAATGCACAAAAAAGTTTAAATATACACACACTTGACATTTAGTACTCCAAATCACACCCTGTCCTTCAATTTGAAAGCCTAAAAAGCATGCTTGGTAGTATCACCAAACAATTCAACATTCTGCTCACAGGCACAATACTCAGATACCAAGATGGTAAACTGCATAACACAAGTCGGGACTGAAAATCCTGTGATAAGCATTTCACACTTGCCTTTAGATTATTTTATTCTCTTTTTACTAGAAAGATATACCAGCTCATTAAAAGTGTTGCAGAAAATTGAACTGAACGCACCTGCCAATGCTGAGTCACAGCATTCCACACTCCCACTTTCCCTGTATGGCTTGTAGCCACCAACTGGTTGCCAATGAAGAAGAGGGCATCTACAGGGACTCCAAGACTGAACACTCCTACAAAAAATGAAGAGTCTATGAAGCTCATCTAAAACAAAGAGAAAGAAACAGTAACAATGGAATCTCTCCACTACTATCACATCATGTTTATTACAGTAGCAAGTAAAGAACAGCCAAAACTGGGTTTGCAGTCTGCTAGGTAAGGTACCATTCCAGCAGCAAACTGGGCTCCATTAAATTAAATGGCAGTGTGATGTCATCTCTGCTGATACAATCATTACTTGGGAAGGAGAAAGGAGGCAAGAGAAGGAAGAAGAGCCCGTGCAAAACATGCATTCCTCATTTTTCTACAGCCATCAAGTTCTCAAACAGCTTTATACATCTTAAGGCATTAAAAAAATAAAAATCCTGTTACAGCAAGCAGGATATTTTTTTGGTTGTTTTGTGGTTTTTTTTTAATCTGTGACTACTGTCATTTAAGAAGCAGAAGTTTCATAGGTTTTGCTAGACAAATTTGTGCCATACTAGTTTGCAATGACCTTTTAAATATTACAAGTTCTCACCACTTTTTTTTTTTATTTTAAATCCAATCAAATAGACATGGTCTGAAAATATAATTTAGAAACTAAAGACAGCTGCAAGGCTTCATCCTTATTCTTGAGAAAAGACTGAATAACCCCAATGTGACACTACTTGAATACATTCAAACTTCTCTTTTAGCAGAAATACTGGAACCCAGAAAAATAATCAGCCTGCAAAAGTCTATTTCTTTTGGGGTTTTTTCTCATCTCCAGATCTTTAATTTTGGTTAAACCACAGTTCATGAGTAAAGAGTACAGGCAATTAAAAATTGAAGCTCTGTAAGGAAAAAGTTTCACCAGTCATCACACAGTATTCAAAATCTGGAAGGTAAGACTTACCAGCAAATGCTGGCCTTCCAAATAAAGCCAATGTGGCATCAAGAACATTTCACTTAATAAAAATCAAAACACTGCAGAACATGACAGGCACTAATGACTATGGTTATAGCAGACCTTAACATCTGAGCTCTTCCACAAAGTCTGTCCTCTTTTTAGAGCTTCCTAGTCTCATCATAGATCCAATATGAGTATTTCTAATTGAACTGCAAACCTAAGTAGCATACTACATTTTGTACTATTTATTGTACCATGTATTTAAAAGTTACAGCAAGCTAAAAAGGTCTAAGATCATTTCCAAGTTTGCCAGCTATAAAGTTTAGCAAACTCAGTTTGTAAGTAATTCCAGGCTAAGTTTTACTGCCTGGTAAGTACAAAAGCCATTACTACTGAGGATATCTTACACTACCAAGTGTCAAGCTTCACTCACAAGTTTCCTATTCCATACTTCTCGCTCTTACACATATTTATATTACTCCTCACTAATGTATTTTAACTGCAGCAGGCAGATGTCTTCAAAACAGGAGCACCCTACACCTCAAAATTTTCCCAACGTTGTTTTGGACAAATTCAAATGAACAGAGTGCCATTCCCAACCAAGAAGTAGCCCTCTGTTACACCCCAAGAAGGAATCTCAGGAAGCTCAATATATACTTATGTTTTAATTAGGATGTTAAATGGTTTTCCAGGGCACAGTACGATCATTCAATGCAGATAAGATTCAGCAGTACAGGGCACATGAAAAAGACAATAATAAAAAATCCACAGAAACAACTAGAATTGATTACTCTAGAGAAGGATGAGGTTCAAGGAAATCAAGGAAGACAGCTTGAATGGTCTGGAGGAATCTAAAGTGTCAGTCCTGCTTAGGCTCAACAGTCTTGAGACCCATCCACAGGGGAGACAATGCTATACGTAATGACAGGCTCTTGTCTTAAGGGTCCCTCTCAGTAAAATACTGCTTACAGCAGCAATCCAGCAGCAGCATGTTATGTAAGTAATATTGAAAGGAAAGAAAGCGCTCTGGGAGAGCTCTATCACAAAGATGCCAGCCCACACAATTTTCTGAGGATGGTGTCGCCAGGCTCCAACAACTGTTTGGAACAAGTAGTTTCTTTCACAAGATGACAGCAATGTACTAGATCTCTAACACAAAGCAGGACTGCAAGTATTTGCCCTACAAGGAAACAAGACACCTATATTCAAGTTATTACTATTAAAATAAAAGCATACTTCAGGTTTTTTAAACCAAACAGCATGACCTATTATTCAAAAGAGGAACATTCTGGTACATTCTAGTCAATGTTACTCAGTGTTTAAAGATTCAATCCTGTAGGCACTTTTTCTCTGATCTCCCCACCACCCCAAGTGGCATTTCCTTTGTTTCACAAAGTCACTTTAATGCAGTACAGCCTGTTTAGCAAAAGTGCTTGCTTCAGTTTTGTTGCCACATTCAGTCATAGTCTGAGTTATCAGAACCTTACAATACTGGCATATTTTAGTTTTTATTTGAAGTAAAATTCCACTTATGGTTTTTTGCATCTCGTTGCACTTAAATGCAAGATATTACTTCATGTATCTGATTGCAAATCCCAAAGTAACACAAGCGGATAAGTCAAACCAGAAAATGCAGGAGGAATGTAATAGCAGAGTGCTTAAGGCAATGCCTATCACAGGAGTACAGCTGTCATGCTAAGTCTGCCGTGCTTTTAAGATCTGGCCAATGGGAAGCTTAACAGGACGAAAGGCTTTTCAAGTACAGTATTTACTGCCTGTTTAACACAGGTATTTCATATTCAACTGTTAGACATTTATTTTTAAATACAATGGAACCTCAAAACGTGGTTTTGCTGACCATTATTATATACACAAACACTGAGTCACAAGTAAGACTAGTATACAGCTGCGTTATCTCATATAAGAACTTTGCCCTTCCCCATTTTCAAATCTGACTTGGTGTTTCCACTCATTCAAGCATGAAGCAACAGCCATTAACATAGCCAGAAATTGGTTGAGCATCTTTCAAGTAAGCTCTTCTTTTAAAGGTACATGGATCAAAACTTGAATTTGGTTATTTTGACTTTAATTAATGACCACATTAATTTTCATTACTTCACCTATGGAGATACATCTAATAACAAATTAACTCAGCATTACGTTTCAGAGAAAAGTGTCCACATGAGGAGACTGGTGTCATACTTTGTTAGCAGTATCCACTGCGAGGGGAAAGAGACATTACTGGCATAATAGTGGTTATTCAAACACCAGGGCCTAGGCTAGAGGAAGTTCCTAATACCATTCACTTCACTGCCTCACAAACTTGCCCTGTATTTGAAAAACAGTGAGTCAGACAAGCCACCAGATCAGTACCAAGGAATATTTACTTCTGAAAATGTCTTGTTGTTTCGAGAGCCTCCCTAATCGTGTGTCCTTCAGTGTCAAGGTGTACAAGCAGTAACTCCCGTATGTTTAGGGCAGTAGAATGTGCTTTTCCCCTGCCTAGACACCAAAGTTATAAAAAGAAGAAATTTTAATCTTCCAAATTCCATTTATGAACTACATTTGACAGAGATCTGAAATATTTTCATCATCTCCATGTAAAAATACGACTTTAATAAGACAAAGGAAAGAGAAGAATCTCTCAGTATCTGTAGCTTTCCATCTCTCAGAAACTTAGTTCCTTTATGCTATGGCCTAGATTCAAATGCAAATCCAGAAAAAAATTTAACTCTTAATTTGCATCTTCACACAAAAATTCAAACTGAACAGTATATTAGCATCTATTCAGTAAACAGATTACTTTTTTATTCTCTGTCTTTTTGATTTTGAGAATGGATTCCTCCAGCACGACAAAGAAGAAAGTCAATATAGGTTGCTTGTTTTGTCACTTTGTGAAAGTGAATACTGAACACTACAGATCATACATATCTCAAAATAAGGTCACAGATTTCTTTCTGGTTAAACACACACACACACACAAAAAAAAAAAAAAAAAACCCAAAAAAAAAAAAAAAAAAGCCCAGGCAATTATAGTTACCAATTTCACTGCCACTACCACCATCTTGAATGCTCCACAAGATTATGCTACTCTCCGAGGCAACTGCAACCATTTTATCCTTGTCTCCATGAGGTCCTCCAACCACCTTAGCGTTGAGAGCCACTCGCTCAATTGTCCAGTCCAGATAGGGACTCGTGAACACTTGCTGCCACCCAGAAGACTCTTTGATTCTGGAAAGGCAAAGGAGGTAGGAGAGGTTAGAGGTTCAGAAACAGACAACTCAGACTAAGCCTGAACAAACATGGATGATCCAGTCTTACAGGCTAAGCCACAAAACTTCAAATTCCAATTAAGCACTGTAGTCTACAAGAGCTGATTTTTTTTTTTTCCTGGAAGTCTGATACTGCATACATATTATTTCAGTGCTTTGCAGATACTAGAGCCCTGTGCTTGGCTTTTTCCTCATATAAGCACATCTAAGATAGAAGTTATAAAATGAAGCCAAAAGCTTGGGCTAGGCAAATCCTAGAGAATGAGGTTCAGCATAAGACTTTAGAAGAAATCTCTATTAATTTCCAGGGGCAAGGAATTTTATATATCATGTTAAACACCCAATCATGCTCTAGGATAAAGCTGTGCTATCTAGTTGCACTATCTGTTACAGTATACTGTAAACAGATAATACTGAATTGACTATAAGCTTTATTTTTAGGGAATCATTTGCTTGTGCAATTTTAAAGACTTACATGATGCCAGAAAAGCACAGTTTATCCAATTTAATTTCAGGCAATAATTTGCAACTGAGCTAAATCACACAAAATCTCAGCAGTCAAATTATATAAACGTTAACATGGAAAGCAGAAACCTATCTAGTATTCTTTGCCACTGTTGCCATTCTTTCACTTCAGCATTGCATCCTGCCTGGAGCTGAAGCACTACAGATCACTGTGCTCTACACAGACAGCATGCAGAAGCTGTAGTGAAGTGACTTAAAGAGGACCGCAACAGCCATAAGCCTTTGAATGCAACCAAGACCTTCTCACAACCTTTATTATCAAATTTTAAAAGACTTCTGTCATATTTCAAAGGAAAAAAAACCACAAACTATCTTTAGGATTCACTGTGTTTTGCTGTAGCTTTTTATTGAAATAATTAAATATTTAAATAGTAAGAATAAGAATAGTAAGAAAATCACAAAACTAAGTATCTGAATGTATTTAATTTCTTACTGCATGGAATTCACTGTCCAGTTCACTACAAATTACCACTTACTTTGAGAAGTGATTCTGGCTAAAATTCAGGTGTTGCCCTTACATTAAAATAGTACTCAGAAGAACCTTAACATCAATTGACTGCACCACATAAGCAAGATATATTTAAATCTGTGGGTAAAGGGAAGTAGTTTTAAGGGTATGCTGTCTCCCCAAACACTAGATATTCAAGGATGTCTGGGCAAATTCACCTGCCAAGCCATAAAAACTAGACAGGTATTAAGATACAGCAGACAGGCCAAAAAAATGTTTCTTAAAAGCTGTAAAAGAGCAGGATGGGGGAGGTAGAATGTCACCATTGTATTCCTAGAGTTCCTTCAAGCCCCTGAAGAAAAAAAAAAAATTCAAAACAAGACAAGACTGCTACCTTGAGTTGCTATGAAGTAAAGCAGCATTTTAAACTGGCATGTTGACCTGCGCCCTTTTTCAGCAACCATTCAAGTCTGACATGCTTCATCAAAAGCATCACTAATGACTTAAGTTCAATGGAAACAAGTATCATTAAATAGATTACCAAGCAGGAAAGAGGCAGAATATTTCACTTAAAGTGAACTAGCATCAATCCTTAGATAAGAGATGCTAGCTCATAACAGAGAAAATCCTGAGAAGATAATTGGCACAAAGACAATTGCAATTCGTTGCCTCTTCCTCCAGTCAGACCATATTAAGCATAATTGAAAACAAGACCATTAAGTTGAGCAAAAGGAGCCACATTTAGTACAAATTAAAGCAAAATAAATTGCAGTGGTGAACACAACAGACAAGTTAGATGTGATTAAGGTACAAAGTTTAAGCAAGTAAATCTGTATTCTGTATAGTGCAAAAGGCAGCAAACTATGGCTTCAGCTTGGCAGTAACCAGAAAGAAGCTGCTCACGTTAGATTCCTTACTCTCCCTTCTGCTTCTGAACCACACTCTAACAGCAGTGTTAGACTGGTTTTGGCAACAGCTCTTGTTAAAACATTATTTTTCATTGAAAAGACAGCCACCAATTAAATCAAGACTACCAGATCTGAACTAAAACCAGTAAAATGAAGGTGTTACTTATCTGATTTTACTGATCTTAAAAAAAAAAAAAAAAGCTGTTTTGTTTACAAGACATTGTAAAACATTTTTCAGCCATCCAGGTGAAGTAGCAAGTACTTAACAGTTCTACTAAGCCAAAAAACCTGAAGTTTAAGACAAGTTACATCAGTTATGTAGCAAAAATGCATTAACTCTTTCAAGTTGACACTCTTAACTTCCTACTGTATGGGTTTACAGACAGTCTGTGAAGAACTTTTTAAAAGAATCTTTCATTTTAAAGCCTGCTTTAAAACAGCCTTTTGAAGCAGTTAAATTGGAGTCCATTGCTTTTGGAACAGCATCAAGAACTGACATCAAAGCAGCAAAATTTGAGTTCCTATCAAGCAGTTTATTTGCATGAACAAAAGCAGCAACTCATTTATAGGAACAGACTGCATGCATGCGATCTACTGCAATTTCAGAAGAAAGCAATATTTTTAGACTCCTGTAACTTGACAAGCAACTATATTCATACCTGTAGCAAACAGCAAAATGGGCATAGGCAGCTACTATCCAATTGTGGTGGCCAGCTACTATTAGGACTTTCCGTGGGTCCACAGGAAATCCTACAAACAACAAAGCTCAAGTCAGTCAAGTGTTGTGTATTAGAAGATGAGCAGAGACATCTGTAATAGGATACAGCTCTCTGTTAGGATATGCAACAGAAACTTGGACAATGAAATTTCTCAAGAAACATTTTCAGCTAGATTCTGGTTAGCAGTATCACTCCTCACAATCCTGACAACCAGTACAAGTTCTTTCATGGGAGGAAGTCACTTCATCTTAGCCACTACAACGCAAAGCGTTCATAAGGAGAAAGAGGCGAGCACGCGCCTCAGTTTTACAGCCTGCCAAATGGGTTAAAATTTGAGGACTGCTTTCAAATAAGAAACAATGTTCCAATTTATAAAAATTCTTTCCAAATAGTTGGTGCAACCCTGTATTAATGTTCCAGACTATTAAACTGAAGTTTCCAGTATCTCAGAATACCTATAGTTCCTCTATTTACTATCTAGTGGAAGCACGCCTGTTTCTGATTTATAACTAAATTAGGTTTGTCAGAAGTGTTGGATGGCACTGGAAATCAGCGGTTATAGCACTTCCCTGTGTTTGCTCTCAGCGTTGATATGCTAAAGGACTGATGCCTAAAAGACTTCATCTTCTATCTCATTTTCCCCAAGACCCCCCTTTTTCAAACCTGCAGCAACTCACAAAGAAGAACCAGCAATTCATATCCAAGGTTTATTTTTCTATTACCTGGATACAGATTCACCTTACCATACTCTACATCTTCCTAACACTGCTACAATTTACATGATTATAGCAGAAATATGACACTTCTAACAGTATCATTTTGCTTGCAAAGTCAAAAGCTGAAAAATGACAGAATTCAAGCCTATCTTATTTACAGTTTTTATGGAAAGTATTCTATACAGGCAGACAACTGAAGACTACCTTTACTCTAAAGCCTCAACTCTTAAAGGGCAAGAGAGGCATGAAGAGCAAGAAAGAGAGGCAAGAGCTGGAAGGAGGTCCTTGTCACAGATCAAAGAGACACTTGTCTGTCTGGTTTTTATTATGGCTCTAGTACAGTGTAAGGCATTTGTCTAAGGGGCCATACTAAGATTGCATGAAGAACTTTGATTTGCCTTTCTCTCAACCTCATGTCTTGATTGTGCAGCAGCAAGACTTAAATATTGCATACACATAGTGTTTAAGTAAGTACTCGGCAATTTAAGATCAGGCAAACATAGAATAACAGACTGAAGCCAGAAATAGTTACTCAGTTTTTATTTCCCAGTGACAATCACCTTTGCAATTTGTTTTGGTTTTAAAACTGACATTCCTCACCTAGCCTGACTGTACCTTCCCCAGTACCAGCAAGCGTAGACTGGACACCACTTCCATGAATCTCGCTCTCGGAGCAGTTTTGACCAGTTCTAACATCAGTCGGTGGCCCAGCAGTATTATTTATTTTACGGTTGGGAATGCCTATAAAAGAAAATAGATGTTTTGTCCTACCCCATAAACTTTAGAAATATAACAGATAATCATTCACTTAGAAAATACAGAATTAATACTTGTGCATTTTGATCAAAAGTCTAATTCATCTGCTATAAGAATTGGGCAATATCATAGCACTGAAACAGAAAATGCTTTTGCTCTCTGCGTCGACATTCACAATTTAAGGAACTATCTTCAGAAAACTTGTTAACAATTGGCTACATATTCCCTAGACTTCAGGTTAACACATGAACCGTGTTCATCTCTACAGAGGAGTAAAACTCTAAGAAATACTCACTGTTAAGGAAAGCTCATTTGTGGTGATTTGTCATCTAAACATAGGGCACCTAAAGTACTGCACCTTCAGAAAGAAGAAAGCACTCCATGCTGGTAACATTTAAATGAAACCTACCTGAAGTACCTCTACTCTAGCCTATACCAAACACATCCTGCTTAGTATTAACATGCCACAACCCCCTGCCCAGTACTCTAAATATGCCACTTCATACAGCATATAGATAAAAGCCTTGGTTTTGAATGGGAATGATGTTTAATCTTTCCCCAGGAGAGCCCTCTCTGGACAGTTTGACAGCTAGGCTAACTACCCCAGTCAACTGCCCCCACAGACTAAAGCCGTAAGTGACTGCAAGGAACATCAGACCATGAATACAAAAATACCTGGAGGAGGCAGATAGCCATGAAAAAGGACACTGCCACAAGATGAGCGTTCCAGTTCTTCACATAATAGCAGTCTTCTCACTAAGGGGGAAAAAACAGGTATGACCACAGCTTTCACTTCCTAGGAAACATGACATTATTTCAAATAACCTTTTGTATCAATAAGTTTGAAAATCTTCAGGGTTACAACTGCCCATGACTTGTAAGTGGGTTATTACTACAGTAATAAATATGAGATGACCTCATATTAAAAAAAAAAAGTTACCTAAAGGAGTGATTCCATAGAATTCAGCTTCATGCCTGAGAACATTAATACTCACTCCCCTAGGGAAAGAAAAAATAAAAAAACCAACAAAAAAAAAATATCACAAGAACAAAGCGAGTCAATACCTTGAATATAAATATTTGCCTATAACTAGATATTACACAATGTGAACAAGCTACCTAACAGTTCAGAGAATTACTGTCAAATGCATTCAACATGTTGATGTTTGAGATATCAGTGATCTTCACATTAATTATTTTTTATTAAAATAAGTATAAAGAAAAAAATAATATATTAACAGAAGTAGTTTAAATTACAAGAATACACTAACAAAATATAATGCTACCATTTCTGCCTCCACCATGCCATACATACACTCTAGACATGGCCCCACATCTACCAGGGAGCTGACTCACATACTAGGCACCCAAGTGGATGAGTAAAACCGGACAATCTTCATTTGAAAAAGTTTTCTAGTACATCTGATCAGATTTATTTTCACGTGCTATAATTAGAACTTCTTACCGTAAGTCTAACTCCTTTGTTCGAAGAAAATTTAAAATGGGTGCAAACGCTGCTGGATCTCGATCAATAAATATCTGCAAGGAAAAAATTGCTGTACTTTAGCATTACTAGGAAGCGACTGTCAACTAAAATATTTTTTTTATGCTGAGCATGGAAAGAAGGAACTGAAGATAAGGCAGTCAGCAGAAAAACGTAACCCAAAGTTTTCAGACCTCTCCTTTGCTCTCATTGTTCTTCTACCATCCACTAATTCAACATTCTTAAGAGACATATATACAAATACTGTTGCAAGTAGATGGCACTTCATAAACATGTTCTTTACGTTCTAGAGCTTCCACAAAGGTCAGTGTGTACTCTCTATTATGTGTTCAGAATGCAGTAAATGTAGTAAGATCTCAAGATAAATTTAGACTTTTTTTTTAATTAGGTCAAATACTATTACAACTACCCTGTACTTTTAGCAAAGTACTTGTGTGCCTTACTATTACTCAACAGCAGTGTCATAACTACAGTTTCCCATTTAAGAATATCATATACACAGACTGAAATGGCCATTTTGCTATATATATATTGGCCAACAAAAGCTACATTACCATGTCAGGATTACTCAACTACATATGCAATAGCTTTCTAATGAAAATTACACTCCTCTCTGCAACACAGCAATTAGCAATATTTCTGTTCAAAGAAAGTACAGTTACTGTCTCTGCACTGTCTGTACAATGCAGAATGAGCACAAAAATGTGCACATTGTTCCAGTTTTGTTTATCTTGGAAGGAAGATGAGAATCAAGAAACACAGAGATGTCACCGATTTTCATGAAAGTTTAGACTGACTCAGGCAGCGTAACTCCCATTAGCACCCACAATGAATATTCTTTAGGAAAGAACCTAATGGAAAGCATAACATTAATGAATTATCAGTAAGTTTATTACTCACAGCACCAGTTTCATCCTTCAGCGTTGAAATTCTTCCACTCAGCAAACTGAAACACAGGAAATCTTCATTAGATGTCCTTCAGAAATGTATTAGTGCAAACACAAGGTAACAACTCTGTGTCTTGTTGGTTGCACTTTGGTAAAACAATGTAGCTGAGCAAAGAAAACTGCCTTGGTAAGGCAGAATGCTGGCATGGGCTGAAGTATCGCTCCCTGAACAAAGGAGCAGCGCTTGCACACCTAAGGACATGCTAAGAGCTACATCATAAAGACCTTCAGATTCACAAAGAAAACAGACACAAGGCCTCCTCGCCTGAAAGGATGGAAAAGTTCTCCCAGGCACCCAAGGGGTTGCATAGTTTGTTATGATCTAGTAAACCAGTAAAAGCTGCTGAAGTAAAAAGTAAGAGTAAACAATCCATTATGCAAAACTTACTGGGCAAGAACAGGGTGGATGAGTTATTCCACAATTTTACTTCAGAGTTTCTCTCCCATCAGATCAAAGTAGTTTTTCTCAAGATCCACAGAAAAAGCGACATCAAAACATCAGATAAGAAGCAAACTAAATGAACAGTTTTATTTCAAGACTCCACCTGAGTCTGGGTGACAAACTTTCAGAACAACATACTTAGTATATTTAGTGTTGAGAGATTGGGGAATAACATGGGACTTCCTCCTTGTGCCTTTCTTTTTATGCTTCAAAGGTAACGCTTCCCCGGCACTCCATTTATCTGAACATTTCAGTAAAATAGGAGCAGGTAATGCTGCCTGTCCATGTCAGCTGCCAGGCTTTTATTGAGATAGAAGTCCAAAGTACAAAAATTAAGTGTAAGGAAGCAAATTTTCCAGCCTTTAGGTCTTCTTCTATGTGTTTAGTATTAACTGGGGTTATAGAGGTACAGCACCTATAGCACAAAATTACTAAGGTACAAACAGTAAGCACCACAACCTACAGAAGTAGTAATGATAGTGACATAAAAGTTGGCAAAAGGATGTTGAATAATTCCTGAACCACAAGTTAAAACCCTCAAAACTTTGAGTTAACTCAGGGTACAGCTGTAGCTAAAAAAACATTAAAGGTATTGCTACTGTGTATGGTCAAAAAGATTACAAGTGGTAAATATAGCATTAGAGTCAGTGACGCCACCCCTTCCTGCAGATTTGGTGTCTTATTTCCACAATACCCCATGTAAAAAGTGACAACTCTTCAGCACATATAAGCTGTCATAGCATCATTCCAGAGGCACTTTGTACATCAGCTTATTTCAAATGAATCTGTCCCATTGCTTGAGATAAGGGAAAAAACATTAAGGAAAAAGGCCCCACTATTTACAGCGTAAATTGAGAACTAAGCATTTTTTTTTTTAATTACCATTAATTTGCCTTTGTTTAATGTGATGATATATTACAAATACCTGGAAAAAAAGGAGTCTGGAATCCACATCAGTGTTTGTCTTGAAGTGCTGAACCTACGAAATCAAAGTTACAACTTTAGAATCAGCTGTAAAATTTGAAGCTTTATCAAAATATTTTCACTTGTTCTACAAAGCTGATATCAAAAGGGATTGGGAGGTTTGAGAACATTTAAATGCCTGCACAGAATCAAAGAGGTTGCAGATTCTTTGTACAGATTGTCCTTAAGCATGAAGCAGCACTCTCCAGAGACCTCAAGAATGACATTCTTTCTATGTTTGTAACACACTGTCCCAAACATCCCACATTTTCTGCTTCTCGTACTTTGTCAACATTAACACTTGCAAAAAAACCCAAAACACACACAAAAAAGCAACTACTAAAAGATAAGTTTATTAACAGTGCACTACTGCTATTAACTTCTTGTTATCCTTACTTTTCGGGCTCAAAAGGTGCTACACTGTGCACTGCAAAAGACTACAGTACGATTCAAATTAATACCTTACGGTAACTTTGATTATTTGCCATTTTGCTATTCAGACCCTCTTAGAGGCCCAAGGTCCCAAAATAACAGTTAAAAGTAATAAATATTTACTCTGAATCATATGGATATTATGAAAGAATAGAAAATATAGTATTGTTTATAATTCTAGACAGTATTTTATGTAACAAATAACTATGAACTCCTTTATACTACTTTTGATTTAACATGAAGGAAGACAACTGGACTGGCAGCTTGGACAATGAGTCCATGCTCCACATCAGCTCTCTGACTGTACATAATAGGCTCTTACTAGTACCATGACTAAGACACCTTTGGTGACCTCTTAATTAATGGGAACCAGAAAAAGGAAATGCAAAAGTAAAATTCCATGACAACTTTCCAGATAGCACAGGAATACATTACAGTGTTTGGAATAAAAGTACTTAATCAGAATTTATCTGATTTTCACTGCTTGTATTTTCCAGTTTGGGAGAGAAACCACCCCACCCACCCCCCAAAAAAAAAGATGTAAACAAAAAGCATTACTTTACACCCCCTAATAGGAAGAAACACAGGCTACATGGAACTACCATCCTGCATAAAACGCGGATTGTGTAGCTGCTCACTGCAAGCATAACAATGACAAATCTGTTCTTAACAGAAAATCTACAGTATCAGCGTTCTTAGCACAAACATGCACAAAGTCTTTCCTAAAAAACAAAAATTTTAAAAATTAAAGACAATCAGGTCAGTTTGCTATTTAAATGGAAAGTTACTTACTAAGTATACTTTTAGTTTTGCACAGCTTTTATCATCACTAATACAAATCACTACCCTTCTTTACTTTAAGAGTAAGGGATGATTCATTTAACTGCATTATAGGATGTGCATGATAGAAAACAATGAGTTGCTTGAATTTTACCCAAGATTAATCCAGACACTGCTTGTAACTATGTGGATAGATGCGGCATCCCCAGTTAGCCCTTTTAAAGGTCTTCACAAGCTAAAGACTTTTACTGTCTGATACTTTAAATACTTTACAACTTTCAGTTATTTTTTTGTCTATAGAAAAAAATAAATAACATTTTAAAATACAAAAAAAAAGTTAAAAATTAAAAATAACATTAAAAATTAAAATAAAATACACGACTTCTGGTTTCCCAGGAAGGCATGTATAGGTAGAAAGATACTGAAAAGTACTAGAAACACAGCTAACTGGCATTTTCTACAACACTGAATGATAAATGCCAAAATAATTCTGAAGCAATAAAGAAGTATGATGTGATCATAAAGACATTCAGGATCTTTGAACAAATGTCTGATGTTTGAGGATTGTCTTCTCAATACACTACAGCAAAATTTCTGACCCGGTGGGATGTCTGCATTTAGGCACATGAGTGACAGCCAACTATTCAGAGGTGTCAAGACTAAAATTTTGCTGGTGTTTGACCAGCTGGGTTCCACAAGCATTTCCTAAATCACCTAAAGAGCTTAATGGCAAAACATTCGGGACAGGATGTGCCAGACGAACAAGCTACACAGTAAGGAGGACAGGAAAAAGCGCCATTGACTGAGTCCACATTTGTCTCCTCTCAATTTTATTGCTTTGCATAATCAGTAGGTTTAGAAAACACAAGGATTTTCTGTCTGTGATTTAGCACTATGGTACCAGTTTAGTAAGCAGTATCTCATACTAACATATACTTTAGAACTTTTAATACATATACATTAACCTATGTAAACAACGGGAGAGTGTCCTGATTTCCAGGATGCAGAAAGAAGCTTAGCAACGTTTACATGCAGCACCATGCACCTAACATGCAATGGTCACAGACATCATCTTGTGTGGAAAATCAGGCAATCCCAGTGCAAAATCCTCAAAGCAGGTGGCAGCCTACAGTTATTTTAAAGAAAATATAGGCAACTAGAAACAGGCACACTTACATGTCAGTTATAATAACCATTTTCATAGTCTATTGCATTCACAGAATTATTTTATAACCAGAGGGAGGTAAAGGGTCAAGAGAATTTACTGAAGTTGTTACAGTAATTTCTGTGAATGTTAACTTGCAAGAGGTTTGCGCTCCCAGCAAAGGAAACCACAAAAGCTGAGACAAAGAACTGTTGGATCAATTCAAGAAAGAAGCTCTGGCAGTCCCAGGGAGCAGTGGGAACCTCCTGGCAGGACATGGAAGGCTGGGGTCTCTGTAGTAAATCCCCGTCCCTGTCAGAAACAGGGGAGACTGATAATTTCTTCTTCTCACCCAACTCTATCAAAGTCAAAATTAATAGTTTCAGGTTTCTAGTATGGGTAACAGGAACTAATGAAGAGGAGGAAATGTGTATAGCATCCCACGCTCCCCTGTTTGCGGTCCAGGTCATCATTCCACTGACAGCTTTGAGTCAGCTGCCTTTGCAAGCTGAAAAACCTGGCTCAGATACATTTTCAGAGAAGATAGGCACTCCAAGGGAAGTTAAGCTTGCAGAAAACCAAAAGCTCTTACACAGAAGACCAGTACTATTGCACTTTGTCTCGCTACTAAAAGGGGAAATGTCTATGCACATACTTCCTACTCCTTACATCCAAATGATACCTGTTGACTGGAATCTAGATCTTCAACTAAAAATGAAATGCTTACAACTATTAGTTTGCTTTATTCTTCATACTTCCCTGTGTAAGCAAGCCCTCTGATGATATGTATTTCCTCCTTGATTCATACCCTGTACATAATTCTCTGTTCTCTGCAGAGGCATTTAAAAAGTAACATCTATTTAAAATTATGAGACTGAAGCATCTTTGTGATTCCACTCATAAAACCTGAAAGATGAACTGCCCTATAATTTCAGAGAGAGTTCACTGAAGAACCTTATTCAGTGTAACATGAAATCTGGTGCAAGCCAACATCGAAGTTAACCTGGAAGCATCATTATAGGAGCCTTTTGCCTACTGAAGCTACAAACAGCTTTTCTAGGCTGAACCAAGTTGCTAATATCTTATAACAAGTGAGAATTCTGCATCAATTTTTATGATATTCTCCTTTAAGAAAGGCTTCAGCATACATTGTAGCTGTAAGAATGAGCCTATCTTCTGGGTAATGCAAGAAAATTCTTAAAATAGTAGTAGTAGTTCCTACTATTTACAGCTGCTTTCACGTTGTGCGCAGGCTCAGGAAGACACATCGGTATTTACTAGCTACGGTAATCTCAGTGATTTCACGCCTGAGCATTCCGACAGGAACATTTACACTATTTATCACAGAGATTCTGACCACAGCTGTCCTACAATCCTCTATCTGCCAAAACGTCCACACATGTCATCTTCCACACTTCCAGCGTACATTCAAATACAATACAATTCTTTATTCTGGTTGATGGCAGCAGTATCGTATCAGCCTTCTTAATACCTCAGTCTCTGAGGCTGCTAGACAGGCTGATTACTAGAAGTCTACGGATCTGACGGCAAAACAAAGCTCTCGGTCCCCCTCTCCCGAAGAAGCAGAGTCCCCAAAGCCCGGCGATAGAGCACGTACCTAGAAACCCCAGGCTCGAAGGCAGACACCAGGCAGGACTGCCGACCCTTCCCTTCATTCGGCACCCCTGGCTCAGCTCCCCCGCAACATGCCGGGTGCAGCTTTACTCAGCCCCCCCGGAGGCAGCACCACCTCCAAGCCGCGGCGCCTTCGGCTGACCCGGTCCCCAGCGAGCCGGCACTGCCGCCCTGCTGGGACGGAGCGGCCTAAAAAATGATCATGTGTGCTA
>NW_020799097.1:101717418-101783607 GCF_003259725.1 Athene cunicularia | reverse complement strand
CGGCTGTGATGGGCCGTGTCAGCGTCGCTGAGGGCTCCGGCCTGCTCTGGCCTGTGCAGTGAGGCCACTGGTGGGAGCTCGCTCGCTCGCTCGCCCCGGGTGCGGCGTCACGGCGGGAGGAGAAGGAGCCAGGAAGGCGGAATTCTTGGCTTTTGTGTTGTTAAAGGAAGGCGAGGGCCGCCCTCGTCGCCGTCAGGCGCCATCGACCCCAGCGCAAAATAAAAGCACCGCTAGCGGGAGCCCCCGGGCCTGGTGGCTCCCTCCGCCCGCGGGGACGCCGGGCTGGGGAGTTCGCGCCGCCGGTAAATGCCAAATCCGTTCAGGAGAGGTACAGAAACTGAAAATTCCTTGGAAACTCGACGGGAAGGCAGTTGAGGCAACGTGGAGTATAAAAGCCTGGGTTGCAGCCCACTGTCGTTAATGAAGGTCTGCACCGAATAGAGGAAAAAGTAGTAGACATGGCAAACCTGAGCCCACAGTGTTATTCGAGGAAGAAATCTATCATAGCAAGTGAAGGAAAATTGAGGAGGAAATAAATGACGTTGTGATTAGCAGAGGAAGTAATAAAATTGTGGTTTAAAGTTATGAAGATAGGCTTTATGATTAATTCCTACACTCAAACAAGAAGAATAAGCAAATGTGAGCCTGATTTTAAATTTGCCTAGAGATTGAAAACACTGTGAGGATTCACACCACATTTACACCTAATTTTTTCTGCGAGGATGAATGGATAGAGTTGAAGCGTACTCAAAAATTACATTTTGAAAATGTTGCGAGAGTTATAGGACTAGTCTAGGAATAAACTGCTTGAAGTTGCCTGGCTACTTCTTAATTTGCACACCTTGGAAATTCAAGGCTTATTCCTCTAGTCATACCATAGACCCCAACTGACCAAAGCTATGCAGTTGCCTTTGCCAGGCAGTGATGTATTTTGGAGAAATTACTTCATTATCACAAGGCCCTACCACTATCACAGGGAAACACACAGCCGTGTTAGGCTTCTGGGGCTACTTGGATAACCAGCAGGGAGTCTGCAAATACTTCTGTAATGTGTTCTGTATATGCTAGTACAGACGCTTCTGTGGTGTGTTTTGCCTTACAGCCTAAGGAGAAAGGAAAATTAAAAAGCAGCTGCATGTGTCACCAGCCCTAAATACTTCATGCTTTCTGTATGCTTTGTGGTCTGTCTGTAGTTTGGGTTTCTTCTTGGGCTCAAGAGCCCCACTTTCAGATTTCTGATGAGTTGTCTGCTCCTTCCCCGGAGTATATAATAGGAAATAAAAAATGATCATGTGTGCTATCAGGCAGAGAAGGAAACTGAACTTCCTCTTCTATGTCCTAGGGGATTCCGCTAACTAAAGTAATGGATAAGAGATCCATTTTCTTGTATTTGGAAGGAAGACTGACATTCCCTACTTCAACCTGCCAGCTTTCAAAAGGAAAACTTAAGTCAGAGAGGGTTTGAGGCTGTTGATCATGCTTGGAAACCATACCCTTCAACCTACCACTGTGGAAAGACACTGTGTAGAAGACTTGCCCCTATCCTCAGTGTTTCCTATGGGCCATTTTGAGTGGCTGCTCATTCAGGCAGCTGACAGAAAGATAACTTTTCTGCATGCCTAATTCAACCATGTTTTGTAAGGAATCTGATAGGTGGTCAAGGACTGTAAATTGCACTGAGACTGGCAACGTGTCTTAAAGAAATAGCACTGTAAGCATTGCACATGTAAGTGCTTCCGTGGCCCAAATTGCTTATGTCACTTTTGAAAAATATGTCTTGGGCACCTAAATCATGTTTGCCTTACAGTGCCTAAATACCATTAAATTGAAGATTTGCCTCTTCTTAAGTAAAACATAAACACTGCTGGCATTTGTCATTCGATTTGTGAAATTCAATCTGGGAAAAAGCAATGTGAGAAAATCAGCTGTGCATCGATGCACTCTCACAGCTGCAGTCCTCAAACACTTCCACTAGATGCCTCTATTGTTTTCAACGTAAGCTTCCAAAACGTAATTCCTGCTTAGCCTAACCATTTAAGGCATATTCGCAAGACCATTTCTCTTGATGTTGCAATTAAAATACATGATTGGCAATCACTTCTAAAAAAATCCCAAACTCATTTCAAAGCACACATCACATCAGCATTATACAATATTAATATACAAAGCAACTTTATGTTGCTAATTTCTATTATCTTTTTATTAATTAATTTAAAATGAGTCAATAACTGTCCAAAAAGGGCCAAATGTGGCACTATGCAAAAAGCAGACATCAGAATTAAATATACATGCTTCTGAGTGATGATTGTACAGTTCAGGAAATAAGGAGGCCCATGCAACAGATTATTTGTGATGTAGTGGTACACACTCTAATTTGATCTCTTTAAGTGCAATAATTCAAGCTGAGAGTACAGGGAAGGATTTCATGCCCACTTTTTTCCACTTGGGTATGAATATGGTTTTCTTGTGGAGCATCCTGTTTTCTGGCCAATAAGATAATTACTCCATTCAAAAGAAGGCAAATTCTGCTGTATAAATTGTATTCAGAGACACCTCCCAGTGGCATGATTATCCTCAAGCTACTTAAAATACAAGTCTAGGGAGGAATTGCTACTCTTTGTCATGTTTGCCAGGAACCTGTTAATTTATTACCTGAAAAATAATTTGGCTCCCCAAAGAGCCAAAGGAAGTTAGGTAATAAATTCCTTCTCTGCCTCCTCAGCAGATCCATAGTGCAGGAGATTTTGCACCACCCTGGACAGGCTTCTTTCTGACCACTTACACCAACGCTAAATACAGTGCAGCAGCCTGTACAACTGTACAGAGTGGCTGAGATATATTTTTAGTTGGTTTTGATTTTTTTTCTTCTTTTTATTTTTCATAGCGCCTGGTTTGGAAAAACAAATGTTTGGAAGTGAAGAAGGATTTAATCTTGATGATGATATAATGTGTTGCATTATTATTGTCTGGGACTCTATTTTAAAATAAAAGTCACTTTGCATATTTGAGGGGAGGGGGAGCCCCTCAGCAATTTAAAGTTCCCATCTGTTTTTTTAACTATTTTCTAAAAAAAAAAACCGTGATAACTTTGTGACAGGGATCTTGTCTCTATATCTTTCTGTAAACTGTCATCTTGATCGCTGGTGTTATACAATAATAATGTCACATTAAAAATTTTCTACCATCTGCTCTAAAAGGAGGAGCCTTGGAGTCTCACCAATATAGTCACTCTGGGATACTATGACTCACTAGGAACAATAGTTTGTGCATGCTCAGTTTTTCCCCAGCTTTGCTCACAATTACTTATCTTGAAGGGTCTAAAGTTTGAAGGTATTCACTTAAGAGCTGGAGTCCAATAAAGAGTACTAGAATAACTTTAAATAGGCCACAAGGGAGAGAGGAGGCTCATGGGACTAGGTGGAGTATGCATTTCTTCGGTCCTGAACATATGGTTGTTGCTTGCAAATTGGGAAATAACCTTTCTTTTCAGCTCCAGATGCAGTGCTGCCCAGTGGGTGGCTACCAAGGATGTTCCCTTTGCCCAGAGCAGCTCCACCCCGCAGCCAGATAAAAGGGATGTTGGCAGAAATGGATATAAAGGCCTTTTTTCCCCCTCTTAAAATACAGTGAAAGGAAGGAGATGATAGATGCAGGATCAGGTCAGAAGCAGCTTCCTAGAAGTGGAAGAAAGATTCTACAACACCCTGTAAAGAACTATATATCCATGTCTGCTGAATCCCTGGAAAATTCTAAAAACCTTCATTTTCAGAAAATTGCTCTTAAAATCTTTGTGTTCAACAAGTCTGGGGGAGATTACTACTACTATGCTCCAGCATAGCGTTTGTTCTCAGCTACCACGTGTGGAATGCCCACTAATTCTGCTCCAGACTACTGCTGAGTTCTGCTCCCCAAAGGGCTGCCAGGACCACATGCAACAAAACGGCTTTTTGAGAATTTCCACGGGTGATTTTTTCCCTGCTAAACAAAATAAAATTTAAAATATCTTCCAAATCTATCATCTTTTTGGAAAGTTCCTCCTCTTCCCTATACTCTAGACAAATTTAATATGAAAATAAGTGTTACATTAATCATAACCTAATAATTTTCAGTATGTCCTGGCAGAGCGAGGTGTGACAAGATTTCTCAAGTACAGTGAATTTGCGTGTGATTTCACTAGTGCATGCTTTGTCCACAGCGTGGGGCTGTTTGCCAGTACATGTGTATTGTGAAAGCCTAGGCTTTTTTTCATTCAGGACAGTGGAAGAATGCCACTGCTGCAGACTCCAGCTTGATTTGAAAATCCCTTGAGTTTGTGTGCAACGTATGCATTTGTGTTCATCATTTAAGTCAGCTAAAGTTGTCTACGTTTCTGTATTGAGTCAGATTCTGTTTATGTACTGGATGTAGCTCATAATCTAGTATCTTCTTTAAGACTGCCATCTATTTTAGACAGGGTTAGATTGTAGTAAATTAGCACAGCTTCATTTATGTTGTACTGCTGTGTAAACAGGCGCTACTGCATAACAGGCTGAACATCCAATAAATAGCCCCATATACTGCCAGGTATGAAATACTAAAGGCACAGGCTATAACATAGACATTCACCTGAAACATTAATTCATTTATATCTTTTGTTCATTTGTTAAGGACTGTTCATCAGTCTGGGTTTGTAAGAGTCATAGAGAGGACTGAAGAAAATGCATGTTAGAAAAGACTTCCTTAAGGATAAGAGCAAAACACATATTCTGAAAGTAATCTGTGAAAAATTTTTCTATACTGTTTTTTGGTTCTCTTTGTGCTCGTTCTGACATTTTTCAGCCCATCAAAGTTGATTATGCTCAAGCATTTTAATGCTTGCTTTATGGTTCCTTGTTTCAGCTAGAACAAACTGAAGGGTTAGAGACAGAAACTTTTATGTTCTCTGTGAAGTCAGTACTGGAACACCAAAAAATTTTTTTACTTCTGTGAGCTAAAAGGACAAGTATTATTTGGGATGACCTTCAGTATAGTATCAGCAAAATAAGCCTATGTAGCACCTTCTTCCTCAGTGTGATTCTTACCGTATGTTTGTAATACCAGATCTGGATGTCTTTCTGAAAGGCTGAAGGACAGCCACTAACAAAGAATCACATCCACTGCAGAAGCAGGTGACCTGTCTAGCATTTAGTTGCCCATTCATGTGTAAAACCTCATGCCATCTCTGCCATACAGTCTTCTGTACATTAATTTTAGAGCAATCAGTTTGCCTTCTAATGAAGAAATGTTGAAGTGCTTTCTTCAGACAGGTATTTGTGGAGTGATGTACTCAACTACTCTGTAAAAAACAAAGTCGAATACCATACAGCAGCATGAAGGGGCATGCTTTTTCAAAATATTTTCTTATTGATTGGTTTTTAGTGCTGGCTTTGGCTGCAGGAACAGAGATACCTGATAATCCACATATCCATGTGACTCCAATATACATCTCTCATATGAGCCCTGAAAACCATAATAAGGGTGAGAGAGGATCAAAGCTCCTTTCAGCTCATTTTTTCTAAAGACTTAAGCAAATGTACTTTATACACACAGGAAATTACAGTTCTCTAAACAGGGCAGTTAGCTAAACTGTGGCAATGAGAGGAAATACAACAAAAATGTCATATTTGAAGACCTAATTACTTTTTTTTTTTTTTTAAGAGAACATGGGTACTTCTCTGTATAAACAGACAGGAGCAATCCACATTCCTAGGAGTCCTTCCAGCTATATCTACTGTATACTTACCAAATTGATGAGTACTTAGACTCACATATCTAGAATGCTCACCTGTGAGCAAAGTGCCTTGAACTTACCTTGCTTTGTTTGCTGCAGAGTCCAAAACTCTGTTGCATCCATTTTTATTCACTGATGTTTTGAAATTACCCATATTTATATGAACATCTTGATTAAGCTTTTGGAGGTTCAAAAAACATGTGTAAATGTAGATACTGACCTGTTCTTCACTGGTGATTATTTGAAAGAGTAAACCTATTACATTAGCTCCTTACCTGGGTGACTGACTGCCCACACTTAGCAAAACATGTGTGGTAGATGTATCTGTACATATATATACTTGTTGCTTAGTTCTAGATGGGTAGGGAAAGGCTAATTATAGAAAATATTTTATTTACAATACTTCATAATATCTAAGCAAGTGCCTGAAATTTTTTGTCTGTGGAGAGGAAGACTGCTCTGGTCCAAAAGTTTTTGGAGAAGAATCACTTGTACTTTCCTATACATCTCTTCATAAGAGCTTTTGAATTATGTTGGCTGCCACCTGCGTATTCTACTTTTCTTTGAGTAAATAAACATGTTTATTTCCTTTTTTGAGGTGTGTTCAGTAATGAGCTCTTTGATTTATATCACTCTAGTAGAATAAACCTCTTCAAAAAGGTAAATTAAGCCATGTCTATGGCTGTTTTACCATAAGCAGTTTGGGTGTTTACTATAGCAGTGCAATGCAGCCAGAGCATGTTAGTGAGCTAGCATACAGTTAGTGTACTAGCTGTTGATGTATGGGCTGGATGAGCAGACAGTGAGGTGAATTGAAAACTGACTGAATTGCCGAGCCCAAAGGGTGGTGATCAGTGGCGTGACATCTAATTACGAGGCCCTAGGAGTGCACCCCAGGGATCAGCACTGGCTCCAATCCTATTTAACATCTTCATTAATGATCTGAATGATGGGGCAAAGAGTATCCTCATCAAGCTTGAAGATGACACAAAACTGGGAGGAGTGGCTCATATATCAGGGGGTTGTGCTGCCATCCAGAGGCAGCAACAGGCTGGAGTGATGAGCTGACAGGAATCTCATGAATTTCAGCCACGAGAAGTGCAAAGTCCTGCACCTGGGGAAGAACAATCCCAGATACCAGTATATGCTGGAGGCCGCCCAGCTAGAAAGCAGCTTGGCAGGAGAGGCCCTGAGAGTCCTGGTAGACACCAAAGTTGAACATGAGCCAACAATGTGCCATTGCCACAGAGAAGACTAATGGTATCCTGGGCTGCATTAGGAGGAATGCTACCAGCTAAGAGGAATGCTACCAACAGGTCAAGGGAGGTGATCCTTTCCTGCTACTCAGCACTGGTGAAGCTACACCTGGAATAGTGTGTCCATCCTCAGTACAAGAGAGACATGGAACCACTGGAGAGCCTAGCAAAGGGCCATGAAGGTGATTAAAGAACTGGAGCATCTCTCTTGCAAAGAAAGACTGAGAGAGCTGTTTAGCTTAGTACAGAGAAGGCTCAGGGGGATATCAGTGCATATAAATAACTGAATTGCTTTTTTCCCGTGAGGGTGGCAGAGCACTGGCACAGGCTGTCCAGTGGAGTCTCCGTCCTTGGAGGTATTCAAAATCCATCTGGACATGGCCCTGGGCAACCAGCTCTGGGTGGCCCTGCTTGAGCAGGGGGGCTGGACCAGCGGACCTCCGGAGGTCCCTTCCCACCCCAGCCGCTCTGTGATTCTGTGAATGTGGCTGTGTATTTTAAAAATGGCTTATGCATTTCAAGCCACGGAGAAACATGGGTTCACAGCTTCCCTTGGTGGCTGGTGGTATTCATTCTCATCTTCTCCAACAGTGCACATTCCTTACTCACATTTTAGATCCTTTGAGCTTAAATAGAGAGGTTTAAGTCGTGTTGAATCTTGCAAAACCTTTCATACAACTAACTAGTGAATGTGGCTTTTTCTGTAGCAGCCAATGTGTGTACAGTATCTGTAATTTTGTGTTACCAGGTTCTGTTCCTTGTAGGATGGTGTTCTTTAGTTGCTTATCATATTGTCAGTCTTCACACATTTAGGCTGAAATTTCCTAGGTTGTGTTTCTTCCGTACACTCTTTTTGGAAACTGAAAACACTGAAGACTGTTCTGGATATCTAAAAATAGAAAGTCAGTATGATATTTTAGAGAGGTTAACAGTTCTTGGTTTCACTTGAAATTTTTAAGCGGGACTTTAAATTTGGAAAGACAACAGATCATCTCCTTTTGGGAGAATATAGGAGTTGTCAGCAAACTTATGAATAGTCACTGAAATTTGACCAAGCTATTAGTATCTGAAAACCTCAATTCCAACTGTTCAAAAGCAACCTAAACTTTTAAACTATAGTCTGAGAAACACCTCTTAGAATGATTTTCAAATGTCTAAATGTCTTTAGCATGTTATTATTGGACCAATAGATTTTTTTTCTAAATTTTTAAATAAATCTCCACTTATGAAGCAGCTATCCCTTTCTTCCTCCTGAAATAAATGATAATTAAGAGTCTTCCGGGGGGAAACAGGGAAGCAATGGCTAGGCCAGTACATGCAGGAAGATAGAGCTTTGATCCCCAGCTGCTGTGCCACACAGCTGCTTCTTCCAAACCGGCCTGGGTGGTCTGCAAGGGCTGAGGAAGCTGAAAGACCCATAGCCAGAGAGAGCCAGACTTTCGCAGGTCACCTGGAAGACTCCTGATGATTTTATCTTTCCCTTATTTGTTCTCTCTATTCTCATCTTCATTAATGATTTCCACTGGTGGGATTTTGTTTATTGTGTGATGTGGATTTTTTTGTTTCTCAGATCTTAGATTTGCTTCGCAGAAACTTCTGTTGTTTTGGCATAGTTTGCTAGTAGTATATCAAACAAAATTTTAAAACGCCAGGATACAATTCTAAGAGTATATAAAGTAAATTCAACACTGCATTATTTTCTGCCAGAACCCTTTTTACCACAGAAGCAATTATGTTGCATCATCCTTCTTTTCATATTACAGTAACAGTGCTTGGCTCAAGAAAGGAAAGGTAATTTTCAGGTTTCTGCATTACAGCCATATACACATACATGAATTCTTATTCATGAAAAAATATTATAATTTTGAATAAATTTTCTAATCTCTTGAGAGGCTAGAAATGAATAATAATGAAACTATGGCTTGTTGAAATGGACTATTTACACTCTAGAAATGCTGCAGAGGTGAAAAAAATCTATGTATTGGTATATTTCAACTTTGCACAGCAGAACTAAGACTTCTGTTCAAAAATCTATTAAAACATTATCTTAGCTAATATTACTAGAGGGACAAAAATTACTAACTATGGAGAATTTTTCATTATTTGGAAGTGTCCAGCCATGGCTCAAACAGAGACCATTACTCTCATTTCAAATTTACATCACTTAATGTTCTGTCCTTACCTTGCATACTGCTTTTCATCTTGATATTGAAATAGAAATGTGAAAGATATCCTTAGGGGTATGGATTGGGAAGGGAGAGGGAGTAATTTAGAGGAGGTGTTTGAGGGAATGGGATGCAAGAGAACAGTGGAAGTCACCTTTTGGAGACAGCATAGCACTTAATATCAAAAGGTCCTTGGTTTACATCTGAATTTCAAAAAGAAACTGAGTGACAGGATCTTTCAAATTTTGGTGATAGTAATAAGAATACAAAATAAAAAATAGCAGGTAGAAGAAAAGATGAGTGTTCTCATTTGCAGTCAGTGAACCAAGTAAACATAAGAAAATGCATCTGACATATAATGATTAAGAACAGAAAAAAGGATTTTCATTTTCTTCTCAATGTATCATGCTTTTAAACAGGATTAGCCATGAAAATATAATGAAAATACCCATAGTTACACTACATGTTTATTAAAAGCAAAATGTCACCTCATGGTGCTAAGAAGCACATCTTATTTTTGTTTGTTTGTTTAATTATTTTCTGCTACAGGATTTCTGAATTGTTCTATGATAGTTTTAGTGTTGAACATTGGAGAAGGAAGTCATTGAACTGGTTTAAGAGGGGCTGACTTTCAAAGGGTGGTTACCATAATGTTTATGAAGATACCTTGAAAATATCTCCATCTGAAAATCCAAATATTAAGGCATACAAATTAAGTAGTAATTTTCAAAAATCATGACTGTAAAGTGCAATATCCTGTAGCAATCCCTTGAGTCAGAGTTAATCAAATTCTAGATATGAATTTTTTGCACCCATGTTATCACAGAAATGCTATATAATTACAGATTACATAGCTGATTGATGGTGACTTCATGAGTCACACAAAAGGATAATGAGCCATTTCTTTAATAAAAAGTACTTAATGAGTGATGTTTCTACTTATTTCTTTCCTATTTTAAATGGATACTTTAGCTTTATATCTCTGATTTCCTACACTTCCAGAAAAATTCTTCACATATTAGACCATACATATCGATTTATGAATCATTGGCTTTTTTTGATTTTCCTTAATTGTTAGTTTAATAACACAATATGTGAAAATCCAGTCAGAAGTATGTCAGATAAACTGTCAGTCACAGCTTACTGGGAGTGAAATGCCAGCAGTACAGTTGCACTCCAGGCTTCTTCATAGAACTGTGTTGCCTTATGCAATTTAGTAGTCTATTCCCATTTAAATGGAATTATCACTTGATATAGAAAAGACTTCATTTTAAAATGCTGTAATGTAATAATATAGAAATAAATAATATATAAGATATAGCTCTACCTAGTATTATCTGAATTTGTTTTTCTTCATCCCTTTCTTTCAGAATTCATAGGATTATAAAATAGAAAGACGTGTTTTTAAACAGCTGGGGATGACATTTCTGATTTGTAAAACTTCAAAATTATTAAGTAAGCAGTTTCTTAATATATTACAGTATTTCCCTAATCCCAGAAACATTACATTCTATTTTTTAAAAGTTTATTACAGTTCTCCAGTCTTACACCTCTGTGTTTCTCCATTTTCCCCTTGTTATCATGTCTATCAGACCTCTCCACCTTGAACCCATTCGGTTTTGGTACCCATCTCAGGAGGCATTCAGCAACTAGCTCCAAACCGTTTAATTTCATTTTCCACACAGCAAACATTCAAGTTATTGTTTCCTGTGGCTACCAGGTTGTGGTTCCAGAGAAAGAATCCAGTTTCCAACTAATGGAATAGCCCTTTCTTTTTTATTCAGGATCAGAGAGTTGAATTGAAAGCCTAAGTAAAGTGGTACTGTTTAATCTTATCTGGACTTAATGCCACAGTTATACTAGGTTATAGCACAGCACAGATGCTCTAATAATTTTCAGGCCTTCTTAAAGACCACAATATCTCCTAGTAGTACCTCCTGCTGATGACAATGGTCATTGCCATGTGCTTCTTTATATCCAGGTAACTGTCATAGTGACCACAATTATAAAACTAAAAAGTGTCTTCCTAACCCTTGGCACTTACTAGATATTTTATGCCTGGAAGCACAACTATATCCTAAGTAAAGTAAATGCGACTGGTTTTATTCTTCATGTCTGATTCCTGTGGATCTTCCTTTTCTTTGAATCATGTAATTCAGTGGTTTCAGAAGGTTTTTTTCCACTTTTTCAGTCAAACCCAAGGCAATGCAAACTAATGAGGTTACAACTATTATTAAGAGAGAACAGCACCAGAAAAGTTCATAGGCACTCATATAACTTTCCTATTATTCACTTCTATTCCAGGAATAAGAAATACGGCAATAGAACCTGCATATGGATAAAGCATGGCTACTACACAATACACACAGTTTTAATTATGCTGCTTGGATTGTACTTTTAAATGTAATGGAGAAGAAACAGTGTGGGTATAGAGGGAGGGAGAAGGTTGTAGGCTTCTGCATCATGCCACGTGGCTCACATGAGATGGCAGGGACTGCTGCCCTCCTCACTCACCCGTGCTCTGCTGCACCCAGGCCTGTGCTCATATCTGGCAGTGGTGCTGTGTGCTCAGAGCACTTCACGTGCTGCCAACACGCAGTAGGTAGTGTGCCATGTCATGGTATTGTGTGGTAACAGCTGTATGAAATGGTCTGACTAGCTTTCCCTTTCTGAGAGGAAAAGGGAAGTACTTTAATGTCAATTATTTCTATTGCCTGCTGCCTACAGGATGCAATCTGGGTGATGGAGAAATTCATACTGACATCTTTGCATTATGGTTTTCCTGTCCTTGCAGAATTAAAGACATATAATTCTTCACCCTGTGTGTGCTAAGCACATAAAGATTATCACTAACACATTCAGGTCAATGACTTTTCTTTATAATATATGCAATATAAATTTTATTATATTATTTGTTTCATAATAAAAGTCTGTACTTGACGCCCATTTAAAACACATTATTTTAATTTCATTAACAACATTTTGTGATGATGAATCAACTTACAGAAAACTTAGCTATTACTGTGTTCAAGTCTCATAAGAAACTTAAATTTGGGAATGGTTTAAAAAAATAAGTAAATTAAAATCTTTAAAGAATTAGTAATATGAGAAAATAAAGACATATTAATATTTTTCATTATTGAATGTACTGCTAAAGGAGAATTTTAAAATGCCTAGCAACATTGAAATGATGTATATATTAAGTTACTTGTACTGAATCTTGTGAACTTACAGCTGTAGTTTTTGATACCATGAACAATATACTTGCTGTTTAAGAGCTTGCTCTGTTAGAAATAAAAAGGATATATACATAAAAGCAAAAATTATTATCACCTTATACCAGTCAAAAGATAAACCCATTTTTAATGGACAGACTGTAGCATGAAAATAGGCAGCATTTGTGATCCATCTGAATGGATATGGGGAGAGTGATTAAAATATTCAGCTGAAAGCCAGATGCCACTGTGGTGAGGTTTTTTTAGGTCCCTAGAAAAATCAAATCTAGTGGAAAGAAAAAGCCCTGAAAACTTTGAGTGCACTTTTTGGAAGTCTGGCAAACAAAAGTTAAGTCAAGAGCATGATCAAAGAGGATATGGGGAGTTGAGTGTACTTTTTAAAAATCTCCTTAGTTATACTGAAAGTAGCCAAAGGCTGAATGACAATTTTGCTTAAATTCTGTCCTGATTTTCAGGGCCTTTGGGTATTGGGATATAGCATTAACTCCATCCTTTTTAATGTACTTCACTCTAAATAATAAATTATTAATGCTATTTTTTCCTTCTTTTAAAAAAGGAGAAAATGTCCTCATTAAGGCATCTTATAAGATTGTAAACAAAATTTTTACTTGCTGCATTTCCAAAAGAACTGCATAGATTCTAAGTAAAATGTTTTTTAAATCTACTTTTCAGACATTTATCCTGGTTATTATTATCTTATAGAATAAAGGTAACAAATGATAGAGCTAATTTCCAAAGTTTAAAAAGGGTTATTTTGCTACTGTTTATTTGGCATGTCATATCATTTTCCCTTTAAAAAAAAATAATTTAAAACTGCTTGAGAATTGGTACTTTAATATCCTGAGAACATGGAAAGGCATTCTCTGTAGGGGTATCTGAAGAAGAAAGGATAGATTCTCATTCTTTCTAATCTATGTATATATAAATAATGCCAAACTTCTAACATTGCCCCTTATCTGAGTATCCATCAGATACCTTTAATGATTCATGTAAACATATTGCAGGTAGCAAGCAATATTGTGGAGTTATGTATTAAAGTAGAAAAAACAGAACTAAGCCCCAAACACTGGTAACAATACAGTAAGTGTAAAATCCAAGGAGTTTCCTGATTGTTAGGTAGAACTTGGTCTGTAATTTTAAATGCTTTTATGTGGTGTGTGAAATCCTAAAGAGAAGATCACGCTTGCTTGTTTCTTTGATGCCCTTAAATCAAAACCCTTCAAGCATAAATCCATGGAGATGTCAGTTTACAGCTAAGCTAGAGCACCTTTGTTTTACAGACAAACATCTCTTCAAAGTCAAACAAAAGGCAAGACCCTTTCCTGATCATAATATATAGTAAATGAAAGAGCAGTTTAAAATCAATTATACTGTACCATGCTTGATCTGGAGTTTAGGACAAACCCTAAAACCAGGCAACTAATTCACTCATCTTGTATTTCCTCCCTCTCTTCCTTTTGTAGTGAAAATTATCTATGATTCTGTATAAAATATTAGTGAAATCTCAGAGAAGCCTCCCTTTTTTAGTTCTTGTTGCAGCCAACATGTAGCAAAATTCTCCTCCCTGAGGAGGTGTAGAGACACAAGTCTCTCACTTTATTCACTACTGAAGAAAAATTACTTGCTTTGACTTCCAAATATTCCCAGAGATTATATTCTTGTATCAGGAATAATCAGTACTTCGTGCCGCTGGTGCCTTGAAGGAGGAGCAAGCAGTTTAAGTTATTCCCTGAAGAAACAGGAAAGGAACTCTGCATTTCATTCTACTGAGTGTCTTAGAATATCAATAACATGGGAATATCCAAAGATACATCTCCCCAGAAAGTGTTCTTTAAAAGCAAAAATATAAAACATTGTGTTTTTAAAAGAAAAACAAAATACAGCAAAACTAAACAAAACTTGTAGGGTTGTGCTCTCCAGGACCAAACTAATCTATCTATTCACAGGGAAAACTTTCCTGAGTATATTATCTATCCACTATTGACTGTGGTTTACCCATCAAATGTCCAAGGAACACTGCTATAAACCAGCCAAGGAGCTGATTGCAGTATTTGATTTTTGTCTGTTAGAACACCTCTTCAAGCTTGATGCAAATACAAAGTAAAATGTGATAGAGAAAGTACTGCACAAAAATGGAGATGTATTTCAAAATAATTCAATAGTATAAATGTAGCCGCTTGTTTTAAGTGCCAGTCATAGCCCCTACCTTTGCTTCAATTCACTAAAACCCTAAATTTTGAACTTCATGCAACTTAAAATATCTGAAGCCTTTACCTCTGAGCTACCTGAACATTACCATTCTTGAAAGTCATGCTGAACACCTACCACTGAAAGTGCCCCCCTTGGATTTTGAAACGTTGGAGTAACAAACTCTTCTACTTGTTCAAAAATTGATCTAGTATTCAGATATGTTATATTTTTTAAACGAGTTAAAAGCATGGCTCTTTCCTTCTGTTCTTTACTTTTAGAAGTATTAATATCTATGCTCCATAATCTTGATCCTTAGCAAAATGAACACAAAAAACATTAATAAAAGCATGATCAAGCTTTCTGACAACATATATTTGGCAATGGGGTAACCTCAAGAGAAATAGAGGGGCATATTCTACAATCCTGTGAAGGAAATTGATCATGGGCATTTATAAAAGATCATAAGAAAGATGACTTGCACATACACCTCTTGAAACACAATGCTCTGCATTAGCTGTGACACCAGGCTTCATAAGCAGATTGGTACTAACATGGAAGGGAGGGAGACCAGCTACTGAACTACTAAAACCACTTCTGTAATGTTGTGTGTTTCCTGCAGGTCTTCTAGCCACATGATGAGGTCTGATATTGCTTAGTTTATAAAACCGGATTTGATTATAGGCTAGCAAAAGCTTATTAGAGTCCCAGCTGCTTTTAATTCTGGTCTGCCCAAGTCATGCTGTATGCATAAAGAGTAAAGACCAGGAAGAAACCTGTGTAGGGAAAGAAGTCATTAGAGAACAGAAACACTGTAGAAGGTGGAAGTGGTGTACAAGATTTTTTATCTAGTAGACACATGTTAAAATCCACCAGAATTCTTTCCCCTGGAGTTTGACAAATTCTGGTTTATGTTTTTTTCCTGCACTGAAACACAGTTCCCTTGTTTGTTAGAGTGAGATGCTGCTAAAAGAACAAAATACGTTTAGCTTCTGTGGTATTATTCTCAACGTAAGGTTATGCTGGCATTTGTACCAAGTTAGGTAATTCTGATTTAGTTGCAGAAACTTGCAACTTGCAGAAACTTACTTAGACTATCTGTTCAGCTCTACAGTACTTTAATAAAATTTGCCTATGGCAAAGAAATAACTGAGGGTAACAATACCTCATTACTCACACAACGTACTGACAAAGTTATGTATTGGCTTTGGGTGAATAATTTCACTAGTGGTGTTGTGGTCACAGGCAACTGGAGCCTAAGGTCTCAAACATTGTTTCTTTGCCTTATGGAAATTATTTCAGTGAACTTTTGCGTAGTATTCTCCTGGGTAAGAAGGAATAGGAAGCACCATGTGCTCTAATCAAACACAGACAATTCATATACTGCCTTCCCACATGTTTGAATAACCCTTTAAACAAAACACCCTCCTTTTGAACACATTAATCATGTATCTACAAACATCTAACTAGAGTGTACATAATTTGACAACGAATTAGAAAACACAGAATCAAATGTCAAATCCACCACAGCTTAAATTAGTGATACATCTGTAAAATGAATCATGTTACTACAGAGATACTTTTACCCGAAGCCTTCTGGCCCAGCCCTGGTATCTGTAAATGCAGACAAGTAAAATCAGGAAAAAAAACCCCACCCCCCCTAAAACTGAGTTGCTTTTTAAATAAAAATACCTACCTATTTCTCATGTAGACATTAGAATATTTTCTTTACTTTTGAATATTCCTTACTTTCATAAGGAGCTTAGTGTAGTATTATAATACACCTGTATTCTTAATTAAAATAGGACAACCCCACAATATGATACATCTGCACAGCTCTTGGCATTGAAGTAGTATGGAATTCTAGTAATCAAGATTATACGTGTCAGTGCTGCAGCTTGAACTAAGCTGAAATTTAAGGACAAAAATGTTAACAGAAAAAGTAAAACAGCCCAGCATGGTATAGAAGGTGATTAGAGAAAAATCATTCTCATATCCAAAGGGATTCACAATTGTGATCATTACAATATTGATATATTATCAATTTTTCATAATTATAAAATTTCTAAACCATGTGACAGATGTACAACCATACTTTTTAAAAAATCGATGACATAAAGTTCTAAGCAAGCAATATGTTTTCCTCACTCTCACAACACAGGCTTGAGAACAGCAAGATGACACTGATGTTTGAACATACTGTACATTACATTTTACTGAGTTGGATTTATTAAAATGTGAACTATGTAAAAACCTGGAAATCCCCAATAATTTTTAAAAAGTGGCTAATTCCTATAAGAAGAGTCCTTTGTAATCTATTCCCCCTCTCACTTCAGAGCTGTTGTCAGAAAAGAGCTAAGTGGAAATTCTGCAATGCATCATGACGTTGATGTCTGTACAAGCCTTAGGGTACCAGATCAAATTTTTTTAATTCACAAAGATCCTTCACCAGAAATGCCCTCTGTCCATAGCTCAGTTCAGAATATTCTATTACACAATTTAAGAAAGCATTTTATTAAATATTAGACAAACAAAATTTGTATTAGTTTCTAAATTTGAAATCATAACTGGGGTAGAGTTCTCTGTAATAACATGCATTGATCACCATGGCAAAGTCTCAGTATGAAAAAGACGGGCTTTTAAATTTTTGTTAAACTATGAAAACATGGTTGCATCCACTGTAGCTTTAATGTCTTAAGCTCAGATTTTTTTGATGCATAACACAGTTCTCCCTTACATTGTATTTTCGCTATTATGGGTGTCTGTCACATAAAACATTAGTTAGGCATCAGTATATATAGCTATTATTAATGATTCATCTGTTGGAGATACAAGAATGTAACAATGAGTGGTTTTATTGAGTGTATCATACTGAACTACAAATCATAATACTGAAAAAGATTGCAAGGAAGTCATCCAGGCTAGACCCTGTTCCATGGCAGGATCAGGTATCATTATTAGTACTGATACTACCATACTTGCATACTTTTCATTGAATTATTGCTTTGATGTAAATATATATATTTTTCAATAGCTGATTTATCAATAGCTAGAAAACTAGTGTATTGCTAGTGTCATGTAAACTGTGAGGTAACTGGTGTTTGCTGGGGGGAAAGCTAATGCTGTAAGCTACATGATGCCTCTTGCTGACAAACAGTTGTCTCTTCATTGCAAAAAGACTCATCCCACTGTAGTTCCCTGTCCTGGTTTTGGCTGGGATAGAGCTGATTTTTCTTCTTAGTAGCTACAATAGTGCTGTGCTTTGGTTCAGTATGGGATTTGGTATGAGAAGAATGCTGGTAATACACTGATGTTTTTAGTTGTTGCTAAGACATCAAGAAATCAAGGACTTTGCATGTCCTGCCCATGTGCAGGCACACAAGAAGCTGAAAGGGAGCAGAGCCACACCAATGGACCCAAACTGGCCGGTGGAATATTCCATATCATACAATGTCATGCTCAGCATATAGATGGGGGTTGGCCGGGAAGCTCCCCCTCTCATTTCCAGTACTGCAGTTTTGTGTTTTTCCCTCCTCTGGGATCACTAGCTGGGAATGGGCTGAGCACTGGTCATCAGGTGGTGAGCAATCACATTGTGCATCACTGGATTGTATATTCTATTATTACTATTATTATTACCATTATTATTTTCATTTTATTTCAATTATTAAATTGTCTTTATCTCAATCTATGAGTCTCCCTACCTTTACACCTCCAATTCTCTCCCCGATCCTCAGGCAGGGGAGGGTGAACAAGTAGCTGCCTGGTGTTTGGCTGCTGGCCAGGTTTAAACAATGGCAGTCCCCTATAGCCATGTTGTCCAGCAGGTCAGGTAATATTTACTTTCACAGTCAGTCTTGTCAAGACATCTTGGATTCTCTAATCCGTGGTGGAAGTTTCGGAAAAATCTTTTTACACCTAAACTATATGGATAAGGTCTTGAAAATGTTTACTTGGGTTAATAGCTCTTATTTATGTGGGAGACCATTCAAATCCATTCCTCTATTAATTGCATAAATTGATATTAGTAAGTGGCATGTAGAGAAGTGCTGTTTTGCTTTAAGCTATTTCCTAGTTTTACAATACCGGAGCAGGAGTGCAAAATTAGAAGACAGTGGCAAAACCTGCTGGTTGTAAAGTCCTGACTATAGCTCCTGGAGAGTCAATGAACATTTTGACAAAGCACAAAAGTTGACTGAGGAAAATAAAGCAAAATGGTAAAGCACAATGGGGTATTAAGACTAAATTAATATAAACACCTCTCCTTGCGGTCTTATATTGTTGGCAAACTATGGATCAGGGTAGTGCACACTAAAACATGCTAGCTATGTTTTATTATTTTGTTTTCCATCCCTCCATCTTATTTAAAACATATATCATGACAGCATTCTAATGCAGCTGTATATCATAAAAATAACTTTTTAAAACAGTCTAGCTTTTACCTTCTCTTTCTGAAGAGAGCTTTTTGTGGAAAAAGAAAATAAAGTTATACGTTAAATGATTAAAGTATACTTCTTCTTCTTCTTCTTCCAAGGAGCAGCAGGAGCAGGGGCTGCCCCACAATGGGGAACAAGCCAGGAGCTGAGGGTCATCCCGGTAGGACAGAATCCTCACCTACTGTGGCATGGTCCTGCAGGGGCTCAGCTGGACGTACAAAGCCATGTGTTGGCAGCCCCAGGCATGGCAAGGGATAAATCAAGTCCAGGGACCAGACAGCCAGAGGCAACAAGAGACAGGGATGAAAATAAGCACATCACCTTAACCAAGAGACAGACCAACAACCCAGGGCTGGGCTTAAATGGAGGTCTTGGATGCACGGAGAGAGGGTGTGGGTGGAGGGTCCCTACCTATTAGTGCCCTCAGGTATCAGACTGAGCATCAACTAAGGAGACAGTCATGAGTGGCATGATGGAGAGGGCCTGCAGCTTTAGCCTCCTGCTGAGCGAAATGGCTTTTATTAAAATATTGCTCTAGATTAAATGTGGCTCTGTTCCCAACTCCATGTGGCAGATTCATGTGGGAGATCCTAGATTGATCAACACATTGTATGTGGCAGGTGGGATCTGAAAAAATCTGCTGTGCTGAACAGCAAAAGTGGGAGTACCAGTCCTGCAGTGACTTTGTTCTAGGAATGGGAAAAGTCTGAGTCCAGGTAATGGGATGGAGAAGTATAATAACAATATTGGTTGAAAAACAGTTGTAGAGAATTCGAATGCCTTTTTTGTTCAAAATTTGCACCTTAAGTGACCTGCATTATGCAGCACAGGTATTTTGCACAGTGCCAAATCAACTTCCAGCTAGTTCTTGTGCAGTCCTCTTAAAGATACATTCTTTCCTTGACTGTGTTGACTTTGGAGGTGTTAATCTCAATTTACATGAACATAAAGACAGATAAGAAGATTTAGGTCCTTAAATTTAATTTTCAGTTGTCTTAAAATTACTTCTTTATGATGAATTCCTATTTCAACCTAAGTAAGCCAAATGTTGTAAGTAAATATGCAGAGAGCACTGAAAGTTTCTTTGGAACTATAATAACTATGCAGAACAGGATTTAAACTTTTTATCAGATCCAGTGACACTCCAACTCCTGTTAATGTGGTGACCATAACATTAACAGAGAACCAATCACTAACACACATGTTCTGTTCTGTGAAGCTGACAAATACAACATATTTACCTTTTTCCAACTGCCGTCATTTTGCTACTGAACATTATATGAAAAAAAAATTTCTCATGAACATGAATATATTTTGGTTTTGTCCACTACTGATTTTGGGGCAAATGCCATGGTTATCTGACTAACACAATATGTGTACAACAGTGTGACTGTGTAGTCACTACATTATAAAAGAAGACAGATGCTGTTTTTCTTACAGAAAGGTTTCTGGTTTGTTTATGATGTGGAAATGCCTTGGTCTTATCACTTTTACAAGGTGAAGTATAAATCATACCTCTTGTGCTGTCATTTCACATCTCAGGCTTTTCCCTTACATTATCACTTTTGTAGCTCTTCACCTGCATTTTTGAAGATATTATGAGCAGTACAGTGGGAGGAATGTTATATAAATGATTCAGGTGACACTTTGTACTAGCGACATGCTATGTTTTTTCTAAGTTATCTTTTGGGTAGAAGATTCTCAGAGAAATGATGATCCATTAAATTACCAGGTTTATCTTACTGTGAAAAAGAGAGGTTTTCACAAATTAAGAAAAGCTTCAGCTTTATCCTGAAAGCCGTACCAGTCTTGGTGACTGGTATATAGAATTTACTGAATATGGTTGCATCTAATTTCTACTGAATGGTCTTCTGAATCATCAAAGAAATCTACAAATATTCTTGGTTATTACTTGTAGCATCAATCCAAAACAGAAATTAAAAGCCAAATACAGAACTAACGTGTGGATGAAACTACCTTTTTTTTTTTTTTTTTTTTTTTTTTTTTGGACGTGGTCTATTCAGAACAGACTTGCCGCCATAGCACAGCAATGGCAAGAAGTGAATTTCTCTTGTCTATGCTTTTCCAAGTCTTCTTCTGTAGACTTATAAAGGACTTCAGGCCAGTTCCTTCAACATGCCTGTCTACTTTCCTCCTTTCAAATTAATGAGAATGAGGTGCTCATTTAATTAAAGTACTATCATTTGGAAAACAAATTTGAAAGCAAATAGAAATTAAAGCAAATTACAACAAATGACACTTCAAACATGAATATTTAAATAAAAGTCTATGTTCTACTTAGATACAGCATCACATAAAGCTAAATATATTTTTAAACGCTTCTGTAAGTGAATTCTGGTAGGAAAGAATGCAAATACAAAATGAAACAATAATGCTACAATAATAAACACATTACCCTGTGTTACTGAATACCAAGCCAAGTCTTGATTATCCTGCACAGATTGCTGGGATGCCCTTTAGTTCATTCTGGATTGAGTTTATGGGCAAGATTTGGGCCATACAATTTGCTGAGACCTCTGGGTACTTTTTGGTTATTGAATCAGGGGTTACAATCTGCTGTAGCTTTGTGATTGCAATGTAAATGAGTTATTCATAGATGACCAGTTTCTTCCTTCTTGATGCTAATGAATAAACACCTATCAATTCCAACATAAACAGGAAATTAAGAGCCAAAGCAATGACTTTAGTTTGATAGCAGACATTTTCTTTTCCAATTGCACAGGTAAATTAAGGATTACCTCTTAAAGGGATATACATGGCATAAAAGCATCAGCAGTATTTCTATACAAGTACAGAAATAAAATCTCTAAGAAAAAAAAATAGTAGATGTAGTTTAAAACACCAGAAATTTTATTTTTTACATTAAAAACAACCAACGCATAAATCAGATTGCAGGTTTAAATCTTCTTATCAAATATACATTCATTCATACATATTTCGGAGCTAGATTTGTCAACAAGTTACATTATAAGAACTTTCATTCAAAAAGGACTGCCAAGTAAAGCTCAAACATTTGTTCACTCTGAGCAAAGTAAGGATAGCACTAAAATATGATAAAGAGAATAAATTAATATTTGATCCAACTTTGACACGTTTAATAATTAGTTGCCAGCACGATGAAGCCACTGTTGCAATAAGGCAGCTGCAGAATGCAAAATGAGAAGGGAAAAGAACAGACACAAATGTCTGTCTGCAGTAGAAAAAGAAAATGCAGTGTCCATTCTGATGAAGTGCCTCAACTATGGGCTGCTTCAGCAGATGCTGTTGGTGATTTTAGCACATTCAGAAAGAGCTCTCATTTTCATGTATTCATCTGTCCATCCAACAAGGCAACATTTATTACAAGAAGATATTCTGAAACATCTGATTGACCCTACAAGACGGTCAGTGGTTGTCAATTACTGGTTATCTTTGACAATTCCTCTCCCATTGCTGGGTCCTGAATTTCTATCTGAGCTTTTTCCTGTTGAAGTAGCCATGCTACAAAAAGATCTCAAAGAGTGTAGTGTAAGTGATGAATTCATAACAGAAAACATGAGGACATACTCTCAAAAAATCACAATTAATCAAATGAAAGTAATGCTTGTTTTTTACTGTGGCTCTCGTTAGATTTATAACTGAATTAATTCAGACTTTTAACACAATAGGAAAGAGAAACACTTCTTTCTGACTCTACCATCAACTTTTTAGTGTGAGTGAAGATTCATAACAAAAAATAACATTATGTGAGATATTTGGGGGATCTAGTGGGAGTTTTTCATATATATGTGATGTTTTTCTTTTTCAGTATCATAACAAATGCACACCACAGACTCTCAAAATGAAATGACCCGAGCTTCAGCATAATAAATAAAACTTGTTTAGGAAAAAAAGTGGAACTGAATAGCAGAAATTTATCCTTCCCTGACAGCTTTTCCCCTTTTAGCACTCCAGTCTAGAATATCATTTTTAGAAGCAATGAAATTAAACTTGACAGAAGCTTAGACTGTGAAAAGTTATAAATAATATGAACCAACCTAGGAGCTTGCATGCACATAATTTTTATCACACTTTCATCCTCAAAAATAAAATTAGACTAGCTGCTCTGTATTAAAGCAGTTCATCAGCTGAGGAAGTTGCCTTTAAGTAATATGGAGGCTATTCATAAGAACCCACCTGGCTTCAGTAGCATCAAGGCAGGATGCCTTTTTGCTGCCTGATCTTCTGCGTGACAGTCCATGTCCTTGCTTCTCAGGATATCCACTTGATGATATTTTATACACCAACTGCCCTATACTTCCATTTCTATCTCCTAGTGATTCTCAGGGCCTTTGTGTACAGTGACACGAGAATTTTCTTTCAAAACGCTCTATTTCCTTCTTCTCTCCCACAGCTCTAGTGAAGAGACTCCTGCCACAACAGACATTTCTTTCGCTGCCACTTTGAAATGACAAAGTCTGAGGAGAGGAAACACCAAACATGGGGCCACAGCAAGGATTTCCACTTAGCCAGGCCAGAAGCTGCCGTAGGCAGCACGGCGAGGAGCAACCATGCACACAAAGAAAGCATCTGTGCTGGCCAGTGAGAAACAGGGACCAGTGCACAGCTTTACATCTCTTCGCCAGCACTCATCCTGCCTCAGAGAGACACATGATAGGTTGAAGGGATGGAGGAAGGCAGGAAGGATTAGATTTCTGATGCGGCTTTGGGGTCCTCTGTTTACCAAGGATTATCTGAACACTTTGTGAATTTGTCCTCTTAATACCGCACTGTAAGAAGGAGAAAAGTCTACACTTCTGAGTTCAAAGCACACATCTTACCCTCTAGGCTGCTATCCATTGCACACTTGACCAAGGGCCAGACAGCATCTAACATGATTTTATGCCTGTTGTGATGGATGCTACCCCTGTCTTTGGAATAGCAGGGAGGAGCATACCTCCCGTGCTGTGCTGGGAAGGATAGTAAGCCCTTGCTTCCAGCATGCTACCTTGTGGTACTTGTGAAGTGCTCATTGTGACATGACTTCCAATCCTAAATTTTGATTCTAAAAAGTGTCCGGTCTCATCAGCCTGTTAGTCCCTGCCTCTCCTCAATAGCCTCCTTCCCAAGCTGACTCCACCAGATAGCAGCACAAGCCTGGGAATCTCCTGACTTCCTTTGCTTTAGCCTATATTCCTTTTAAATCTATCTGTTATGTCTACACAGGCATGCCTTTTAGTAATTGAAGAAAAAGTCTGTCTTGGCTTGGGACTAAAGCAATTCAAATCTGCATCCAAACCCTATAACTGATTGTGGGTTAAACTGTCCCAATGACAGCTGATAGCACACACTATCAGTGTGCAAAAAGTGCAAAGTGTGGATTCAACCTGCATGGGTTTTTTATTTATAAGTATTTCTACTTCTGACTCCTTCTGGACTCCAGGAAGGAGTTAGAAGGGGAGCTGAGAGGGGATATGCACAAGAGGACATGCGGTTTGTAAGCCCTCATTGTCTCTGAAAAACACATCAAATACTTTGCCTGCTAAGTTTCTCCCAGGCAATGAATTACAACAAATGGAAAATTTAATTCATCCTGCCTGTGCCTCCTCTTTCCTCCACCTTTTGTAGATGCTCTGGAAAGGCATTACATGAACTTAAGATCATTTTGGTCTTCTGTTCTGACCCAGTAGTTTCAGAAAGCTAAAACAAGATTTTATGTTCGGACACAATTTGAAGCTTATCAGAGACTTCTCTGTGAAAGCACATTTTAAAGTTGTTCTTGAATTGCTCATACACTAAAATCCTGGACTATGGATCCTAGTGTGTGAGGACCACACTATGGAAATAATACAGACTCAGAAAACTGCACCTCTGGCCATGCTACCTCTTGTCCCTTGAGGCAAACCAGCTATGCCAGCCACTTTGCACCCTTTCTGTGCCACTGGTGGCCAAGTCCACGTTCTGCGTATGGTAAAGCAGAAGCTTTGAACATTTCAGTGGCACAGCCTGTCCACCCACTTTGATCTCCAGTGAAGGAGGGAGAGAAATGGTAATGAGGAGTGCTTGTGTTGTAGTGCCTGCTACATTACTTCGACCCCTGTAAGAGGAAGAGCAGACTAGATGGCTAAGCCTTATTTTATGTGTTAAGCATCAAGTATGTAACAAGAAATGCAGACAGGTGAACTGAGTTTTCATCATCTTACCATGGACCCAATTCACAATAAAATGGTTTTCTTTTGTCAAGGAGATTTAAGAAAAGAAATCCACATACAGACCTACAAAATGTGTCAATAGCACCCACTTTGAAAGGTTCATTTCTATCGTTTACATTAATTGACTTTGCTTTAGACAGGACAGAAAAGGATGGAATTAAGGAACATTACTTCAGTGTGAGTTTCTCTGTGCACCAGCTTATACAAACTGAGAAGAGACAGGTCCTTCAATAACTTTTGCAGTTTTCATTTACCACCACTTTCCTTCCTCCCTCACCACCCCCACCCCCCCCTCTGAAATCAAAGGAGTAGAGCTAGATTGGTGCTACTTCAGTCTTTATATTTTATTGGAAATATTTTTAAGAACTTCTTATAAGATTTAGATTCAATGCTGAATATCACAGAACATCATGCACCTAAGTAATGAAAATCAAACGGCCTTTGGTCACATTTTACTGTGTGCTTCATTATTTAATATTCCAGTTCCAGAAAGAAATACACTGTTTTGCAATATCCATCATTTTTTCTTCCTCTAGAGTCCTCTACCTCAGTATAAACAAGAATTGCAAAATATGTTTTCAACTGCTGGAATAATTTTTATACCATTTAAAAAAAAAACCAAAAACAAAACACCAAACAAAAAGCTCAACCAACCCTATATAATAGAAAAGATGTACACCTCCCTTCCAATTTCAATAATGATTAGTTTAAACACTCTACAGATAGGGATATAATACAGACATTTACTATAGCACAACAATAGTGCATACAAAGAAGCATTATTGGGAGAATTCTTGCAGCTCACACCACTCTTAGGCAACCCCTCTGCAGCCCCACACTACCTGAAGATCTCAGCTTTGTCCTTCTCCTAACTCTAAACCTAGACCTAACAAACCCCCTTGGCCTTGGCTAAGCCTTAGCTCAAGACACCCAGCCATGGCCTACATGAACAGATCTTGGAGGAGAAATATTTCTGCCATCTAAACCATCCTTTGGCAGCCCCTTTGCAGCCTAACTCCAACAGCAAGTTCAGGCTATGTCTCCATCACAGCCACAACACTAACCCTAGTTTACCCCAAGTTCATAGCTAGGGCACAGAGAAGTTCTCAGTGAGGAAATCTTGCAGCAGCCCCTGGCAGTCATGTGTCTCCTGGAGTTTTAGGCTTAGTGTCTCTCCTAGATAGCCTTACCCCAAGACCCATAGCAATGACAAACACCAACAAGTCTCAGAGTAGACTTCTTACAGCAGCCTACACTGTCTTTTGACAGCCTCTTTGCAGCTCTACACCACCTGGAGCTCTTCACTTTGTTCACGGACTGCATGAACAAGCTCTATCTAGGAGGAGAAATGTTTTTGCAGTCTGCACCATCCTTTGGCACCCCTTTGTATTCCATCATCACTTGGAGCTGTAGGCTGGCTCTCTCTCCCAACCTTAATCCTGACCCTGGACCTTGTCAGAGTTTTGGCCTGAGATACTCAGCCATGAACCACAGGAGCATGCTCTAGTGGGAGAAGGAATGGGGTTTGTAGAAGCAATCATGCTTGTTTACATGAAAAATATATTTAACTTAATGTTACGGTTCCATAGATAAATTATAACTGTATATTTTTAACGTCTAGAAAATTACCCTGGAAGATTATTTTAGAGATATTTTTGTGATGGTCTTAAATTAAAGGAGCTGCTTTGCCTTGGGGGTGCTAATACTTCATACTTATATTAAAACATGGATAAGGTGAAATAGTATTTCAGTGCTAAAATTATATTTAGATTTAGTACTTGGTGGAAATTGTTAATTATTCTCTTTTTATGTGCTGTTACTTTATAGCATATTAATGTACCAGAAGTACATCTGGAGCTTAGAGCTGAAATTCAAGTTTGTACAAACACAGAAATACATTAAAGAATTTACACTATGAAAAGATGCAGAAAAGAATCCCCGTTATCCTTACTGTACTGATGAGAAAACTAAACAAAAATATCAAATTTCAAAGCTTAAAAAAAAGATGTAGGTGTATGAACAGGGCCTAAAGCAGATTTTTGGTAAAGTTGGAGTTACTGTCCTACAGTCCCCAGTCCACCTGGATAACTAATCTAGAAGCATTTTGATTCTGTTGTTGCAGAAAACTGGCCTTAAAATATCCTTAACACCTAAAAATTCTGCTTTTGGACACACACAGAAAAAGTATCACTTTTGAGAGTCCTGTGCTCCTGAATGATCATTGCATACCTAAATCAAGACACAAAAAGTAGAAATTCTCTGCATAAATCCCTTATGAGGAAAAAAAGTCTTCAAGCTCCCATCTGTTTATTCATTAGACCCTTCTCAAAGGACTGTTTATGTACTTTATTCTATGGATAACAGCACAGCATTGAATTTCTGGCATCTTCCACATATTGTAGATCTAGACTTTTTTCAGATCTTTTCCAAGGCTGTAAGTTAGTACTAAAATTACTCTTCAAAACTGATTTAAATACACAAATCTGAGGTTGAGCTGCCAACACTTGATTGCCTTCAGAAATAAAGGCTTTTTGCAGGAGCTGTTGCATGGTTCTTTCTAATTATTGCCAGCAGAAAATGCCACAGATGTCTTAGTGTTATGAGTTTCTCTGTAAAAGAATTGTTGAAGGAGGAAAGTTTGGGTTAAAGCTATACACAGATCCAAAATTCTTTTAGCAAAGTTAGAGACCTGAGACTGTAAAAATACATTCCTGAGAAGGGTTTCTTCTTTCTAAATATGTGTAGGAGACAGTAGACAAGTTCTTTGTAGCAGGCATCAAGGAAAACAAGAAGATGACAGTCTTCTGCTGCTCTCTTTTCCACCATGAAGATATCTTTAAAAAAGTATTAATCCCTCAGCGATGATTGTTTCTTCTGCTGCTGCTGACATATCTAATATAAAAGATATATTTCTCCAGATTAAATTATCAGTGCTCTGCCACTATCCTCTTGTTTGCTGATGCTTTTACTGATGCCCTTGTGCTCAGCATCAGAGACATCCAAACCCAACCCATCTGCTTGGACCTCAGTTCTGCTTGTGAGTTCTTGGGAAGTCTTGGTTTCACTAAGAAAAAGTAGAAAACAGGGTCTGACAGCCCAATATGTTTGATTTTTAAAATAATGCCCATAGCTTGGAACAAAATAAGTCTATGTTTTTTCAAAGGAAGTATTTTGATACAAAATTTTTTTAAATGCACATTTCTGGATACAACTAGACTCTCACCATCCTGAGTTGTTAAGTTACAATGAGAATTTTCATATTAGGTGAGGAACATGTTTCACTTAAACAGCTCTAAAATTTCCTGAAGCTGTGGTCCCCACAAGGAACATGCCCCATTTGTCAACGTCAGGGAACTACGTTTAGGACAAAAACATATGCGGTGAGTGCATATACAGCCTTTTCAGCCAGGGAGAAATAAAACCAGAAGCTACTGAACTTTGTGAGGATCACTATACTCAGCCCAAATTACTGATAAAATATCAACCATTACGCAGGTCAGAATGATGACTGGGTGTTTCCCCTTAGTTTTATACCTTTCTGGGAGAGAGAGCTTGTGCTGACAGGACTAGCAAACAGGACAGAAGAGAAGGGTCCGTAATGCATCTGCATATGTAAAATGGAAAAGGAGGCAATATTAGGAGAAGAAATCAGGAATGAATAGGAGGACTGGTCATTTCCTGATGAACATGTGGTATTTAAGTGACTGAGGATACAGTTTGCTTAGGCAGTTTCTTTTGATTAAAGTGGTTGCGGAACATACTGACTTTTTAGAACCAATATTAAATAATATTGCCTACATTTTTTAGTGTACCATGCAGGGACTCAAAATACTGAGCTCAGAGATTCTGGTTCACCCCGAAGGTGAGTGATGAGGGAGTCAGGTGTGCGAATCTGAAGTGTTACAATTCCCCCAACATTTTCCATAGGTATAGTTCATAGCTTCACTCAAGAACATGCTCAAAGCCTTGCAGAAATTGGCAGTAGAGGCCAGGTCTCCAGAGATGTTTCAGCACCTAAACCTACAGGAATATAAGGAGAATGTTGTGCCTATTATGTAATTTTAAATATTTAGTTCTAAGTCACTAAGAAGTGTTTTTATCATGGGAAGACATTATTTGTATATTAAGTGTCAGAGTTACAAAATTTCTCAGCAGCCTTAATGGAAAACAATATTCAGTTAATTTAACTATCTGGCCATCTACACATATTTTTTCCCCACTAAAAGTTATAGAGAAATATTCTTTACTGTGCTGTTTGTAAAATGCAAGAGCTAACGTGCCAGAAGTTAAAGAAATTCAGCAAAACAATTTTGGGGTGGGGAAATTTCAGAGGAAACCAAAACTTTGAACTGAAAAAAGACGACTTTTTCTCCTTTTCTTCACCCACTAAAAAAATCCTACTGAAAATTTTTCAGCAACTAATTATTTCTTCAACAACAGTTGTATCAGAAAATGTATGCTTTATGAAATAGCATTTTCTTCCTTTCATCAATAGAGTCAAATGATAAATAATAGTATTCAATTTTCAGTGTATAAATTCTTGAAGAAATGTTTGGATCATGCTTATTTTTTTGTTCCCACAAGAAGTGTCAGTTTCTATTTGGACAATTTTCTTGTTCTGCTTTCAGAATGATGCAGAAGGGAGATTGTGTGTGGATGACAAAGGAGAATGGATGATAGCTATAGATGCAAAAATCTGAAGTCGTGTAAATCAGTGGGAACTTGGATTGCTATATAAACAGGTAATATATGTTTTCTCTTGACATATATAATCATTAACTGTTATTATTCATGCAAGTTCAAAAGTCTGCAACAGAGTTGGTGTACAATACCAGCTGTGGGATTTTTTCTCCACTTGTCTCTGCCAGACAATACATCACATCTGTTAAACCAATTTTGATCATGATATTATCAAAAACATATGAAAATGCTTTGAAATATATTATTTTAGAACTAAAATGGCACAGGAAATTGAAGCATGCTTATGTGAAACAAGAAAATTGCGTCAGGGTTTCTTCATAAAATAGCTATTTGAGACGTTATTCAGAGCTGCTGAGAAAGAAGATTAAGAAACCAAGGCAAGCTAACTGGCCTTTTCTGAGACAATTGAATACACAATATATTTAAGACAGAGATACTATCTCTGATAGCTAATGTTGTATAAAACCAATTTCTATTCCCATTTCTGCTACCACCCCCCAAAAAAAAAAAAAAAATTCTGAACTTCTAGCTCTGCCTGTTCATCCTCGCTGCCTAGCTGCTGGTAATGGAACTAACCCTCATGTCGGCATCAGGGCCAGGAGTTTACACCAACAGTTGTATTCCATCTCTTCAAGTCAGCTAGCTTACTGTTGGTTTCCTATTGTTCTATATATCACGTGAGAGATGTGTATCAGGATGCCACTGTTATTTTTCTGGCTTTCTTCATTTTACTAGTGCTATGGTATTTGCATTTTTGCCTAAGCATCATGATAAGTCAGGATTAAATTGCACATTATAAAGAAAAAAATCACAGAAAAAAATTGTAAAGAAAATTCAAAGCACTCAGAAAATGATGCATAATATTACCCATGAGAAGACCGACTTCTCTGCCTTTAAGTTTAGGATGCCTAAACTTAAACCCATTGTCAGAACTCATCTTTAAGGAGCTGCTATCATACCTTTGCATAGTAAAACCAACATTCCTACATGACTGAAAAGTATATTATCAATTTCCATAAAAATAAACAGGTAATTTAAAAAAATATTAGCCTAATATTTACAGCATTTACAGATCAGAATTTTAGAGTTTCTGCATGAACCTCAGAAACACGGTTCTGTGTTTCTACATCACCGTACTTCTTCATTCAATCTGCTTTAGCAGGAGCATTTATGAAGCAGTAGCCTGCTATTAGGGTAACCTGGTCCAGAAGATGGTCCCAATCTTCTGAGTGTCTAAAGCCCCTAAAGCACCATCTCCTGCTGCAGGGCGTGCACCCATCCTGCAGGACCATATCTATGGATAAGCACAAGACATTTGCACTGTATCCAAAGGCCTGGATACAGTGAAAACTACTTAATCAATTAAGATTTAAATCTAAGCAGTTACACAGTTACCAAGACTGTAAAACTGTCAGAAAATTGCAAATCAGGGTTTTTTCTTAAAAAAAAAAAAAAAAAATCAGTCATCATGTAATGGACCTGACAGAAGCTGTTTATATTAGCTTTTTTCTGATTTACAACAGATGTATAAACCATTCCAGTCATTACAAAGAGGTTCATCTTACTCTATTACATGTTAAGTAGACTCTTAAAATTTATGTCAAAATATGCAGTAGCATTCTATGTTTGAAACACAAGCCAAATTTACTCTGATTTAAGCTAATGCACATGCCTGAATATCCGTTGACTGCAAATAAGTGTAGAACTTGGCTTAGGACATTCCCTCGGTATTGATTAGTTTTCATTAGTTTATTTTTTCCATTTACTTTATTTGTTAGTATTTGCCTATTATTGCTGCAGATGTTGACTTCAAAGTCCCAGAAAGTAAAATTATTTAGTTAATGCGGACTTCCTTCTGCCTGTTATCCAAACAATGTGTGTTAACTTTTACTTATTAGTGAGACATTAATAATTTGGTCTACTAAAATGGCATGGGGAGCTTGGATTCTCCTATTTGTAATTTCCCAAGTGCTTCAGACCTTCTGTCTTGTGATCTATTTTATTAAATCTTACTAGGTATTGATGTATCATATTAGTCACCTACTGACAATTAGAAAAATTGAAATAATACAATACCTGACATCAAGGACTAAATCTGCAAAGGAAACTGGGCCACCAGTTGATCTTGATTATTATGACCACCCTCACCTCGGCCTTCCTCCCTCCCAACTTCTCATGCCTTATTTAAGCTTTGGCCTTTGAGCTATGTTGTAGGTGTACCCATACCTGGCCTTGTTCTTTGCTGACTTGGGTGACTGCTTTTCATGGATTAAGCTCCATCTACTGCTGTACTTCACTGGCATCCCTGGGTGGACACTGGATTTGTTCCATTACCTCACCATGTCTGGGACTGTCAGTAGACCCTAAGAGTAACCCAGCCATGTCCCCTGATATTTTGGGACCATGTCCTGGTTGCTGGGGTGACTGTCCTGCCTGTGTCACCCTTGGCTCTCAGTTCATCCTCTCTTTTGGAGCAACCCTGATCTTGCTGACATTGGGTATCTTTCCACCTAGAAAAATCTTGACCTTCGACCTAGGAACTGAGCACTTAAGGGGAGCATTTACAGAAAGCAGCATGCTTGGTTAGAAGCTGTCCCATGCAGACCTTACGGTATGATTAGGAAAAGAGACACAAAAACCAGGTAGGTCTTCCTGTAGTTCAGAATTAACTCTCTTAGAGCTTACACCATAGGAAGAGATACCGGAACAGATCAGAGATTCATCCAAGCCCATCATCTTGTCTCTCTCAATTACAAGTAACAGATGTTCAGAAAAGCATAACAAAACCAGCACAGATCAAAAGATTCTTCCTTACATATACTTCTGGAAGTATATAGATATAGGAACTTCCAAGAAAAGGTGACATGAAGTTGCTGTATTTAATTACCCCCGGTGGGCATACCTTCTGTGATTTTTTGAATCCATTTAGATGTTAGACCTCTACAATATCCCATGGTAATGGGTTCCACTATGAAGTTATCTGTTATGTGAAAAAGTGCATCCTTTGATCACAAGCTGCTGCTTGGATGCTTTCTGCTTCTTGCACCAGTGGATCAGAAACCAAAGCAAAAACACAAGAAAACCCCAGACAAAGCAGATCAAGAGGAAAAAGGAGCAACAAGCACAGGTGACAACTCCCAAGCTGTAAAGTAGACAAACAGCATTACACATGTCCTCCTGCACTTTTTATGATTGATATAACCAGGCTACCTGTTCCAGAAAACATGCAGTATGCGGCTTGAGAGCCTAAATAAGCCAAAGCTCTGAGGAAAAGCAGGCTAAAGCAACTTGTTTTTTTCTTTCCAGCAGAATTCAAGTGACAGAGTTCAAATCTGAATGTGCTTTATTTGTGCACGAGGTAAACATAGGAGCTGGTAAGGGTTCCTGGGTGAAGTCAGCATAAATGCAAGGCATGCCTTCCCACGGAGCACGCTTTTTTGTAAGAGTAATAAAACAACAAACAGAGCTCGAAAGAAATAACAAGAAATAAAATACTTTGTGTTCTAATCTGTTGTGAATGTTTATCTAGTAAATATATAGTTCAAGTGCCTGAACCATCCAGATTGATTTAATTTAAAAAAAAAAAAAATCTATGTAGACCATGTTCCAGGGAAGACATGTTTTATTATAATACATGACACGTCGCTTCCCTGGCTGCACAGCAGAGCTTTCAAATGGGGCTTTGACGGCCTTGTGTTACTGGGAGGAATAGACCATTTTCCTTGCCCAGGCAGCGGAGCTTGTATCATGGAACAAACAGGAACTCCCGTCCTTCACACAAGGCTTTATTATTTATTTCTTTGGATGTCTAATCACGCTGGAAAACATTCACTCTGTCAAAAAAAAAAATCCCCTTTCAGCCATTTTCACTTTGTTCGCAATCAACATACCACAGGCTGTTTTGTATCTTTAAGCAGTAGCCGGTGGCGTTTCAGCAATTACTGGCTGTCAGTCCATGCTCACCTATTGACACATGCATACAGTTTTCGTTTGAAGTAAGACAGATGGGTTAAAACTACTATCAAACAGAAATTAAACTTTCTGAACTATTTTAATAGTCAGGTTGTTTAGTGAAGTCAGTAGGCATCCCAAGAGTGCAGTTTGTCAGGGTTTTTTTTTGTCTAAAACATACTATTTTTCCCTCTAGTCTGGAAAATAGTCTCACTGATACTAAATGTCATTTAGCATGTGAGTAATGGAAGTAGTCAACGCATATTCTAGGTGTAACTATTTTCCTATTAGTTTGACAGTGTACCTTTGAATATTATCTAGTTAACCAGAAGACTTGAAAAAACAGACTGTTGTCAAAAAATGCTTTATTAAATTCGATTTAGTATAAATGATTATAAAAGTATTTGAAGAAATACTTCTTCCCACTTGCACCAAAATTATTTAGTTAAATTATTAAATCAAAAACTACATTTCCCTATATTTTCAATACTCTTGAAAACTTATCAATTTCCCTTACAAAAGGGAAAATACAGTCTTCATAATAACCCTGCGAATTGCTTACTCAGAATGCTTATGTTTTGTATGTTCTACAGTTTTATAGGCTGAATTCCTGCGTTATTGTAACGTACAGTACAGTCAGGTCTGCCGTGTATGTTAAATTATTTCAAGTCTTCAAGGAATAAGAATGTCTTGGACTAATGTTCTGCTGATATTTAACCTTAAAGGCTGTGTTTCTGAGAAAACACCACTATCCTGCCTTAATACGTGCTGCTGTTTTTAATGGCATAACAAAGCAACTGGAGATAAAACAACAGACAAAATCTGCAGTTTTTATAACTGACTTCTCTTTCTCAGCTCTGATTTCACCGACACAAGTCTACCATCAGCATTATTTTTTCCTTTAATGAGGCCAAACAGTACTCCATTTTTTTCCTACTGACTTGAAAAAAAAAAAAAAAAGGCATATTGTTGATTTACTATATAGTATTACTAATTTACATTTTGGTGTAGCTAAAAAATATCCATGAAATTTGTGGCTTCTCATTGTACCAGCTTTGCAAAATTCTACTTGCCACTCTCTTCAGGGGCCAGTAGTGTTTTCTGATAAGAAAACAAAAACGTCTTAATGTATTTCATTACTATAGTCTCTAGATCCATAGGTAGGCCAGGTTGATTTTACTCTATTAATTTCTGTAACTAGATTAAAAGACAACGTGTTACCTTGAAATGCTAAAAGTCATGCACTTTCAATCATCTCATGCTCAGGAGATACGTATCTTAGTGCTACAAGCCCTGGCTAAATTTCTACATGCAGGACCAGCACTCTACCCTGAAATATTTTTCTAGTATTCCTGGATGACCAAAACTGGATTTACGTTCTAAGAAATGTAAGGATTTTTTTCACATTAACACATGAAAGTTTAAGGACCTTTCTGGAACTGAAGAGCCAGCTAAGCTGCCATGGAGATACAGGCTCAGTCTCTCAGAACAGGCATGGAAGCAACACAATTAATTCTTTGCTTATGGATCTTGCCAGAAGGGATCATGTCACAGAATCATCTAGGTTGGAAAAGACCTTGAAGATCATCCAGTCCAACCATTAACTTAACACTGACAGTTCCCCACTACACCAGATCTCTCAGCGCTATGTCGACACAACTCTTGAACACCTCCAGGGATGGGGACTCCACCACCTCCCTGGGCAGCCTATTCCAATGCCCAACAATCTGTTCTGCAATGCTTCCTAATATCCAGTCTAAACCTTCCCTGGTGCAATTTGAGTCCATTTACTCTTGGCAGTTTTACTAACCCCTCTCTCTGTTTTTCCAAGGATCAAAAACTCAATCATCTCATGATCACTGCACCCTAGACAGCCTCCAACCTTTACTTCCTCCACAAGCTCTCCCCTGTTCACAAGCAGCAGGTCCAGGAGGGCACCTTCCCTGGTTGGCTCACTCACCAGCTGTGTGAGGAAGTTCTCCTCCACACATTCCAGGAACCTCCTGGATTGTTCTGTCTCTGCTGTGTTGTGTTCCCAGCAGATACCCGGGAGGTTAAAGTCCCCCACAAGAACAACGGCAAGTGACCACGAGATTTCTCCCAACTGTTTATAGAAAGGTTCATCCACCTCACCACTTTGGTTGGGGGGTCTATAGCAGACTCCCACAGCAAGATCTTCTTTATTGGTCTTTAACCTAATCCAAACACTCTCAACCATGTTATCACTATACTTGAATTCTGAGCTATCATAGCATTCTCTTACATACAGGGCCACTCCACTACCTCTCCTTCCCCGTCTATCCCTCCTGAAGAGCTTGTAGCCATCAACTGCAGCACTCCAGTCACGTGAGGCATCCCACCACGTTTCTGTTATAGCTACTATGTCATAGTTCTCATGCTGCATCACGGCCTCAAGCTCCCCCTGTTTGTTGCTCATACTGCGTGCATTGGTATAGATGCACTTGACATGAGCTAAGGAATCCAACACCTTTTTGTGAGTGTGGGCCCCATTCCCTACCAGACCCTTCTCAGGTGCTTCCACGGTTCCTAAACATCTTTCTCTTCTTTCAAATGAAGTGGCAGAGGGAGAGGCCTCACCAGTCCACCATCCTTCCAGCTTTGGCACGCTTCCCTTGAGCTTGTTCCTAACAGGCCCAGCTTTCTCCCCGTCCCTCCTTATATCTAGTTTAAAGCCCTGTCAATAAGCCCTGTGAACTCCTGCCCCAGAATACTTTTCCCCCTCTGGGACAGCTGCATCCCACCTGTCCCATTTGTTTAATCAGTATCTGTGCTAGTTGCTGAATGTAACTGCTAGCAGATGCTATAAGACCTATCAATACAGCTATCATTGAGGTTATGGATAAATAATCCATACTTGCATAACACCATGCTTACTACCACCATGCTAGATAACATTCTGATACATGAATTGCTATTCCAAATTTGAAAGATCTGTGACTGGTTCCCAAAGGAAAATTTTTTTGTTTTCAGATTAAGGAAAAATTGTGGTCACCTGCAAGCCTTAACTGCTGTGGAAACTACTCAAACACAGAAGGGAATATTTCTGCTTAGGCAAGCATTGTGTAGACAAAAACCCCTGAGAGTGCAGACCTTCAGTGGAAACCTAGTGAAGGTTCCCTTTTATTATTTAAATAATTTACAGAATGGTGCTGATCAGAGAAGTCTACAGCTTTGATATGTGGCTTATCAATTTCATTTCTGAATTAATATATTACACCATTTTGAAGCCTGAGAGTAGGGACACAATTTGAGAAATGACAAAGCAAAAGAGTAAGTAATTTCAGGAATAATCCCTGTTAAACTAATTATTTTCAGTAGTTATTGTATATTTCATCAGCTGAGATCATCTAAGAGGCAAAGTGATACAGTCTCTGTTTCTACTAGACTGAGAATACCAATAATGTTTAAACCTCTATGATCAGGTCATTTAGTAGAGATATTTATCTTCTATCAGAAGTATGAAGCCCTTTATTTCTCCAAGGTTTCATTAAAGACAAGTATTGAATTTCAGCAGACCTCAGTAAGAACTGTAGAAGCAGAGTCTTCCTAGAAGCACAGCTGCTGCTCTCCAGCCGTGTAGGCTGAGCTGCCCAACTCTTGGGCTCCCCCAAGCTCACAGTGTCAACTGCCACATCAGTCTCCCATTGCTGATGACCTGCATGTTGTTTTTCTTAATTAATCAGCATCCCAGGACCACTAAAATCAAGTCTCCCAAACTGGCTGGAGTTGTCCTAATTCTTCCCTTTCCCACTTCACATCTGTTCTTTTTCTTTAAGAATGTATGGAAAGTAATATTAAAAAGGTGGAGATCTTTTATGGTTTAGAAGAGATGAGTCCATCAAAAGAGAAGTACATTTCCTCATGTTTTATTATACTCTTCCAACAGAAGACTAAATTAATTTTCATTAGTTCAATATCACTTTGATATATCCGAATTGCCAAAAATTAAGATATTTGCAAAGTGTCAGAATAGCAGAAATTATTATTATGGGGTTATTTTGTAAATTGTGTTTTCTCACCTCAAAAAGATGCCATGCATATCTTCTGAATCTCCTAGTTTTAGAAAATAGGTGTTTAGAGCTGCTTGGATTCCAGGTTAGGGAGAGACTGGGAACTGAAACACGGAGAAGCAGCCGACATTTTGCATTGACAGCTATTCATAATTATGGTTATTTTCAGCTGGTAATGACTGTTTTGGGAATCAGTCCAGGAGTCCCTTGCAAGAGTTGGTTGTGCCCAAATTGTATGTGGTCACACAAGGCCAGAGAAGAACAGGGTTTTGTCTTTTCTCCTAGACATCAAACACAGCATAAGGATTGAAAAATTAGTTTCATATCCATATGAAACTATCAAATCCATATTTGTGAGTTGGAAAGAAATACTACATACCTCAGTATAAAAGGACACATCCTATAGAAATGCAAAGGGAAGGCAGAAATAAATTGTATGCTGAAGGAATTTAAATATTCATTGGAAGAAAAAGACAGAGATTTACCCTTGAGTACTGTGTCTAGCTGGAGGCTCCCCAGCACAGGAGAGCTGTTGGTGCTGTACTAGATGGAGTGCAGCAGAGGAACAGCCACCAAGACGGGCAGAGGGCTCCGGCCCGTGGGGCACCAGGAGAGGCTGGGAGAGCCTGGCTTCCCCTGTCTGCAGGAGGGAAGGAAGGCTAATCAGGGAGGCTGGTGGGCTCTTCCATTACCTCCCAGATAGTCACAGACAACACCCAGCCAGACTCTTCTCAGAGGTGCACAGCCAAGGCAGGAGGCAGCAGTCACAAGCTGCAGGAAGGGAAATGAAAAAAAAAAAAAAAAAAAAAAAATCTTCCCAGTGAGGGAGATCTGACAGGCTAATGAGCTGCTCAGAAGAGGTTGTTGGATTTCCAGCCTGGAGGTAGTCTGAACATGACTGGCCAAGGCCCTCAGCAACCCAGTCAAATTCTGGAATGAGCGGGGGTTGGACCTTCTGAGCTCCTAACCAACCCAAGTTATTCTGTGGCTCTCTGGTACAGAAATAGTATGTACTACATTCTTCTGGGATATTTGGAAGCTTATTCCACAAGCCATTATTAATATAAAGTGAAGTAGCTCTGACAAGAGAGGCAGTGTATGTTTGTACTGGTAGTTTTTTGGGGAGCTGAGATTCATGCTGGACCCCAGCTCCTGCTTCAACTCCTGTGTCCATCCACTAGAACCACCTGCACTTTTCCCAACCAGACAGCTGGTTCCAGATAGGAGAATCCAGGCACAAACTTCTACTGCACTTCCACCTGAAAATAATTAAAAGCTCAAGAGTATTTTAATAGGATCACGCATATTTTAGATCCTCAGAGACAGCCTTAATTACTCTTGATTTTTTGCAGGCAGTTTTAGTTAAAGAAAATTGAGCAACAGCATCATCTTAGCTTGCAGTTCATACTAAGAATTTTATATAGTTTCAGCAGATACAGAATTCAGCCCACAAACTTATCTTCACAGTCAGCACAATCTGCTTGCAAGAGTTCAGGTTTGCTAAACTCTTTTCACTTCAGTTAAAAAAGAAATCAACTTTAAAAAAAAACAAAACAAAACAAAAAAACCAGCAAAACAAAACAAAAAAATGCCTAACAAAACTGTGCTAAACTTAGGATGTGTTCACAGAATGGAATGAAATGCTATTTTAAATATCCTGAAGCTAGCTCTATACAACTTATACATTTCTTATACATTTACTCATGTGACCGTAGTATTACACAGATATATTAGGAACCATCTCAAACACAGCTGAAGTAGCACAGTTTGTGCCTGCGAGGAATTGACCTTATACAGCACCTTCCCATCACGTTGAATCCAATGTCATAGCTACAGCAAGTCGTCATATGCTACAACCCTAGCATGTCACAAAACGTCAAGGGCTCTGCCATATTTCAGACTGCCTTAGATTTCCTAAGCACAGCTCCAGGATGACCTTGGAAATGGATGGCACTGTGTGATCTAAAGAAGGGTTAAAACCACACAGAAATCTTTTAGCAACCCTTGCTCACCTGATAGGGGTGTGTGGGAAGAAAATTTGGTCTTGGATCCAAACCAGTTTAATTATGAACATATAAGCAAAATACACCATATGGTGCCACAGGGGTGTGGGAACACCTTGTATCTGTGGTCAGTCTGCAATAGCTGACAAAAAAATGAGATAACTGTTGGGTGAGGGGAGAGGGTTCTTCACGTCTCAACCAAGATCTTGCCCTGCCTCCAAACAGAAGATGTAAGCAGAGGATTAGTGCAATAAAAATAGAATGAAAACAAAGCAATCTGGTGTCCTTCCAATGAGGAAAGCTAATTCTTTTGAAGACAGTACTACACTGACACTACTTTACTATTGCTACTTCTAAAAAAAAATTAAGCCAACCCTAACTTTGCAATTACCCATAAGAAACCCACCAAGCAGGTGTTTGCACAATTTCCTTGAACCCTCTTGAGTCCTTTACATGATAACTGCTCATGCAGAAAGTAGTATTAGCATGATTCACATGCGAAAAACCTTCCCAGGCCAAATATAAGGTTAAAACCCCCACCTTTTTTAATGGTTACGACACTAACAAGTATCCAGGGACATATTTCCTGGCTGATGCAAGATATATTTTCCATGCTGTAGAGTTTAGCACATGTGGTGGTGTTGACATTGGCTGGATGCCAGGTGCCCACCAAGCTATTCTATATCAGTCCCCTCCTCAGCAGGACTGGGGGGAAGAAGTAAGACGGAAAAAGAAAAGCCTAATGGGTCAAAATAAAGTGGAAGCAAAGGAAAAGAAAAGGTTTATTCTCTACTTTCCGTCAGCAGGTGACATCCAACCACTTTCCAGGAAGTAAGGCTTCAGTACACATAAAGGTTGCTCTGTAAGACAAATGTCACAATAACGAATGCACACACACACACAAACACACAGAATCCTCCTTTCTCAGCTTTTATTGCTGAGCAGATGTCATATGGTATGGAATATCCCTTTGGTCAGTTTGGGTCAGCTGTCCTGGCTATGTCCCCTCCCAAGATCTTGCCCACCCCCAGCCTGCTGGTGAGGGGGTCTGTTGGAGAGACAGCCCTGATGCTGTGCGAGCACTGCTCAGCAGTAGCCAAAACACTAGTGTGTTACCAACACCTTTCTAGACACCAGTGCAAAGCACAGCACTGAGGGCTGCTACGGGGAAAATGAACTCCATCTCAGCCAGGCTCAGTACAACACACTTTGGTGTGTTAAATTGGAAATACCCATTTCTAAAGAAATAGCAACAATGAAAAGCAGCTCTGTACTCCCAGAGCCAACAGCACTAGCACTGCTTTCCTGTTTCTCCAAGCTAATGTCTCAGCACCCAAACTCTTGCATGTGTGGGCACACACACCTCCCAACATAAAATTTGCTTCATGAAGAAGAAAAAAAAAAAAAACAAAACAACTTCGTGCTTTCTGCTGCCTTTACTGTCCTTATTTTGCACCTGTGCAATGTACAAACCACAGTCATGGATCAGCTTCACACTGTACTAGGCAGTGCACAAATGGAACAAAGTGTATTTTCTCTGCCTCAAATAATTTATAATTTAAATCTTTAGGGCAAATGATAGTGAATGCTAAAGTATCTTGCTAGCCAAAAATATAAAAAACTGCAAATACATTCAGTTCCAAGTCTTCTTGAGTTTTCACTCGTTCCTCACTTGAGGAGAAAAATAAACCCTATTGCCATCAATAAGAAACCTTAACTAAATGAGGAGAGAGTTAATCTACCTTCCCTCAAATCCCACACAGCATGTGAACAAAAACAGGGCCATTTGTCTTGCCTGTCTCTGATGTCTGCCTGCTTTTCAAGGCTGTTTGCTTCTTTCTCTCTGCCTGTCTGAAGGAACTTTAAGTGCTAGAAACCAGATTAACTAATTTACACATAAAATAAATTGTTTATATGTGCCACATCATAATCAGAATTGGGTATATAATGAGGTGCAAGCTAGAAAACACTTCAGCAGACTAGGAAATAACTGAGAGTTGGAGTGAATGGTGGAAGAGAAAGGACCCTTTACAGAATATATAAAAGAAAGGAGACAAAATGAGATCAATGAGAAGTGAAGACTTGCTAGAAAACAGCGGTGTAAATAAGCCTTTGTGCAACATGTAAAGGAAAAACGAACAGCTGTAGGAGCATGAGTGCTTATGAAACCGGGTTTCTTATTGATTTCTGTCTCCTGCTTGCTGTCTTAGGCACAAGTTCTGACTAAAGCTTTTGCCACTAGGGGGGAATTTTGTGAAACCTCTCCTGCCTAGACTACCTAATGAAGTACGAGCTCCGACTGCCTAGGCGGTAAGAGAGCCACAGTTGTTCTCCACCTTTATCTGCCTACCTGTTTCCATGGGCCTTAGAGAAACCCCATTATTTAATTGTATTGAAAGTAACTGATGGATTCAAAAAGCTTCTAGGAAAGGAATGGATGCACAGGCAAATGTGTCACAGTCTTGAGTAGCATGGTCTCATAAGCCTCCATTCCCTTCAGAGAGGGGAAAAAAAAGGAAGAAAAAGAAATAAAAAGATCGATAGAATAAAAATAACATAGCATCAAATGAATTAGATCATCCACATCATGTAAAAAGGGACCCAGTAATTTTTAAAATGCACAGTCATCCTCTGTTGCCCCTCACACCCATTTGCTTCTGCTCGTGGTTACACCAAGGTGGACTTCAGTGCATGATTCCTGAAACCAAGGACCATATGATAATTTGCATCTGGTGGCAATATGGGCTATCAAGCAAAAGCATTTGCTATCTAGATAATTTGAACTAAACATTTTAACACGGGTAAGCAGTTTGTCTTCTTTAAAAGATGGTATGGTAAATCAATAACTGCAAAATGTTATTACATTAAAACAGCAGAAGGTATATGTTAGAGCACTGTCTGATCTCTATTAGAAAGTTTAAATTGTCATATATTGAACATTATTAAAAGGATCTACATGCAAAGAAGAGTCCTGCTGCTAATATGCTGAATTAAACAGCCCTATAAACTGGAATTAGTCCTGTACCAGCACTCAGCACTATTTCAACAAGCAGAAGTCATCCCTTGACCCCGTTCTGCTGTGTCCCTGCCTTCTGCCACAGTGCTTGCTCTGACCGCAGTTTGAACTCTTCTGTGCAGAAGTCACAGTGGCAAGAAACCTACACATGCCCTTACTTCTCTTTCTTTTCAAGATACTCCTTTCTTCAGAATTTCTCCTTTGCAATCATATAAATCTGGCTCCTTGCACTGCTACAGTAATATCTGCTTCTGCTTGGTCTGGGAAAGATATTCTGGATTTCCTGGGAGCAAGTCAGCTGCCAAACTCCTGCAGGGATAAAAATGTTTATTTGGACATCGTGCTGGTTCTGCAGATACTGGGATGAACTAAAGCGCACTGTTTCTCTGTTGTCCCACCTAAAATAACAAAGGACAGGCAACCACCAGGAGCCGCGCACAAAATCCGCCCAGAAAAGGCTACAAGTGGTGCAAGGCAAGGCAGATGAGCAGCATGCTAGAAGGGGACCCCAGCATCCGAGAGGCTGGGCACACACACTGCCAGCATGCAAGACACCACCACCACTCCAAAACAACTGAAATCAGCAACATCTCCCTCGCTCCAAAATTCCAGAGTCAAGCTAATAGAGTTCAAATAACTCACAAGGTTTGGTTGGATTTTCTTTTTTTTTTTTAAGGTTTGGTTGGGTTTTCTTTTTTTTTTTTTTTTTTTCTTTTTTAAAGGACTTTGGTCTAATACCTCAATTTTTCTCCACTCTGTAACACCTCAAAGCTCTGCTGTCCCGCCCATCTTTTCAAAATGACAGCTGAACAGAGGCAGGGCACAGAAGGAACTGTCTTCTGAACAACCAGTTTCTTCTCTGGTTGTTTAGGGGTTGTTGTTGAGACATTCTCAAATACATACTTTCAGCAGCATACGCAATCAGGCATTCTAAATAGCAACACAACTGATTCATTTAAAACAGAAAAAGAAATATGTGAAAAACCAAATCAGCCCTGCAAGCAGTTCCAGTTATACGGAAGACTGCTTGCTTTTCCAGATTAAATCAATTGTAAGGTAAATACATAACAAACATCTGAAACACGGTACCTTACTGGTCAAGATTTTGCAGCAAATCACCTGCATGTTGCACTTGGGTTTAAGAGTAAGAATTTAGACATTTTGTTGCTGGGTCGGGAAGATTTGCTTTGAACTGAATCCCAGCACTAAGAAGCGGTATTGTGTCTGCTTGCAGGGTTCTGGGTTGATCTTGGCCTGAGTACCCATTCTCTCTTTTGGCACAGACTTATGTGTGTTTTCAAGAAGACGTTCAAGCTTCAAACTTTATACACTCATCCCTATGTAGAGCTGCCTTGTCACCTCATGTACTCTCAGCTGTAAGCAAGTTGGCAGCATAAAGAACACAGATGATTTTGAGCAGTTACATTCTCTAACCTCTGGCTCCTTTCCTAAATCACATATCAGTGACAATCTAGTGTATAAGCTTATAGTGATTTTTTTTAATGCCTGTTTGGTTTATGCAAGATCAAAACCAGGAGAAAAAAAAGATCTGGCTTTTTTGGTTTGTTTTAATTTAAGAAAGTGCTGCATAACAGACAGCTCATTTACACTGCTGTCCATTGGCAAATTGTTATTAAACTATTTAGATAAAATTGTCTTTTTGGCAGCTGTTCATTAGTGGTAATTACATTAAAAACAAAATAATTGGGTTTAGAACTTCTTATTTTTGTAGGAATTAAGGAACAGAAATGTCACCAAATGAATCAGAGTATAGATACCTAATTAGTAGTAATCGAAGCACAACAAATTATCCAGTTATTCTGTCTCTGTTACAATAACCAACAGCGTGGGCCCTACTCATAGTATACATCCTCACAGCTCACATCTGTCAAGATGCCATGGAAGGCACCTTCACCACCTATCTTCTTTACAGTCCTTTTCTCATCCCTGCATCCAGAGAGCACAAAGATCCTTGCAGGACCTAACACAACCACAGACCTGCCAGCTGTCTGGACTGGGCAGAAAAGAAGGGGGCAAGAACCCTCTGGCTGTCCCCTTTGCTCTCAGTCAGCCACAGATCACTAGTGGAAAATGCCTTTAGCAGCCTGGGGCTGTTCATGCCTTAGGTAGAGTCAGAAGCAGGTCCCATCTTCTGACCGTGGTGTGCCTCAGGAGGTGCTGGTGTACAGCTGTTATCACTAAAAGGTGCTGCAGGGCACAGAATCAGGCTTCTCAATCATGTTCTTTCACCATACTTCTCAAATATAGAAAAGTATGGACTCATTCAGCTTTTGCCTTCTGGAGGGGGAAATATAAGCAACCAAAGAAAACCTCACCTTTCCATTTATATAGAGGCCTCACGTTTCTGTCCTTGTTTCAGAGACTCACAGAAGTAATAAGGGCTGGATTTTCTACTAATCATTTCCCATGGGTCTCTCAGGACCTCTCTTTCTTAGTTTTTATACACTTTCCATCAACAACACTTAGTACTCAGTTGAGAGAGACTTTTCGATAGGTTTCTTCCTGGATTATTTTTTTTCTCGTTCAGAACTGCTCATCTCAGCAACTGAGTGCTAGTTTAAGTTACACTGTGTTTAAATCTCCCTCAAGTTCTCTTGCAGTTGTTTGGACAAAGAAAAAGTTTACCCACCAACATTTTCAGTTTTCTAGACTAGCATGAGCTATATCTAGCCACTCTGAACTTCTCTCTACCAACTTTGTGGTCCAAATTGGCATGAAATAAAAGTAAATTTTACTATGGAGAAGGAGAAGCTGACAGAGGCAGCAACTTTATGTTAGACAGTTTCAGAGACAAAAAGATATTATTGGTAAAAGTATGATAAATTCTTGCTTAAATGATGATCGATAGCTAAAAATGTTAAGCATACCATTTCTAAATCTAGGGCATCTAGAAGGGTGCATTATTAATGGCATCTCTTGTGGTTCATTATTTCTGTGAGGAACAAAATGACTTTGAGTTAAAGATGTTCTCACATCTCTGCACATAAGTAATAGAATAAGCATGTTTAAAACTATAAATCTTACCCACCTGAAGATTTATTATGTATATATGTGTGCTTCTTGCATAGATGCTGTAAGTAGAATAAAGTCCTAAGAGGCCTCTGTAGATTATTTGGTCCAACCTCTGCTCACACAAGGGCTAACTCCAGAGTTTGATCAGGTTGCTCAGAGCCTTGGCCAGTCAAATTCTAAACATCTCCAGGTTCTGAAAGTCTCCCTGCCCTGCTCTCCAGCTTGGTGTCGTAAGTGAGCTTGCAAAAGTTGACTCTGCCCCATCATCCAGCAACAAAGACATTAGACATTACTACCACCTTTGTTGAAACCCAAAGAATATCGCTAGTAATCAGACATCATCTGGCTTTTAACTGCTGACCATTACTTTTGGAGCCCAGCAGTCCAGCCAGTTTGACACTCACCTTGTAGTTCACCCATCCAGTCTGAATGTCTCCATTGTAGTCTGACTACAAAGACACTATGGAAGACCATGCTGCAAGATATGTTGAAGTGAAGGTTTGCCCACTGCTCCCCCTTCATCCACTGAAATGGTCACTTCAGAGAAGGTAATGAGGTTTCACAGAATCACAGAATCATCTAGGTTGAAAAAGACCTTGAAGAGCATCTAGTCCAACAAGCAATAGTTGTTCTTAGCAAATCCATGCAGGCTGTTCCCAGTCACCTTCTTCTGAGAAGTAACTTCTAGGAGAGTTTGCTGTGATCTTCCCAGGAACTGACCAGATTTTTTTTTTTTTTTTTTTTTGAAGATGGCTGTGATGTTGTCCTTTTCCAGCGATGAGGAACCTCCACTGACTGCCATGACCTGTCTAGGAAAACGGCAGTGGCCTCACAATAACACTGGCCATTTCCCATGGCACCCCATGGAAGCATCCCATCTGGTCCCATGGCGCTGAGCATGGCCACTTTGCCTCAGTGTTCTCTGACTTGACTTTCCTCTGCTACATCACTCACCCAACTCTGCTGCTACGCAAAGGGACTAAAAAGAACAGAGCACAAACAAAAGCAAGGGAGGCAGCCTTTTTGTCCCCAAGACTCCCACGCAATTCAGCGACAAGCCCGCACACACAGAGCAGTTGCACATGCACAGAATGACCAGGCTCAATATGAGCACATAATCTGGTGCATCCTTGTGGTGTTGGGCATCCTCCAGCTGGCTTCTGCCAACTGGCTGTAGCAGACTACTCAATAAATCACAGGGCCCCATAAAACACAGGCAACACATGAACCACTGGCTCTGTTTGCCAGTGCAGACCTTCTGCCCAAGAAGCCCAAGCAACTAAAATGAAATATGTGTTTGAACTGTAGTTTTATATAATACTTTGGAGAGGAAGAAAATGAGATTTTTTTTTTTTCCATTTTGAGGCAATTTTTCACAATTTGGGACTCACATTTCTAATGAAACTATTAATGTCTATGGGACTAAGGGAAGACTGCAATCAGTTTATACAAGGGTCAGAATACATCCAAAACTGAAGTCATAAAGCATCTAGTGATTTTATTGCATAGTTTTATCACTTATTCATACTTATTCCAGACTGTCATCTCAACGGAGTGCAAATACTACATTTTCAAAAGATGTTAGCCCTTTATATGTAATAATAACGCTTTATTGGAGACACATGAATTTAAACTTTAAAGATTAAAAGTATCAAAATCAACTCTGAACAGCTAATCTTAACAGAACTGTACTTCTCTGTACCCAGTTATTACGTACAATTTGTGCTAGCATAGTTAGGTGCATTTTATAAATTCATTAAAATTTATGTGCAATTAAGTAGATGAAATAAGAATATAACTCAATCTTTACATAACTTGGACTTCACTTTGAAGATGTGTTTACACCATCTGATGCTAAACAGGGGCTATCAAGAAGGCAGCTAGACTCCTCTTGGTGGTACAAAGAGAAAGAATGGGAGGCAATTTATGAACATTGCAGCAAGGGAAATTCCAGATGGACATAAGAATAAAGCTCTATTTAAGCCCTGAAACAAGGTGTTCAGGGACTGAGAATGACCATCCCTTCGGGTATTCAAAACTCAGCTGGGCAAAGCGTACATACATAAATAGTACATTAACTATGGGTTTAAAATTTATTGTAGACTTTTCAGGAGTGTTTTATTGACAGTATCATTCGCTGCTGTATCCTTGGCCTTAGTTCTGAAACACTGCATTTCTTGAACCTGGTCCTGCATAAACCTTCAGTGGGTACCATGAATGATGCATGCATCTTCACGTACAAGTGGAATTTCACTTTAAATTATTCTCTGCTACCTGGGGAGAGAGAAGCATTCATTTGGAGACTGAGAAAATAAAATGCTGAGTTTTTCAAGAATATTGTTGATAACAAGAAACATTCAAGAAGAAAAATCTGTATTTGTGACTCCTTTTTTGGGTAGCATTATCTTTCTGCTCTGATGGAAAGCATTCAGACTATCTATATAGCCCACAGGAGTGAGACACAGCAAGAACATTTATATCACTGTTATGCTCAAAAATCTTAATTGTAAGTGTTGACAGGACTGATCCTCATTTACACTTGGATCTCATTTTTATTGCACTTTCAGTGTAATGATAATCAAGCATTAAGAGTTGGAATTGATAAATTTTTAATACACACTAATACAGAAGGGCAGAAAAGGCCAAATGAGGGATTCCAAACATCCCTTCCCTCTGATATACATTATGGTACCTCTGCTAGGATTAATCAAGCTTTGGCCCTCTAAACATGAAATTGCTGATAGGCCTAAGGGGCTAACTCTTCCTCTTATTGAGATTGCTGCTTGATCGGTACTTGGAATTGTATTGCTCTTCTTTTGGTTTCCATCTGGAAACTGAAGACACACCACTCATTCATATTCTATGTTTCAAGGTTCTCCTAGCAATCAGGAGGATAGAAATTTGAAAGCAGTACATTTAAGGACATGGCTAAAGGCCCTGGATTTATCATATTAAAATTCTCACATACTGCATGTCCTTTTACTTCTTTTGCTGTTATTATTGCTGTTTTCAGGTTGTAGTTTGTTTTTTTTTTTTTTTGTTTTTGGTTGTACTTTAATTACGGTTATTCTCCTTCCTTCAAATAAATTATCATTATGTCCTGAAATTCCTTCTAGCACATGGTCAACCTCTCATGCATCATTTTCTGTGAAATGCTATACATCAACAATGCAAATTACTGCTGACAACTTATTGACTCACTTGCCTCTAAAGATCTTCTCCTTTTCTTTTTTTTTTTTTAAACCCATGTGAAAGAAGTCTAATTAATCACTCTAAATAGAAAAGTCCTTTCCTTTCCCAGGAAAGAATTAAAGAACAGGTTAAATACATATTTCACCTTATACCTCAGCCTTGCCTGGTATAGAGTTCTCCCAGTTCAACTTCATTCAGCTTCCCTGCTAAGACAACTGCTAAAGACATTCATTTATTTGTGACAGGTACATTTACTCACTAAAAACTGGTTAAATATCGGGTTGTTTAGTATCTACCCGTACAGTAGGAGATTCCAACATCATTCTCAATTGCACATCTGTAAATGCAAAGTAAATGTTTAAATGAATAGAAACACTTTCTGCATACCGTCTGTAACAAGGCGGGTGTTGGACACACTGATTTTTAATCAACACACGTAATTTAAGAGCAATAATCTACAAATGACACAAACTGTATCAAAATAGCAAATCCTATTTCAGGTGAAAGTGAACTCCATATCATAAATACTGCATTATTACTAGTAACATCCCATTTTTGCCCAGATTGCTTCTGCTCTGACACATGTTTCCTTAGTTTTGTCTTGGAGTGCTCTGGATTTCATTTTAAGGATTACAAAGGCAACATCATTTTATTTTAATCTCATTCAAATTCTAAAAATTTCATTATGATGGTTTTATTCTCCTGCACAGTTAATGGGAGGAGGACTTTTCCAGAGGACAGACATTTTAATCTGCCCACATTTGCCACCAGATTCACCAGGGTTGTCTGGTGGATGTGTAAATATGGAACAGGTTTAAAAATCACACTCCAGATACAATCTCTGCTTTGTATCTTCTTTCTCCTGTCCCGCTGGCACTGGTGAGTGGCTTAGTGTACTGGAGATGAGCAGGAGGGAGTATTTTACCTACAGCCCACTGAGCTGACCTTCCTACTCTCTCATGTTAGCTGGAGGTCTCTTCCCAGTCCCCAATCAACACGCACCTGCACAACAATATGACTAGGTTTATATCCTTTATACTCTTTTCACAAAGTAATCCTTTGTCCTGAATTCATCCCTCACTGAGGGCCATAACGATGCCCTGAAACAGGATAACATTTGCCAAATTTTTAGTGCCAGCTTCAAGATCTGAATAGCCTGATGTTTTCTGAGTTGGACTTGCCACCTCTCTCCTGTCTCAAAAAAGGTGGTGTGTGGCTGAGAGGGAGGTAGAGAGGTACATCTCACCACACAAGGCAGCAGAATGAGGAAAAGGCTGAGGTGCTCAATGCCTGCTTTCCCTCAGTCTTTAGCAGTAGAATTGGCTGTTTCCTGCACATCCAGCCTCATGATCTGGGAGATGGGGAAGGGAAGCAGACTGAGGTCAGCACAGTTGAAAAGGAAGTGGTCAGAGACCTGATACTCCGCTTAGATGCACACAAGTCTGTGGGACCAGATGGGTTACAGCCAAGGGTGCTGAAAGAGTTGGCAGATGTGCTTGCCAAGTCACTGTCTCTGATTTACCTGAAGTCATGGCTACCCTGGAGAGCTGCCAGTCAGAGAGGGACCTGGGGTGTTGATTGACAGCCGGCTGAACAGGAGCCAGCAGTGTGCCCAGGTGGCCAAGAAGGCCAATGGCATCCTGGCTTGTGTCAGCAATAGCGTGGCCAGCAGGGACAGGGAAGGGATCTGACCCCTGTACTCGGCACTGGTGAGGCCGCCCCTCGATTCCTGTGTTCAGTTTTGGGCCCCTCACTACAAAAAGGACATTGAATGACTCGAGCGTGTCCAGAGAAGGGCAACGGAGCTGGTGCAGGGTCTGGAGCACAGGTCGCACGAGGAGTGGCTGAGGGAACTGGGGGTGTTTAGTCTGGAGAAGAGGAGGCTGAGGGGAGACCTCATCGCCCTCTACAGCTCCCTGAAAGGAGGTTGCAGAGAGCTGGGGATGAGTCTCTTTAACCAAGTAACAAGTGATAGGACAAGAGGGAATGGACTCAAGTTGCACCAGGGAAGGTTTAGACTGGATATTAGGAAGTATTTCTTTGCAGAAGGGGTTGTTAGGTATTGGAATGGGCTGCCCAGGGAGGTGGTGGAGTCCCCATCCCTGGAGGTGTTCAAGAGTAGGGTCGATTTAGAGCTTAAGGATATGCTGTAGGTGGGAACTGTGCTAGGCGAACGGTTGGACTAGATCTCCAGGGTTCTTTCCAACCTAGATTATTCAGTGATTGTGTGACTCAAAGGGTGAATGTTCACCACAGAAACAGAGAAGATGGTGAGAGATATTGATAATATTGCAGCCTTAACTTCATGCTCTAGTGTTTATTTTGAAACTCTTCACAGAGAAATGCTTTCACAAGCAATACAAAACCTTACTCAAGAGTTATGGAAATTTACCATCTTCTATTAGTGACTGAGTAATCAGTTTTTCTCTTACATAATACTGGGAAGACTGTGCTATTTCACCTAGGTTTTCAGTTTCCATTACAAAAACCTTACATCAACTAAGCTGCAGTGCTTCCCCCCACCAGCTCTCCTTTATTTTCCCCATACAGAATCTGGAAATATGCACAAATGCAGTCCTGCTTCCAAGAACCTTCTTTCACTTAAGAAAAAGACATGTTCTACATTTTTCCTGATACAGGCATCCCCTCATTTTTGTCCACAGATTATTGATGCTCTAGATATCATTTTACAGGTTCCAAATTTTCCAGCTTTCAACCTCTGTGGATGTAAGCTATATGAGATCTTCAAGCGACCTTGCAACAATGGCTTCTGCTTATGATTTGAAAGGCTAGCTATTTATAGCACAGTGTTTTGACTCCTAAAAGACGTGTCATTTCCAAAGAAGCCACTTGCACCCCTGACATTCTTCCAACAGAAATACACTTATTCCTGCTGTTGAATAAATTAATTTTGAAAAGCACAGCGTTTAGCCTTTTAATATAGTTCTCTACCCAGAAATTATTAACGAAACATACTTCAGTACAGGGTTTCGTGCAGTCTGGTAGATGAATCAATGTGATTGACTGCAATGAACTGATGAAGGTGAGGATTTCTCTTGATGTGTTGCAGAAGAATGGAATATTCTTGATTATATTGCGGTACACTTAGGGACTCTTTTATGCCCAGGTCTATTACTGCTGGGTACCACAATGAAATACTGATATCTGTTCTAACAAGTCCTTCTTAAACTCAAATAAACTGGCCGAAACCATTAAAAATTTGGGGTAAGAATTTTCTATATAAAATCCATGTAATTTCACTGATTTAATGCATGTGAAAATAGAAAGTTTCTTACCAACATAGAGCACAAAGTTCATAACTTCAAATATATCCCTATGGAAAAGCTCTTATGTGTAGATGGGGGGGTTTTACTCTGTTGGTAGCTCCCTTTACATTTCATGACTAGCACTGTTTCTGTTCTTAGGAAACCTTTAGCACAACAGTCTAAGCATGAAAACACTAATTAAACCGCTAAACCCAGGTAATGCTCAGGATTTGCTAAAACAGAAACTAGAATTGTGGTGTTGTTCCCTGTAATAATACATACTCAGTATCTCTAGAACATGTTGTATTGCAAGGTGTCATCTAGGGACACTGTCCCTATTCTGGGACATTTACTGTAAAAGTTACAAATGGCCACCTTGTCTCAGAATGATGTGTGCTATTAATCCATCAATGGATGATTATGATGCATGCGCATAGGTCATGCTTTAATTTTTAAAAATTGTGTTGTATGCTATCTTGGGCCACAGGACACATCCAACAATTGCTATGATTTACATTTCATTAATTGTAAAGAATTATCAACACGGCCGTGGCCAAGAATTAAGTGATGTATATTTTGGTGCACTGAGAGTAGTTAAGAAAATTAAATTTATGCTAGAACCTACATGACAAATTAGAGGTTGAGAAGTAATTGATTTTTATTTTTGGCACAGATATCTATACCATAATATTATCAGCTACAGTGTTGTTAGCTAAGAACTCTTAGAGAGGTGTTGAGCATCCTTTAATTATAAGATTCACTATTTGTTTCCACAGAGACTGGAAGAGGCAGGCTTTATCACAGTTGTGTTTGCTATTTCCTAACACCATTAGATCCCAGTTTTCTTAGGTGTTTTGAAAAGGTGCCTGCAATGTCATGACTATAAAGAATTATTATATGAATATTAAAACACAACACTGCCAAAAAAAATACTCAGGGACTGAGTAGATTTTAACTTCAGCAAAACCTGAGTAAGTTCTTTCTCATAAGACTCGCATGAGATCACTGAGTTAGAAGTGACAAAAAAGCTTCTGGGCTCATATGAATATACTTTCACTTCTTTCATGTCTTATTCAGGTCTAATCCTGAACTGCAGATATACAATTATATTAATACTGGGATACAGCTTTCCCAGAAATGCAAAATTACTTGAACACCTATGAGTTTTTCTTATGGCTTTTTAAACAGAGTAGTGTGAGACATTAAAAAACACTGGAGAGCCAAAAATAAAAAGACTGAGTTGCCAAGAAATGTAAGTGGCCTGATGCATCCAAGTCCACTTACCTGGTACTTCTGTTGTTTCCATGCCAGGTGTTCAGGATGTCTAAGCTGGATTCCTAAGGATTGCTGATTCCAAAATGGGAAAAATACCCATCTGTTTATGAGCTCTCAAAGTCCAGGTGCAAGGCTCAAAATGAAATACTCCCACGTTCTTCTGCTTTATCGCTGAGGAACTTGATAATGGTCGACAAGTCCCTTCCTGTTTGGAAAATTTCTGATAAAACATTCATGTCCTGGACCCAATCAAGCTAAAGACCAGAGAGCCATGGATTACATTTCCTCCCAGTGAAGCAAATGTGTATATAAAACACATTTTCCACTGCATTCTCCCACAAGCAGTAACTAGTTTTAGACCATGAAGGTCTAAGTTGAGCAGGCGGTTCAATGAACGTGATGGGGTGCAGTGTCTTCCTGGGCTGATCTTGGAGATTTTCATGTACAAACACGAAAGACTGAGTCTGTTTTTCACAGACTAGAAGCTGATATATCTACTTTGTAAACCTGTAATATATTGACATTATCCAGCATACTTGAGGAAAATAACTGATGAAATAGTTGTCCTGGCTTCTCAGCTAGGCAATAGCTCTCCAGAAAGAATGCATAGAGAACCTGTTTCAAAGAAGCAGGATCTCCTAGGGACAGACTATATCAGGATACTCTGAAATCAGTATTTCCCTAATCAAGCTTTCCAATATTCAAGCATAACAGAACATTTTTGGCCCAAAATCAACAAAACATTTGAAAGCAGTTAAACAAAGAAATAAGCTGCAATTAACATTAAACAAGTGATTAAATTCTTTGCTATGTCAGTAAGTTCTGAGAGATCAATATATTCATGTTTTTGCTGCTTCAGAATTTTGTCAGGATTAATATAGGACTAAGTAACATGATTTTCACTAAGTCAAAACTTCTTTCCTATTCATACACAGAAATACCTTCAAGGGCTCATGTCAAACCTTCAAAACACTCAAGCTCTGGCACAGAAACCTGTGTCAAAAATACATTCCCACCTTATACTTCATCATAACTTCAGTCTGTTCAGCTAGAGGATGGTAGCCACTTGTTAGCAATCCACTTTCCCATCCTCTTTGATCTCAGAGAGCTGCTGGCAAGTTGGATTTTTTTTTTTATTATTGCCTAAAGACAGAAAGGTTAAGAGTTGCATAAAAAGAATTGCTTCTCCGAAAAATTGTAGAGTCCATTGCAATGCAGAGCTGCAGAACACGAGCTCATTTAGACTAAAAAGTGGTGCTATTTGCAAGAACTTCCACTCACCAGAGCAGTCTCAGATGAGATACAGGAACCTCCAAAGGAAAAGAAGTAAAACTGAAAAGCACTTTATTAACTTGCCGTCTGTGAAGACCAAAACTAGTCTAATACTTCCAGAAATCCAAAGTTTAAAAAAACTAATTCCAATTTGAAGCAAGACAGACGCCTTTAGATGTCCATTTAGTCATTTTTATTTTCAAATTTGAAAATATTTGAAGCAGCCCATCTAAAGATAACCTGTGAAAATCAGGTGTCAGGACTTCTCAGATCTGATCCTCCGTCTCTGAACCTCAGGGCTCAGACACCTGGTGCCTAAACCCCACCTGTTCAGATACCTTCCAGAGCTGATGGGGAGAGCCTGCTTGCGGGCAACACATCCATCCAGCATCTCTCTGCCAACCATAGCCCAAAGAACTTGAGCTCTTAAATCAGGCCCTCAGGTCAGTAGAATGCACTTTGGACTAAATACTCACAAGCTTGGACATGATTCTTGACTTCTGCAGCCTTCTAACTGGCAAACAGCATTTCAATACGTTTTCATTAGGATTTATTAAGCAAAACATTTTTTAGCAGACCTGACCATCTCTGTCTTGATTTTCACAACACCAAATGCTCTATGACAGAAACTTAATTCATGCAAGGAACTCACATTTTAAAGTAAGCTTAAAAACCCACCCAAAACCCCAAAACCAAACCAAACTCCAATAAAAAACACCCCTTGAACTTAAATTCTTCACTCATTTAAGCAGCCCCTTATTGAGAAAAAGCTCCCAGTGAATGAACTTTCAATTCCATTTTGAAAAATAAATCAGAAAACTGAAAGCAAACAATAATCTTCCTTTTGTCATAGAAATTGCATACTTTAAAACTGCATTACTTTCTCCTGCTTCTTTTTATAAATTTTTTTTCCTTCACTGTGCACCTATGGAAACAGATAAATTCTTCATCTTTGTAAAAGAATAGCAAATCATTTCCCTTTCACTTTCTAGTTAACTCATTCTATTTTCTTGTAACATATTTTCCAAGTCTGTTCAAACCTAGCCAAACATGATTTTGTAACGTATTTTCAAGCATCAGTTATCACTATATAAAAACTTAAGTAGTTCTCACAATTAGACCTAATTAATTAATAAAATTAATTAATTTTATATAGCACAAGAGATAATTTAATCATTCTAATAATATACAAGAAAGCTTGAATATATCTTTCTTATAACAACAATTCATTGATTTAGTTGTCCTGTTTTAGGTGTCCAGACATTCTCTGGACATTTTTATACTTTTATCCATAGCAAATAGTTTGTCCATCCTAGTCCAATAAATTGTTTCCCAGAAGCCTGCTTTTTGCTGTGAATACCCTACTGATGTTATTGTTGCTCCTTATGGCAAGGAGCGAGTACGGATAATAACCACAAGTGTTATCTACTTTGGATACACATCTAAGAATCTGGTCTGACTCCAATTATTTCTAGACTTCAGACTGCTCTGATGTCTTATGGAAAGAGTGTTTAGGTCCTAAACTCAGTGGCTACATCCCATACTAATGGCAGCTCATAAAGTGCAGGAGGGAGAAAACACCTTGAATTGCTCCTAGGGAACTGCACATTCTCTGCTGAAGTGAAGGTCAGGACAGCAACACATGAACGCAGGGGTCACTTAGCAAGAAGAAGGCACAGACAGAGAGAGCACAGCAGTGTTTTCCTCGGGCACCACAGCCTGTGAAAGTCACAAATCAGTGTGGATTTGTGAGCACAGAGAGGATCCCTAGCCATTCTAGGTTCCCAGCATTCTCGAGCACTGCTATTCACATGCTGAAATAAAAGGAGTTTATTTTAGTTATTTCTTTGAAGTTGAAATAGAGACCTCTGGGCTCCACTGTAATTCATGTTACATACAAGATATGGACCAATTTTTTTTCCATTGCTTTGCACATTAATTTCTTTTATAAAATAATAGTGTGTCAGTCTCATAGTTCAGATTACATATTCTTGGGTGCAGTAAGTGGCTCTCCCTGCATTTACAAGATGGCATTTCACAGCATGCTCCTGGGATTTCGGTCTGCTTCTTCAGAGCCAGCAATGCATGAGATGTTGCCAAGTGTCATTCCTGTGATCTTTTGTACTTGCTGTTTCACAGACAGGTTGCAGGAGAATCTAAATCCTCCAAAGACTGTTCTAGTTCATATTGCTACAGAGGAATAGTCAAGGGCTCAGAAGGTTAATAAAATAGTTGAATATAGAGTAATTTTTTTCATTTAATAATTTATAAGTCAACCCATAGGTGTTTAGCAGTTAGACATTATCATAACACCACCTTCATCTTCTCTCCTTGATCACTATAGGCTGCTAGTGAACTAGCACATACACAGAGAGGCTCAGGACTACGATGAGCAGAACCAACATGGAAACATTACACACTTTCCCTAGTGAGATGCAATAATAAGCAAGTAAGATTGAGGACCTTCAAGGCGGTCTCTACCCTTTTTTATGCATTGCCCCTGTAGCCTTAAGGTCACGCTGATCTAATCATAAAACACCCATAATTGCCCTTAGGCAACTTGTTCTGTTGAAAAGAATTGAGATAAGAATAACAGGAAATTGCTAGATATTGACTATAAAGTCATTTATTGTAATTGATTGTATAGCATGTCTTATGTTATTATAAGGTTTAATAATCAGAAGCATGTAACTAAGTCATCTCTAGCTGTGGAGAACCATGAACAATATGTGCCATAAAAATAGGAGCAGCTGTAGTCATTGATGTTCTCTGATCTTCTAAATGCACAGTGGAAATTGTATTATCCAAGATAACAGAAAGGGAAATGTCTTGTTTCAGAAATAGTATGAACATAATCAGATTTGTGAAACCAAATGATTTTAGCAATATGGGGCACTGTGCACTGAGAGCAGATAAATGGTTTTATGAATTGTAATTCACTACTCAGTAAATGGCAGAAAATAAACCACAGGGACTTCATCCTTCACTGTTAGCATGATTGCTGTTCTTGACAATTCAATATAAATTCAAATTTCTCAGGTGTCACACACAGGAAACATGAAATGGGGAGAATGCTTAACAAAGTAGCTTCAGAGTAGCCACTTGCAATCTTAAGTTACCTTGGAGGGAAGAACTGCATGGAAGTAAATCAAGTCAGTGAAAGTCTGCTCTAGGCATCACTCCTTCCTTAATCAAGTCATAATATTACAACACTGTTCATATGCAACTCCTCTGTGTATTTTAATTGCTCTTTTCCTAATTCTGGTTTTGTCCCTCCCCAGAGAGGTGAAAGCAGGTTAGATATTTTTCCTACTTGATAAAAAAAAAAAAAAATTAAAAATTTTTAAAAATTGCTACATGTTAAGTTGAAAAGTTACTTCTTTTCAAGTCAAAATACAATACACACTTATGGGTACTGCTGGGCTGTGCAGAGTCATACTACTCAAAATTAGTTGTCTACATAAACCAATTCATTATAGAAGACTGTAATAAGTATATCTGAAATTATGACTTTAAGGCATACCTTGCATTTCATGGGCTAAGCTGCCCAAATGGGACATTGGTTTTGCCAAGCCAGTGGGTTCCAAATTAACTATCAGTTTGTGCGACTCTGAGGTACAAAAGCAAACACAGAAAGTAACTTCATTTCGCCAACATAATTTCTGTTTGGAGTGTTTGTCTCTACGTTTTTGCTTCTAACTATTATTAAACTGTAAGTGGAAATGGTACTGAAGTGCTCGCTCTCTGCAAGCACCACTTAATGCTGTTCCACATCACCAGTCTTCTCATATCATAGTCTCTCACCACTTTTTCCTGTAACTTCCAGTCTATCAGTACAGATGAGTTATCTCTTCTATTCCCTCCTCCTCTTTCTGTTGCAACACAGTTCCTTGCTTTTTCCCATGCTGCCCCTTGTGCTGGAGAGAAATTCCTCATTGACACCCACAAACTTACCTCAGTGACCTTCCTTCAGTTCCCTTGCTCATTAAAACTTAAACTAGAAACTGCAATACACTTAGCAGAAGTTAAACCTCAAATACTTTGGTATGACTCTGTATTGTGCAAATAAAATCCATCTCATTGCTGCCTCTATTCAGTGACTTCCATCTGTCAATCAGCATCCACTACCTCAAGACTTTTATGTAGATATTAAACTCTCTGGGGCACAGAAAATCTCTTTATTTTACATTTACAAAGCTCCTAACATAGTAAGGAGCTGGTCCATAACTGGTTTACATAGGCATTGTGTCAATTTATATAATTAATAATAAAAAAAATGTTTACACAAATACTACATCTATAATTCAGTTGCAGTAGAAGGAATCAACTGTTTCTATCTAAAGCTATACCAGTCATAGCTACAAAAGCTTGGAAGCCTAAGCCTTAGGATGGCTACAAGTTACAATGTTAAAGATCAGGGAAAAGACTAATGCAGGAGGAAAATATCTCCTGTATTAGAGCACTCTCCTTTGAAGTAAGAAGCGATGGCCCATCATAGGGGCAGGATGCAGGACAAAATGGATCATGACTCTGCTCCCTATAAAATTACATACATGAAAAAAATTGCAACATGGATACTATTATAAGAGATGGACAGGACATGCTGAGCTATGTTAAAAATATACCTCATGTCTTTATGTCAATCTAGTTTTCTCAAATATAGTTCTCATTAGTTCCCTGACCTTTTTAAATAAACATTAACTTTAATGAAACAGTGAGCTAATTAATGTTCATGCCATTGAACACTGTACTTTCCTTTCCCAAGGAAACTCTTAATTTATAAGCTATGGTTTGAATCCTTAGCTGCCTGGAAGGTTAACAATAAAAAAGTAGCAAAGCAACTACTCCTCTGTATATTATTTATAAATATGGTAAAATATTTGCCATATTAAAAGACCTGAATTAATCTGGAAGCTTATATAGCAATAATTTTACATTAGGCTTTTGAATCATTTAAAGGTAAAGACAGTAAGTCTATAAATTATAACCTTGATATTACTCAGTCAGACTCCCTCCGAGTTACGAGTTGAGATATAAAATCAGATTCTGGAGTTTGAGCCAGAAATTGTAGCATATTATTGTCTATGCTCATGGCCCACAAAAACAGGAAATAAAATAAAATAAATGAAAAAAAAAGAGGCGGCATTTCTGCTGTGGCTGATTTCTCCAGTCAAAATATTTACAAAGCAAAGAACTTATCGAGTAAGGTGAAGTCTAATTTAGCATATTTTACATTCCTATACCACACTTCATAATTTTTCTCAATTCAGTAAAACTGAAGGATTTAAACCAAATAATCCAGGGATTTAATTTCTGTCTAGGTAAATAATTTTTAGCTACTTCTTAGAAAGCAACTTTTACTTTTGTGTTTAAAACTTAACCTCTATGAAAAATGTTTTTTCAGAAGATTGTCTACTGGTTGAGAAACTCTTAGCACCTCCTCTGTGTCCTGATGTTTCACTGGGCAATCTTCCAAACCAGATTTTAAATTATGTATTCTCCAACAAGCTGATTTATATGAAAGAACAACTGGTGAGTAAAGAGAAGAGTGAGTCTAACAGAAGCAACATGAAAGTGTGGAAAAACTGGAAGTGTACAAAACTGAAAACACTTTGGTAAATGCCCCCACACCTCAAAGGGCCTTCTGTTTGGTAAACAAATGGATAGCTCCTCTCTTCATGTGTCAAAATATAGTGTCTCTAGGCCCTACTCAAAAGTCAGTTCAGCTCACAATTTGAGCAGAAAAATGATCAAGCAAAAGCAGCACATTGTTTCCTGCTGGATTTGTCAGCTGGTTCAGCTCAAGGGAAGGCTCAGGTCCATCCCAAAAGCATCTGGACCTGTGCATGGGGAGAACAACAGCTCTTAGGTCAGATTTTGCGAAATCTCAGTCAAATTGTGAAATTTCAGTCCAAGTCAAAGCCTGCTGAAGTCAATGAAATTCTACAGATAACTTCATCCTAGTTCTGTATCAAAGACTAGAACATCATATTCATAGTGCCTGCATCAACGTGTAATTTGCAAAGCAGCCACTCTATACTTCTCTAAGTGTACATGAGCAGAGTTCCCTCTGCAGTCACAGAAAGCAGGTACAATTTGTAATGTGAATGGCTTTCAGCCCCTCTGTATTAGTATTTTTAAATTCTAGAGATTCTATTCCAAAACTGATATTTTATTTTCTTTTTAAGATTCTGGCTCAGCTGAGAGATTTTCTATCACTAGACAAAATGAGAGGACAGTGAAATCCAGTGAAAAAGAGTAGGTGCCCAACTGAACAGTTCTTATCACCATGCCCTAGTTACCTTGTGATAATCAGTCTTTTCCCACCATGGGGTAACTGAGCAAGCATGTCCCAACTCTAACATTTAAGGAAGAGCAGCCATTTCTACAGACACTCCAAAACACACCTCAGGAACCCTTCTCCCAAAGCCAATTTGCTTCTTGGGTTGTGTAAGACTTTCAGTGCCAGAAGCCTGTGCGGGGTGGGGGGGTGGGACACATGGACTGTGCCATCCTCACACCGATGGAAAGGTCCTGTCTCTGTCTCCCCCCTTCCCCTGCCCTGGCACACTCACTGTGCTGTTCAAGGGACAGGTCACCATTTGGGAAGGGAGAGTAAAAGCCAGTCAACATTCCTGACTTATTACTAACTTTATGGCAAGGGAAGAGGGTGGAGGTCGTCAACCTTAATTAATGCATGTTTTAAAAGCACTTTGCATTCCTTGCCCGATATGTGCTTCCCAAAAGCCAAGACCCGTTGTTGTTAATAACAACTTAAAATATAAACACACTTGGCCTGATTTTCCTCTCGCTCACAATAAGCTTCATGCTTGTTTGAGTGGGATGGAATTAGCGGGCTTTCTGCAGTCAGTGCCAGAGGAGGCTCTAAGAGGTGGCATACGAGAACCTCCAGAAGAAAATCCAACAGGAATAAAAAAAAAAAAGTCTTGGTTAAGTGCTCCTTGAAGGCTGAGCATGGAATCAAAACAACACCAATTGTATAAGCCTTTGCCTCTGTGAGCTTCTTAGTCACTTGAGTGAAAAATCATCTTGTTGGGAAAATTATTTTTTCCACAAATGCTTTTTTCCTTTTCAGTGTGTCAAACTGCTTATGATACAGCCGGAGCTAGGGAGACATCAAAGAAATTCTGCAGAGATGCTTTGATCAGGAGAAAAAAAAAAAAAAAAGGCAAAAAAAATAAAAAAGAAAGGAGACATGGCTCATCAGCTTGGATCCTGAAACACTTTTCTGTAAAGCATTAAGATATTTGGAGAAGAAAAAAAACCACCAAACCCTATCAATTTCTCAAATCAGTCCCAGAGGTTATGAGCTTTAATGTTCTGCAAGTCACAGGAGGCCCTTTAGTTTGTCCTTGATCCTTTCAAGTAGCTGGAAATGAAAACATGGTGCAGAAGCTGTGGCTTCAATTAGACATAATATCGAAAAAAGGTTGATAGCTCTTCCTTGCTAATGAGAAAAAAAAGCAAGTGCTCTGGAAGAATGCCATCCCACCCTGCCAGCTGACGTCAATAGGGCAATCACACACATCTAAATATTATAAAAGTCAGGGTAACTCACAAACATATTTTGCACCTTTTTCCTCTACTGACTGGCTCCTTCAGAGACAAGCTAAATCTCTCCCTTAGCTAAAGAAGTTTTTGATGTTTTATCTTTTTAACATATCAGAAAAATCAGTTAGGAAGGTGCTAGCGGGTTTTTTTTGTTTATTTGGGCTTTTAAAAAAAAAAATTTTCCCTCCTCCCCTAATTTACAAATTACACCAAGGAACCAAACCAGCTAATTCTGAAGTCACTGTTATCCTGACTGGTAACATTGCTTTAATATCAGAGGAGAGGTCTCTAAACTCGCACTAGACAGAAAAATACTGATTTAGGAGAGGAGACACCTGAGGGAGCTTAAATATCAGTGTCAGTCCTCATTCTGCTTAACATGGCTTGTTGCTCTGTGCAGATATTTAATACCACATAAAACACCTGCCTTTATTTTTATGCTTCTCCACTTAAGTGAGTTTATTGTTTGACGAGCAGAAAGAGCTTTGGCTTTGGAAAAAACAAACAAACAAAAAAACACCAAACCAAAATAACCCAACAAAGAAACAGAAAAGCCACAGAACTGGAAGAAAAAATTACAGGGTTCTTATTTGGTTAGGCCAGATTCTGATACCACTGTCAGCCTGCATGAGTGCCATGACAAAAGAGGCAGCCTGAACTCATAAGTTAATATGATGAATGACAACCATGCCAGCTTGGGTCTCAGGACCATCAGACTCCATATCTGTAAGATCAGAGTAACAGCAAGGCTGACGCAATGGTTGCATACTGAGGTGACATATGAAATACCTAAACGTTCTAGTCTACAGTAAACACCTTACAAACACCCCTCCACTATACAGTTGGTCTCAGAAAAGGGCCAAGAACATGAACATATGACTTTTTTTAATTATCATTGCTGCAGCCCCAAGTAATCAAACCTTTTTTAGTTAAAAGATATTACCTTTCTTATATTCAACCAGAGAGTATTAGATTCAGTTATGTTTTCCTTCCACATATGCAAACCCAAGTATTTTTCTAACAGTAAGCATTAATAGCTGGGAAGAAGCAGGCTATTTGCTTGGAAATAACTTTTCTTTAAGCTACTTGTAATTTAAATAATGTATTGGTTACTGTGATTGTTATTCTAAATATAATGTAACCGTTACTATGATATATTTTAAATATAATGTAAAATACACAGGATACAGTGATGCTTTTGAACATAGCTCACAGCCAGTGTTGCACGCACCATTGTAGGGTGAAGTGCAATTTGATACAAGGTGGGAAACAGAGCTCAGCTCTTCATCAATGCCTTACATGTTGCTCAAAGATGAGATATGCCTTGAACCAGGCAGGTCGCTTTTTTTGGAAGGCAAAATCTTCAGCACAGCCCATCATCAAGGCCTTGCTCCCCCTGGCACCAGCCACCACTGCTATCTTCTCTGGTGAGCAGAGAAAGAAGTGGAGGAGCACAAAATGATCACCCTGAAGTCACCCAGTGACATCCCAGTGACTTTTAGGCTCCTGTACCTAGGCAGAGTGGCTACCATTAATCCCACTGAACTCAGTTCTGTGCTTTTTTTTTTTCCCTTTTTGCACTTTTTGTTAAATTGAGGACTGTGAGATATTCTTCATTTTGTAGCATTGTGTAGCAAAATGTTCAGAATCCTTCGTGGCTTGCTATTGTAAAAGGAGAATTTACCAGTGAGCCAAAAATATTTGCTATTTCCTCAAGTGAGGCTCAACTAAAATAAATAAATAAAACACACACCCTCTCAGAGCGTTATGTAATTCAACTTCTCCAAATAATTTGTTCTCAGAGCACCATACACACTTTTTGCAAAACTTCTAACCCAGGTTGCTCAGAGAATTGCATTGCTCTAGCTGTTGTAATGGAAGGTGTTGGGGAACTTTTCAAAGACCCTACTTTGCAAAAATATAACTTTATAACTTTGAAAAACCCTAATCACTTTATGAATTTTGTGCCAAGGATGCAGGCTCCCTAGATCCTATTAAAGGTACCTTTGAGAATCATTTGTTTGCAAGTAATTAGTAGAGACTTGCTGGACCTTGATCGCTAAGATGCCTGAAAGTCTTACCGAGCATACAAGGCCATGCATAGCTCTTCCTGTCAAATAGCTTGTACATGCATTAGGCTAAAACCCAAGCAGATCACGCTCTAGCCCTTCACAACCCCTTAATGCAATTCCCAGAGTAGTGAAAGTTCTGTGCAATTTATAGGCCTCTTTCTTTATATACAATGAAAAAAAAAGATGGGAAAACTGGTTCTGGGGAAAGCTCCACCTATTTCATAGTTTTCCAAGCTCTTTATTCATCTTCATACCCTCCCCTGTTCCACCCCATAAGGCAGTGTGAGCAAAGCAACTTCTCATTTTATAGCTGGAATAGGTGAAAATTCATCATTTTCAGACATTGAGACTTTGAAGAGGAGGTCTTTTACCTGCTACACTTAGGCCCTTATTTCGTACCAGTTAAACCAATATAAAAGTTGTTATTTTTTGCATTTTCACCAAGACATAGCTCACAGGTAACCATCATAGACTTCTAGCCACCACAGACTTCTAGCATTACAGATGTGCAGATTCTCTGAGCATTGTGGCAATGAAGCTGCACAGAGAAAACCAGAGATAGTTTCTAGCTATTTTAATTTAAAATAACAACAACAATAATAATAATACTCCCCCAAATACATGTCCCTTGTTTATTATTCCTGAGCATTAAAACATTGAGTGATTCCAATCAGCCATTTCTAAGTATATGGCCATTGTTGCTCTGATTCTGTTCTTTGGGAGGGACAATAGGTACACAGGTATAGTGACTACTGACAATGCTCTTTAGCTTATGAAAAGGAATGAAAACTGAATGGTAAGAAATCCTCTCTTATGGATAGCTGCTCTTTGATGAGGGAACATTTAATTCCAAATAGAATAACTGGAGCACTTCTGCTATAGGGGACCTTCCTTTTCACCGCTGCATATGGCAGAAAAAGAGGACAATTATTAGCGATTCTTTTTAGGAAAAATGTTTAAGAAGGTCATTTGAAATTGTACCTTAACTTTTTACACCTAAGAATATCATCACTATCATCTGTAAAATCTCTTCAGATATGCAGGTGGAAAATTCTGTAAATAAGTTTTATAAATAAATCAGTTTTCTGAAATAATTAACGCTCATCCATCATTCTTTCTTTTCAGGTTTTGAAGAGAAAAATAAAAAATTTTAGTTACCCTCAAGCAAAGATGTGGGTTTATGCTAGTGGTATTCTCATTTTTTGATCTTGACTGCATCTCAGCAAACCTCAAAAGTGTTTTAAAACAGGATTGAAAACCAGGTAAAACAGCAGTACCATGAAACCTTGTTGCACATTCACAGCTCATACTGTATAAAGGGCAAGCTCAGAATGCCTTTTGTTAAGTCTGTCCTTAACTATTAAAGAACAAGCTAGTATAAATAAAGGAGAGGGGATGATGTGCTCGGTTATGCAGCATTATTTATACCTTTCATGTCTAAATAGATCATTGTATGTTTAGTTTTTCAGATTAATTAGATAGCAGAATTTATGGTTAACTCTGCAAAAGGCTTACTAGCAAAAGAGCCGAGCATACTAGTTTGCAAAGGAATTGTCAGCAACTAAGCTAACAAATTGGGGGGGGG